>NC_142396.1:13770846-14401124 GCF_059441095.1 Idiotropiscis lumnitzeri | reverse complement strand
TAGGATGCTGTCTTGCAAACACTTTTACTTGCTAGCTCCTATATCAATTTACAAGACAAAAAATAGCACTCTGACTTTGGTGGCAACCCCTATGGACGACTTAAAGCGCCAGAATTAAATAAATAAATACACCATGAAATGTTTAACTAAAATTGTCTTTAATTAATTGTTTCATTCATTCATTAAATATGTAATTAAATGAATCAGATAAATAAATAAATGCACCATTAAATAATTAAATAAAAGTGTCATTAATAAAATGTTTCATTTATTCATTAAATGTGGAATCAAATAAATCAGTGTTTCTTTAATTAATTAAATTATCAATGATTGTATGTAAAAAATACAATTATTTTTGTATTTAATTAGCAGTGTATCATGAATTTATTTTATCTGTCAAACTCGCCAATCAAAATTAGAGGGTGGGGCTAAACGCTGACAAACTCAAATCTTGTCTAAACCATTGCTTTGGCCTGTAGTTGTTCAAGACATGGCAGCTACGATGATGGAGGACTTTCATGAGCGACCTTGATTGAGCGATCGAGGCTTGCATTTAGTTGTTTTGCTTGAGTATTCAAACCAATTAGAGGGGAAGAGCATCACTAAGTATCAGAATATTTTCACGAGACACTCAATTGGCATCAATCATTCTGGAATTGATTTGCTTTGACTTGGTGCACAGTGATCAATCAGGTGCTAAAGACCTGCCCACCAAACTTTGATTTGAAAGTTTCTTTACTTATATAATGGTGCATTTATTTATTTATCTGATTCATTTAATTCCATATGAATGAATTGTTATGTACGGGCATATGCGGGGACAGCCCGTGAAGAGGGTTGGGTACAGTGGACCCCGGAAGTGGGTGTGTTTTTGTGGTGACGTGGCGTTGTTGTTGTCCGTGATGGAAATAAAACGAGTCGATCATTACGTCGTAGTCTGAGAGTAATTCCGACATAACATTGGCGACGAGGATAATGGATTCCCTTCTAGCACCTCTTTCCCCGTTCCTCGCCCTCCCGGGAGACCCGCCAATTCCATGGGTACGTTGGCTGGAGTCTTTTGAAACGTTCATAACGGCCGCCGGGCTGGCAGACGCTAGCGACGCTCGGAGGAAAGCCCTTCTGATTCACTCGCTCGGTAGCGAAGGGCAGCGGATTTTTCGGACTCTCGGTGCCGCGCCTACATACGACAACTGTGTCAGGCTGCTAAAGGACCATTTTTCGGCCCCTCAGAATGTCATGCTACGGCGAATTGTTTTCCGCCAACGGAAGCAGCAGGCGGGCGAATCCGTTCATCACTACGTGGCTGATCTAAAAGGGCTAGCCAGCCTGTGTAAATTTGGTGTGCTGGAGGACGAGCTGATACGCGATCAGCTAGCGGAACACACTAATAACCCGAAGCTCAGGGAGAAGCTGCTGACGATGCCGGACGACCTTACTCTGTCCAAAGCAGTGGATTTAGCGTTTCACCTGGAGTCAGCAGCAGCGCTGACAGCTCAGCTGACGCCCGCCTCTCATTCCCTTTTCCCCAGACCAATGCAATTAGCTCAAACAGTGGCACCACATACGGACGCTCCAGACTCTGACTATGCTGATGACAACCTGGAAGTGAACTTTACAGCACGCCACGGTGCTACAGCACGCAAAGCCTGTAGTAACTGTGGCTCACCATCACATCAGAGGGGGGCCCCGAACTGCCCCGCTAAGGGACAGAAGTGTCAACGCTGTGGGAAGCAGAATCATTTCGCCCGCGTCTGTCGCTCTTCCTCTGCGTCAGGTAGCCAAGCTACACAACGTGTGCCGGGGAGGCCAGCGCCAACGATCATCCATACAGTAGCCACCGAAACCCGATCAGCTAAATGGTGTACAGTGGAGCTGGATGGGGCCTGCCTCCCACTGCTGGTGGATACGGGGGCTTCCAGGTCACTGTTGAACGCTACAACAGTCCGTCGTCTTTTCCCACACTGGACGCGCACTGGTAGCGCCGAGGATCTGTATGGCTATGGACACTCAAAGATTAAGATGGCTGGCACGATCACGGTGGCTGTTCGTTACGGGACGACGACTCTTCCCGCATTCACCTTTCAAGTGTCTCGACAGGGGGCCAATCTCATGGGTTGGGATTTGTTTAGCGAGCTGGGTTTCGCCATCTTGGACAGTGTGGGAGGGACCATCCTTTCTGTCATCTCACCGTGGCGCCAGAACAGGCCAGATCTGTTCAGCGGTGTGGGCTGCCTCACCGCCTTCAACCATCAGCCTCTCCTCCGACCGGGGGTGCGCCCGGTGATTCAGCCCCTGCGCCGACTGCCCCTCGCCCTGCGCGACCAAGTAACTGCCGAGCTGCAGAAACTCTCCGATGCGGGCATCATAGAGCGCATTGATGCCTCTCCCTGGATCTCAAACCTGGTGGTGGCGAAGAGGAAGTCTGGGGGCCTGCGTCCGTGTGTTGACCTCAGAGCGGTGAATAAGGCAGTAGTCCCGGACCGCTACCCGCTACCCACGGTGGAGGAATTAGCAGCACAGTTCTACAACTCGTCCGTCTTCACGAAGCTGGATCTCCGCCAAGGCTACCTGCAGGTCCCTTTACACCCAGACAGCCGCAACCTGACAGCTTTCGTGACACACGATGGGGTGTTCCGCTACACCAGGATGCCCTTCGGCCTCAGCTCAGCCCCGAGCTGTTTTCAAAAAATTATGTCAACGATTTTCGCTGGCATCCCGGGCGTGGTGGTCTTCTTGGATGACATTGTGGTCCATGGGGCGACACCAGCCATCCATGACGGGCGACTGGCGAGGGTTTTGGAGGTCCTCAGCAGCCACGGCCTCACTCTGAACGAAGATAAGTGCACGTTTGCAGCCCCTGTCATCGAGTTTGTTGGGTTCCGGTTGTCCGCCGCGGGCCTCAGCCCGCTACAGTCCAATGTGGAGGCCGTCCTGCGCCTGGCAGAGCCGTCGTGTCCAGCCCAACTGTCGTCTTTTCTGGGGATGACGGCGTACTACTTGCGTTTCCTTCCCCGGTACTCTGAGACTACATCGCCGCTGCGCGAGCTCCTGAAACAGGACGCGGTCTGGCAGTGGACTCCGGCCTGCTCCGCAGCCGTCCGCCAACTCAAGACCCAGCTCACCTCACCACCGGTGCTGGCATTCTTCGACCTGGAGAGTCCGACATTCGTCACATGCGATGCGTCTAACACAGCAGTCGGGGCGGTGCTCTCCCAGATCCAAGGAGGCACGGAGCGCCCGGTGGCGTTCGCTTCTAGGTCACTCAACACGGCCGAACAGAAGTACTCAGTGGGCGAGCGCGAAGCGCTGGCCTGCGTCTGGGCGTGTGAGCGATGGCATATATATTTATACGGACGCCATTTCACTCTGAGAACCGACCACCAGGCTCTCACTGCCCTGCTCGCCACATCGGGATCGGGTCGCAAGCCGCTGAGGATCTACCGCTGGTCGGAGAGGCTCCAGCCATACGACTTCACCACTCTGTTCACTCCTGGCAAGGAAAACGTCGTGGCAGACCTGCTCTCTCGCGCCAACCCTGTCCCAGCACTCGATTCCCCAAACCCTGACCCAAAGTCCGACTCAAGCCGGGACGCGATGGAGTCCGAATTCATCCTCATGCTCCACGGCCCACTCCAGGCCTCTGTCTCCTTGGAGGACCTACAGATGGCGTCAGAGAAGGACCCTGCACTTTGCCAGCTCCGTACTTACATCCGGGAAGGGTGGCCTGCCAAGGTCCCGGAGCAGTTGGCACCCTTTCACAGGGTCCGGGATGAGTTGACCTGTTGGAACGGCGTCTGCGTGGCTCGGGGGTTGCGCACAGTCATTCCCAGTGACCTCAGGCTACGTGTCCTGGCCATGGCACACGAGGGCCATCTGGGGATTGTCAAGGTGAAGTGCCGCTGCAGGGACCTGGTGTGGTGGCCTGGCATAGATCGTGATATAGAAACAATGGTAAAGGACTGCACAGCCTGCCTGGTTAGTGGGAAGACGGGACCACCGCCCACGCCACCCCTGCAGCCCTTGCAGTGGCCTGCCGCACCATGGGAACACATTCAGCTTGACATCTGCGGCGAGCTTCACGGTGTCCCGCACCATCAACGATTCCTCCTAGTGGCATATGACCTCCATTCGAAGTGGCCGGAGGTGGTTGCCACAGGGTCTGTCACAACTCGGGTGGTCATAGACTTTCTCTCATCTGTGTTTTCTCGTTGGGGCCATCCGAACGCTATCACCACGGATAACGGCCCACAGTTCGCTTCGGCGGAGTTTGCCGCCTTCCTGGAGGAGAAAGGGATCAGACACATCCGCACATCTTTTTACCATCCGGAAGCAAACGGAGGGGTCGAGCGTCTGAACCAGTCCTTAAAGAACGGGATCAGGGCTCACCTAGCAGATGGACTACAGTTTTCAGCTGCGCTGCTCCGCACCCTCCTCCACTACCGAGCAACGCCACACTCGACTACCGGCAGTTCCCCAGCGCTCCTGATGATAGGCCGGGAACTTCAGCTCCCTCTGAACCGGCTGCGGGCCCCAACGGTCACCACACCAGGGGCGACGCCCGGCTGCAGCGCCAGAGTCACGGAGATGCAGCGTCAGATGAAACGGCGGTTCGACAGGAGACGGAGGGTGAGGACACCTGCACTCACAACTGGGGACTGGGTCCGGATTCGCCGGCCTAACCGAGACCACAAACTACTCACATTCTGGTCCGCACCAATGCAGATCGCCATCCAACTCGGGCCGGCCACTTTCAAGCTCACTGACGGGTCACGGTGGCATGCCAGTCGCCTTCGGAAGGTGGCACCGCCCTCGAGCGCCGACGCAGGTTTGGAGGACACAGCATCCATGTTTGAGGACTGCACCTTCCCTGATGAACAGCGGCAGGATGCAGCCGGCCACCCACCTGAACAGCTGGAGGCTTGCCCTGGCCCAGAGGCCCGCCCAACTCGTGTGCGGATGAAGCCGAGGCATTTGAGAGACTATGTTTTGGAGTAATGTCCGTTTCGAGTATCGCCGGTTGGTGACAGTATTTTGCATGCGTTGTGATGGGAGCCAGCATTGACTTCATCCGGTTCGTTTGGGTTTGATTCTTTTGATACATACGCTCCTCAAGGGTTTTTCAAAAGGGGGGGTAAATGTTATGTACGGGCATATGCGGGGACAGCCCGTGAAGAGGGTTGGGTACAGTGGACCCCGGAAGTGGGTGTGTTTTTGTGGTGACGTGGCGTTGTTGTTGTCCGTGATGGAAATAAAACGAGTCGATCATTACGTCGTAGTCTGAGAGTAATTCCGACATAACATGAATGAAACAATTCATTAATTAATGACAATTTAAATTTCATTTTTATTCATTTAATTTTGCCACTTTCATTCCTCCATAAACCCCAAAGTAGGGCCTAAAATGAATGGTAAAGGTCGAGGGATTAAAAGCAAAATCAGTTTTCAATAATACTGTATGCTGACAATATATGTTCACCAGACTCAACATTAGGTTAGTACTTGTGTGTTGCAATTCAACACAAGTATTTTGTAAATGAAACGTGAAACATCCAATGCAGCTTCGGACATCACATTTGGAAGGGGAGGAAAATGTTCGTTAAATTTCCGTAAGGTTTCCTGTAAATTTGCATTGGAATTGAAGATGGGGAATTATGGCAATATTCCTTATTGGAAGCTTTTCGTGGGAATCACTGGAATTAATTGGACATTGAATGTAATTTAATGGAAAAATATCACACTCAGCAAACATATAAATTGTGTTTTGTCATAAGCAGCCATCCATTCCATCCAACACTGGTTGTGTTAGCAGCTGAATTTGATTTCAGTTGACAGTTCAACAGCTGTAGACAAGTCAATCCACTCACCAGATTTGTCAACGTTCTCGCTGCCCATTCTCCTTTTTGATAATTTCATACCTCTCGGTCCCACTGACTGGAACGATATTGTCCGACATTGTTTTTACTTCACCATGCCATGTGTATGCGTGTGCGCTTCTAACTACGTTCTCGACAGTGATTGGCTGTCGCTAATGGCAGATATATGCCATCCTCCAGAAACCAGGAAGTAGCATGTTAACGCCTCAACCAGATGGGCAAGCAAACACAAATGTGGCCCGCCACAAATGTCTTCACTTGTAACAAACGGTTCAGCTTTGGCAGAGCTCTTGAGCTGCACTGATGCCATTCTTGTGATCTTTAAAAGCAAAATACTTCATGCTTTTGCTCTCATTAGCTGGCCTGTCAGTAAAAAGTGAATCTTTCGGTCTTGGCTTCCCCCTTCCCTCTGGGGGATCCGGCCTTGAATGTGTTTCATGTTTGGCTTCTGTTCTTGTAGCTCAAGGCAATGACTGATTAACCTGGGCTAAATCTACTGCATATTTCTTTAAAGACTTGCATGGAGGCACATAATGATGGAAGCACTTATATGGAACAGTATCGACCAGTCATTTAAATACCAGCTCACCGCAATTAAAATGAACAGAAAAGGATGTTTAAGTTCCTTCACTGACTTGATTCCTGCCTCAGGGTAGGAAGTTGATGACAGTTTGCATCCTTGAATCCTTGACTCTATTTCAACCCGTACTGTGAAACAGGACAGCCATAGTCTTGTAACAAGTTGACACAGATTTAATTATGTTGAAGAATATTATGTCTGACTCATTTCTTTTTCTGTTCTTGCCTCTTGGTAGAGCTCTTACCCAGTGTGGGAGGACTTCAGTGGCAAGGCTACAAAACTACATTCTCAACTCAGGTGAGGAGCACTGTTATCAGAGGGTTGACCTTACTGAATGCTTATTGTGAATTCATATGTTATCATATACTATCAATATGTTTCCAGGACAACGATTCTGGCAGCCGTGGCCTTTTTAGATGCTTTTCAGAAAGTGGCAGACATGGCTACCAACTCAAGAGGTTAGGCTGTTTTGTTTTTAAATCAACTCAATGAAAATATGGCTTATACTGTATACTGCATGTACAAACATTTCAGTTCGCTGTTCCTACTTTGAAATTCTCATTTGCATCAATATTTTGAAAAATCTATTTTCAAAGGACTTTCATTGAAAAGTCTGTAAAGTCCTGCCAAGGGGGAGAACATTATCTCGAAATAGTCATTTGAAGAAATGAATGTCAGGGCTGTGAGATCATTCAACATAAATATGTTTTATGATAGGCACGTGATCAATATTAATGTAAAATGCTTTTAGTTAAGTGTTTAGTACAAAAAAAAATCAGAATGCAAACCTCAACCTTGGTTTTGTGCGTGTTGTTGGCAGACACAACAGTGTGGCCTGTAACGAGGTGTTATCGTTTGCTGTCTGAGAAGGGTAACATGAGAACAATTAAGGCCATCATCTGCGCACAAATCAACTGGACTCCCATTCCTTTAAAAATAAGAATTGAAAACATCAACACTGATTTGATTCACTGATTGTTCATTTTTCCCACAGTCAAGCTTCCATCCTAATGGTCACTTTGTGTGCACGCCACGTGAAACTCAGGCCACAGAGGCGAATGTCATTTGGATTTGTATCAGCTCTTTCAACCTTTCATGGCCATTTTGATTCTCTCAATGCTAAACCCGTGCTTTGCTGCCATACTGCCGACTGGGATAAATAGTGCCGGGCTGAGCTTTGAAGTCGAGAAAAATGTTCTCTCAGGAAGGTGATCAGAGGTCGCAAGCCTCTGAGCGTGGGATTGCATGATCCTGAAAGCTCTTGTTTCAGTGGTAGAAAAACCTGCAATAACTTTATGCACCGGGGCCACGACTATTTATGGCCAATGCTGTCAATCTTCAAAATCGTCTGCATTCTCTGATTTTCACTCTAAATGTTTGTGATCTTTGTCAGAGAAAACTTACAGTTGTACTCCCAGGTAGACATTACAATAAATAATACAAGAAAACAAGCAGCAATTATATCCTGTAATTTGGAGCACTGGTAGCAGTGTTTTTTTTAAGATTTTGCTGATCTCTGATCACGTGATCAGAAATCATGGCCAATAAAGTGTTTTCCAAAGTTCCCAAATTTAAAAAAAAAATGTTAAAATTCACAAAACATAATCCAGAGGCAGAAAGATATTGTCACATGTCTACTTATATTATATCACTTTTATTTTTTAATCTTATTATTTATTAATGGTTCTGATATGGGTGTCTGTAGGGATGAACACTCAAAATCAAGTGACTCGACTTGGACTTGGAAAAATTGACTGGGACAGCCATAGTGTTGTTTACATAAACATTCCCTTTTAAGTGTTGTTTTTGGAATAATTTTCATCCTTTTATTGTCAGTTCTCTCTCAATAGACACCGTGCTCGTTTGTCACTCAAAGTGGTTGTGCCTAACACACGGCATGCTATGTTTTTATTGGCCCATGGGGCAGTTCTGAATAAGTCACATGAACCTGGTAAATCTGATCTGACCAAATTGTATCTCATTTGAGAAAACTGTACTTAGTGCTCCACTAATATTTTCCATATAAAAACACCACTGCTCTGCAGTGCGATCGCTGCTGCCTTTACGTGAGCCCCCCCCTCCAAGTCTACAACTACAATAGTCTTAAATCCTCGGGTAAGGCTGCTCAGAGAAGTGACAATCCAAGCTTATTGTTTCTTTGGTCCTAATGAGGTCTGCTGAGCTGCTTTGTCACCCAACTAGGCAGCAGCAGCAGCAGCACCAGCAGCAGGCAGACTAGCCACAGGCACAGCTGATTAACACAGATTTCTTTGGAGTTGATCGTCGAGAGCGATATGTAGGTCAAAACCCCCTGAATGAGTATAGAGTAGTGCGTAAACGCTCCTGGCATGCGCACGCATGTATTAATGAAACTGTACATGCATACACACACGTGTGTGGGGGTGCGCGCGGGGGTGCGTGTGTGTGTGTGTGTGTGTGTTTATATATGGCCAACAGCTGGTATATGGATACCTGATCTTTCACATGCCCACGTGCTTTTAAACAGCATGTATTAGTACTCCCACACTGTCCATGTTTACGCATTGTCACATCTACTTTTTGTTTCTCCACTAACAGCTGAGTTCATTGTGGAGACGCGTTAAATTACCTCATGCGATCCCTGCAATGCATTATTTCTGCAAAATGAAACAAGGTCATTTGGGGTAAGACAATGGAAAGGCAAGATTTCAAAGTAAACACGTGGTTGCAGTCAATCAGAGAATACATCAGAATGATTGATTGAGCAGTTAGATTTACATGAGAGATGGTTCAATAGACGTAGAAAACCCCTTAAGTGTGTCACTCAATAGCGAACTCACTCCACTGCTCCCCTCTCAGGGACATTAAGTTTAGGATTAGTACTCTCATTCTCAAGATATCAACTGTATGAGGAATGTGGGAAGTGGCAAATAATGATAAATGATGAATTAAATAAGAGTCAAGAGAACATGAGGCATGGTTTAGAAAAGGTGTGCAGATGAGAAATGTTGTAAGTGGAATTGGCGACACGTACATGATATTTATTGATATTTATTATATAGTTAAATTGTGAGATGACACTCAAATGCAATTGTCAATTCAAATCCATAGAAAAGCAGGTATTCATCCAACAATATGCTTATTATCGTACTTGTTGTTTGCAGCGGTGTAGAACTACATTGCATTGGACCGCTGCTCTCTGTGGTTAAATTAGGGTTGACCTTTTTTATTAACTGAGAATTAAATAATCAGTTGATTGTGTAGGTTTCACCCATCCATCCATAATTTTTTTTTTTCTATCACTGTTGAAGACCATCCGGGTTGCACGCGAGCTGAAACCTAGGCCAAACTTGACTCGTGGCCAGCGAAGCGCCGGTGACTTATAAACAAACAAACACTCAAACTCACATTCGCACCATCGTTAATTTACAGAGCTAGCATGTTTTGGAATGTTGGAGGAAGCTGGATTGCCATGGAGAAAACTCACAAAAGCACAGAACAGCACATGCCTCCACAAAGCAAGGTCTGAAATGAGATTCAAACCCAGAAACGCTGACCTATGAGGAAGACACATTTCGTGAAAATGATTTTCTATTCTTATTGATTGAAACAAATATGAATTAAAATTTGTTCACAAATTCAATATATTTACGAGAGAGCTGAGTTTTTGAGTTTTTGTCCCTTGGGAATTCTGTTGGTGGCAGCAATGCATAATTGCATAATTAGAAAGGGAGACTATTAAATATTTTTTCCCCTTATTATAACTCCCATTATATTATAGACACCAACTAGGCCGCAGTGACATCAGCCATTGGATTGTAGGCCACGAGTGTTACGCCCCCATCCTAATTGAGTCTATTCTGGGAGAGTTACCACACCCAAACATGCATCCTGCAGTGGTGCAGAACACTCACAGAGGATGTGGTCGCTGTCTGCCAGAGCTTCTGCTTTTATGAATTATTATTAATATACAGTAATTGTGGTTTATTTTGTCAACGTAGGCACAAGTCACAACTCTGACGACAACTCACCTTAATATTATTAGAATAACATTTGATAGGCGATGTAACATACAGCATCTTCACGTGTTGATTGTATAGGTAGCTTTTTAAATGAATTAAATCAGTAAACATGAACTTTAACTTCAGTGTAATGTCTAATACAATGTTTTTGATTAACAAATAACTTCAGGCTTCATGGGAGAAACTCAAGAGGAAAATAGTCATCTTCTTTTCGATGACTGTATAGTTTGATGTTTTGACGCTATGAGTTGCTCCCTGTTGGCTATTCAAACTGAAGTTTTTTTTAAAAGCACGTCTTGGGCTTCACTGACTTTAGGAATCCTTTTATCAACAGTACCTTTGACATAGTCGTCTGAATTCAAGCACAAAAGACCCCACACACTCATACACGCGCACAAACGCAAACACACACCCTGCAAAGGGAACACATGGTTGCCAAAAAAAGCAAAAATTCACTCCAATAAGAGTTTCCCTATTTCAGTCCAAAGAGACACAAAGAAGCATTTTATGATTTCCCCCTACTGACTTATGCGGCTTTTTCGACCATTAATAACCTTATTTAGAGTGCCTCATCGGTTCATTTCCCTCAGAAATGTCCCAAATGCAAATTGCGTAATAGCAAACAGGTAATGGAAACACAGACATTTTGAACTCTAATATATGACAAAAAAAGTTGTTACGCTCACGAGGTGTGTTTTGAGACGCGTCGATATGGAAGTATATCGCAAAAGTGGAATGGAAACATTTTTCACATTTCCACAAAGTCGCGTCACACTCGTTTGCATGGGAAGTCATGTGACCATCATTGTCTTTTAATTCATGACCACGGACCAATATTAGAACCTGGACCGCCATAGCAGGAAGTGAAGCCACCAAAAGTTCCCTGAGTGCGCTTCGCTTGAAATGACCGTGTTATTCTAGGTAGACGCAACCAGTGAACGTAACAACACCTTGGAGGTTTGGCAAACAACTCTGGGCTTCCATCTTCTGTGAACGACGCTCTCGCTAGAACATTTCATGAGATTTTGAGAGATCTCGCAAGATGGGACGATACTTACAAGAATGAATTGTCTCGGAAGCCAAACATTCATCAATGGAAACAGCTCCAAGAACAAATTCAACTTTATCAATATTGTAGAAAAAACACTTTTATTTTGTGAAAAACTCGAATAGAAACCCTGTTCGTGTGTTGGTGTGTGTGTGTGTGTGTGTGGGTGTGTGCGCGTCTGTGTTGATGTGTCAAACTGACATGCTTCGGTGTCCCATGTTCACCGCTTCCTCTTGCCTGTGGAGTCCATTTATGGTTTATGATCATGGCTGTGTGTTTTTATGAAGACTCAAAAGGAAGTCAGATGGCAAGCTTTTTGGTGCTGTCACGTCGACGCATCTGTGTCTTAAGACCCGACTGAAGAATGATCACAGCTGGGTTTGATAAAAGACCATCAACCACAGAGCTAAAAATTGTGCTTGGAGGATTTGACCGTTTTTAAAGATAAAATTTGTTCATGTTTCAAACATATTTCCTTGGACATCAGTCTGAGGCCCACCCGAGGAGAGGTTATATTTTTAGGCTGGTCACCGGATTGGTTTCTGTGGTGACGCTTTTTATCCGTCCATATTAAACTGGTGTGGTGTACAAAAGACTTCCGCAGATTGCTGCTGTCTGTGTTTGGTGTTTTGCTGTTGCTATGTTTGATAACATATGTTTTTATGGACTTTACTTCCATTTTGGACATGGCTCAATTAGAGATAGGTCAAAGGGCAGCTCGTGGAAGCCTAATGTTCTGTCAGTGTATGGCATACCACGGTTCATCTTTTCAGCGAGTGGGGTGAGTCTTGTTAGTGTGGGGGTTGTGGTTGCAGTGGGATTTCCACAGCTCTTCGTATCCTGGCTCGCCGTAGGCGTTTCACTAATCCTCTTAGCCCAACTCTATAACACACAGACTCAGACTGGCCTTTCGTCCCTTCTGAGCGGCCACCCCCAGATTTAACAAAATTCACACACTGGGATCTTAAGGCACACTGCTTTGCAAGTTGGTGTTCTGCCTTTATTTTGACAAATGTGTGAGACACAGAGGTGATGGAGTGCTAATGGATACAAAATGTCCCTTAGGTTCATTGCAGTCGAGTGTTTTTATTCCTTATCCATCCCCGATGCATATAGAGCGGAGGCCTGCTACTAGATCAGTGTGTCAGTGAAGTAATAATCTGCTTGTACACTGTGCCTCTCTGGGCTGGCAGATGGGACGGATATCCCTACCCGCCATCTGGACAAGCTGGTATGGACGAGTTGCGACCCTGGCCTCGTGTAGAGCGAGATCAGCGGATTACTCTTCTCCACACCGTCCTATACACTGGAGCTATTTTTTGTGGGCATGTCAAATAATGCGTGTGTGCATGTGACCAAGATTGACATCCATCAAGCTTGGCATGTCATGTTTAAAGCCTAGGATGGGGATGAGTGCTGTATTGTCATGTAAGCACCACAGCTGGATAGCCACAGCCTATGTCGCTTTGACTTAATTTTGGGTGACCGCTTTCCTAAATGGAAAAACCTTCTCTACTCTCATGTCAATCTAATGCAACCCCCTACCCTGTTAAGCCCCATTTCCAAAAGGTCGAGTCCAGTTTAGTTTGCCGCAGTGTGGTTTGGATCAGTAAATCTTTATAATGTAGTGGGTCGGCTATTATCGTGCACAATGCAATTCTAGCGCATAGTGCCGTCTAGGTGTCGAGTTTTCTTTTTTATAATTTTTTCTTTGACTTACTCTGTTAGAAATGGGCGTTTGCGCCGACTTGGGAGTGAACACAGCCACCTTGAGTCGAAGTGGCTCCCCAGTGGAGAAGAGGCGCTTGGTCCGCATGGCAGAAGCATAACGGACTTGCTGGAGTATTTGTGGGAGTTCGGCACATGCAAAAAAACGTTTGGAACCGCAAGATCTCCAATCCACACATCTCCAGTTGGCCACTGGAAAATGAGAATTTGCAGACCGCCTTCTATTTCTTTGTATTTCGAACCTTGAAACTATATTAAAGATGAGGATAAGGATGATAATAATAATTGATTCAATTAATAGATGATTCAGAGGGTTCAATCCACACTGATGCCACACGTACAGAATCAACGGAGCACAGAATCTGTGTACAAATCCACCAAAATCGCGTTACACAACCTGCTGATCAACTTAGACCTAGGTTTAACTAGTCTAAAGTCTACTTTCTGTCATCAAATTGTCAAAAAAAAAAGACCTTTGTCCACCGGAATCAAATACCCAAACTTGTCCTGCACTAGCACGAAAATGAATGAAATGAGTATGATTGCACGTGTGCCTGTCTATGAAAAGAGGGCCCCGTGTCTCACTTGGACTCTCTTTGAGGTTTGGCACACGGGTATTATTACATTCAGAAAGCAAAGAGTTAAAAAAAAAGATTGGAATAGGAGAAAGGGGAGAATAATAATTGCAGAGAAAACACATCTTTAGGCTCGGCATAGCTTTCATTCTGAGGCTGAATACCAAACTAAGAAGACAAACATGAGACTTGTGGGGAACACTTTGTTCAGAAACATTTGCGCATGAACTCTGGATGGAAAGTGACATGAGTGTGAGAAGGCTGGAAGGGATGGCTGTGAATGAGAAAAGAAAACATTTCTTCCACAGATTATGGGAGAAAATAGCTCAGATCATTTTTCTGGTTGTTATTTTTTTAACTGTTTTGCGACTGCATTTTGTTCTTTGAGCTGATTGTTGATTGACCACCTTTCTGTCTGATGAAAGAGGGTCCTTTATCTACTGTGATCTAGCCGACACGTTCACAGTATGTCTGCCTCTGGCTAAATGGCAGAATTTGAAGTGATCACCCCTCTTCCCCTCTACAGTTTTAATCTGTCATCATCAGCACATTTTAGATCATTGTAACACTATACTTATTTGACGAACACTAATCAAACGTCAGCTGTTGTTTTTGTTCAAGCATTGCTGGTAATGTACTAATACCGGGACGCTACAGCACAATTTTAAATGTAATATACAGCATGCACGTGAGCAGTCATTGTCAGCACCTTGTGAAGAAGATTCACATTTGTTTGTGTGCTTTTTTTTTTCATTCTCTATCCCAACGAGAGGTATTTTGACTCAATCAGTTTACATTTATTCATAAAGTGCTTTAAAACACCAGACATGGGCTAAAGAGCTGTAAACAAGTACATTTAAATATACAAGGACGCACAGGAAGATAATCCTTATTTAATCCTAGGTTAAAAAGAGAAAAAAATGAAAGTGATTTTAAATAAAAAAAAAAAACATGAATTGAAAGGAGCCTCTCTAATGTCAAGTGACAGATTTGATGTGAAAGCCGCATCTTCAAAGCCATTTGTCATCATCAGCATGATTAATTCTTGGCCCACAATATTGAGAATTATAAACTATTATCGATAACCAAGTGTTACCTTCTGTCACAGTTGTGCTTTTCTTTTACGGTTGTTCCATTGTTCAGACATGACTGCCATTATTATATTAACGGCAAGTAAACAATCAATGAATCAAAGTGATATGCAGTCGGTGGGTAGCTTCTGGCATTTTCAGTTGTCCCAATACTTTTGCTGATATGGTGCATTTGTGTACATCTGGGTTCATTCTGTGACATAAAAAGGTCATTCAGTATATGTTTAAATGTCTGGGGATGTAGTGTGGTCAATCCCGTGTGGATACACGGCTCTTTAGATTTATTGCAGAGTATAGTAGCCCCCCTTTTCAACCTCATGAAAAACACATTTAGACAAGGGGCTGACTTTATTTTTAGAAACGTTTATGTTCCTTCACAGGAGGTTCCACCTACAAAATATGGCTCCCCCTTGTTCCCCCTTCTCTACATAATACTCTCCAGAACATGGTTACACCACATAACTGCACAACTGAAGTCTGTCTGCTTTTCAGAGTGCCTCAGGTCATGACTTGGGAGGTGGAAATTGCCATGCGTGCTCTCTGGCCCAGACAACAATAGGATGAGTGTGTTTGACTGCTCATGTGTGCACTAAAACAATCGTTGCGGAGGTGGTTTCCTCTGCCTTCCAATAATGTTGCCGCTCTTAAGAGAAGACAGATGCAAGGAAGTGACGCACAGGCTGGAGACAGTAAATATAGCACATAATTGTTCCCATTCTCTTGCTTTGGGATTAATAGGATTTCATTAAAACTAAAATGTTCTTGAATCTGCAAGTGGTGCATTAAATACTGTACCTTATATGTTAGAAACTCAAACGACATGATTCGAGTATGATTTCCTTGTATGAAGAAACAATGCATTGGGGTTTACTTGCTGTACACATTAATTGCCATAGAACTTTTGTAACATTGAAATAATTTCAATAGACCACTCAAATTTCAAGTATACTAACTGTAGTACATTAGACACGGTGAAATGAATACTATTTTGCCAATGTTATATGAATAATAATTTATGCCAATGGTTGTGTGTAATAATCGTAATCGTAATTGAATTTCAAATAATTGCACAGCCTGAGCTGCATGCATGTATGCATGCATCTTACTTTAGAGGCGGTATTATGCGCTGCACTTATTGGGATTCAAAGTCTGTGGACTGATAAACTATACCCCGCATGATCAAAATGTTTTAAAATAATATTTTTGTAGGATTTTCTACTAACAAGTACTTACGATGATGTATTTCTAATCTTGCACACAAGTAAAAAAAATATTTTCTTTAAAAACAAACACTAATACTAAAACTACCTCAAACTAAGCGTTTTTGAAAAAGCAAAAACTAATAAAAACTAATAGATGCCCTAAAACTAATTAGATAAAAAAAACAAACTCTAAACAAAATTAAAAATAACTATTATTATAATTACAAAACTGGCTGGTACTTACAAAATGGCAGGTGCAGTACATTTTTAGGGGTTTATGAATAAAGTCCCGGTTGTGCCTGTTGCACAAGTTAACCAAAAATCTCCTCTGCCTGATGACCAGTTAAAGCCAGTCCCTCAGTATCAGCGTGTGCCCTCTTTCATCCTCCTCTTGACTCCTCTCTCATCCCAGCCATTCCTTTCATCCCTCAGAGGCCGCTGCTGTGTGTCAGCCAATTGAAGTTGAGCAGCACTTTAATAGGGTGAGAAAGGCTAAAGGCAGCAAGCACGACTGTCTGTTCCAGCCACAGGCAGCTCGTCGGCCAAGGCGCCAGTGTGAGGAATCGCTCTTTCTCATGGATGATAGAAATTCCGGAGCTCAGCAGCACCTGAAAAGGGAAAATAAAAGACAACTGGACTTATGTGGAAGTCAACCAAGTCGACTGTTCTGTGCTTTCGCACTTTAAACCTTCCCCACACTTTGTATTGACAGAGGAGGTAGAACAAGTGAAAGTGGCCGACTCAGACTGCAGTGCAGAACTTGAAGTACTGATTGCAATTCCTTGTTTGATGCTCACTCCAAATCAGTAGTCCAATAAAATCTGAGGGAGAGATAGTTCACCATATTGAAGACATCAGGAATAAAGCGCTGTAGCTCCTGGCTCTTTGGCAGGGGAGCCTGCGATATAGCACGCCTATTAAAGGACTCCCCTTTCCCAGAGGAATTAGGGAAGATAATCAGAACCAGAGCTCTCTGAATGTTCAGACCACACTGAGCTGGACCTCAGTACTGGCGCTTTGCAATTTTCCCACCATGGGCTTCAACCTACTGTCAGCAATATTAAGCACTTTTTTGAGGTATAGGAAAGATGTTGGAAATTTGGATTTTGAACCATCAACCAATGTGCAGTTCCAATGAACGGCTATGTCAATATAGCAGATGTTGTCTGTGCTAATAAGGTGAATGACAAAGATGCACAACTTCCCTCCACTGTAGCCTGTGTTTGACTCCGTCCATTCACACGTGGGTGTTTGCTACGGTGTTGGCCCTGCTTCCTCTTGAGCCACAAGGGGCAAGATCCGCTAAATAATAACTTTCCCAGCTTCTCTGCACAACAAGTTATATTTTAACGGCAAGAAAGCCAAGCAAAATACAGGTCTCTGGCTTTTTGTTTTGACTCAACAAAATTCTCAAATTCTGTTCTCTCCTTGCGTGCGTGTGTTTGTCACATGCGAGGGAGCTGTGGGAGTGATTCATACTGTCACACTCCATCCGGTGGCGGCCAAAGGCCAGAAGGGCTCTCGGATAGGGCCAGGAAGCCTCTGGATCTCCCCAGGATGTAGCTGTCAGTTGATCCTCCTCAGGGAGGGAAAGGAAGAGAGGAGATGAGTTGAAGAGAATATGAGGGGAGGGGGGGTGCTGGAATGCGCAGGTGTGGGTGACACATTAAGGCTGGGTCGGGTGCTCACGGCTGCGTGGCATTGAATTTGCAAAGGTCTGTTAAAGAGATAAGAGTCCACATTTGCCTTGTTCTCCTGTGCCGTGTGATGAGCTATTTCACAGCTGTCCATGCTGTGTAATGTCAGCGAGAAAGATGCATGACCTGCGTCCACGTGTCTTGCATGTGCGCTCATCACACAGTCTGCTTTGCTTCAAGTTAATTTCCTTGTTACTAAGAGGTCAAGAGTTGGGAAATTTTACAAACGCAATAGCAAGGTCGCACGTGTACACTCCTTTAAACAATATCAAAAGGTCGTATTTAGGGACAGTACATCAGTTTTCTCAAAGATTCCGCTATTATTTTGTTTCCCCTTTTGCCATATTCAAAACCAGCCTTGTTAAGATGTAGTAAAGTGGTAATAACTGCAATCAAACGGAACATTAACTCCAACAATCACAAACATTTCAGTCAGTGATCAAACATCATTGGAGTGGAATCCACATCATCTTTGAACTTTAAAGTTTGTCAATGTGGTGGTCATTGACCCTTTGACGACGTTTGTGTCGTGACTACCAGAAAAAAAAGCATAGATCCTAGTGGAGAGCTATCTGGAGCGCTATGTAAGTTTTTAAGTTTATGGCCGGATTTTGCCGCGAGGTTTTTCGAGTCAGTTTCTGTCCCTCCAGCCTGCATGAATGGTGTTTAGGAAACAGAGAGAACAGGAAAGGCAGAGCAACCAAGGAAGAATAGAGGGATATCCCCTTACGTTCCCTCCTTTTTCCTCCGGGATAGAAGTGTTTGAGAACTTTGGGCCAAATGAGGGGTGGGGGGGTTGCTTAATTGCACCACCTGTCCATACAGAGGCGTGAACATCTGTATGGGGGACCCTGTGCACACACATTCAAGACCAAGCATGCCTTGGCTTGGCCTGCATGTGTTTTGAGAGACTTTAAGATTAGCAATGTGCGGCCCAGATTACAAGAGGATCAATGCTGCCACATATTGCACTAGCCAGTGAAGCATCAGTGAGACACTGGCCCGTCTGAGCTTTAGGGCTTCAGACTCCATTTAATTACACTTCAGCAGAGAGGAAAAGTACAGTAAGAAATTCTCACAAGCTGTCATTTACACTGTGGTGCGGATCACATCTGCAATCTTAGTATATCAGGGGTCAATGCATATTTCATCAGGAAGTCAATACATGATAGCTTTTCTTTGTGGACAGTGTCATATTTGCTTTCACCACATAAATGTGACATTTATGGTGTCTGGTTTTACAATTGCTACCTTGTGGGAGCAGGAGAAAGCCGTCTTGTGAAGGGAAAATCGCTCTGACTTACGTTATATCCCAGCTTTTGAAATTGCGTTCCTCATGTGTCAGACTGTATATCATCAGCATTTGTCAAACTAGGAAGTTCAATCTGCTATTTGTTACTGCCATTATTTTTGAAGTAACAAAATTCAGTCAGAGCCCTAAAGCTAAATACATTCTGTTGTGGGATGCCGGGCATCCTCCAGTTTACACAGATACATTCTCAGTATTGCTTGTTTGCAAAAAAAAATAATTATTAACCGGATTTCAATTAAGATTATGTAATTCTTGATTTTCAAATACAGAGAAAAATAAGAAAAAGAACAACAATTTTCTTTAAACACCCATTGTTCAGGCTGGCCCTACTTTTGAATTAAGTGTCACAAAAAAAGTCAAAAGTTTTGGAAGACTGAGGTTCTGAGGGACTTAGATTCACCCATCCATTTTTGTAAACTGAATGTTTTTTTTTCTATTTCTTTTGAAGGTGCTACCAGGGACATTGGCTCTGCGTTGACCAGGATGTGCATGCGACACCGCAGCATTGAGACCAAATTACGCCACTTTACCAAGTACGTGTCATGTGAATGTTGTTTGTTGTACCTTGAAGGGGATTAGCAACCATTCCATCTCATTTGGCCTTCATCTCTCCCTGAGTGTGTCCCTACAAGACAGATAAAGCAATTTACAACACGTCCTTCAATTCCTGAGTGTCATCTTATCACTATAGTGCTCTAATGGAAGGCCTCGTCACACCACTCCAGGACAGAATAGAGGAATGGAAGAAGACTGCCAATCAATTGGACAAGGACCATGCCAAAGGTGACTGACATGAAAGCATATTTAAAGACTTTCACAAAATTATGATAAAAAAAAACCAAGAACTATTTTAGACATTCATGACTTATCTTTATGTGTGACTTTCTTGCTCAACAGAATACAAGCGGTCCCGCCAAGAAATCAAACGAAAGTCATTAGATACTATCAAACTTCAGAAAAAGGCCAGAAAAGGTGAGAATCCCTCAATCTGAATTTGACTTTGTGAATTGAGTTGAACTAGCGCCATCTTGGGTTACATGTGGGTATTACAACAGCAAGCGGGCCATTGGAGGAAAAACTGACACATTTTCAAGCTTTGCTCTCCTTGTCAGCTGCTTCTCTTTGATGAGAAAAGAGTTCTTCTATTAATGG
Organism: Idiotropiscis lumnitzeri; assembly: GCF_059441095.1. NCBI lineage: Eukaryota > Metazoa > Chordata > Actinopteri > Syngnathiformes > Syngnathidae > Idiotropiscis > Idiotropiscis lumnitzeri. The sequence goes on along the minus strand of NC_142396.1, from coordinate 14,380,862 downwards.
CTGTAAAATAACTCTTCTTTGTACCAGTCTTTTTACATCATTGGTACAACTTTTTCAAACTCAATGTGTCCTGATTTGAAGACGCTCACATTGCCTGTTTTTCTCCCCCCCCCCACTGCTTTACACCCACACCCCTTAATCCCTCCATGGGTTCTTTCTGGCTATACAACACACACCCCCCTCCCCACACCCCGACTTCAGAGCTTCTCGGTATGTCTGATGATCTTCGTTTCTAACCACTGCATGTGTGTCATCCATTATAATACTGTCTGTCAGACATAATTTGTAACGTTTATGTTAAGCATGAACTTCATCATCTCATTCCATGCAAGTGCGTGTGTACTGGAGCGTATCCCCAGTGACTTTGGGCGAGGGTTAGGGTACACCCCTGAACTGGTCGCTAGTCAATCACAGTAATTAAGAAATGTCGTTTCAAAAGTATATCTTTATGCTGCGATATCAGCAGAAATGGAACATCTCTGTGTTGGCTGTTCGGCACAAAATGGCTTTGTAGGAAATAAGTCAACAATCGTATGTAAAGGCTAAGAACAGAATGTACCCTGTGCACATGATTTTTTATCCCAAACAGTAATAAAGGTATAATGATACAGTAGTACAATTATGTATGATTTCCTATGGGAAAATGAATACGAACTTGGCCCTGCGGCAAATTTTGTTTGACCTCAGAAGTTGGACTATGTGATAATAATTGGTCAGTCTAAACAATGGTATTCTCATTGGTCACAACATTCGGTACACCTGTAAGGTGTAATATAGTAAAACCTGCACAACCTAAATCTGTCTAAGAAAAAACAGTGGTTCACAAATAATTAAGGCAATCAGTGTCAAGCGTATTGACACTGCCATCAATAAATCTTAAGACAACAACAACAATTTGATCATTACTCACAAGGATTATAATATATTTCTGAAGGAATCTTTCTATTCAAATGCATGAAACTGGCTGTCCATGTCTGTTGTAAATCAACCAGCTGGCATCGCACCCGTCTACAAAACATCCTTCTTCCAGTCTTCATTGCTTCTGTTCATCTATCATTGTGTCAAAGTAGAATGTACTGTGCAGTGTGCCCTTGATTAACACTTTTCTAATGGAATTCATTCAAGGGTTTTCAAGTCATCACCAGTAGCTCTGCGTCAAGTCATTATCTCTGACATGCTTCATTGTCCTCCCATTGCCATGTACATGAACCCATCAAATAAATAAACAGTTTCTCATTATGTTTTCTAATCATCTTTCATTTTTGACTCTCCCCTTCTTTGCTGCACCGTTGACACTCTTATCTCCCCTCTCCATAATTTCCCATCTTGTTCTATTCCTCCTTCTTTCTTGCCTCTTTCCTCAACCTCCCCATCCTTCCTCTCTCCCTCTGTCTCTGTATACATGATTGCCTAAACCCATCTCAGGGCGAGGAAACCTGCGCCCACAGCTGGACAGTGCCATGCAGGACGTTAGCGACCTGTACTTGCTCATGGAGGAGACGGAGAAGCAGGCCGTGCGCAGAGCACTTTTGGAAGAGAGAGGACGCTATTGTGCGTTCATCAACTTGCTGCAGCCTGTTGTGGTGAGCAACATTTAACACTGTGCACAAGAATGAACATTCTTTCGTTTTCTGGACCGCTTATGCTATGTTTAATTTTGTTTTGGGTTGGTGTAAAATCAGCTCTATTTTTCTGTTGCAGAATGTTGAGATTTCCATGCTGGGAGAGACGACACACTTACAGGCCATTGTTGATGATCTCACACTGCTCACTGAAGATCCACACAAACTTCCTCCAGCCAGTGAGCAGGTATCAGAAATGAAATCCTTTAAATATTCAGACCAAGATGGTCATCTGTCAGTATGTCATATGTCAGTGTTGTACTTTTACACTGACAGAAATTCTTCAAAACATTAAGAGTTGATAAGCTAATTTTAACAGACTGGTTGGTCACACACACTCACTGGCCACAAAATTACTTACGCAGTCAACACTACATTAATGTATTATTCTTTCAGGCAGATTTTTTTTGCTCCCAATTCTGAGAACAACATTGTTTGTGTTGCCACAGGTGATCCGGGACCTTAAAGGTTCTGACTTTACCTGGTCCTATCAAACACCTCCCTCCTCCCCCAGCAGTGTCAGCTCCAGAAAGAGCAGCATGTGCAGGTATGAATCGAAACGCAAGCTCGCACATACCCCCAAGCGATGTGTTGAATATTGACAATGTTTACATGTAGTGAATAAACTTTTTAAATGCAAATATTGGTTGTATTCAGGTTTTTGAAAGGCAAGTAAATAGCCTTATGCTGGTTTTTAAAATTCTGAATATCATGTCTAGGTAACTAGGTTTCTGACCTGAATACGTATACGCCGATTGCATGCTCAACCGCAAGGAATATTGGTCTTTGTAGGACAGGAATTGCTTTCATGCGCGGTGTCTGGTGCACAGTCCACCAGAAATAAACAAGTAGTGATAAACAAAACATGGCTAAAGATAGTAAGTCGTAAGTAAGTAGTAGTAAGCTAGTAAGTATGACATCACACTTTTGGTGCGAGGTGGAAGGAAGCGGAAGAACAAGCGGAGATGACGTATAATTGCTTGACGTTGTCCGTGCGTCGCCATTTCAATTAGGGTTATCACGTGATGTAAACGCGGTATTCCGCATGACGCAGAAATCAGAATTTGGACCGCACCCGAATATTGACTGCATATAAACGTGGTGGTGGTGAAGAGATGGTCTGAAGTCGAAAGGAAAAACAGAATGCAAAAACACAAGCGAGTCATTTTCTTATGTTAAACATCCTGTCAACAGTCTCCTCCAGATGCCCTCTGCAGGGGCCCATCGACTCAGCAGCGTCTCCTCTCACGACTCAGGATTTGTCTCCCAGGATGCCAACACTCACTCCAAGCCTCCTTCTCCAATGCCATCTGACATCACCAGCCAGGTAGCAGTAATTCCATCACTAAATATTTACTGCCTTGTCAATCTGTGATAAGAGCATCAAGTTTGCTCATTGCTCTTCGACGCAAATACAGATTATTGGTTGTGAACGTTGACGTTATTTGTGTCGCAGTGAGACATTCATATTGCAATATAACCGATTCCAGCAAGCCACCATAGCAAGAGATGCAAATTTCTTCTTGGAATAAATGATTTTACACCTCCTGCGTCTGGTCTGTTGATGTTCTCAGAGATGCCTCCCTTCTCCTGCAACTCATCAACAGTCCTCTCCAATTTGTCCTTTCTGCTCTCATCTCCAACACCTTTGTTTCTGTCACTCAATTTATTTTTGTGCCCCACTGTTTCCTGTTCCATCTTCCTTCCCAGAAATCAACAAGCTCGGCCTCCTCTGAGGCTTCAGAAACCTGCCAGTCTGTCAGCGAGTGCAACTCCCCCACTGCGGTTAGTAGTGCATGCGAGTTGGCAATCAGCCAACACTCCTTGATAACCCAGTCACAAATATATACAGTGCAGTCATTGTTAGCTGAAGTTTAAAGAGGTCCACAGGCGGCCTCAGTGCAATTGGACTATTTGTGGATGGTGAGCACTCTGACTCAGACTTGTGTGTCATTCTGCAGTTTGGCTCATGCTCATCCTTCGGCACCTTCCGCCCTGCTTTCTCTCACACTGGCACCATCAGGCCTCTGTCTGTCATACTTCCTGCGTCCCCCACATTTAACCACTCCCCCGGATCCAGCACCCCCTCACCTTCATCAAAGGTTCCTAGCTGGAAGGTTTGTTTTCATTTGCAGTTTTACTTTTTGGGTTCACTTTTGACTGGGTTGCTGCTTTGCTTCTTGTGTTGCACATGTTTAGATTAACCTCGCAGTCACTTTTCCGTTGCTCATCAGGCTCAGTTTTCTCATCTTTTTCCTCATAAAGATGTGGTAAACTGAGGTGGCTCGCTCATTAAACAACAACTGGCTCAGTACTCATTGTAGTCTGCCCATATCTATCTCGACATTGAACTGATTCGTGAGCCAAATCAGAAGCTCTAATCAAAAATTGTGGAATGCTACGTGCTGGGTGGGTGTTTTATTGTTGCATGTGCTGCTCCAGGAGTGGGCCAAATCAAGTCACTGCGAACCGTCGTTGGCCAGCACTCTGCAGCGAAGGAGAGAGTCTCTGGATAAAATCAGAGACGTAGAAGCTCCGGCCAGTCCGAAGGGGTCTTCTGGGATCCAAGGAGATGATGGACACCGAGCAAGAATTGGCCCAGGAATGGTTACATCAAAGGTATGAAATCTTGTAGACCACAAAAGCACACGAGCACTCGTTGAGTGCAGACCATGATCAATAGTTAACTCCAAAATCAATAAGTTAACAGCTATAATCTAAGATCTTAATAGAAGAGGAGAATGAGTTTTATCTTGATCTATTCTAGAATATGTTCAGCATGGTCTGCATCCAAGGAAACTAAAAGTTTTGCAACCCTACACGACCACAGAAAATTACAACTTGATCTATGAATATTTAACTATCCGAACATGTGAAACACATTTTCTATTTTTGTCAATGTTTAATCAAGCATAAACTATTAATTCTTTTCCTTTGAAATTCAATCCAAAGCAGCAACATTTCCGAATCTAGAAAATCTAGAAAATTTATTCAACAAAGAAATCGAATTAGAAGTAACTGGTGGTTTTGCATTTCATTATTGTGTGTTATATTTCTGCTAGGTACCCAACACAAGTCAATCAAAACAGGACCCATGATGGTAAACATAAAGATGTACAATTGTACATATTGGCTACTTGCGTGTGTTGTTCTACAGCATGGTGAGCCTCTGTCGCCAGCAGCCAGTACGCTGGCAATGGTGTTGACCAGAGGCCTGAGCATGGAGCAGCAGAAAAGCAGCAGAGACTCGCTGCAGTATTCCAGTGGCTACAGCACCCAGACCAACACCCCCTCGTGCTCGGAGGATACCATCCCATCCCAAGGTAAAACGTCACTCACGGTCACTTATATACACTACTCGCATAAAGTTAGGGTCAATGGGCTTTCGATTGAAATATCAGTTTTTAATACGTTTTGTCCAGCTCGCCATTCTCTAACAAGGAGTTGAATAGCAAAATTCTTGACGTTTGACATGTGAATCGACTTATATATATTTTTTTTAAATGACAATTGCTATTCAAACAGTTATCTTTAGATTCTGACATCATGCGACCAAGACAGCACTTATTGATCGACGGTACCTCACCACTGGGAGGCCTTAAACAGGATGCACTCGGATGGGAGTGGCCATCGGGAGATTACAGCAGTGATTCCGAGACTCGAGAAGAGCCACAGAATGACATTGATGTGGATGTCGTTGGAAATGTATTGGTCGATTTGGGGCTCTGTTGTGAATTTTGCTGTTTCCTTGTAAGAGAAGAGCAAGTTGTGCAAAAAGAACTGAAACATTGAACAGCTGGACAAGCGCATTCAAACGTTTAGAGAAGATCAAATGAAATTCGCCTGCGGGGTTATTGATTCATCCTGACATTTCACCCAAAACTACAGTTTCCCCATACATTTTTGGAGTACAATTATCTATTGTGTAAAACACTTAAAAACTGAGTTTGAGTTCCTATCATCCCTAGGTTCTGATTATGAGTGCTACTCTCTGAATGGGGATGCAGACACTGAGGTCCAAACAGAATTTGACAAGTCTTCCACCATCCCGCGCCACAGTAACATCGCCCAAAGCTACCGCCGCATGATTCAAACCAAAAGGCCTGCCAGCACAGCAGGCCTTCCCGCAGGTAAGAGCCTGCAGGGTACTTCCAACGGTGCCGGGGTAAGCAACGCCGGAACAATTGCCTCTGGAACAGCTACTATTCGACGGACACCATCCTCCAAGACTGGGGTGAGGCGCACACCTTCCACATCTGGCCCCATTCCCATACGACCCCCCATTGTGCCGGTGAAAACTCCCACTGTGCCCGACTCACCGGGGTACGCCAGCCCATCGCAGCATGGCACCGGTCGTGAAGAGCTGCTCTATCCAGACGATCCATATGCTAGTGAATACATCAGGGCTTCTCCTCAGCAAAGGAGCCTCCCTGACACAGCTTGGGCTTGTGGAGCTGCAGACAGGACTTCTTACACCCAACAGGCCCTAAGCCTGGAGGAGGACTCAATGCTAGCCGCCAACCGCCACAGTCTGGTGGAGAAGATAGGAGAGCTGGCGGCCGGCGCCCATGCCCTCGGTGAGGGTCAGTTCCCCTTCCCCAGCTCTTCATTAAGCGATTCAACTCAGTGTGCACTCCAGGAGCCATCTTCTGAAGCCCGAGGAGGCGTGGACATGTTGGTTACTATACGTCGAGGCGTTAAGCTCCGCAAGACAGTTACTGATGATAGGTCAGCCCCAAGGATCCTGCGGTAGCTGAAGAAGGAATCTTTAAGAAGAAATACGACAGCTTTCATGTAATACACCAACTACGGCACAAAATACAAAGAGGACGTAATATGTAAATGAAGATCATTTGATGCAAGGAGTGAGTCTTTGACAACATCATTTATTTCATGTCAAGTATGTGTTACGTACGTATGTTTCAAGTTTTTTTTCGTAATATATATATATTTGGTTTGATTTTCTTTTTTTTTTTGTCTGAGCCTTGTGACTGTTGATTTCTGCTTCCTCTCCCCCCTCTGTCCTTTAGTTCCTTTTGCCCCGGTTATCACAATTTTTTACTGAAGCAAGTAAAGGTCTGTGTCTCTATTTCCTCTTTCTCTTATGATTAATATAAAATTCTTTTCTTCCTCAACAATTGCACCTGTCATTGGAAAATGATAGTGGAAGAGCTCTGTGAGCCTCTCCGTGTTTCCTATCTTTACTGTACAAGCACCATTATTACTGTTATGTTTCATAAGCTGAGCAGCAGCTGGGTGATTCATGTATAGTAGGAGCAATATGGCAGTAGTTTTTATCGCTGCATTGTGCTGTCAATATATTCTGCTATTAAACAAGCTTTTTACTGTTAACTGTGTTATTGTCTTTGATGCAAACTGCAAAATCCATATACACAAAGAAAAATGATCAATCACGGGCAGATATTGCAAAAAAAAATGCACATAGTTATTTTTCTTGATTTAAAATTTACTGCTACAGTGTTGGCAATAACATTTTATTCATTCAATTTTTTGATTTTTTTTTTTTTGAGGTGATTGAGGTGAAAGGCATTCAGATTTTCTTAATTCCTGAGCTAAATTAAAAGTTCTGCCTATACAATGATAACAATGGACCATTTGAGTGAGACTACAAAGGCGTTATTAAACACTTTTGTAGGTTGTCCAGTAGAAATTTAGCACTCGAATAAATTTGTAATACAGTATGTAATGTAGTGTGGGCTACTAAAGAGCATTTGCACCACTGAGAAGAAAAAAACACAATAATAATAATGATAATTGCTACATAAGTAAAAATACGTCTAGCTTTGTTTTTGTTTCAAGTGTTAAATGACCACACACTTAAAAAACTCAAACATGAAGCCTCCAGTGAAGCTAAATTCAATCGCATGTGTTTGCTGCAGTCCTTCAAAAATGCAGATGAGGGCGCTGGAGATCCTTGACTCGCTGGCCATAATAAAGCAAATGATGGAGGATTATTTTTTACAAGGCCGCTTCTTTGCTCCAGGGAAGACGTTTGGCAGGTGTGCGAGACAGTTGATGCAAGGAAGAACAGGGGAGGAGATGTATACCTTCCTGGAACGACACCCGCGCTGCTGTCAATACAAAACTGCTGAAGTGTGACAGCATGCAGAAATCATCAGATGTACACCAAGAAACCTCTGCACGATGATGTTCACGCAAGCTGTCAAGAGGGAATACTTTCAAAATAACAGCCTAACCTATATAAAGAAGAAACGGCTCCGATTTGAAAACGTCAACCGACAACATAACGATATTCGTGAATGGAGTTTGTTGAAGGAGCAAAACTCGCTCAAATTGTGTTCTATGACTCCCAATTGGCCCCTCGCGGCTGAAGCCATATTAGGTTGCCACTGTTAATAAAAACTACTGTTGTTATTTCGCTGAAAAGACTTTTAGCACTTTTACGCCAGGATCCCTGTATGAAGTAATAGGAGCTTCTCAAAGAATGAACTTCCATGCAGAGGATAGCCTCCGTGTCGTGAATTGGAACTCACAGAGGTTTGATTTACATTTTGCAGCATTTTTTTTTCCTGATGGGCTTGCTTTTTTGCTTTCATTGCATTGTTGACGGTTCTGACACCATGATGCAGATGTATTGTCGAGAGTAGCACTCAGAGATAGATGGACCCGCTAAAAGAAAATTTATAATTGTGTTCTTACCGATGAAATCTGGTTGTAGCACTTCTCCCAGACTTATTGGTACAGCAGTAGTGTGGCATATTCGCCGTAGAGACAGAAAATAATGTGAAAACTAGATGATATAAATACAATTGCAATGTATTTTATCTTGGAAAGTGGCAACTTAAGGTGGCCGCCAAGTGGCTTGTTATGATTCTCCTTGTATGGACACCCAAATTTACAGAATTTCAACATTTCAAACACGCTATAATGCTCCTCCCTGCTCAAACACTCAAAGGGAATCTATTTTAATCCCAGCAACATTAACTCATCCCTGACAATTGTCTGCGAAGAAATATCACGCTAAATGAGACGCAGGCAGTTGGAACCATGGTTTAACTAAAGCTAATGAGGGGAATGTGTTAGGTCGCTTTTGTGAACGATGTCGGCAATGCTGCAGGTCCACCACACTACTGTGGCCGAGAACATTCCCTTCTGACTATACTGTATTTCTAATCTCCCTTTTCAAAGTTATTATCCTTGAACCCAAAGTGCTACTTGGTTTTGAAAGAAAGGACTAGCTGGAAATGATATTTGATTTGCAACAATTTGGTCACATTTTCAAGTGACCCTGAACATGTATTTTTCTGTCAACATAGCACAATGCATTCATACAATCTCACTTATTCATTTCATTTCCAGTTTTATTTTGACTTTATTTAGAGTGTTCAGTCAAACAAAATACAGTGTTGAGTCTTTTGAACATGCCATTTGAAATAAGTATCGATATATAGACACAATAATGTGGTAGTCTGGCTTGGATGTTGTTTTTGTGCAAGGTTGGACAATTTCAGAACATCTTGCTTCACTGGATGATTATTTGGGCAAGTAAATTATGAACCTGGATGCATACATTGCTCCATAATTCATAATGGTGCTGTTTTCGACTCCAGCAGTTTAAATACGGCGGTGGGTGGTAGAAGCCTTAGGGGGATCACAGATCAAATCTAATTAGCCGTACCTAATACATTGGAGATGTCTTTATATTTATCTAGCTCCTTAACTGCTTTTTGCCTGAGGATCTGATGAGAGATGTCCTAAGGGACTCATCTACGCAAGAACACTACAATGAACACTTCAGTGTGGATGCTCTTGTCAGCATTTTGATGGCACCAGAAATGACTCCTTGCAGGGGAATGCGTGGTTGACTCTTTCAAATAGCCTCTGTTATCTGTCTTTAGAATTACTTCAAACAAGAAAAGCAAAGCTGGATACTTTTTCATGTCATTTAAAGGTTCCTACCCTTCACCAATAAACATTTATGACAACCTCGCATTGATTTTTGTTGAGGTATTTTCTTTTCAGTGTATTTTAGGTCCACCCGTCGATTTGGGTGGACCATAGGGGGCTGTGGCCACCCACCAAAATGCTTGTGCCCCTTCACTTAAGACATGGATCTCTATTTTAAAATGAAAAAAAATGTCATTATTTTAGTGTATCATACTAGCTATTATAGTTATTTGGATTTAGGGACTACTAGTGTCGTGCAGGTGCACACGGCTATATGTTGCACGTGTCATGAATACGTCAATGTTGACATGCTAGCCTCACAGAACCTTTGAGATTTTTATGTGGCATTATGTAATTGCATGATATGTCTGTAGGTATATATTGGTAAATACGTATAACAATCTTATATTGGATATGGCCATCGTATTAGCCACAAAATCTGTTAATTCTATTGGTAAAATGATGTCAGAATGGCCTAATCCAATCAATGGTGGTGGTTCTTAATCCCATGAGTTCAGACTTTGAATGTAAAACTGTTGATACATTTCCAAGCAGCAAGTGAATGAGGCATCTTTACAGATCACGTCACTTTGTCACGTCCAACATTCGTGCAACATTGACATGATTTAGTTTGACTCAGTGTTTACGTAGGCATACTTTATGTTGTAATATATACTTGCTAGCGGTTAAGGGCGCCATTCAAGACTATCGACTGCAAGCAGCAGTGCTGTGCGAAAGCTATACGGTAGCTATTGGATCATCAAAAATAAAATATATGTCTGTACGATGATGATAATAATAACAATTGGGACAGGTCTGATTCTAGGCCCAGTACTTTGGCAAGGAAATTTCTTTTAAGATGATGTCATCTTCTGATTAAAATGGCTTCCACATTTTTTTTTCATCTTGATTTCTACATGTTTTGGTGCAGATGTCTTACTGAATTAAAACAACGTGGTTGTTACATAACTGCACCCTCAACCCTTATGTCTAAAAAGAGGGCAGGATGTAATGTTTTTACAAACACTACAACTTGGTCTTGAATTGTTTGTCTTGATTTGAGTGAAGCGAATGGATGAGGTCAATTATTCGTTAAGATATCAGGAAGCTTTTTTATGTTTATAGGCTGCTCTCACCAGTATATTCGCCTTTTGCCCTCTGGCTCTTTGTTATCTGTTAGAAAAGACAGATGATGAGACTGTTTTATGTTTTCCGTCTTAAGAAAAAGAAAATCATTAAGGCTTTGTGGTTCATGCGTGCATGTTGGTCTTTCAACTCTGATGGCTCTCAAGTACAACCCTGATACTCTGGTCAAGCCTTGTGATTGAATTAGACTCTTGTTACTGCTGAGATAGAAAAATAAAATATGGACACGATCTGAATCACATTCATTGAATAGTTCAAAGAAAAGTTCGAGAGTAGCGGATTCCACACTAATGGTGATACGTTCCTGCAATTTGCAATTAGTATGATAGCACGGTTGAGACCTTGTGGTCATTTTCCATCAATTGGGCCGCTGTCATATTTCACCGAGTGGTATTTGCAGTTATTTTCTTCCACAGGCCAGCGCTTGTAAAAACACCAATGAGGGTGAGATGGATAATGTGTTGTGGTGACATTCCACACAGCTTGTGCCATGTAAAAAAAAGTGCAGTGATGTACCAATATGAGTTTTGTGCTCCAGCTGCCGCCTGTGATGCAGAAATATCGAGGGGCTCACTTCTGGTTATTGCCTTGAAAATAACAATTTGCTGCTGATAGTGGATTCTACTAAAATTGTGTTGATGGATTGCACTTTTACATTGATACAGAGTTTTCAGCCAACTCTTTGATAAATATTCAAGCAGAGTACAGATGAAGTAGAACTTAGTATGGGATTGACGTGCTTACATATGCTATATAACACTCCACTATCGAAGCATATAAATATTGATCTGGGTATGTCAAGTAAGTAGGCAGAATATGTCAGACTCAGACGTGCCTCTGTGATTTGCAACCCAACATCCCCTCATGTGCTCTGATTTGGTCCGTGTAATATTTACACTTACTATATATATATATATATATATATAGATATATGAGACCCATTGATGACCCATTGATGCGGTGCTTCAGGCAGTATTGGGCTCAAGTAGATGTACAGTAACTGTGCACTGAATATAGCATAGACTCTGAGGAGAAAGTCTTATGATACACCCTTTAATCAATTGGGCTCAGTGTGAGATTTAAATCTGTCTTGGTAGGAAGAGTGAAGATTTAAGTTCAATCTCCCCGCCAAGACATTTTGCTCCCGGCTTTATGAATTGGGGGAAGGCACTGCAACCTTGCAAATCTTCCCCAAACAAATGGACAAAAAATCCAACATACAGTCTTGAATATGTTGAAGGAAAGGAATAGAATTCATATTTGTTTCATTCCCCCTAGTTCATATATATATATATATATATATATATATATATATATATATATATATATATATATATATATATATATATATATATATATATATATATATATTTGAGTAGGAACTTTATAATTTTAGGAGCAGTGTTTTGGTACGTGAAGAAATATTTTCTTTTCAAGAATAATAATCTCACAATATAGTCTGATACATTGTCTTGTGTGTTGAGCAGGGCAATTTCACACACAATTATAGATTAATGTCAGTTGAAATTTAGTATTAACATAAGATATAATGTAATGTAATGAACATCTCTTGTGCAGATCTCAGAAGTCAAAATCTGAACTCAGGACTAAATTGTGATAATGACAAATAACATCAGTATATATTCAGTGGTAAATAATCAATATAATATATTGCTGTACTTTCCATCTAGCTATTTTTGTAGCATTATTTATAATTATAATTTTCTCTCCACAGACTTATTAAATTGACGGCTATTTTGCTGTTCAATGTTCGATTCACTCCGCTTTCAAGCAGTTCCAGCCAGAGTCTTGTGAAAAGTATATTGATCACCCAAGATTAATTCCAGTTTTTTACAATTACATGTCTATTTTAGCTCAACAGTTCCCATGGCTTCTCCGCCTTCTGTTAATTACTCCTTATCATCGCTTTGTGAGAATAATACTTGTCAGAAGTGTAGCAAATTCACCGCCAGGGTGGTGATGATCACTGACTCAAGTGATAAGTCCACACCCAATGTGTTTGGCCTCACTAGCATAAGGTGACCATATTTTGATTTTCACAAAAAGGGCTCTCGGCCTGACCTCGAAATACTGGAATCATACCCAACGATGCCATACATGATAACTCTATTTTTTTTTTGCGTGTGTTTTTCGGTCCAATTGAGCTTTGAGATCTCCGACCAGCACCTTTATTAGATATTGAAATGTATACGCGTGAGTTTCCTACTGTGTCACCTTTTACGTGGGTTGTCACTGTAATCATTACGCACCGCTCGGTCCAGTGACTTTTATCACTGCGGTGAAAGTGATAAAAAGTATTGCTTGCTTATTCAACATGGGCTTCATTCCATCCAATTTCAGCAGCAAACTACGGCACTCATGCTTGTAACTGAGCGCATCTGCTCCAAACACTTGTCCTAACTGCCGCTACCTTCTTTTCCGGGTTCCCAAGAATATACGCAGCTATCTACATGACGTTATTCAGAGGAGTCTATGAAATGCTTATTTCTTCATGTATATGAATAAAGAAAATTATGAAGTCAAGTTTGCTGAAATTCTTCATGTGTGTCATCTTCCTCTTTAACCTCAAATCAATGAATGTCTTCCCTCACTACATCTATCAACCTTCTCCTTCGTCCTCCTCTTACTCTCCTGCCTGGCGACTCCTTCTTCATCACCCGTCTTCCAATATCCATGCTATCGTTCCTCTGGATGTGTCCAAACCATCGAAGTCCGTGCTCTCTAACTTTGCCGCCAAAACAGCTAACCTTGACTGTTCCTCTGATGAGCTCATTTCTAAAGAGAACCTCAGCATCTTCATTTCGACCACCTCCAGCTCTGCTTCCTGTTGTCTCTTCTGTGGCCAGCTTCACAACGATCGAAACGTTCCTCTTCATCCTATTCACGCAACAGACTTAAGGGCGCTATGGTGTATTTTAATTGGAGAAGAAGATTTTGTTTGGTGATTTATGATTATATTAGTATTATACTTTTTGTACAACACATTATGACTGGAACTGTTGTGAAGGCAACAGATAAATAAAGTTGAGTTTAGTTGACTCCTTACCTCTGTCAGCATGCAGTCACAATGTTTTCATGGCAAAATCGTATTATTGTTTCCCCCCCCACCCTTTTTGTTAATCTTGTCGCGTTTGACTGCTTGGCCATGCATGGATTTGTATGCCTTTTTATAACAGAACATTATTTATTGCACCAGAGGCGTTTAATATGTTCTCCCCGTGGTTATTTGGATTTTGATGGATATTTATTGAAAAGGCAATCGGACAGAACAATGTTTTGGAGAGTCTTTGAGTCCAAATAAGATGCACAGTCCAGAAACATAATTCTAATAATAATGACACAACCCTTATGCAGTGTAAACAAAATAATGTTTTCCGGCAAAAATAATCTAGTTTTTCTGTTCTTTCATGTTACAAGTGATTTGCACCTTATTTTTGTAAACCCACAGTATACAGAGTAATGTCTACTTTCTTCCATATATTCTTGACATTTGTTAGTGATGCAGATGAACCAAACTGTTAATGTGTAGGCCACAATGAAGGTCTTTTTCAGCCTTCTTCACTTTTTAATCCATCGCTTGTATGTTCAAAAGATTGAACATCGACTATTGAAGAGCAAGGTGCAGCGAACCAAATTTAGGGCAGTGTTGGAAATACAGACAGCTCTATACAAGAACATATGTGCTTGCTGTACTTGCTCATCTGTGACAGCCTGAGTGATTTTTCCCTCTGTCGTGAACATTTTAATCTCAGAGCAGATTTGTGACCCGAGTGCCTATAGCGAGGCTTTTTTCTTTATTTTTCTTTCTTTTTTATTTACTACTTATGCACTGGCGAGGAGAATGGGGCTGTTGACCATCATGCAGGGTGGGGCACGCAGAAGACGCCCCCTCTTGAAGCCCCCTCCCCCGCTCCTCCCCCCCCCCCCCCTCCCGCTTGGCGCTGTCCGGCGCTGCGCGTTCTGAAAGCTGTATGAGCACAGCCAACAGCCTGCAGCGCTGTGGACCGTCTGCACAGCGCCGTGCTCCGTGGGGCCAACACACGAACCCCTCAGCATGCCAACGCTTTAAATTCAAGGTATCTCCAGGAAGGATTAGATCTAAATATGAGGGGATTTTTTTTTTCCTTATCTTAATTTTCTGTCCACTCCCTGAAGCTCTTGGAGGCAGCTTTTATATAACTTGCCACCAACATGATTTGGGCTGTTTTCGTGCTCCTGTGTTGCCTTTTGACGCCAGCAGCTGGACACGAAACACCGGAACGACTGCCTTTCTTCCACGGCCATATTTTTGAGAACTCACCCACGGCTTCGAAAGTGAACGGACTGAGCATCCCTGTGAAGCGCATCAACGCGCAAAAATGGTGCCCAGAGATGGGAATGCACCTCAAAGTGTACGGCAACGGCAGCCAGGATTTCCGCGCTTTTTCGCACCACAAGCGGGGGAATATATTGTTAAAAAGTTCCAGGATGCTGGACCGGGAGGAGCGCGCAGAATATCTACTGAGAGTCGCGTTGTGCTGCCACACCTGCGCGCCTGACTCTGTGCTTGTGGACGTAGCTTCGGTAAAAGTGAACGTTTTGGACGCAAACGACAACGAGCCGACTTTCTGTCAACCAGAAGCCGTGCATATAACTTTAGACGACACCACGGGTATTCGGAGTGTTGTTTACAGGCTGAAAGCTGTTGACGCAGACAGTGGCAAGAACGCAGACTTGACGTACACGTCACTGCCCCAAAATGGCACTTTTTACGTCGTCCCCAAGACTGGCGAACTTTTGCTGCTCGACTCCATTCTGGGGTTGCAATCCGCAGTTGAAGTGTCTGTTTTTGCCACAGATCACGGATGGCCGCCACTGAGCAGCAAATGCGTGGTGATCACCTTTACCCCGCGCAGGTGGCAGCAGAACTCGGGTCGAGAGAGGGCCAAGCGCGCACCTAGGGCGTCACTTTACCCGGCGGTCTTAGTCTCCCTCAACGTGTCTGAAGATGCCAGCATCGGCTCGGTGATAACGAGCCTGAGTCCCAACAGGTTCCAGTCAGCCAGTTTTGATCTCATCTACCCGGATTCACAGAGCTCCTCCGTGTCCGTGGGTCGTGACAGTGGAGATATCACCATCACCAGAAGGCTTGATAGGGAATCAGAACCTGTCGTGGAACTCACTGTTAAGATTCAGGACAAACGAGGTATGTAAATATTGCACTAACACTAATGCCTATTGAAGATACATCATAAAATATGAGAGCATTATTTGCATTGTGGTGCTGTTGGATGATTTCCTGTGCTAACTGTGCATATCATGAGGATTCCTGAGGAATCCCTGGTGTGCCCATCACATCAAACCGAGCTGTCAATGCAGCAAGGTGTCATTCCACAGGTGTACCTTCAACTATAACCTCATTGGTTCAGGTTCTATTCACAGGCAGACTTCAATAAGATATAATACAAGAGAAGTAAAAAAAATGTTTGATCTTTACAAAGATAGTAAGGCTCAGTTTTGATGAACATAATAATTTTAAATAATGCAATATTGAGCTCAGAGTTTTAGTCTCTTCCTGTTTAGTCTTTTCAAATCAAACAAAATTGTATTTGTGTACCACTTTTCATACATGAAAAATGCAACACAAAGTGCTAATCAGAGATAAAAACAGTCAATCAAAAGAAAAAAACGAAACAAATGACAAATACCAATCCGATCCCCTCAAGTAGGCATACACTTATGAGCATCTTTTCATGTTCTTCTAGTCCTTACGGGTATGCTCGCTTCCTGCCATATTACAGAAAAATGTGTAACAACTCAAAATTGACCATTGGTGTGAATGTGAGTGTGACCTTTTTTTATATGTCCTGTGATTGATTATCGAGCAGTCCAGGTTGTACTCCACCTCTTGCCCAAAGTTAGCCACAAGTGATGTGGAACATGACATGTGTTTATTAGTGTGGCTGTTGTTTGCAGTTCTGTTGGAGCAGAACAGGTGTCACCAACATTTGCTAAATTGAGGGAAATTGAGAACTGGAAACCACAAAGGGCTACCAGTTAGTTACACACTTCTGAAAGACCAAATCTGTAAATCTGTGTTCTCATAAACGCACATGCACACACTGTCACACAAAGATACATAGTAATGCTAATTTATAATTTATTTCTTGATTAAGACATGAAATTAGAGTTATTTACTTGGATTCCTGAACAGAAATTTAAAAAAAGGATTGTAGGTTTTTTTTCTTCTCAAGATGGCCTCACAGTGCAGAGATCGTGGGAGTTTGCATGCTCTCACCGTGCTTGCGTGGGTTTTCTCCGGGTACTCCGGTTTCCTCCCACATTCCAAAAACATGCATGGAAGGTTGATTGGACACTCTAAATAACCCCAAGGTACCCCCGCGACCCTTGTGAGGAGAAGCGGTACAGATAATGGTTGGACATATAGATAATGTTATTTCATAAAAAATAATTAAATGAAATTCCGTTTAGCTTTTCAAAATGGTCCGGAACGGTGTCGGGGGCGGACAATTTTTATGAATGAGGCCGAAGGTTTGAGGCCCGAAGCCTATCCAGATTGCGGCCGGAAGGCGGCGGCACTGACCGGCAAAAAAGGGTCAAGTGCCCAACTCTGGCAACCTATGTACATCTTTAAATTTGGTAAAGTCAACGGATTGTTTTTCTTTTTTTTTCACTGCATGTGGTGACAATGCTGAACATAATTACATTTTAAAGACAGAATACAGCATTTTTTTTCTACAGCATTTGTATTGGACCTTATTCGATTCTACAAATGTAAATGACTCTGCAGCCAATCAATATATATACAGTAGGGGCAATGCCTTTTGTTTTCTGCATGATACATTTGGTCACTTCAAAGGAATTAACAGCATCTCATGATATGGTTATTGACGGATGTAATAGGCAATAGATTATAAAACAGATTGCAATTATAAATGTTGCCAGTCAGGAAAAACAATATAAAAGTTGCATAATATTGTGCGTTTTATTGAGCCGATTTCATCTCTAAGCAAAACGCAAGTTGGTACATGATGGAAAAAAACTTGTTAGCAAACAAAGTGACGAGAAGCTTCTTCTAGCTTGTTTCTCTGCTGCCAGGTTTAGATATGGAGATTGACTAGGCCACTCCTTGAGCTCCACATGCTTCTTCTTGACCTCCGCTTTGTTGCTCTGGCAGAGTATTTTGGGTCATTGTCATGCTGGAGACCTCATTCCCAACTCAAGAAATGAGATTTTCACGCAATATTTTACAGTACATGGGTCCATTCAATGGCCCCTCCATGAGCTAAGTCGCTCTGTACCCTTTGCAGAAATAGACCCTATATATAATGTTTCCACCTCCATGTTTGACTGTGGGGATGGTGTTATTTGGGTCATACTCAGATTTTGTCCTCTGCCAAACACAGCATGCCTGATTGATGCCATATAGCTCAACTTTGGTTTCATCGGACCACAGCTCTTCCTCCCAAGGCTTGTCCGAGTCATTTGGATGTTCACAAGCAAACTTAAGGCAGGTCTGTCCATTGCCTTCCTGGACATTAGGACTTTGCAGCCATGCCAAGATTTTGTTCTGTTATGGCTCAATGTGTTTCCTTTTTCTGCAGAGTGAGGTCACCAATGCCTTCAGATCATGAAAAGGCTGCTCCCTCAATGTTTTCATGGTCACCCTCAATTCACAAGACAAGTCCTTGCATGGAGCTCCAGACAAAAGGGAATCAATGGTCCTTTTTTTTTTCCCATTTTCAAATAATTGTTCAATTAGTTGTTACTTCCTCACCAAGCCATTTTCAAAATGTTTCTGGATCCCATTCCAGTTTTGTGCGGGTGTCTTTTCGTCTTGCCCGTGGCGACGTAGAGATTGGAAAGTAAGAAATAGAGTCCTTAACAGGTGTGCTTCATTCCACACAGCAAGTTGAAATCAGGAGTATTGGTTAATTGGTTTATTGTGCACAGCTGCCACATATACAATGAGTAGGGGAGCAAATTCTGATTTCCCTCACTGTACATACAATGGATTAATTACTGTGATCCCGTGCCAGCTTCCGTTAGACCGTGATATTTTGTGCTATTTTAGAGGAGCAGCAGGGTTGCATGTTTCCCCTCACCCATTGTGTAAAAAGTCTGGTCGTGATTCCGCGTGTGATTAGGCCGTTTATGATTTTACCATGGCAGCATAAGATATCAATTCAGTGTGAATAAGGCAATTTTGCAAAATAAGGTCTTCCTTGATAGTCTTTCACTGCAACTCATTTTCCAGATATTCAGTAGTCTAATGAAGTCATACATCCATTTGTTTCTTGGAGATGTTTTTTTGACGTTGAAGAGACTTTGCTAGACTGGCTGAATAATGCTCTTGATTGACATCCAGTAGTTGGTGACAGTAAAGTAGTTTTGGGAGCTAATCCTTGCAGAGTGGCAAACGACTGTGGCCGTCCTGCTCTCATCTACTGGCATTACCCCTCTAATCCGCCTCTCGTTCACTCTCTAGGGTGAGGGATTTGAAATCGCACTGCCACAGTCTGACAACCCCTTAAATTAGTGGTGGAAAGGTGGGACTCGTGTTGTTCGTGCAGCTTTTCTTTTGCGATGTTGCGGCAGGTAATGTTGAGGAGAACAGAGGAAAGGAAGACAAAATAAATGAAGGACTCGTAATTGTGCTGCGCACTGCAAGAACCATTGTACCTTGTTGTCATTTGAATTGCCTGCTGCTGTTTCATTGCGCAGTGTGCGTCGGATTATAATTGCATACTTGATTGAGTCCCTTTTTTGCATAGTGGTGTCTGGAGATTTTTTGGGGGAGAAAAACTAGGTGGATTTCTGACAATATCTTGTCACAGATGCATTGACGAAATAAGCCGCTTTAGCTGGAGAGACACTCAAATACCTTCCTCCATTTGATCTCTCCCACCTAGGTAACTCTCTCTTCCTGATCAAAGGCCTGGCATGTCCTTTATGCTTACGACAGCTTTCCACACAGAATCCTGATGGTTGTCTGGGGCGGATCGGCCTTTTCTTCCCCATCTCTCCTCCTGAATCTTGCACGCAGATGTCTGATTGAAGCAGTCTTCCATACCTGATTTGTATTTTGGCAATTACATATTGTCTTTGTTATTGTTGTTGGAATTCATTCATCAACAATTTCAAAACGCATTGCAACAAATCCATCAAAGTTAGCTCAATTGTTCTTTTTTTTTTTTTTTTTGTCCTGTTTTTCTCCAGGTGCTGTGTTTTCTTGAGAGCTCTCTGTCACAGCTCACAAATTCATAACTAGGGATGATGATATTGTGATATTAAAATTGCCACAATGTCATTGTGGTCATGTCACGATATTAATAGCAACAAATGTGTTCAAAAGCTCGTCGTTTTCCATTTGTGCAGTTCCAGCACCTTCTGGCGGGCGGTTTATTAGTGCAGTTTAATTCCAATTAGGTCTGCTTCGGCCAGCTATGTTTAAGGCCGACGCTAATCGCCAGATGAAGGGGAACGTAACACGTTTGAGTTCCTCCATAAATTGATCCGATTCACAATGTATTAGCAAGGAATAACATTGTATAGAGACATTTACAAGCAACTTGCTCATGTTTATTTTATTTGTATTTTGTTTTCTCCAGAAACCACACGCACACCCACGCAAGCAAATTAAATAGTCCAAAGAGAAAACCTAATCAGATTATTCTATGTTCCATCCACTAAAAGGTGCTCTAAAGCAGTCATGCCAGCAAATATTTTGCAACATCTCCATCAAAAACATTACTTTCCCCCCACTTCAGCCGAACACAGCATTGTGAACTACATTAACCGTGATACTTACCATGTTGGCTGCTGAGCCAACAGGACCACATGACAATAAATAAAGTGGCTGGCCAAGCCTATTTCTTTGTCAATACAATACAATAATTTATTTATTTTATAAATCTAAGCTTCAATGTCTATAATATTTTACAATATCTGGAGTTGTTATGCAGTTTCATGAGTATTTTTAATCTGCATTTGGAACGCGTTACTTCCGTATTTAAGACGCACACTTTTCCGAGCAATTGGCTATTTTGAAGGTGCCACTCGAGTGACAAATCAAAATTTACGCTACTGTCATTTATATGCACTTGTACGTATGACATTTTTAGATATCCGTGGAGCCATCATATGCATCGGATGACTTATAATTGTGGTTTCATTTGGTCAACTGACCAAGGAAGTCTGTTCTGACAAGTCCCCATGTGTTGCATCATCTACTAAATTTGTGCTTGTTCAAATGGTTGGTGCAGCTCAAAGCCACATGCTGAATGCCAAACAGAGTGCTTCGCCATCAGTTTGAAGAATATTTAAGTCAAGCAACACTTCCTTTGTGCTGACCTTACAAATAGTCCAATATATGAAGACCCAGGGCTCAGAGAGAAGGGAATTATTGTTGTTTCCTTTTGTATTCAGTCCACATATTCCCATACAACAAATCTGCCATTTTAACATGCGCTACTATTGCTGATGACATTCCAGAGTCAGTCCCTTTTCTTCCTTGACATTAACATTTTTATTATACACAGTCTGACTATTACTGTATTTGTGTTATTTAAATAATGCTTTCTAACAATCATGACAATAGCTACATTGTTCTCTTCATAGGCATCACTGCAACATTTTTGCTCTTTTGGATAGCGTTAAGCCACTCGTTTAAGTGGTCTGAAAAATGCATGCCTGCCAGCTATTTAGGAGTGACTACATTTTTGATAATCCAGGTGATTGCTCATAAAGTTATCATAAAATGGAGATTTGCAGAGCTTGGGCTCTATTCTAGTAGACGGCGTATGTGGTAATGCTGACCTATGCTGATATCCGTGTGGGCGCAAGACTTGCAGCATCTGTTTGGTTATTTGGCAGACGACTCTGTTTCCGTGTTATGCCTGGCGGAATGACAATTTGGTGGCAAAAAGTCAATGTGAATTTACGTCTGCCCGGACGGAATTGTGTGATTTTGGTGAATTTGTAGGAGGCACAAGAAGATTCTAGGTCTCTCGTCATATGAGTGAATTTGATCAGATTTCATTCATAAATACGACAACAGTAGGCCACATCGACAAAGATCTGTGGCAATACTCAGGTCACGTGCGGATTGCTGCGTCTTTTTTTGCACTGTGTTGCAAGGAGAGGAGCTAGTTCGATTGGTGGTAGATGGAGTTGGATGGGTTGACGCCCACAACGGCGCAAACCGTTCTTCTTTAAATACACAGACTGTGAAATTACAAACACCCGGTCTAACACGCCTCCACGGATATGTTGCGTTGTTTGCTTGTGTCTTTTTAAAGGCTGATAAGTTTGCTGTGTGTACTGTGTTCAAATACAGAGGTATGATTCCTGAATGACATACTTAATGGTACACTCTTTATTTGGCCCAGTGATCATGATTAATCAACACAATTGTTATTCGGTTGACTTTTCAAACTAAGTAATTAAAAGAATAATATTTCGGCAGTTACTGAAACAAAGTCAAGTTCTAAGAACATATTCCCAGATCACCTTGTCTATACTAAAATCCTGTTTCCGCAGAATGCGACAAGAATAAGAGTCTTACCACTGCTGATACATTCGGGATGTATCACTGGCATTTTCCCATTAAATCTGCACATTAATATACTGCATGGTTGTTATAACTGATCACCTATAGTGAGTACAAATGATTAAACAAGTCTGTGGCTCTTTTGGATGACAATATATCTGAAATAATAAACATCCAATTTTATCGGCGCAAAGTCGAGCAAAATAGCAAAAGAAAACTCCACCCAGTAACACACTTTGACTGTGCTTTGCGCTAGACTTGTACGGAACAAAAATAGGGCCCAAAGTGTCTTGTGTTTTGTTTTGTTTTTGCCCTGTCAATGCTATGCTGACTTTTCTCCTTCATGACTACATCCCCTTTTAACTTGGTGGACATGTTTGCCTCCTAAAGTGCAACATCACTACAGCACAAATCCGGGGGGAGTGTGATAGTTTTCTGCTTCGGCCTCTGCAATGTGAGAAAAACAGGTAAAAGCAATGGAAGTTGGACATGACTCATGACTCACAACAACCAGGTTTAGTGGTGTTTGGAGGCGAGGGACTGAGGGAACTCCTGCGCACTTCTTCCACTGAAGGGTTACACAGACGCACAGAGGGCGACACTTCAGATTTGTTCTGGTGGGGAAATCTTTTCTTTGGTCGTTTCATCCTACAATCCTGTTCGTTTTCACCTGAGAAAGAATATGGTATGGTATGGTTTCGACATCACGCAGAATCAATGGTGCAGGAAATCTGTGAAGCAGAAAAAGGAAAAGGACCTTTAAAGTTTGGCAGGGTATAGCTAGCGGTAGAAACATTTCTTTTTGTGTGTGTATTTGATATATTTTTTGTAAAATATTATTATGTCAACAAATTCTCTTGCACTCTCTCTCAATATATTATGTGTTTAAATGTGTTTGTATTGCTTTAAAATTGGACAGTTGTGATGAGCGTGTACCAAGAATATATACTCGGAATAGACCTAACTCAAAATTGACCACCCAAACATTTTATTTAAGCTAACCCAGAGAGCATGACGGGGGGTTACTCGAGACCCGTTTAGTCAGAAGGGTTGTCTTCTGCACTCCCTCTCTTCGCTTTATGCGCTCACATCCTATCTGGTCGCTACCATTATGCCTTGTGCCTTCTTTGATCTTGTTTTACCCTCCCCCACATTATTTGCTCCTGTGATATGAACAGAAATAAAATGAATAGAAGAGAATCAAAGACAATCTCATAAAATGTATTGAATTTAGTATAAATAATTTAGGCTTCTTGTGATTTTCCTGTGGCTTTGTGAGCCCGGTTGCTTATTTGTATACAGTGTATAATTCAATAAATATTTTTTACATTAATACGTCGAGTCAAAGTTTAAAGGGAGGTACTTTACTGTTGAGTGTTTCAAGAGGCGGAAACTGTGACTGAAACACGCAGCAGACCTTTCCGCCATTTAAAGTTGTAGTTGTTTTCCCCCCCCCCCATCGAATAACAGAACATATTTGATTTCAGTTATTGAGAGAGGGAGCAAATTCTAGTGGAGCTGAAATACCCCCGACATTTCATGGCCAGATGTCCTGTTGTTTTAACATTTGTATTTAGAATTTAATTGCTTACTTTGTGCAGTACAGCTCTGGAAGGTGAACGGGCTATTGTAAAAGACACAATGTCACACATAAACGATGCATTTGATTTTATAGAAAGATAAATATTTGTTTACATTTACCTTTTTAATGACACTGCAATGATTTGTGGACTAGAGCATCGCGGAAGAGCGGTAGAATGAAGGAGTCAATAGTAAGAACAAGAGCGCTAAAAAGGAGCCACGTTTTCTTCCTGGGGTCTGGTAATGGGCGCCTCGGAGGGGCTGGCAGAGCTCACTTGGTTCCTTGGCATGGGTGGCCTCCTCTTGACTCGCTCTGTCGATTCTCATTGTGTTGGCACAGCAAATTCTGATGTGAGGTGACTGCTTTTCCTCCACATATAAGACCTTGACATATGTGTTGTTCTGCTGTTCTTTATTCTCTGTTCATTCCTTCACAAACAATAAATACTGCAACACAAACAACCACAGAGTACCTCAAACTCTGTTGCGCATAAAAAAATGTTCTAGTATTTAAAAAAAAGGCATTCAGAACCAGTATTTTTATTTAATCTCATCATCAAAATTCATCACCATGTCTTTTGATCTCAACATGACCACTTTATATCTCGCCAGGAAGACTTAATCTCGACATAAACTTGTCAAGATGAGTTTAAATTTCATCATGATGATTTTAAATCACAGCTGTGCTTTTAATCTTGCTCAAACCCATGTTTAAATCTGCTGCATATCTCTAATCATGTCTGTATTATTGCTCCACTGTTTAATTATACAATGTTTTTTAATATGTCTTGCACTTTGCAACCGTGCCTCGAAAAGTACTACAAATAATTTATTGTTATGAAATTATTAGTATGTATGATGCATTTGCGTCATGTCGGACTTGCACTCATTCAGGTTATGTTCTGGAGAGCAGACTTAAGCGGCCCTTGCATATACTCCTCTGGCAAGGCAGCTGCATTTACATAATTTAATGATGCGGACACTCAAGGGTTTATTTATTTATTTATTTTTTTACTCATACAATCACACATTGATGGACGGGCCTGGTAAAGATGAAATTGTTATTATACAAAAACAAACAGCGCCTGAAAGAACAGTGGAAGTCTCAAAGTTGAAAGCTCCAAGAGCAATACAATTTCAAATTTAACATTTTCTGAAAAAGACATATATGCCATGACACTCAAAAATAAGCTTCATTTCAGATTTTAGCTCATCATGTGGCATCAAACACATCAAATACCTGAAAAAGAGAAGTCAACCCAAAACATTTCTTTACAAGAATGCAGCCCCACTAGTCCAAACACGGCATTCTGATTAATATTGTGTTTGTGGAATATGAGTTTAGCAGTAAAATCCACTCATTTTTGCACATCTCGGGGAGCGCCCATTTTGCCATTTGCTGTCGACTGAAAATGACATCACAGTTGCTCGGCTCAGCTTATGACCAATCATTTTTTTGTAACTAGTTTTTGCAAAACTCATCAAACCTTTCCCAATAATGACAAAACATCAGAGTTCTCCAGCAAAAGCAAATAAGTCTTGCGTAACTCTTCTGATATTTGTAAAAAAAAATATTTTTGTATTAAACAATTAACACAAGTCATCATATTAGTAAGTTCTCGATGTGCCAACTACACAAAGATGGGAACAATAGAAAAACATCTTTTTTGTTGTCTGTGCACAAGGTTAAGCATGTCAGGTAGACTAGAATACTTTTGTCATCGTTCTGTAAACACACAGTGATCCAAATTTCAAGTATTTTTATCCAAGATGTTTATGGCATTTATTGTAAACATCAAAACAAATACAAAATTGTGTTGTTCCATGTCTAAACACACACACCAACCCTCCAAAGCAATTTCACTGAGAGATAGAGAGAAAAAAAGAAACAATATACATCGTGTCGTCCCTTTGGGTCATTCCATGGTTGATTTCATAGTCCACTATTGTAGCTTTGATGTCATCAGTAATTTTATTTTTTAATATTCTTCCTCCTTGACCTTCTTGTCCTCCTCCGCCTCTCCCTCTTGTTTCTTCACCTCCCTGTCTCCTTCCTCTTCCTCCTCTAATTCTCACTCTTTCAGCTCGCTCCATTGTATGACACACCAAGTGTGTTGATCATTTGGAAATTGAGAGTAATTTTGTGTTACAAAATTGCATAATCATTCACTAGTACAAACTCTGAGTGGCTTTGCGATAGATAGTAGTTTTAGAAATTGTGATGTTGTCACTGTTACAGTTTAAGCATTCAGAAAAACCTGTAATAAAGCTTGCATGATGCTAACAGTTTGAACACTCAACAAATTCCATATCTTTCTGAATATTTACACGCTATCAGTGATTGTTGTAGCATAATTTCTAGAGCCATTAATATCTCAAAATGGCTGTAAAACTGCTTTAGACCGAGTTTGTAACACACAATTTAAATGAACAGCATTTTTTTTTTTTTTGCAGAACTATAAACAGAACTCACTGCTTTACAATCAATTTTAAATTGATTGACGTACTCCTTGCAAAACTGAACATATTCATAGCTATTATTTAAACTATTCTGGCCACATTGTCGCAGGAGAAAGCTATTTCAGATAATTAGTTTACAGTCAGCCTGAACAAAAAAAATAATAAGCCACAGGTAAGCTGTTGGCAGGGTCATGGTGGCCATCGGGAATTTCGTGAGGTTCCTGAATGGCTGGTCTATTTCTGGAGCAGTTGAACCTCCCCCAAAGCACTCCTCCAATTTTCCACACCAATCAACAAATCAATCTTTACGCTCTTGAGTACGAATGACAAAAAGTCATTAACTATCAATTTCTGTGTTCACTCCAGGCTAACGAAATAACCCCAAACAGCTAAGATCGACAACGTTTAGTTGAAAAGAACACAAAGAGACCCATAGGGAATGTGTGTAAAGTGTTTACAAGACAGTGCTATTCAGCGCATCAAAAGGTCAACATTATCTGTTGACCGCTAGGTCACCGCGCACGACTGCAAGACAGAAATAGGTTAGGCAAGGCAAAGGTGGACCGACCTGGGGGAATGAGATATGTATGGAAGGTTAAAAAGCGAAAAAGATGGAGGGAGAGGGGAGAGGGTGAATTCTGGTGAAGACGATAAGGAAAGGGCAACCCGATTAGTTGGCGGGCAGGTGTATAGGACTGATGTGAGATCAGCTTGCTGAAACATAATCTTAAATTGCTCAGAGGGCAGAGAAGACAAACTACTGTGGTGGCGGGGATGAATGAGGGTGTGCATGCACAGAACAGGATAATATTGTATTGTATAGTAGGCAAAGGGCACGTGTTCCACTGTATAGAATTTGTCTCAATCATCTATGTTGTGGGCATGTTGAAGGGAATACTGACATGCCCTTTAAAAAAAAGTGTCAGGAAAAACAATAGGTCCTTTTCATTAATATGTTACGTAGGTCAGACTTTTCTTTCTCGTGTTTAAGATTAAAAATAAACGGTCATTTTGTTTGCACTGGTGACTAGAATTTGCCATTCTTATAAGGGACTCAAATGTTGACTTTATTTACGTTGTTAGTGGAACAAAAATGTCAATATTGGTTCTGATCCAATTCCAGACTTCAAACCAGATGCCCCTCATCGAGTTTGATGATTTCCTTATCGGAATTGTCATTTTTTTGTCCGAGTAAAATGCCTGAAATTAATTTATTTTTTTTTATTTACAGTGAGGGCATGTCCCTTTATCCATTTTTCCAAAAAGTGAAAGAAGCTATCACCATGCTGAGAAGCCAAAATATGTTTAATCTGCTGAACAATAAAAGGTGAATAAATTATCGCTATATGGCATGTAAACATGCCATTGAGGAGCAGTCACTCCGTGATATGAATTTTTTACCATACCATGACATGATTTCCTATCCATTCTATGAAACATCTTGTCAATCAAGTCAGACGGGAGAGCGACCAAAGTCAAACGCAGTCCACTCTGTGATGCTGGTCAACTGCTGATTTACTGTCAAAACTGTTTCCGCCAAATAACCCTTACTCACTATACAGCAAGTGTTATTAGTAACATTTTAACAAACATAAGCAAGTTGATTATCAGCAAGTTAAAATGAATAAAGACAAGTTAATCCTTTTAACTGTAATGACAAATGAGGAGCTGTTGTATTCATTGTGTTGCAGATAGCAACAAGTTATCATCTTTTTTTTTCCGCTTGGCACTGGCATATTGGTACTTGGGGACTGCAGGAGTCTTTACTGCTTCGAACGTGAGTCAGCATATTTCACAGATTTTTTATTTTTTTTTTACAAGCTCTAAGGGAGTCAAGATTTGAGGTTTCACAGCACTGTATTTTCAAGCGTTCGGGCTCACAGCTCACCCATCCGGAACAAGAAGAACATTTTGTTCTTGCTGATTTGCAATTTATGGAAAATCAGCATTGCTATCAGAAACAATTGCAATGTTTAGGGCTTAATAGTTTTTGCTGGTTGCAATTAGTATCAATATTTGACTCTTTTGGCACACCCACAAAAACAGATATTCATGAAATTAGGTAGATAAGTTCGGTATTGATACATGTGGCATATCTGTCAAAGCAAAATAGGATAAGAATGACAAAATGTTTGTGCAAGCATGCAGACCTCAAAGCGGGGTCAGTTGGCTAATGCTGCGGATGTTGAACGAGCGAGTATGTCTGCCACTCTGTTTGCATGAGCAATGCACATCTCATTACCGCAGGGACCTCAGCATTAGCCCCAAATAATCAATTACACGTCCGTGTGTGTGCGTGAGATACTGGCGGAGAGGTGAGCGGGCACACTATATGGCAGCTGAGGACAACCATGGCTACATTATTGATGCCCATTATCACACACGTCAACTACAAGCAAAGCAAGGAGGCAGGTGCTCGCCGGCAAACTTCTCGCTGACCTCCTGACGGTGCACGCTGCATTTTTTGCAAACTTATTTGGACCTGTGTGACAAATGAGCACACCACGCTCATTTTATATTAAGTTCTTCCTATGTGACATGCTATTAATCTGAATTTATGGTGGTGGGCTTAAAAGGAAGTAAATACTAAAGTTGAATGGATTCCTTAATTCTGTCCTCATGTCCTGATGTCTTGCACCCTGAGTTGTTGCGATTGCAAAGGTATGTAACGAACAAAGCAATGAAGTTAATTTTCCCAATAGAATGTCCCCTCGACACCCTTTGTTCTCTCTTTCCATATACAACTTTTCTATTGCTTTACCTTTGCTTGCTGGACGGCCTTTCGGTGACATTTCCCAGTGGAGCTGCATTGATTTTGCGGTATCGATTAAACCGGGAGCTGTTTTGCCTCCACTCACAAAACAACATTTTAAACAACAATTTGTATGTCACAGAATGGGCTGTGACAGACTGTTGCTGTCAGTTTACAAAGTCTGAAAGAGAGAGGTGTGCCCAAGTCCAATGGATGAAAGGACCATCCTTAAGCACTGCAATGAATCAACCACTCTGCTCACCTTTCAGCCAGAATGCACTGATGGCAAATTGAAGCTCGTGTCGGGATATGTTGCGCTTATTTATCTATTTGCTGTTGTATTTTGCAACCTTTCGTACCCCAAGGTCCAATTAACCGAGCTTGAGGATGGTTGGCGCTCGGCTCTCAAGGGGCCAGAGGCCGACTGGTAAAACACAGCGACTGAGACATTTTGAAAGGTTTTCCAACTGAACTTTGACCAAGGGTGTTCTTAATGCGGTAACATTTGACATGTTAGAAATGTTGCTGAAGAGTACGGAAATTGCAGAAATTGCCAAAGTGCTCTAATTGCACGATACTCAATTGCTCCACAGTGATGCAGTTTTTTGTCGAACAGATAAAACTGCCCTGCCGAGAGATGATACAGACTCTTAAGTCCACTGACTGATAATCAGTCAGAAAATGAAGAAAGCACAAAAAGGATTGTGTTTGATGATGACGTCCATCTCTCTCGGCCCAGCAATTTAATCCATTTTGGGTTCCAGAGACAGTCTGCTGCTCCCTCGCAGCCAGATGACTGCTGATTAGAGCAGCACATGTATTTCAAGCAGACATAATGTGGAGCCTCTCAGAGCTGATGAACAACATCTAGGAGACAGCATGTTCTTCATCATTCGGATGTTTGTAAAAAGCTCTTTGACGACGTGTGAGAGAGCAGGCCATTTGACACACAACGTGATATGTTAAAATAAAACGTGGTCAAAGTTTGTTCGACTTTTTTTTTATGTGCTCATCTCCATCATGTCTTTTCGTACTTGAAATCAGCTCCAAATTTGTGTCCGATCGTACCCAGTGAACGTCAGCGTTTTTCTGCTGCTCTGCCTCGACAGGGTAGGGCTTTAATTCTGTGATCTAATCGCACCATATGGTCCGTACAGCCCTATGATGTGCCGAGGACGAGGGAAGTGGGATGCCACTGTGTCGTTAGCCGTGCCAGCCTTGCCGTTGAAACACATAGACACGCGCCGCTGCCCCACATTAACGATCAAGACCTGAAGCTGAGGACAGAGCCTGCTGCTTAAGCTCTTTTACTCGAAATGAAACAAAAGGAAAAGAGGATGAAGAAAATCGCAAGCTTTGAAAGTTTCCACATAATTCACTGTGAAATATTGGAACGTGCCCAGTTTTTCTTCATTTGCCCATTATTGACTCATAATTACCGCTGCCCTTTGTGCCACAACGCAGTAAATTATTCTAGTAAATCCAAGTACAAATATGCATATCTTGGCATTGATGATCTTTTTGCCTGTCATGCATTAAATAGACGGGCTGTGCCAAAAAGCGCCTCCCGTTGCTGATGAATTTAGTTTGCCATAATATTTTGAACGAGAGTCACATTATTAACTTTACTTTAAATCCTTTGGAAAGCCATTACTTGAAAACAATGTCACTTCCACGATCATAGATTCAGTGCTGTTCAACTTGATTAAATTGCTCTCACCTCCAAACTGTATGCTCAGTATTATCATGCGTAGCTCCTATAGTTATGATGACAGATGATAACAGAATGAGTTTTAATCGTACATTTGTCTCGTGCACATGGGGTCATAAACATTGATCTTGTTTAATCTTGCTGGTCGCTAATGACAGGAGATGATGGTCCTCACAGCACAGGCTGCTCACTGGATTAGTTGTCTAAATGAGGACTTTATCCTCATCCTCGCCTCCTCCTCTGCCATTTCCTATAAGCCGCACATCAGTCACACGCTGATGTAAAGCACAATGCATGCAACTTATATAAAGTGCGTCTAGTTTTGTGTACTGTATAGCCAAGCGCAGACAATGGATAAAGCGTGTTCCCGCGCGTTTTGTCACTGTGCATTCAAGCAAGCATGCAGTATTTAAGTTGGAGTAACACTGTCAGAGTCTGCACTCCCGCTGCTGCTCCACTCTGATGCGTGTGCATTGTTCAGCATACAACTGCGCATTTGCACAACAACACACATTGTGTTTGGGTGTTTCCAGAATGCCACATTCCCTGGTGCACTGAACAAACAAAGAACAAAAGTTCTGCTTACAGTGATAGATCCATTCTGTCGCGGTCGTACATTGTTTCCTATTAAACTTACGCGGCTCTGTTAGCTTCTTCTCAGCTTTGGTCTGGCCTGTGTGTGTGTGTGTGTTTGAACGTGCACAGGCGCAGAGTGTTTGTGTTTGCCCGCCTGTTTATGTTCCTATGGAAAGATTTTGAAAGGGCTTTGAGGACAACCTCTATCAATCATCAGCTCAGAGGGAAATGAAGAGAGAGATTGAGGATTGAAGGAGAGATGGTGGCTGCCACAGGAAACGACATGTGGAGGGAAGGAAGAGGAATGGTGGATGAATGGCGAGAGAAGCCACTGATTGAGCTGGGTAGTGTAGTTTATATCCTTTAGAGATAAGGCCAGCGTGCGCTGCTCAGCGGCTTCCTCCCCCTGTAGCGTGAACTGAGCGTGATAATACGAAAGCGTGAATGGGGCAAATTGAATTAATGCTGCGGCACACCATAAAAGCCCTAACTATAATGCATTCTAAAATCCTATAATGAGCAGGGAGCTAAAATAATTTCACACTCCAGTGAAGAAGATGGGTCTCTAAAAGATTTTGGACCTGGCTGACACTGCCAATGCTTTTGTCATTCAGTGGGGTGCTCTGTGGAACCTGCTCTGATATCCTGGGGCACCACAGCATTAGGCAAAGTCAGCGTACCGGCCATTCAAATTCCCTCGACAAATACAACGCTTCATCAGAGTGGGTGGTGTCTTCTCGCTGGATGATGTCCTTTCTCGGTCAGTTTTACAGCGACAGATGCAGAAGCCCATTCAGTGATGGGCACGGCTTTAACACTTGGACCCCATCCCGTTTGAACGTGATTGTTGCCTTTAGCATTGGTGTGCGGCACCACGGCACCCCACCATTCCCCATGTTGATGAAAATTTTAAATTATGTCAATAAAAGAAAATATGACAACTGCAGTCCTTGATGATGATGATTACGGATTGTCATGTCTTTTTTTCAGTTTTGTTCTTAATATTTACCTGCATTTTGAAGAGAAAGAGTATTTAAAAAAATATTTTTTCGACACGATCTTAATCATCGCTGTTTATTCTGCAAGTGACAGCCAATGTGGAGGCTGGCTTGTTCTCAGAGTTTCCCATCAGATGTATTCTTTCCCATCCCTTCATGTGTTCGCCCACCTCAGCATGAGAGTCACGCTGCCACAAAAGTGAAATTACCTCTCCATCATCAAACCAGAAAGAGAAATAAAGATAGCTTCTCGGGCACACACTAACACTATGAGATGGCTGCTGATAGAGACAAATGACCGCATGAAAGCCTGTTTGAGCAGTGCACCTTTCTGGCTGAAATAAAAGAGAGCATCATGGTTTCAACTCTTATTTCAACTGCCATTTCTTCTCCTCTCTTCTCTTGGTAAACATCAAACTTAATCCTGCATCATTCTCGGCATCCTTCCCTACACTTCATCCCTTGGGGAAATAGGAGTTATTTATTAGTAGCTTCAATGAACCTCTCCGAGCTACGTTTCTCTCTACAACCCAGGGCAAGAACGAGTTGAGGACGGCATTGGAGCCACTCGTTCATTTGCTGTCCCCGACAAAGAAGCATTTGGCTACTTTTATATTGGGCAGGGGTATTGAACGAAAATTTAAAGAGGTCCACTTTGACAAATTTACTTGAAGCAAAGGTCCAAAAGATCATTGTTGTGATATATATTTAAGTACCCTGGTTGTTGTACATCTGCTTGTAACAATACCTCAATCAAATCACATTAATTCAATATAATTCAAAATCTTTTCGGCATTTTTTTTTTGTATTTGGTCAAATATGACAAAACTGAACATACATTATATGTATAAATGCCAATATGTACAGTTGAGCTCATATGTTTGCATAACCTGGCAGAATTTATGACATGTTGGCAAGCTTTTCACAACCGACGGCTAAACAGTGACCATCTCATTATTTTCCTCGATTACTTTGTTTTGTTTCATGATTACAGTTTGCCGAGATGCCTTATAGCGTATTTGAATCCCATCACAAATAAAACTAAATGTGTGTTTTTTTTCTGATCCTTCATGTTTCCTCTGAAAATTGGTTCACAAAATTGGTTTCAATTTCTGCCCGAGTTATCAAAACTCATGAGCGCAACTGTGGAATGTTCTGTCACTTACTGAATAACAGTAGGTCTGCATTCAAAAAGAAGAGAAAGTAAATCAAAGTGAAAATTGCGCAGTGTTTACAGGTGCAGTCTGCAGTGGTCAAACGAGCAAGATTTGAATTTAGCCCCAGTTCTCAGTCACACTTTCTGTCTTCCAGTCTTTGATTGACCAATTCTGTCACAGAATAATTACAAATTAAATTAGAGTTGTAAGATGGGTCCCCAGTGGGAAGATTTTTCAAAAGATGGTGTTAATAATATTCTACAGTCAAAGGATGAGGTAGTTTTTTTCTTCAAACTGCAAATTCTAGGTCTAAGAATAAAAATACAGGGGAAAAAAAACTTTTATGTTTTGTCTAATAATGGCATTTTACATTTGCACTTTTAATAGGAGCTCCCAGTGGGACGTATAAACACAAATGACTTCTTCTGTGCGTTGTCTCCCTTTATCTGCGATTTAATCAATTTTCTCCAGTACAATAGTCGATATCTCTCTTCCCTCCTTCGTCTCTTTTCATCTGTCTCTGTCTGGTCTTCACTGCAAAGTTAGTGTTTACCACCTGAAATGCGAATTTAATTGAATGAGGTCATGCAGGATGGATAAACTTACATGTAATTGGTCAGAGTGTTTTGTCATCCACTAAACGACTCCCATAAGGCATACAGTGGGTGTGCTGTTTGAAAGTGCTTCTTTTTCGGCTGTAGATCTGGATATAGGAGTTGTTTCATGATGCCATGAATACATGGATTTCATTATCGATTCCCATCCCACAAGTCTAAGCAGAAAAAAAATATGTTCTCGGTCAATTTTGTTTGTCCCCAGATTAAATATAAGGCTTGAAACTAAGGAATTTGAGGACATTTTTGCTACCTTTGTGATTACAAGTGGCAGAAAGTTAGCTCAAGAGATACGAAGAAATAAGTCAAACCTTGTTAGTATTGCTTGTGATCAGCTCATTATAGCATGGTTTGCAAAAGCCTGATATATATCCTGATGATTTGAATCAGGTGTGTTGTAGTAGGGATACATCTAAAACAGGCAGGATCTTTGTAATAATTTATAGACAAAAAATTTTTTGTGTTAGTCTAGGTAGCTCTGAATCCCGCTCTGCACCTCTGTCTTTATGGTGTTCCACATGGTTCTATTTTGGGGCACTACCTGTTTTCACTGTATTTGCTGCTGGCTCCAGTCGATCCTTTGTGGAGTGTGTATGTTCTCACTGTACATGCATGGGTTTTCTCCAGGTATTCCAGTTTCCTACCACATTACAAAAACATGATTGGTAGGTTAATTGGACGCTATAAATTGTCCCTAGGTGTGATTGTGAGCGCGGATTGTTATTCGTCTTTGTATACCTTGCGATTGGCTGGCAACTAGTCCAGGGTGTACTAGAGCCTGAAGTCAGCTGGGATAGGCCCCACCCTGTTGTGAAATGCAATATAAAATCAAGTTGTATTGTATAAAAAAGCAAACATTTATGGAAAATTATGTGAAGAAATGCTCTCAGTAATTGGTACTGACTATGACTATGTGGTCATATGTTGAGACTTTAACAATCATCAGGACAAAAATTTGAATAAAAATACCAAAGAATTTTATACTATCCTTAATACGTTTGGTCTGTAAAAAGTTCAACAAACACTCAAGTTCACAATTTTGACCTCATTCTCTCTGAAGAAGTTGACATTTCATCTTTTGATGTGAAGGATTTGGCAACCTCAGATCATTTGTGTGTGTGTGCGTGCGCATGTCTGTGTGTGTGTTCATTGAACCACAAATAATCCCAAAAATTCAAGCAACTGCTCTGTCTATTAAAAAAAGTTACATAAATGCAAACACAAGCAATTCATTTTTTTTTAAATCATGGCTGCCTCACCACTGTAAACACAGTGACTGTTGATGAACTTCTGAATAAATTCACCCGGAAAATCTCTAATATTCCGGATGGGATGGCTACTGTGCTAAGGCAACCTCATTCCGACATAAAATACCTTGGAGGTACACTTCAAGCATAATAACTTTAAAATCAAAATGCAGAAAAGAAAAAGTCAACTCTAAATTCACTTTGATCTGCGCAAACACTGTATTTGATATTTTAACAAAGGTGAAGGAGAGAAGAAAGGAGATGACACTTTTCTGAAATCATTCGTAAGAACCTCAACAATACACACACTCTATTTACTCTGGTTGATAAACTCACTAATCCTCCAACTGAAATCGCATCAGAACTCCTCTCAACAGATGACTGCAATAACTTTTCCTGCTATTTTGTTGAAAAAGTACAATCCATCAGATAAGATCAGCACAAACCAGCAAAATCACAATTGTGACTGGGATGCTTTAAAAATATTATATATATATAAGACAATAACGATTGTATTTCATTCAATGAATTGTTTTTTACAATTATTTTGACAGATTGTCCTACACTGGTCTCATATTTATGAATAAAATCCAATTCCATCATACCCACACGTCTGCAGAGTGCCAAATTTGTCTACATGAGCCTCAATCGAATATACCAAATTCGCGTTACACCATCTGGGCACAGAGTTAGACTTGCTTTTCCAGAGTCAAAAATCTCAGCTACTTTTGATCACCAAATTTGCAGAAGTGTTCAGGGAGCGCACCAAATTTGCAATTTATTTGTTGCATATTCATTCGAAATTTACACTCGCTCCCACTGCGACCGTGACTGGTGGTGGTGGACGTGATGGCAGGCCCCAGCCGCCGGCCAACTGCCGCTGGCCTCCTGAGACAGAACAAAACTTTAGCGTAACTAAATGTTTGGTTTCGTGTGCACATTCATGCTCATGTCCATTTCAGCCTGTGTAACTGAAGAAGGAACTGGCGGTGTTTTTGATTTTTGGTGATTAACATGGTTTTTGCTCATATGAGCTCACGTTTGATCCAAAATATTGTGCTTATTTATTGCGCTTATATATTTTCACAGATTGAAGTAGACAAGAGCAGTAATGTGAATTTTGGTCGAGATTCATTTCAGACAACAGAACTGACAAACCGAGCAATACTACAAAGCTTGCTTTACTGCTGCGACATGGACAGCTAACACGGAAAAAAAATAACAAGCAAAAGAATAATAATTAAAAAAAAATAAATGCAACTAATAACAATTCATCATAAATCTCATCCAAAAAAAGCCCTTAAATCACTACTAAGTCTCTTAGGAGGTGAATTTTAGTACCGATTTAATTTTTACATGCATACCTATTATAAAAGTGCCAATGTTCAGCAGGATCAAGTGTTCCTTTAATCTACTAGAAACCACTTTTATTATTTTTGTTCTGTGAAAATATTCAGTTGTTGTAATGTTGTAATAGGTTGCACTTTTGGTTGGAAGAAGCACATTGAGTTTCCCTGGGTATGAAATGTGCAATCAATTTAATTTTCCTTGACTAAAAGGAACAACAAACAGAAAATGTCACAGCAATAAAAAGGACGCATCACAAAATCTTTTGAGTTTTTACTTAGCCGAAAAACAAGACAGAAGTTGTTTCAGTTGAATTACAGATAAAATCCATTTTATTTGAATAAAACTGTACATGCTTGTCATAGTCAGAGGTAACGACTATTAAGGGTCGAATGACATCACGACTGTACAGGCACAGTTGCAGTCATGCCTAAATTCTATATTCATGATTGCACTCACAAGGCACACGTGAGTGAACATACAGAAGATAATTTAATAAAAGTCTGACTAATTAGACACTTGTGCACGGTGTACTATATAAATACTGAAACGGCCTCTTATGTATGTGAATGTGTGAGTGCATGTGTGTGTGTGCGTGTGCGTGTGTGTATAGGACAAGGTGCATGATTCTGCATCGCACGTCCATGTCAAGCAGTGTAGTTGGTGGTGCGTGAGTGTGCTGTATGAATGCTTGAGTGCTAATTATCTCAGCATCAAGTGTCTGTTTAGTTAGCTGGGACATTGTTCGACCACACATTTGACAATAGAAAGCGTGCTTTACTATCATATCTAATTATGTATCTCACGAAGTTGGAAAACACTTGAATATTGATGCAGTGCTTCTATGAATTTAACCTTATATTCGAACCAGTTACACATGTAAAGTAGACATATCTGTTTCCACCAGGCAATCCTGCATATATTTGCATCAATCATTCTCACCATCCAGTCAAGAACTATAGGGAGTCAGGAATATATAGAGACAAAAAGTAAAAAGAAACTTCAAGATGTTTATTGATACTCCTAGTCATGCATTCAATTAAAACCTAAAAAACAAAGACAGTTACACTTTGTGAGCATAACGCTAACGCACAATAAAAACGTTGTGAAACTCGTCTTTTTGTGTGTCTATATGGCTGCATTATACTGCCCCCAGGTGGCCAATGCCTGCACACATGATGGGGCACAATGTGGGGTTGGTAGAATTGAACGGCACTACCATTCATTTCAATGGAGAACGTTGATTTTGAATTCAAGGCACTACTATATCAGCATTATCAGTGTGGCATTTATATAAGGCTGATTAATTTACATTACTTGTATTGGAAGCGAAACATAAAAAAATGGACATTCCCTTCGTGCACCAAAAGAAACAAGAGTACCCGTTTACATTATTACTACGATTGAGATGCCCTTCAGCAAGGTTTTGAACATGCCGACCACAGCACCATTTGCACACCCCATCACTGAGCTTCCCTTAATGCCTCTGCGAGTGGTGTACGTCCATATAGTATGTCCTTACGGCAAAATACATTTCCACTTGAGGGATTAAAACGAGTACAATAAATTAAAAAAATAAATAAATAAAATTTACATGATCTACATAACTACTTCCTTGACTCAGACTTTTATAGACCGATATGGTGCGGGATATTTTTACACAGCCAGCTGCTTGACCGACACATTATGAAGGCTTTTTATAAACATTTTACCTTTAAAGAGACACGTTATGGAGAGAAAGGTCTTGGCTCAGTTAACTGGGCTGCTTTCTGTCTACGTGCCCATGAGGTAGAAAAATGATGGCCTGTTTTAATGCCAAGTGGTCATAAAAAGCATCAAAGTAAGCAGTAAAAGAGAAGATATATAGCCCCTTCTCCACCTGTTGCGTCTGTCACCAGTGTCGCTTGCTGCACAAGAACTGTTTCCCTCTGACCGAGCCGCTCTCTTGCCTCACAGTGAGCGAACCAGTTTGCAGTCTCCACTACACAGATTTCTCTTTCACTTGGCTTGCTTCACCTCGAGATTTAGCATCTGGATTCATTCACACTTACGTGGGTGCTCAGTGTTCGATGCCACAACCGTAATATTCAAATAAATTGAGGGCATCTGACCTATGCCAGCAATCAGCTTACATCATGAGCATCCTTCAGCATCCTTGAAATACAAGCTCACTTGTATTGACAGAAGGAGTTTTAGCGTCTTTTTATGTGTTTAGAACTCTATAATCATTGTGGATTTCTCCCCTCCTTACCATTCGCATTTCACACAGTATGCGCTTGAATATGAAACAGCAATGACAGAATGCTATATTTGCCAAATTACTTGCTGTGACTTTTCAGATTTGTTCATAACTCTTTGAGGGGCTTGTACATGTACGTTTGTGGAATAAAATCGCATCGTGCGTTTTTTGTTTGTGACTTTGTTTTTGTTTTGCGTTCTGGCATTTTGAGAGTCAGCCAAAACATGGCTACCTCTGAGTCAACGTAAATCGTAAATTATATCGCAACTGTTTGATAATAAATGGAACACAAAGAAGGTCTGGACTTCAGAGACCTCATTGTTGTCTATGGCCATGACGCTGCAGCCATTGGACTGTGGTTTTGTCGAGTAACGTGAGTTGGAATTGGTGAATAGGACAGTGGTGGATCAAATATGGTGGAGTTTGAGGTACACGTCCACAGTCACTAGATGGTAATTCACAGAGGTGAGGTTTCGTCAGTGCTTTAGTCCGTCTGTGAGTTCTCATCAGTATTTCAGGCCCGCCTGGTTGGTCCGAATCAGCCAAAAAATGTCAAGAATGGAATTACCGGAATCACATCACCTGCATGTGCCACAGACCTGACACAGCCAAATAAAAAAAATTGTGATAAAAAAAATAAAACAGTGTTGTTTACCTTTCCGTCCCGCAGATATTAATGACATGTGTCCCATATTAATTTCACAGATCACCACACGTGCATGTCGTTTTTAATTTTATAATCTTTCTTTATTTCGTCGCGTGTCGGATTGTGGAGCGCCTGCATGTGACGTGGAAATCATATTCTTGACGCCGATTGGCTTTGCCAACAGGTGGGTCGGCCCGAAATACAGACGAGAAGTTCATGAGGGGCTGATGATGCCCACATCCGGTGATTGGGTGGGTTCGCATCGGATCAAGTTCCTGCTGAAAGCGGCAACCCTAGTTATTAAACATTCAGTCTCTTCAGCGCAAAACTGAGCCAGTCATGGTTCCGATGTTTGGGTGTACCGTGAACTGGTCGGGTCTTGTAGTTTTCTTTCCCAACCAGTAATACAACTTTCCCATATTTAAAAGATGGCGTTGTGGAGGCCTTGCTCAGAATGTGGAAATGCTAGCATCCCAAGATTTGAGCCTTGTAGAACGAAAGTCAACACTCAGAGACAGCCCCCTTCGGTGTGGTAAAAGGATAAACACTCGTATACCCAGGGCTCAATCACGATTCTAATGATAACGCGCGCTATATAAAGTGGTTAAATGGATATATTAACTGTTGCCATCATATAACATTACAGTGTATAGTAAATAAGTAGCTTCTACCAACAAGCACTGGATATGAATTATAAAGTATATGGTGGCAGAGTGAGGCGCCAAACATAAGATTAAGTTAATCAGTATAATCAGATCAAATGTAAGGAGATCTGCAGGGTCCTGAAATTAAATGAAAAAATGTCAGGCAAATTTTTAATGACGAGTCTAAGCACATAAAAATTGAAGGTAGTGAAATTACTCTGAAAGTAGCAACGGGTTCATGAGGCTAATTAACGTTTCCAAGCATGGCATATCATTATGTAAACCATGTTTTATTTTTATCATAACTCTACTGGAGGTAATCTATGTGAAGGTGTGGGGAAGCTGACCACACACTCCTCAGGTGGCTCGTGTCTTGAGCTTAGAAGTGTGGAGCTTTGTACTGCCTCTCATTTCCATGCCGAGAAAACCAAACAAATTGATTTTGCATAATGCATTTGAAAAACAATGTTTTATCAACCAGAACATGACATAATAAGATACATTTATTGGATGGCAGCAGTGGATTTGCAAGTTTATCATAATTTAGATTCTTAATCATATCAAAATCAATCTTTATTTGTTTTAGTTGAGTGGCACTGTCTTTGCCTCCCCCGGCTTTAATAGCCACTCCTGTCGGTGAAAAATGTGCTAGTGAAAGATGTTTCATCATACTGGATCAAATCTGGCGTGGGGAAGCTCTTTAGTCCATGGAATAATATGCATTTGACGTATAATTTTTTTGCTTTCAGTTCTTTTACAGAAAAGTAACTAGTTAAAGAAGGCCGCTTTAACTATTGATATTCCCATTCCGTTTGTTTTTTTCATTTCCTCAGTTTGACTAACTCACTTGTGTTGACTTGTTGAGTGAGCATCTGTGCAGCCATCGTGTGTGTGGGAGGTTCTCCGAAAACACGGTTCACCTCAGGTTGCGGATGGTGACCCAATTCGAGAGTCAATCCTTTTTTTCGCTTTAAAATCAATCACCAGATGTGTCTGTTTCCAATATTGCATCTATAATGCAAGTGATAAAATAAACAACTTTACTGAGATATGCGTTGTTGTCTGTGTGAATGTATTTTGAGGAGTGAAAAATAGCACTCGCGACTTCTTCTTGTCCGTGACATGCCGACGCTCACTTGTCAACAAAAGTATCTTAAACTGGCCGAGTTTATAAAGCACAATATGTTTTAATCGAGTTCCACGCTGTGCATAATGTGACAATACGTAGGCAGAAAAAAAAAATCCATTATGGTTGTTATATTTTGGGTCTACGACGTACCTCAGACGATTTACAACCGTACTTAACATTATGCTTCTGCAGGAACTACTTTGGAAAGAAAAACCGGAAGCAATATGATAAAATACGGTGTTAACATGATGTTAAAAATTCAGCGACGACAGAGTGAGCGCGGTGTCCAGTCTAATTGGGAGTGACTGTACAATAAAATCAGTGGCTTCATTATTTCACATGAGTTGCACACACTATTGTATTAGTGTATTCTTGCGTGTGAGTCAGTAGGATTCAAAAGGCACGTAGTTCAGCTGCAGGCATTTTGTATTTCGCGAAGGAAGCAGCTAATAAATTGTGGCGTCCACGTGAACGTCGAATGTAACGAACCTACATGACTGACATTGTTTCCATCTGGTCACCATTCAGAGGAAATTTTCTGTGTAATGGATAATTTGTTGATAATTCTTTTCAGCTGAATATCTTTGTGTGAAAGAAGTGAAGCTCTTAAAGGATAAAAATGATTAATTTAAATCAATTTGGTACTTTAGTGCTCAGTTTTTGGTGTCCATGGAAAAATCGTACCAACATGTAACAACAGAGGAGACATTCTACAATTTCATTTGAACAAAGGGCTGAGTGAACTCTTCTGATCTTCATTTATTCATAGCATACCGCGGGAAGG
Source organism: Idiotropiscis lumnitzeri (assembly GCF_059441095.1). Taxonomy (NCBI): domain Eukaryota; kingdom Metazoa; phylum Chordata; class Actinopteri; order Syngnathiformes; family Syngnathidae; genus Idiotropiscis; species Idiotropiscis lumnitzeri. The sequence goes on along the minus strand of NC_142396.1, from coordinate 14,338,708 downwards.
TTTGATTTAAAGTATATATGATTTTAAATGGTTTTTGCACAAGTTGAGTTTTGGGCTCATTTATCACACTAATGGACGGTTCTTTCTGAGAACCACACTTGTGTGAACAACACCTGCCTAACCTCTACCCCTGATTTTCTTTCATTTTTGATACGACTCTACCTCAACCAATCATTATTATTAAGCGGTTCTCTCGTGTCACCTCGTGAAGTGCTTAATAGTTAAAGTAACGCACTGCATAATTTGGCAGTAATTGAAACATGCTCTCATGATTGAAAATTGAATGATATTAGGGGTTGTGAAAAAAGTAACACCTGCTACTCCTGTTATTCTGATCACTGGTGTGTTGTATTAGAGTGACAGATTTTTTGATACGAGTGTGTGTGTGAATAACCTGACTGATGTTTACATTATGTGTGTATGATAATGGTATAGGTTTCCACATTTTCTGTTTCATTGGAATGACACAAACAGTTTCAGTCTATCGTGGCCACTAAAGATTTATAGACACCCACAAAACCCACATTATAATACTATGCCTTTAAATAAAGTAATTAGGAAAAGATATCTTGTAAGTACCCAAAGAATATATGTTGGGCTTTTTACAACAAATGGTATTGAATAAATTTTTTCTACAGGCTATGTGTGTAAGACACTATTTACCTTACATTATATTTTTTTTGCCATTACTGGCTTTATTTGTCATCTTTACTGTGACACCATCCAATTTCCACAGACATAGCATTCTGGTCAATTTCACTGTAATATCCTGTCACATGAAAAAGTGTGGGTGTGAGTTGATGTGAGTGTGTTCAGTGCTCATTTAATTTTATATATATATATATATATGAAATGTGTAAGCTTAATGCGAAACGTTTTCAATCATTTCGTATAAGTTTTACTGGTATTTAATAAACACCTGCCTTAATTATAAAATTAATTCATTTGAATCTCTTGGCAATAATCAGTGGGATTATGCAAGGACATTGAAATAAAAAAAAAAAAGTGGTCAACGTTGCAAAATTTATATGTAGATGTCAGCTCTCCCCAAGGTCCTTATATCTTCTTCTTGACCAGAGCAAAATAAAGATTCTATTCTTTGGCATGCATTTTCAAATATTAATATGGATACCTTGCAGTTAAATATGAGTGTTTGTGCTTCTGCTGTTGTCCAAATACTCCCCTGTTATGAGTAAGCATGAAGAAAAACAAATAAATAGCTATGAGGCAAATAGGAAAACAGGGAAAGCAAAATGTTCATCTGATGAGTTCATGCTCTGTTGCTCATTCTAATAGAAAAAGATCCACAGATTATAAATTGTGCATTAATATTAGTTGGTTTCATTGTTATATCCTTCACCATAGATTGTGCTGTATAATTGACATTTTTAAATGCTGTTTATTTGTTTTTTTCCATTTGTCAGCTTCATTACACAAAACTATAGTAGCTATTTTAAGAACTATGTTACATTGTGAAATATAAACAATATGTAAATATAAACAAGCATTACTCACTTTTGCATACTATAGTAGGCTACATTGACAATTCAGTCCTGGTGGCTTGTTTCAGGTCACCGTGGACAAAAAAAAACAAAAACAAAACATAGTTGTCAAACAATGCACAGTAATGAAAATCGCAATGTTTCTGTCCTTTTGTTTCCTACCCAGATAGATATATTTTCACTTATATCTGGGATGAAAATAAAGTCTGAATATAGAAATAATATATATAATATAATATAATATTTGTAACCGCATATTTTTGAGTGTCACACTTTCAATCCTCGCGTGTGACGATCACCTGGCCTGTTCCACTACATGGCATGTGCTGTTTCGAAGGGTCCGTCGCATACAAAGTAAAGTGCCCTCATTTGCTGCCAACAACTCTTCTAAAGCTAAGCCATGTGTTTAATTAACCTACAATGCCCGCCGGGGCATACCTGTTTATAATGCTCAATGAATGTGTGTGTGTGCGTGTGTGTGTGTGTGAGAAATTTAGAGAAAGAGAGCGCGTTCGCTCAAATTCTTGGCATTGCAATGCAGCGTGCATGTGAATAAGGCTCTTTTCCTTTATTTCTTTTTTTTTTTTTTTTTTAATAGAGACTGATAAGTGAATAAGTTGTTGACAAACATAAAATAATCAAACTTATATTCAGTAGTATTCTGTGCCCCCCTGCGCCGACATTGACTCCGGAGTCTGGCCGGGCAGCCAAAGCGTGCTCCAAACCTACCCGGTGTAAGAAATGTGAGGGACCCCGTTAGACAAGCCAGGACGAAATAATACTTTCATCCGTGTTAAACGGTGTGCCAAACTATAATGCACCTTCAAAGAGCCTTCGGGATTCAGCAGCCCGACACAAATACCGTAATAGACTCTGAGAAAACAAGACAAGACTTGAATGCAGTGAAAAAAAATGGCCAAAATCACACGCCGCATGTTTTGGGCAAACAGGGCTGCCATGGCTTATGGTAACATAATATAAACGTGGACATGAATAAATATATTCTCAATTGCCGTACATGAATGGAAAGCGAATGGACATTTCTAATACTGTTGCCAACATACCATCACACAGTGTATTTTGTTCCATCGACCCAATCCAAATGGTGCCCCTTTTGTCCAACTTTTCCCCTCCGTTCCTTTATGCATGTAGACAGCCGTTACAAGAAGTCATTTGGCTCACATTTGAATTGCATGTTTATTCACGCCCCTTATTGTCTCAGCCTTTGGACTGAGCCGCTATTACTGCAGTTGAGTGCATGTAGCAGCAGTGTCACTAAGTTAATGTATTCCACATGCTGTTCAATCTCCAGCTGTCATCTGCACATTCTCCTTCAAGCATAGCGCTTGACTGAGTTGTTGGTGTGCGTGTGGGAAGGTGTGCATGTGTGTGTGTAAAGGCTTATTGATACAAAATATTATCCCCGCTGATCTGATATTAACTTTCCATTCACCCGTATGTAAGACGGCACCCCTGAATTTCTGTCTCGTTTGGGCAATTGTCATTTTTGCTTGCAGACGCACATTGTCTAATTCCATGCAGATATTTATTTAAATGATTCTCCATGGGGTACAATAAAAAGCCATGGATCTATAACAAACATGGGCGGTTTTACAGGGAGGAAGGTGCCACCCTGACAAAATGCCTTGACCCACAGTTGCCACAACTGGCTGCGGGCTATGAATCGATCAATACTAAATTTCACATTTTATGAGAAATGTTCCTTATATTGCCTCTATAGTGTGCATAAAAAGTGTGTTTATAATGAACTCTCACTCCGACCCGCTTCTTTCAAAAGAAATGCCACCAATTGAGCTCCTGACCTCATGTGACTGATCCCCATGTGCATTTGTTTAAACTAGCATAGTAGGATTTTAAAATGAAAAGCAGTGAGAAAATTAGCGTTCATCAGTCAACAATGCGTACAAGTGAATTTGCATCTCACTTTCATGAAAAGGATATAATAAAATACATGTGCCAGCTAGATGGTTGGCTATCATGATAACTATCATGATGGCAGATGGGGAGGACTGCAATGGCGGTCACGCAAAAGTTTGGAACGCTTACAAGTTTAGGTTACGGGCGGTGTGCACTTTGATCTTAATCTTTGAGACAAGCAGCGCTGCGCTCGCCGGAAAACCCGCCTCATGCCGAGGAAGGGGCGGGCTCTGTGGCAGAGTGGCGGTGGATTACTGGGCGTTTTGGCCTTGCTGGAAGAGGGAGCCGCTGGTGTGCTCGGTTGCAGCCTCCCCTCCGCTATAGACACAAGGAACTGTCCATCCGAACACCGGCGCGAGGCCGGCCAGTAGGAGCCCTCTGATGGAGGGTCATGGCTGCATATCGGTTGGGCCTGTAGTTGAGTGAGGAGGGCGCTCGTTGTACTTATTTTTTGGTTATCCACCGAAGGGAGTTGCCCCAGAGGTAAACTGAAAAACTGAAAAATTTCAAAGTGCCAGCGAGCATCAGGTGGGATGGCCTGCGCCTCGCGTCATTGTGAAGTCAAGCAATGTTTTTGATGAATAAAATTTAGCCAAAAACATAAAAAACAATACGTGTTTATTTTAGTTTTCTTTAGCACAGTACTTTTTACAAATGTTACTCATCTGACTTCACTGTCTTCCACATTTAAAAAAAGATGCTTGATACCCGAGAACAGTGAACTACATTTACAAGTATTCCTTTTTGTAATTGTAAATATGTTCATAGCATTCTTTGCATAGTGTACACAGTAATTTTTTATTCATTTCTAAAATGCACTCAACATTTACAGCTAAAAATAATAAGGCCACAGCATCAATTTCTGTTTAACTCGTAGCATCTTTTATAACAATATCAGGAATGCAAGAACAAGTTGCAAAGTTTAAACAAAGTTTAATGTACAACCATCTTAATTGTCTTTATTTTTAGTTTGTATATACCTTAATATACCTTAACTAAAACAGATAATGGATGGATATTCCTTAAATAATTCAGGATGTAAGAGAATGATGGTTATTTAAGAGCACCTGCTTGCAGGTGTGATATGCTGCGGTTTACATACAATCCGATTAGTCGACTAATTGCAAATGCTATCAGTGACTAGTAGGCTAGCAAAATAATCATTTGGAGCGGCCCTAAGTGAGAATTATTGCACAGCCTACATATACATAGCCTGCGTTAGCGCTTGAGATTAAGTTTGTGACATGCATGCAGAAATGCAGAAAATGAAACCTGAATTAGAAGTGTGTGTGTGCATGGTTGTGCATTTGTGTGCATGTGGCGGAGTTACAACTTCAGCCCTCCCAACTGAACCTCTTGCCACCCCCTCGCCACCTCACATATAACTCTCGAACCGTCAGTGATAACGAGGCACAAAGAATACTCATTACAAATAGTGTAAAGTCCGTGTTAATGTTAGAATTGTTCTGTCCTAGAGATGTTTTTCTTCCAAAATTATGCTGACAGCATTGTATAGTTTCTATCCGGCGTACAGTTACTTGACGTTCGATGCGTCACACAACACTTCGGGCTCTTCCTCATCTATGTTTCCCTCTTTGGATTGTGTGTGTTGTGTATCTATGATCCTCTGCTTTACTCTTCCCGTTCATCCTTCATCCCACACACAGTGCGTGTCCTTTTACCGTGGGCAGTGTACACTCTATGTGCACACACGCAGTGTATATGTCCACATTGGCACTTGAGACAACTTTTCTCTTTATTCAACAAGCCACTTAGCAACTTTATATAGCAACTACCCAAGGAGAGGATTAACTGCAGGAAACATAAACAGAAAAGCTTGCAGCAAGATAGTACACACACCCAAACATCCCCAACACCGTACTCGGGAGCCTTGTCCAAGCACACGTTGCACCCTTGTCAGCCACCTTTTTATCATCATTATGCCAGTAAATACTTAGTCTTATACTTGGGGCTTTGCTGTGTTTTTATCACACTGAGACCTGAGACTAAAAACCACACTCGATTTAAGAGAAATCCTGTGAAGCCTATGAGCCTTTACCATTTTCTGTTATTTGATCCCATCTTTTGTCTCCGGTCTTGGGTCGTGCATGTGATGGGAATTTACTCATAGCTGCTGTGCAACATACTAGATTAGGAGAGAAGCCATACTGACTGCTGTGCATGTGCTCTCACTTGTTGTGTGCACTCTCATATAGACTTCATTATCATTCCAGCACTGATAGACTTTAATTATCTGCCTTGGTGCTGATTAGTGTTTGGAACAGGCTAATTAGATGAAGTCTTGTAAAATCATCACTAGTATTACCAGAGAGACACGTTATGATGCGGAAAGACACCAGCAAGCAAGAAGCAAGGAATATGTCTTCCTGCAAAGACCAAATGTTAAGAGCTCGAGCTATGATTTCTATGTTGATTAATGGTCCTGCTTTACGCTAAAATCTTTATGCTGTACCCTTATTCATCAAGTGGATTGTTCCGTTTTACGAAGCAGGATGATCACACTTAAATTGCATAAACCACAGCTGTCGACATTTAGGCGATACCATCCGAACATTGATTAGTTTCTCAGCACCCATGATACAGTGGCAATTTATCTGAAAGGAACTATCGTCAAGATTCAACCGAGAACTTTTCTTGCTACAGAGAAACTTAAAAGCCTGGGCAGGCAGATAGATTAATTATTTTCCCCGTGCTTCTTCCTCCCTCTGTTATTATCCCTCTAACAATCCTTTTAGGAGCTGTCACACACTTTCCGGCTATTATGTTTCTGTTGTGAACTCTGTGGAGTGTAACATACTGTATTTCTCATCAAAGTGCATCTTAACTGTAAACCGCTTTCAAAAGAAGGCATGGGGTATTTATTTATTTTTTTCATCTCAGCTCTTGCATGTCGCAGTACACGTGAGCCAGTGACATCTGGTTGCATCGGTCAGTTTCAGGAGTGGTACGACACTGATTCCTCCCTCTAAAGTTGGATACCAAAATATGAGGCCAAAATGGAAGATTAGCCTAATATATATATATATATATATATATATATATATTTTTTAGCAAGGCGGGATTAGTGATGAAAAAGAACTTCTTAGACGCAGCCATTTTGGATAGATAAAGGTTTTTATTCTGGTCACATGCCGATGTCAAGAGAAGTCGCCCCAAAAAGTTGTCTGTGCTTGCGTCCCACTCCTGTGTCCGTTAGGTAGCAGTATGAATATTCAAACTCACTTAGCTATGCAATGCCAACACCTAAAACTTGTTACCCTGGTGTAACCCAGTAGAGAAAACGCCATTTTATTTTGAAAAAACATTTATTGTGTTAAGAGGAAGTGTATATCTCTCGTCTACTTGATTTCCTGTTTGGAGTGTCATTCATCTGATTATGACTTTCTGATTCGTCAAAGTCAAGTTGTCCCGCCTTCTCGAGACGCTATCTCGAGATTAGCTGTGTATATCGTTCTTTTCCGCCTGGACGCCCAACTGAAAGGTTGCGTGACGATATCTAATGCTAATGTGCCGTTCGGTGAGTGAAATACTTATTGAAGTTGATATAAATGTGACCAATAATAAAATGTTAATTGGGAAATGTTTTATCTTAAGTGTGGATACCAGTGAGAACTGAGGGTCTGTGACAAATCGACCGTGTTCGTACTTGAACGTCGTCTTGGTGAGTCGCCATGCACTTGCTATGGACTACGTCGTAAAAACGTTTATGTGAGGCTAACGCTAAGATAACGTTAAGCTAATGCTAATCGCGAGTGGAAATGTACTGCTTGTTTACAGTGAAAGAGTTGATTTTACTTGTTTTAAGGTCTTTCTAAAGCAAGGTTTATGTTGACAAACAAATGTATAACTGCTCATTTTGATGTAATATGTGTTAAAAGTGAAATGTTGAATTGACTCAGTTATGTTTGTTATACAATTATTTCTTTATTGAAGTGATTGATATGTAAACCATAAAACATGGTTATTGAGAAATTGGACATATTGAGAAATGTGTTTATTGTTAGCTCATGAGTTCATTTCATGTGTTACAATGACAATTTGGAAAACATGCATGTAAATTAATAACTGTTATAAATGTGATATTTAGATGCAGTATTTATGATAATTGAAAACTATAGAGCTATAGCGACTGATAAGACTGGAAAGTGATGATAGACTTATTAGCTGCATACAATAATTTCATTATTGTTATGCAGGCTGGGTTTTTTGTCTTGGCATTAAACCAAGATCCGAAACTGAATGGATTCTCCTTTGATGGAGATGGCGAGCCTGAGCCCAGAACCACATCTGCGATAAAGGAACCACAGTCTTCACCAACTTCTTTGTGAACATCACGTGGTAACACACCTAATTACCACCACGACAAGACTTTTTTCCCCAAGACTACCGGAAAGAACATTGACTGACTTAAACAAAATATTACTGAGCTCAGTAGGACTTTGGGATTATTATTTCTAATTTTTGGGATTTGTGATTTATTTTATGTATATGATGCCGGCTGTGAATTTGTAAATAATTGTTTTGTTTTCCATGTTAATACAGTTATTGTTGTTGCTCATTTCTGCCTCCAGCTATTTCATTCACACACCTATCAATTATCACTATTGTAGCCTTCGAGAATCTAGAGTCTGGTCCAATTTATTAAATATCAAACTAACACTATCTTTAAGTAATCGGGGGTTACAGTAAGTTTTGGCGAGCCAGCCAGGAGTATTTTCTCGTAATACATAAGCTCGAATATATTTCCAAATGGATATTATTGAACAGCAATCTGTTAAAATTCCAAACTCGGTGATTGTCATTGGAATAGCTGGAGATGAGCAATGTGATGAGGTGGTGGAATTCCTTAAACAATATGGGTCAATTGCAAGAGCCATAAAAGTAGATGATGTTAATTCCAAGTATTGCGGTAGCGTAATTGTGGAATACAACTCAGGAGCCGCTGTCGACTCTATTGATCCTTTGCCATTGATACATGTATCGGACAGCGGGGTTAGCTCGAAGATACAGTCTCTTGCGAGTGTTTATACACAAAGTATTGGGAAAAACACAACGAAAGCATATCTTAGTGATATTCAAAACCTTGCCAAGATGAGTGGTAGAGACTATGCAGAAGTCCTGAAAGACATGATGTCAGAGATAAACGATTCAATTAGAGATCTTCCAGAACCATTCGAACAAAATTATTTACCTGACAATCCGCCTGTAACTCTGTCAGTAGAACCACAGCCCTCGGAAGTTGAGAGTAACATTGGAGGTGCACGGCAGACCGTTACTAACCGATCACTTTGCAAGCCAACAATTTCAGAACAAGATTTAAATCCCCCAGAAGTTCAACGTGTTGTAGTTGAACACATAGTAAAAAGAGATGACTTTTCAGGGCCACAATTCTCACAGAAGCTGAGAGCTTTTTCAGGGAAGGATCCTCGTCCTAATTATGAGCCAGATTATGATACTTGGCGCTCTAGTGTAGAACTAGTCATGACAGATCCCTCAGTGTCGCAACAGCAACAGACCCGGAAAATCATTGAGAGTCTTCTACCCCCTGCTGCTGATGTCATAAAGCACCTGAACCTCAACAGCTCACCTGCTGAATACCTCCAGTTGTTGGATTCAGCATTCGGAACAGTACAAGATGGAGGAGAACTATTCGCTAAGTTTCTTGACACATATCAAGATACTGGAGAGAAGCCATCCTCATATTTGCAACGCCTACAAGGAGCTTTGACGCTCACTGTAAAACGGGGTGGTGCCGCTAGCGATGATTTTGAAAGACTGCTACTCACACAGTTTTGTCGAGGTTGTTGGGATAATTCCCTTTTAATAGACCTCCAGTTAAAACGAAAGAGAACAAATCCCCCAACGTTTGCTGACCTATTGTTCTTGTTGCGCACCGAAGAAGATCAACATGCTACCAAAACTATGCGAATGAGACAGCATCTGGGAAGTGCAAAGCAAAAGGTGACTTCTCATGTGCAAATAGCCGAACCCGTCACTGAAAATGATAGCAACATTGCTACTCTGAATTCAATTACAAAAGAACTTTCAAGCCAAGTTGCGGAAATCCAGAGTCAGCTGGTGAAGCTAACTGCCAAAACACAGAAAAGAAAATCTCGAAATGCAAAGAATGTACCCGAACCGAAACAAGACAAACTAAAACTGAAAGTGAATACAAAAGAACCCATTGGACAAACCAACAATACTCAAACGAAAGCACCTAAACCGTGGTATTGTTTCCAATGTGGTGAAGATGGCCACATAAAGCCAACCTGTGAAAATGAACCAAATGCCGCTTTAGTGGCAGAGAAGCGGAAAATTTTTAAAGAAAACCAAAGGAAGTGGGAAGCTGAAAATCCTTCAGCTGCTACTGCACATTTAAACTAAGTACAGTCTCTGTTGAGGGGCAAATGGAGACTGTTGCCAGACAATCACGTCCCACGAAAGAAAAGCACAACGCTAACCTTAAACAGTCTTTGGCTAAGCAGCAAAAATGCAGCTTGCCAAAAGGCCTAGTTGGTTCAAAATGTACCGCTACTGTTAGCATTTCAGGTGTTAATGTTAACTGTCTTCTTGATTCTGGATCACAAGTGACCACAGTCACAGAGTCGTTTTTCAAACAGAACCTTCCTGAACAAACCCTTTATCCACTCTATGACCTTTTAGAGGTAGAGGGCGCTGCAGGACAGCCTGTACCTTATTTAGGTTACATAGAAATGACTGTTACCTTTCCAAAAGATATTTTAGGGACAGTGATTGATATACCAACGTTAGCTCTAGTTGTTCCGGATATACACCCAAATAGTCAGACACCATTGTTAGTTGGAATGAATGTTCTTGATGTTCTTTATGAGATTTATTTAGACGTCAAGACTATTGAGCACCTACCTGTTCCTTATGGGTTCAGAGCACTTCTGAAGACTCTTGAAATCAGACACATACAACACAAAGATGGCAACATTGGGTTTGTCACCCTGGCAGGAAAAACAACTGCTGTTGTCCCAGCTGGTCGCTGTGTCGTCCTGGAGGGATCTGCTAATGTTCAATGCACATCAGTTGATTCATGCGCTATAATTGAACATCCAACTCAATCTTTCCTACCAGGTGGCCTTTGTGTGAAGAGTTGTCTGATAACTCTTTCTTCCCGAGCTCCATACAAAGTTCCTGTTGTGATCACCAACGAGACAGACCAAGATGTGACCATTCCATCTACCTGCGTGATCGGAGAGCTTGGAGCGTTCCGTTGTGTTGTCTCGCAGCATAATGTCACAAATTCGACAGAGCCACCCATGAACAAAGAGGCGTCTCTGACTTTCAACTTTGGAGATTCCCCAATACCTCAGAATTGGAAGGAGAGAATAACCAAACAACTCTCTGATATTCCAGAGGTATTTGCTCACCATGACCTTGATTTTGGGTGTACTAGTAAAGTGAAACACTCCATCAAACTTCTTGATCCAACTCCCTTTAAGCATCGTGCACGCCCCATTCACCCCCAAGATCTGGAAGCAGTCCGTAAACACCTTCAAGAACTGCTTTCTGCCGGTGTGATAAGAGAGTCACAGTCACCCTACTCCTCTCCGATTGTCGTGGTGAGGAAGCGGAACAATGACGTCCGTCTATGTATAGACTTCCGCAAACTTAACTTGCAAACAGTTAAGGACTCATATGCCCTTCCAAACCTGGAGGAGACCTTCTCAGCGCTTTCGGGATCCAAATGGTTTACAGTCCTTGATCTCAAATCTGGTTATTACCAGATTGAAGTTGAAGAAGCAGACAAAGAGAAAACCGCATTTGTCACTCCACTTGGGTTCTGGGAATTTAACCGGATGCCCCAAGGTGTAACCAACGCACCAAGCACCTTTCAACGATTAATGGAACGTTGTGTTGGTGACATGAACTTGAAGGAAGTACTTGTATTTTTGGATGATTTAATCATCTTTTCAAGTACTCTTGAGGAACATGAACGACGTCTCATGCGAGTACTTCAACGTCTGAAAGAGTATGGACTGAAATTATCATCCGAAAAATGCAAATTTTGCCAAACAACAGTGCGTTACCTTGGTCATGTAATCTCAGAGAATGGTGTTGAAACAGATCCCGAGAAGATTCAGGCCTTAAAAACCTGGCCAAGACCCACAAACCTCAAAGAGTTGAGGTCCTTTTTAGGATTTTCTGGCTACTATAGACGTTTCATAAAGGGATACTCATCTATAGTGCGCCCACTTAATGACCTGACACGAGGATACCCACCATTCAGCAAAAAGTCCAAAGAAAAAGAATCAAATCATACCTATTATGATCCCAAACTGCCATTTGCCAGCCGATGGACACCTGACTGTCAAAGAGCTTTTGATTCCATCATTGAAAAGCTAACAACAACCCCGATCTTAGGTTTTGCAGACCCAAAGCTACCTTATTTGCTTCATACCGACGCCAGTACGACAGGCTTAGGAGCAGCACTCTATCAAGAGCAGGAAGGTCGGCTTCGGGCCATAGCATTTGCCAGTCGAGGGTTGTCCAGAAGTGAAGCACGCTATCCAGCTCATAAGTTAGAGTTTTTAGCGCTCAAGTGGTCAGTGACAGAAAAGTTTCACGATTATTTGTATGGTGGTAACTTTACTGTGGTGACGGATAGTAATCCACTCACATATATATTAACCTCTGCTAAATTAGATGCAACGGGATACAGATGGCTTGCTGCTTTGTCAAACTACAACTTTAAACTGCAGTATAGAGCAGGCAAACAGAATTGTGATGCTGATGGACTTTCCCGACGTCCTCATGGAGATCTTGTCAATGATGCACAGTCAAGGAAAGAGCAAGAACGAGTGAGCCAGTTTGTCGAACGTCATTTAGCCGACGACATGTCAGAGCTTGTTGATACAGAAGTTATGCAAGCAATTTGTCAGAACCATCTCATTAAAGCCAAGAACCCCAATAACTACGGTGATGTCACACTTGTGGAGACATTTACCATCTCAGCAAGTGCAATCCCTGACGCCTACAGTTCCGAAGAATTACATGGTCTGCCAACACTTCCTGCTTTGTCCACCTCTGAAATTAAAGACCGACAAAGAGCTGACTCAACGATCAGTCAAGTGATTGCGCAGATCGAATTTGGTCAAACACCCCCTCCAACCTCCCGGAGGGAATTACCGGATCTTCCTCTCTTACTCAGAGAACTAAATAAATTGGAATTGCATGATGACGTGTTATACAGAAAACGACGAGATGGAGACCAAGTGACTTATCAACTTGTTCTTCCTGAAGAACTCAGATCATCTGCACTTCAGAGTTTACACAATGATATGGGCCACTTGGGTATTGACAGAACCCTTGATCTGATCAGAAGCCGATTCTATTGGCCTCGGATGGCAACAGATGTTGAGCACAAAATAAAAACATGTGATCGCTGTATCCGTAGAAAGAGTCCTCCTGAGAGAGCAGCTCCTTTGGTCAACATCGCCACCATGCGACCGTTAGAGTTGGTTTGCATGGACTTCCTCAGTCTAGAGCCGGACAGCAGTAACACAAGTAACATTCTTGTGATGACAGATCATTTTACTAAATTTGCCCTTGCAGTGCCCACACCAAATCAAAAGTCCAAAACCGTCGCCAAGTGCTTGTGGGACCAGTTTATCGTTCACTATGGCATACCTGAACGTCTTCATAGTGATCAGGGTCCTGATTTTGAGGCAAAACTTATCAAAGAATTGTGTGAAATTTCTGGCATAAAGAAGATACGAACTACTCCATACCATCCACGGGGTAATCCCGTTGAAAGATTTAATCGAACGTTACTCAGTATGCTGGGAACTCTTGAAGACAAACAAAAATCCCATTGGAAAGTGTATGTTATGCCCTTGGTGCACGCATACAATTGCACGCGCAATGATGTGACAGGATATAGTCCATATGAATTGATGTTTGGTAGGAAACCCAGATTGCCAGTCGATCTTGCATTTGGACTACCCTTGAACAAAGATCAGAAGATATCCCATTCACAATACATTCAAAGTCTCAAAACACGACTGGAAGAAAGTTACAAGATAGCTTCAAGAAATGCACAAAAAGTAGCAGATAAAAACAAGGCCAGATTTGATCGTAAAATCTCTGTCTCTGAACTTGAAATCGGGGACAGGGTTTTGGTGAGGAACGTGCGACTGCGTGGTAAGCATAAGCTTGCAGATAAATGGGAAACTGACATTCATGTTGTTGTGAAACGAGCAGGGAACTTACCGGTTTACACAGTCAAACCAGAGTCGAAGCAAGGTCCTTTACGAACCCTACACAGAGACCTTTTGCTTCCGTGCAGTTTTCTTCCTGTTGCCACAGCAGACCGACCTGAACCGACACCTGTTAGTCGTCCAAAAACCCGCCTAACGACTGCAACAGAAATTCCTGATGCTGATGAATCTGATCAACCTGACAACGATGTTATGATTCCATGGATTGATGATTCCCGATGCCAGGAGATTGCCAGATTTACCACTGTGCGTGACTATACGACAACCCCAGATGCAACAAAATCCTTGGATACAACACCAACATTGGACAGAAACTTTACTGAAAACATTGGAACTGAGAACCTGGATAACGGAAATGGAAATGGGGATGAAACTTTGGAAAATGTTCCAGATGCTATCAACAGTGAAGTTGAAAGTGGAAATTCCCCTCTGACTCCTGACATACCTGAGGAATCCAAATCACCTGCAAGTACTCCTGAGGATTCAGTTGAGGAACAAACTATTGACTTATCCAAGAAACTGGACTATGATGATCCTGTGACCACTCAACCATTGAGGCGATCAGAGAGAGATAGAAGACCGCCAATGAGATTAGACTATCCTAATTTAGGGAATCCCCTAGTGACAGTTGTAAAGTCTTTATTTCACGGTTTAACTTCTGCTTTCACCGACTCCCTAAATAATCCAAATGAACAATATTTGCGAAACATGCATCGGGACATGCATGGTATTTTACAGGGGAGGGTGTAACCCAGTAGAGAAAACGCCATTTTATTTTGAAAAAACATTTATTGTGTTAAGAGGAAGTGTATATCTCTCGTCTACTTGATTTCCTGTTTGGAGTGTCATTCATCTGATTATGACTTTCTGATTCGTCAAAGTCAAGTTGTCCCGCCTTCTCGAGACGCTATCTCGAGATTAGCTGTGTATATCGTTCTTTTCCGCCTGGACGCCCAACTGAAAGGTTGCGTGACGATATCTAATGCTAATGTGCCGTTCGGTGAGTGAAATACTTATTGAAGTTGATATAAATGTGACCAATAATAAAATGTTAATTGGGAAATGTTTTATCTTAAGTGTGGATACCAGTGAGAACTGAGGGTCTGTGACAAATCGACCGTGTTCGTACTTGAACGTCGTCTTGGTGAGTCGCCATGCACTTGCTATGGACTACGTCGTAAAAACGTTTATGTGAGGCTAACGCTAAGATAACGTTAAGCTAATGCTAATCGCGAGTGGAAATGTACTGCTTGTTTACAGTGAAAGAGTTGATTTTACTTGTTTTAAGGTCTTTCTAAAGCAAGGTTTATGTTGACAAACAAATGTATAACTGCTCATTTTGATGTAATATGTGTTAAAAGTGAAATGTTGAATTGACTCAGTTATGTTTGTTATACAATTATTTCTTTATTGAAGTGATTGATATGTAAACCATAAAACATGGTTATTGAGAAATTGGACATATTGAGAAATGTGTTTATTGTTAGCTCATGAGTTCATTTCATGTGTTACAATGACAATTTGGAAAACATGCATGTAAATTAATAACTGTTATAAATGTGATATTTAGATGCAGTATTTATGATAATTGAAAACTATAGAGCTATAGCGACTGATAAGACTGGAAAGTGATGATAGACTTATTAGCTGCATACAATAATTTCATTATTGTTATGCAGGCTGGGTTTTTTGTCTTGGCATTAAACCAAGATCCGAAACTGAATGGATTCTCCTTTGATGGAGATGGCGAGCCTGAGCCCAGAACCACATCTGCGATAAAGGAACCACAGTCTTCACCAACTTCTTTGTGAACATCACGTGGTAACACACCTAATTACCACCACGACAAGACTTTTTTCCCCAAGACTACCGGAAAGAACATTGACTGACTTAAACAAAATATTACTGAGCTCAGTAGGACTTTGGGATTATTATTTCTAATTTTTGGGATTTGTGATTTATTTTATGTATATGATGCCGGCTGTGAATTTGTAAATAATTGTTTTGTTTTCCATGTTAATACAGTTATTGTTGTTGCTCATTTCTGCCTCCAGCTATTTCATTCACACACCTATCAATTATCACTATTGTAGCCTTCGAGAATCTAGAGTCTGGTCCAATTTATTAAATATCAAACTAACACTATCTTTAAGTAATCGGGGGTTACACTTGCGCTTCTTGCTGTGACTTTATGGGCCTGGAAACATCTGATAGCTACCAAAGGACTGTTTTACAATCCACATTGAAATGCCTGTTGGCTGGCACTATGAGGCTCTTCATAGTTAAGTGAAGAGAACTAATGCAATATCAATTAGTCTATGGTGAAATATACCTCACTATATAAATAATTCACTTCCAGGAATGTTGTTCCGGCTGCCACCTGATCACAGCTTTGTGGCCTAAGATTGATACGTGAAAGATTTTGCCCATCAAATCAAGCTACCGTTGACATTTGTATGACATGAAGTGTCCTGAAAATGACAAAGGATGATGGACACAAAAGTATAAAAATGACACAATAGAGTCTTATCTATCACTCACCATGCGTTGCCTGGGAATCCAAAGGTAACCATCAAAGAGGTGTGGCCCATTGAATTCTGGTACAGTTTTCCCGAGACGTAACAATTTAGTCATTCAAAAATGTAAAAAGATTCTAGTCAAAGAAACCAAGAATGTCCAGCCTTTGGTAATATAGGTTAAAGTTTCAAATTTGTGACTCCTCTCCTCTATATGCACACTAATTAATTTACGTAATGCAAGCTAAAGAACTGTACATAGACCCGAAATACAAACGTAAAACACATTTGCGATCTTTTGTAGTGTTAATAATTAAAATTGCATACACATGACGTTTTTAGTTTTTCTGATTCATTCACACAAAGGAGACTTCTGCAGCTTCTTTGACTGCCCTGCTGGTCACATGTCATCGGAATGCGAGTCCCCAAAGTGGGGTTGGTCCCCCACCACTCAGCCCCAAAGTTCTGTTAGAACGAGTGAAAGAAAAGGAGCCATCTTTGTCATAATGGAATGACTGGAAAACTGGCAAAAATTGTTACAATATTGCTGTGAAGAGAACCATTGTTATTCCAGGGACAGCACACCTATTTGGTCATTCTTCAGGTTGTGAAAGGAAAAGGACTCAATCTGCGCCTACTTTTGTCTTGGATTTAAAAGTACATATATAGCCACCAGTCACACGAAGGTGACTGTCTACATAACAGGATTTGAGATCGACACTTACCTGTAGGCCTCTTGCAACTCACCTTTGTGTGTCAGTCTAAGATGGTGTGTGAGTGTGTGCCAGACAGAAAGACAGTGACGTCCTTGTACCATGTTCGTGTGTATGTGTGTGCGTGTGATCCTTTTTGGGTTCAAACCTCTGATGATTGCCAACTGAACTAGTTGGCACCTTATGTGACATTGCCTCATTCCACATTGGCACACGATCACAGCTAATAGTTTTAAAAATAGTGGCTTAGAGTACAATACTCGCTCCACTTTTGCCCCATTAAACCTCGTAATGGCACCAGCACAAGTGCCTCAAGTACAAGCACTAAGTACACTGCTGAATTTTGAATGAAATTTTTAAAATAAAAACATTAAGTGGTTGGAAGACTTGCCCACTTGGGGGCCTAGAGCCTTGATCATCTAGTTTGTCTGCTGTACATCCTGCTTTTATCGCTTTCATGGTCACATGCTTTCTGAAATCGCAATAAAAAAGGTCTAAACCATGTCTACATAAGCCAAATGGAAGGTCAATGTATCTGTGCAGATCCCTTCTTGAGAATTGTTTCATAGTGCATCGGAACTTGCGGTTGAGCAATTTCTAGCGGTGAATTAGATTTGTTGATTTTGTTTTAAGGTGGCACGGTGGTTGACTGGTTAGCACGATGACCTCACAGTTCAGAAGAGCAGGGTTTGATTCCTGTGTGGAATTTTCATGTTCTTCCCGTGTGCATGGCAGGTTGATTGAACGCTCTAAAATTGTCCCTAGATGTGATTGTGAGCGCGCGTGGTTGTTTGTCTCTGTGTGCCCTACGATTGGCTGGCAACCAGTACGGGGCGTACCAAGCCTACTGCTTGAAGTCAGCTGGGATCGGCTTCAGCACCCAAGCGACCCTCGTGAGTAGAAATGCACAAGATAATGGATGGATGGATTTTGTTTTATGGCCATGCAGTCACTAAAACTAAAAGTCAAAGCAGTAACTATGGAACCTCCTCATCATCAATATTATTTCCGAGGATTTTATCTGTTTGGGTTTGTTTATTTTTATGCCAGTATTGTCCGATACATCAGAAAGTATTACTTTTCGTTACAAAGGGTATTCTTGTATCGTTCACTTTTGATGGCAATTGTTAAAAAATTATAAAAGAACTGTTTGTATTTTTTTTTGCTAGTTGTCATAGCAGTTTAAAGCCTGCAGGGTGAAGAAAGAATCCTAGATGCTGATGAATGTTAACCTCCTTATGGCTGTTAACGTCATCTTGACGTATTCATGATTGTTTAACAATGTCAGAAAATTTTCCCAAATCCATGCCCAGTTCAGAACGAACAGGATCAATGCACAGCGTATCATTGTTTTGCAATTTTTTTCTTGATCACTACATTTTTATGCAGATAGCAGTAATACCTGATCATCACTCCTGGCTACGCTTCAATGTGACTGCTGCTGTTTATTTTCGCTGCCATACCTGGCACACAAGTTGATAATTGGATTCAGGGAATCTTCTTAGTCACTCTAGTGGGGAAGTGAGCTGGGAACCAAATGCCTGAAGCCATGAGGCAATCTGACTGAGCCCCTGTGGGAAGATAAAGGTAACTTTTTAGAGATATGGTAGAGGATACTGGGGCTGAGGCGTTGTTCCGTTGAACCCTGGGAGACTCAATAGAGAATGAACGCATAGGTTTTTCGACAGAATTTAACCTCAAGCTTTTGTAGGTTTACTGTAGGTAAATCCTAACACTCTTAAATAACACAAGTTAAACATTCGGGTGTCCTACTCAACAGCATATTATAGTTTCAATGTGATATCAGGAGCATCATTGAAGTCTGCCACCTGGACAATTCAGAGGTTCGGAGTTTGACTCTCAGCTCTGGCCTTACTGTATGGAGTTTGCATGTTCGCCCGTGCCTGTGTGGCTTTTCTCCAGGTAGTCCTGCTTCTGCCCATATTACAAAAAACATGCATGTTGAGTTAAATGAAGACTTCCAATTGTCCTGAAGCAAGAATGAGAGTGTCAATG
Source organism: Idiotropiscis lumnitzeri (assembly GCF_059441095.1). Classification (NCBI taxonomy): domain Eukaryota; kingdom Metazoa; phylum Chordata; class Actinopteri; order Syngnathiformes; family Syngnathidae; genus Idiotropiscis; species Idiotropiscis lumnitzeri. The sequence goes on along the minus strand of NC_142396.1, from coordinate 14,319,755 downwards.
ATTTCTTTTTTTTTCTTTTCAATATTTGCCTTTTGGCAAAGTGAACAGCTTTGTGCCCCATTGAACCCACAAAACTACAACAATCAATATTGAAAATTGATGGATGGATGTTCTGCAAACTGCAACCTACCTCCATCCAACAGCTCTGACATCTTGGTCCAAAACTTCATCACATCCTGTCTGGACCACTGCAACTCCCATCTTTTTTGTTTAACAAAAAAAAATAAATAAATAAAAATAATAAAAAAAGAGGTCATCCAAGAATAGTATCTGGCTTAGAACAATCCACTCCATCATATTACACTCCTAACTTAAGCCTTCTTGTCCCATCCACCTCAACGTAGATCACATAACAGCTCGACGATGATGAGGCTGAGAGCGCCAGTCTCTCTGCGCCATACTTCTGAACAGTTCAGGATATCCTCTTCCTTCTTTTGACACACTGTCAGATGGATTAATATACAGTATGTTTGGCATAAATGCAACATTTCTCATCACTAGAAAAACACCTTACCTACACTGAATCATGGAGGTGGCAGCATCATGCTTTGGGGCTGTTTATCAAGGTTGAGGGGATTATGAACAGTTCCAAATACCAATCTGTTTTGGCACAAACAGTGCCAAAAAAACAAACAAATACAGGAAAGTCCTACTAGAGCATATGAACATTATTTTTGATTCATCAGGAGTGCTTTAAATGATTGTATTTGTGTGCTGACTGACATTAAATGTGAGGTTTTATTTTTCTTCAATAGAGTTCTACAGGTTTTATGTCCAATACTGAATGTAAATATTTTGTTCTGATTTTTCTTGATCCATATTATATATATATGATCAAGCTTTATTTGATCAATATATACATATCAAATCATTATTTTGGTTGACAGACTCGATTAAACCGGACACATTATGTAAAATTGACTTTTTAATTGATTATATACAAATTGTTAGGTCTCTGGAAGGCCCCATTTATCATGGGTGACACCCCCACTCTAAGTTTCTCCGCCCATGACTTGGCAGATAGCCTGGGCAAACACCAAGCAACGGACATAGTGAATCAGCTCAAATGTTGGTATGATAAGGTGCATTCAGTTTGAAAGTCATCATTCCTCTTCAACGCAGTAAGACCTCCCTGAAATTGAAAGGGTTCACATTAAAGGACTACACATCATACTGTCTTTTGTCATTTTGGAATGGCCAAGAAAATCTCCAGACTCAAATCCAATAGATTATAGGCCAAGCATTTTACCTGCTAAAGGAAAGACTGAAGTGTGCACCTTGCAGCAACAACAACAACTGAAAGAAGCAGTGGTAGAAGCCAAGTGATGCATCACAAAAACAAGAACTTAGCCTTCTCGACAATCTCTACATTGTTTGTCATCAATGAACACTGCAGGTAAACTGGGGCCCGTCCTAGCAAACTTTGGGTTGAGAAGATGTTTATTCACATAAATCTATGTAAGTATATCTGTTCCAGGAGTTTTGCACACCTAAAAATGTGGTGTACCATCCAAATAATGCTTTAGGTCAAGATTACCAGTATATAAATGGAGTAAAATATGTTTATCAAACCAGATGCATTCAGGCTAAAAATGAAGGAACGAACCTTACTGTTCCAATACTTTTGGAGATGACTGTATGTCATGATCAGATATGCACCCCGGCTGACTGGCTGCATGTCTGTGCTCCAGATTCAGCTGGCTGCTTGTCTACCCTGTACACACACGCTTACATGACAGCTGTCACTTTCAGTAGCCATAGTGCCGTCACTATCTACCCTTTCCCGCAGGCCCTGACTGGTACCTGAACAAGGTGAAGCTGACGATCACTGATGTCAACGACAACGTCCCTGAGTGGAACATGAAGCCTTACCCATACCAGGCTGGAGTGTCCCCTGATGCCACTGCGGGGACCTTTGTCTATCAGCTCCAGGCCCTTGACGGGGATGAGGGGAGAAGCGGGGAGGTGGAATATTTTTTGGCTGATGGTAAGGTTTTCGCTGCCCACACTCACACATTCAAATTAACATGTGGAAAAAAGTAGGCTGACTTGTGTGCATGACGCACAATGGAATCATGGGAATAAATCCATGTAGTCAGGCCGTGGCACAGTCACTCAGACAGCCAGCCACGGGCATTCACACATTCATTCATGCATCCTTGCGCTGTGCAGGCATCTATTAGTTTTTTTTCTCTCCATCACAACATCTATCTTGCTCTCAGTATCTCTTTCCTAGGCACGCACATTAACAGCCAGAGGCCTTCACACTTTTGTTCGTTCCCTTATCGTACACTTCTGCATATCTACCAACTTTGCTTTGTTGTAACACAAAAGAATATCATGAAAATGTTCACAAATAACTACAGGGAATTGGTTGAGAGGGATAGTGGTTTGTTGGCATGTCAGAAACGGGGAATGACTTCCCTCTGACTTGCATTAGTCCATTGGACCGCTCTCTGATGCAAACTAAAATGTAATTGCCAAGAGACACCCGTGGTCCATATTTGCTCAATACTATGGAGTCAGTAAGAACCTTTGTCATAGTTATGAGGAAGCGTGGCATTATTTTTCTCCATAGCTTGATGTATGTAAACCTGATGCTAAAATAATTTATTCTTCTGTTCTGAGTATGGAGTACTCCAACCCTGTTCAGTCCCAGTAAAATTAATGTCAGAATTTGGGCTGCATGGCCGGCAGTAAGTGGAATTCATTTCCATTGAGGGTTGGACTCTAACCAGCCTGCCCTTTGTCACAAAGTTGTCACAGAATTTCTATGGATAGTCGTGGTGTTGAGGGGTCTGGTTTGGTTTCCTCTGTTATCTCTGTGCGATTTGCAGATGATGTGGCTCTGTTGACTTCATCATGTTTCAATCTCCAACTTTCACAAAAGCCTTTCTCAGGCAAAGGTTAGAATGAGAATCAGGACCTCAAAATTTGAGAGCATTGTCCTTGGCAGGTAGGAAAAGGCCAGGGTGTTCTCTCCAGGTCAGAAGTCAGATCCTTCTCTAAGTTGAACAGTTCAAGTATCTTTGGGTCATGTTCATGAATAAGGGAAGAATTCGGTGTAGCATCAACAATTACTCAGACTCTGCATCGGTCTCGTGAGGTGAAAAGGAGGTGAGCCGAAAAAGACCAAGATCATGGAAAAAAACATAAAGGTGTCCAGGATCTCCCTAAAAGATAGAATGAGAAGCTAAAGAGAAGCGGCACATTGCCTTTAAAATCAAGGTATCGCAGAAATAGACTTGCTGGTGTCCATGCATGAGATTGGGGTGCACAAAGTGTGTTAAGTTATGGAAACTGCAAGCTCTTCCCTTGTGGATGATGTTGCTGGCTGTGCAATTTCACAAACACGCTAAACAAGACTTGTAGATGCGCCCGTATACATTTTGTCATCAAATTGTCAGGTGTGCAGGGGTTGCAACAGCTCTATCCACTGGAGCCGCAACGCAGTTTGATAAATTCCCAAACACGGTGAACTTATGACTTATGAAAATGAAAATGACCCCGTTTTAACCGAGCGCTAGGGAGCCTGTCTACGAAAATTGGGGACTATGACTATCTCCCTTGAAGAGCTTGTCGAAGTGGCTAGGGAGAGGGAAGTATGGCCTTCCCTGCTGAAGCTGCCGTCCGTGTGACCTGACCACAGACGTGGGAAAAGATGGATGAAAGAAGGTTGGATTCTGCGGTTCACTGTATAACTGTCAAAAAGATTGGACTGTGCAAGGCAAGTCTGTCTTTAAAGCTTTTTCAGTGGCATGAAATTCAATTGTTTGCAAATATCTCTTAATGTAATATATATAATTCGTATATCTTAATTTTGTATTTGACATCTCCAACATCTACACTATATGAACCTGTTATTTAATCAACCAGGGTATTGAAAAGACCCCATAGCTTGCCTTGACTATAAATAATTCATCTTTGACAATTGTACGATTAATATTATTTGGTAAGTTTTAAACTCACTTGTGTGCAACGCAACATCAGAAGGAAAGCTGTAATTGATGCACATCTTGTCTATTTTCACACTCTGTTAGAGTAATGAGACAGGTGTCTCCATTCTATTGTGCACCAAAACTGTCCATTTAGCAATTTGCAATGATTTATAGCCACCTTTGTTCCAGTTAAAACAACTATGCTGTTTTTGTTTTTCTTCAATGTACACTAGTGATTGCAACAGATTACCATTGTTAAGCTTTCACACCGCAAACATCTTATTTCCAGCTTTCTTGTAGGGCTTTGGTTTTCCAAATTTATTTTTGGAATAAATCTTATCTTTGTTGTTTTTCGTTTGGGGCTTCGGCATCCCTCTAGATTTGTGCTGTTTTTTCTAACTCCAGAGAATGAAGAATGAGAAAATTGCAATGATTATGATGTAGAACACAAATACAGCACTAATGAATCAATCGGTGAATAAAGTCCTGGACTCACTGGCCTCCAAGCACACACCCATCCACGCACACACACATATATACACACAAACACACACAAGTGGTTTGGGTAGAAGCAGTATGATGATGAATCTCATAGAAATAAATTAAAATCATGTCCTTTCTGGATTGTGTTTGGATTATTAAATCATCAGGTTGCACAGGAAGGATTAGATTTTTCAAACGATAAACCACGGCACATTCTATGGAATTGTCATGAATGAAAAGTGAAAGACTCGATGCAGCTATCATAATTATTTTTTTTCTTCACCTTCTGTGTGATTGGTTGTCCTTTATACCACTTAGCTTATGTTTGGACAGTTTTTTTGGTGAGCGTTAGGAATTTTTTATATTCTCTTTTTTTCTCTGGCATTATTATGCATTATTTATTCTTCTTTATATATTATTATATTCACTGAATTTCAGTTGGACAATGCGAAGCCACATTCTGGACATGACAACAATGTGGATTCTTCAAAATGATTATGAGTACTAGACCGGCCTGCCAACAGTCCAGACATGTCTCCTATTGAAAATGTGTGGCGCATCATGTAGCACACAATACGACGATGGAGAGACCTGACTGTTGTGAAACCGAAGTTTTAAATCAAGCTAGAGTAGGAGTTTCACCAACAAAGCTTCAACAACGAGTTTACTGAGTGTTGTTAAAGTGAAAGGTGATGTAACACAGCGGTAACCATGGCCCTTTGCTACCTTTTTTTGGAATGTGATGCAGTCATCAAAAATGACTGAGTATTTAAAAAAAAAAAAAATTATACATTGTCTTTGAAGCGTATCTATCTATCTGTGGATGAGTGACTGTGTCAGTGTAGTTTTGTAAAGAGCATTGGTCTCAAAGACTCACCTCTGTACATTTTTCAGCTATTTAAAAGATGTGTTTGTATTTCCTTATAGGTGGCGACAGCTGTTTTGTTGTGGGCAAGAAGACAGGCCAGGTGGTGACCACAAACCAAATGCTTCAGAGGGACAGAGAGTACTTGTTAAGTGTAGTGGCCATCGACGGCTTGGGCGGACGCAGCGCGCCAGCTATGCTCTCTGTGGTAGCAGGAGCCCGACCGCCGCAGTTTACCAATACGAGCTACTCCATCTCCATACCAGAGAACACGCCTGAAGGACAGCCGTGAGTAGCGCATGTGTAAACAGGAATGAATTATGGCTGATGCACGCAAGCAACATCATTATCTTGCCATCTTAAGTCTCTGAACAGCGTTACTCCATCACACTCATATTTTTCTACCAAATAATGTTGTAAAAACTGAAAAACAACACTAGGCTGTGATAGTTCCATTTGTTCATTTTGTAATGAAATAACTTTTAGTCTCCAATCATTTTTAGTAAATCTATATGAGTCTGTGCTGAACGTCTTGTTTTAGTTCTTTGTCCTCAAGTTTAGGTATTTTGTGCCAAATGGTATAAAATCCTTCTTCTAATCATTCTTTAAATACCTCCATTAATCCTATTTGACTGGAATGGGCGACTTAAAGAGGACGGACACATAGGAACACAAACTTACTAACCAGATCGATGGCAAAAATGTCATTTTAAAAATCGACAAAATATGTGTATGCGTCCGTGTTATATTAACTACATTACTGTATAAGTAATATATTTCATGCTCACTGATCATGCATATACAATACAATACAACTTTATTCATAGACAGCAAAGAGTCAGAACAATCAAATGATAACAATATATGATTCATCCCCCCAGGGCAAAGGTCTCTTGTGCACAAGAAATACCATTGAAGTACGCCACAAAACTGCTGAACAGCAAGCCAAAATTAAGTCTAACAACTAATTTTGAGCATTTTTTCACTCGAATAATAATAATAATAATAATAATAATAATGAGAAGAAGAAGAATACGGGGTACTTGGTACGTTTTTGTGTTAGACCCCGAATGAAAATAGGGTCCATCATGCGCACTATGGGCTATGTTGTGTTTTCATCTCAAGTATGAACTCACAATAAAGAAAGTATTAGGCTCATTCTTGTGGTGGACATTCATTGTCCCTGGAACACGCTTACACTTAAACTGCCGCATCTGTACAAATTTGCTAAACCATGTACAATAACAGTGATGTTTGCATAATCAGTTTAAATAAAAAAATTAAGAATTGACAAGCACTGACTGGCAGGATTTTTAACACTTGGCCAGTTGCCCATGTGATGGATTCATTATTCATTTGATGTAAAAAGAGAATATTTGGAATTTCTCTTCTTGACAAATGTTGAGGACCTTTTTCCTGTTCTCTAACCATTTTGTGTTTCTTTCACAGCTTCCTAGCTGTGCTTGCCATTTCCTTCCAAAAGCAGCCAATCAGCTACAGCCTGCTGATCAATCCTAGCAGCCTGTTCAGCATTCAGCAGGAGTCGGGGGAGATCAGTTTGACCCGGACGCTGGATTATGAGAGTGACCAGCGACGGTACCTTCTGATGGTGCGAGCAAGCGAGGATCAGGGCAGCCTGAGCACAGCCACAGAGGTTAGTTTCATCAGAATGTGAGCCGGGCTGCTAAACAGGAGTCAAGAAATGAAGGCACTCTGGTAAAATGATCCAAACGCTGAGCTACCCTGTAATATTATTACAACATGTCATTTAAAGGTTTTCCCCCTCGACTGAATTTCACTCAACTGAAAATGCTGTTTTAATACTTTGTCCCTGCAAACGTCGCACACCAACTGGCTTTCTCACAAATGCTAGGTGGCTCATATTGGCTGACAAGGCTGCTATGATCCAAACTCAGCATTAACCCGCTGACACGGCAAAGGGGAATCAGCTTTTATATCTCCTCGCATGGCCGAGTGACGCCGAAACGCAAGCAAATGTTCGGGAGGCCCGAGTGATTTTTTTTGCTTCATGTTTTGTATCACTATTTTGTTTGCGGGTGACAGAAAGCCTCTTATTGAAAGTATCATCCAAAGATGAACATGAAATATAGAACACACTTGGCACGAGAACCAGAATCTAAAAACTGCTATTCACAAACAGAACATTTCTAGATAAACTATTCATGAATTCAGTATGAATTCATTTAAATTATTAATCCAAAGAGTTTGTATCCCAATTATAATGCCAGGCAATTACTCCACTCTGCGGATGGAGAAGGAAATCTTCCACTGCTCAGCAGCATGTTGTGGAATAGAAGACAGAAACTAGGAAAACCTTTCCCAGCTATTTTAGGACTATTACTCAGCTGTCACTTCACACTTTACACACAGCTGTGACACAGAGCTTGTAGGCTTGGATGGCGTTGAGGGTCTTTTGTCTAAAACGCACAGTAAAGCTCGCACATGCTCAGGACATTTCTATTTTGGACTTTAGAGGAATCATGGAGTGCAAGATAAAGGATGGCTTGAACTGGTGACTTGAGAAAAGTGAAATGCAAATTAGATTTAATTTTGGGGTCAGGCTTCTGCACAAAAAAAAAAATCTTGTGGTTGTCTTCTGGTACTTAGGAGAAGCTAATTTTGTGTATGTCTACACAGGTTTAGTTTCTCCTCTCCTCTGCTCTCCTCTGCTCTCCTTTGCTCTCCTCCCTCCTCCCCTTCGGTGATGCGAATCAGGTTCAGGTGCTGATAGCAGATGAGAACGACTGTGTCCCAGAGTTCCTCCAGTCCATTTACAGTGTGGATGGCGTTCCAGAGACAGTAACCACAGCAACATCTCTGCTGCAGGGTAAGACCCGTGACACAATGTTTTAAGTTCAACTGTTCCTTCCTCGTGATGTGATGAAAATCATTGAAAACAAACAAACAAACCAACAAACAGGAGCCTTTGGGCGAAATTAAAGTCTTTTTTTTGTAAGAAAACATTGGGGTTGACTCATAATTCTTTTTCAGTTTCACAAAGTGTGAAGTGAATATCATAGATGAATGATGATTGTGTTAAATGAGGGTTGAATCAAGTTCATTGTTGGGTGTTTGAACAAAATTGCACTTGTGATTGTACTCAGCATGTTGCGCCTTTTGGAGATTATAGTTTGAAACAGCGGGGGAAAAAAATTAAGAGGGCTTCCGCAAAACTAATGTTTTCTTTGAAATGCACGAGATAAATAGTACATTGATACTTTGGACAATTCGTTATTTTGCATTTTAGTCGAAATGTCCTAGTGATAGTGGACTGTCTGTCACCTGTGAGCAATCGAAGGTGATTCCAAGGCTCTCGAGAATTGTGTGCTGTGGAACCCATTCTGTGGGGGCACATTTGCAGAAATGTAATCTGAAACGAATGGAACATACAGCCTGCAGTGGTGTCCTATCCAAAACGAGCAGTGACAGGAAATTGCAACAATTTCAAACCAATACACCGACACAAAAACAAAATGCTAAAGCAACGCTGGAGAATGAACAAATTTCAATTTTTAGGCCTAGGAGAGCTTGAAAGACCGATCAGAATGTTATAGATGATATTTTTCTTTTTTTAACAACATGCAGTTGTACATTGCATTGCTTAAAAAAAGAACAAAAGAATCAAATCCTAATAATTTCAATGAGGTGGACACATTATGTGCTTCAAGAGAAAAAAAAAGTGACAGTGCTTAAAGTCTCTGTAAATTGTGAAATGTGGCAAGCTCCAGAGCTAATTACATGTCAAAGTTTTGACACGTGGGAAAAAGACATTTCATCATTCTACATGTAGGCTTGGAACAATGAGGCTTTCACTTTTCATTTTTTAACTTTACTTACTGAGTGTGATACTGAGAAGATATATACAAAAATCTGATCACTTATGAAATGGTTTAAAAATTGCAAATATGAAATGTATGAATTATAAATTGGATTCTATGTGCCGCAAAACATCCATCTACATAATGCATAAAATATATGTTTTTTTTAAATCATGCATGCCTTATATGTCCAACACACTACCAAGCCTTATCCATTTTGTATAAAGGAAGATAGACTGACATTCTATGACTGCAGTTTGTGCAAATGTGGCAAGCAACCAAATTTGCGTATTGACAAATCAAAATAACACAATAAGGCAAATATTCATAATTTGTTCGTGACATACATGTAATTAACCTTAAAAAACACAATTTTCTCACACTTTTAATAAAATACAATAAAATAAAATTTTCAATCTTAATATTCTTAATAATTTACTAGATATAAATATTAAAAGTAAGAGATTTTCCAACCAAACATTAATATTGTTATTCTATAATTTTATAAAATTCATGCATTAATGTGATCGAATAATTATTTGTATTACATCTCAAACAGATATGTAAACTGATTGATTAGTTTGCATATATAAGACATATGCAGAACTTATAATATTCACCATAAAATTTTGAAAATGCCCCCATATGATTTATGTGCTCGTTTTGCTATGAAAGGGGCCACAATTGGTCTCATATTTTATATATCATATACTGTCCTTATAAGTATAATTCTACTCAGTTTATGTAAGGAAGTTATGATGCTTGCAACATATAAACCATTACAGGGTTTTTTCATATTGGATGCACATGCTGCTGGCGCCAGTTCTCATCACAGTGGAAATAAACACTTGTAAAACAACGTGGGAAATGAAGCTGTTGACAGCTTGCGCATGAATGACATTTTAAGCACTATACACCAAAAAGCAAAACCTGACCTGTCAAAATACTGCGTGTGGGTTTAGTTTGACACTGAATGCATTTTAACTTTATTTCATTGTAATTACCGCACAGAAAAACGTTCAAACCATGTCATTTAATGGCCACGCGCTTTCTTAAAGAGTGTTTCTGCTAATGATTGTAATAATTCTCGTGCTGACAATGCAAGTGTGAGTTTATTATTGTAAATGTCGGGTGGATGAGCTGTAATGTGTTCCAAGAGTCTATAAAGGGTCTATACTGATTCACACAAATGTCAACAGAGTCATCAGCTCCTGTCGTTTTGTCAGCATGTTTGGATAAAGTACTAATTGATGTTTGTCTTATTTGTTTGTTCCCCACTGCCAGTGATGGCCACCGACTGTGACTCTGGGTTAAATGCTGAGCTAACCTATTACACCCTGAGCCCCGACTTCAGCATTTCACCGCATGGTACCATCTTCCCTGCGGTTCGGCTGGACTACGAGAGGCCTAACCATCTCTATGAATTTGTGGTGATGGCAGTGGATGGCGGTGAAGGGCCACACTCCGGCACCGCCACCGTCCGTGTGAGGATGGTTAATGTCAATGATGAAGCCCCGGAATTCTCCCAGCTTGTGTGAGTAATTTTAGCATGTAGCAGCCAACGACAGGGCATATATTGACAAACAATTAATGACCGAGTTCTGTATGGCTTTTAAATTCAATATATGTAAATGTACAAGCATACATCTGAATATTACTTTTATAAGAGAAAATACAGTCCTTTGTTGATAACTCTGACATATTAATTGGAAGATGGTCCACAACCAAGGATGATGTTCAAACACTTTCTGCTTCACCATATTTCAGCGGAGCATTTTACTTGGCAGGTAAACTTTAGTCTCAAAAAGAAAGGTAGTTGCGTCAGAGGTACAGGTTGTTATATCACACACCAAACTTGCCTGCCTGCCTTAGGTAACAAATATACTTATTTGATGTTGCAAGACCTGTCAGGTTTAGGGTAATATTGTACGCCCAATAGAAATGTCAACAATATGCAGCATGTTTGGATGGCGATGTCCACATGTATAGGACAGGGAAAGATACACCCTCTCATTTGTTCCATCATTTTCTATACGGAGGTTCTCGGTTTTTGGGGTTATGAACGATACACGTTGAATCGACTAGTTAGCTGAAGTTAGTGTAAGAATATGTTCATCATCATCATGTGGCAGAAGGTATGCTCAGTTAACGTGCTACAGTTTTTTTCTCATTTATGGCCTAAAAGTGTTTTTCCTGCAAATATGTTCTGTAATTGGGCATTTTTGAGTCTCTTAGTGATCGAGTATAACACTTTCCAACTCACCGGTACATCCAAATTAAATTTACGTGCTTGGCCACCGAACTATGTTGTCAACCACTTTTAAATGTTTTCCCTGATATGTGGTCCATATTAAAAGCTGACAGGACAGGCTTTCAGGAATCCCACGGGATACGGGAATCCTGCAGGATTCTTTTTTTCTTTTTTTTTACTGTAGCTGACCTCTAATGTGGGAGCACTACGTAAAGTGGGCGGTCATTTTCTATGCAAGAAAGATGAGATGGGAGTAATTTTCAATTGGATGGGATCGGACAGATATTTTTTTTCACTGAGGTCTGCGAATGGACGTATTTTTTTCCTGTAAGAGTAGGATGGGACAGGACTGAAAATCCACTCCCGTGTCACCCTCTGGTTCATATGCATCATCGCGGTGTAAGTAGAAAACATGCAGGGCAGTGAATATCCTTTCATACATATCAAAACTCTATCATACACTACATTCACATGCAGTCAATAACCATTTCAAATCCTGAATATTGACAATATTTGAATTTTGAAATGTCATGTAAACGTGCAAAACCTAAATATGCTCATATTCGTGTTTTTAAAAACCGAAAAACACTCCTTACTTCTTTTCTAACCTGAAAGTTTGGTCATATAAGAACAATCGGAATACCTCCATTGGTTTTTGTTCTTTGCCTGTTCTATCCACAAGTAATCAGAATCAGAATCAGAATCAGAAATCCCTTTAATGTCTTGGTCGTTTGAATATAAGAAGTATATCTTGTGTGAATAATGGATGTGATGTTGCTTATTCATTGATGCCAGCCATCTTATGTTGCCACTTGCTAAGCAAGCATAACTTCTATACATCGATTACTCTGCTACATTTTACGTTATTTGCTGTCTCTTTGGCGAAAATGACATTGTATCTAGACACATATGTGTGTGTGTATATAAGTCCGTGCGTCTGGCATACAACTCGCTGGAAATACACAAGTAGAAATTCAAATTCAGCTTTTGGATTTTGGAGCGAGAAGGAAATGGACTGATTTATTCCTGTGCTGAGTGACATGAAAATAATATTTTATTGACAGTAGAAATAAGAAACAAAAATTAATCAAAGTCTATTTGTATCATGATGTTAGCTGTATGTTCATTGGATATTCCAATTGTATACAGGAATAAACGGGTTATTCCAAATGTTTTAGAAACCAGAATTTTGACCATAACCTGAATAATGACTGCATGTAAACATAGTCGTTTAATCATGTATTAGATAAGTCCCAATGTGACTGGATTGTAAGACTGAAATGGAAAAACAGTATCTTGTCGTCGCGAGCCAGATGTCATTGAAATGTGTGACGATGACAAAAACACAAACGTTTGTTAATTGAAAAAAGACTTCAAAGTTGGCGCAATTGGACACAAAAACCCAGATATCCGTCCCTCCATCAATTATCTATACCGCTTCTCCTCACTCGGGTCGCGGGGGGTGCTGGAGCCTATCACAGCTGTCATTGGGCAGTAGGCGGGGTAACACCCTGAACTGGTTGCCATCCAATCACAGGGAACACATAGACAAACAACCATTCGCGCTCACACTCATACTGAGGGGTAATTTAGAGTGTCCAATCAACCTGCCATGCATGTTTTTGGAATGTGGGAGGAAGAAAACCCACGCAGGCAAGGGGAGAACATGCAAACTACACACAGAAAGGCCGGAGCCGGAATCAAACCCACAACCTCTGCACTGTGAGGCCATCATGCTAACCAGTCGTCCACCGTGCCGCCCACAAAAACTCCGAACATGCATATTATTAGAAAGTCCGTCAGTTAATCAGTCTAAATCAATAATATTAATAAGTGAAAATAGACCTTACATGCACTCATAAGTACTACATGATTTGATTCTCTGTTGTTTTCATGTCTTCATTTGCGCTCAAAGGAACTCTTTCCAAAGAGGAAAACATTAATTCCAGCTTCCCCGACTAAACTTCATAAAAGTTGCTTTGTTTATTTGTTCAAAAAGCTGACTGGCAAGCCTCCAAAAAGAAAAAAAAGACACAAAGACAAGGCATGAGACTGACGTCACAAATATGCAGATAAACTGTGGAGGCTGTCAGAAATCATAGAAATCTTTGTCAGATCTGCTCTGACTTTGAAATGTAGGCCTTTTGTCAGGCTGATGTGCTGATGGAAGGCTGACTGCGATGGAAGAATGACCATAAAAATCACAAACACAGACATGGAGGGACAGTTACTGGCCTGCTCTGTTTATGAAATTAAAAGTAAAAACAGATTTTCTTAAAATAATCCAACACTCCCTGGAGTGGTCCTCTCAGTTCACATTTAAATGAGTTGCAAGTGACGGGCAGACAAGCAGAAGAGCACAAATGTAAATATTCTGCATTCTTAATGTAGGACACCGCTCGGTGTAGCGTGGAGCCTGACAATTTGGTGAGCTGTTGGGAGATTCTGCAGGAAGATCAACTAAGGAAGTGTATATGTTTTAGACCCAGTGCTGTGGTGAGGTTGCCTCAGAGCTGAGTGACAGATTACAGGTCAGCCATGATGCCGCCGACCCCGCTGCGGTTTGGCGGAGATGAATCACCCATCAGTGTACTTCTGTAAACCATCAATCACCTCTGACTTGTCACCGCAGACACTGACACCCCACTGCCATCACCCTGCAAACACACACAGTTACACCGGAAACACCACCAAAGGATGACTTCTGCTGACGAGTCAAGTTAAACTACGAGAAAAAGAAAAGGAAAAAAAACACCCCCCTCTTACTTTGTTATTCACACTCTCTTGCCTTCCTCTTTGTTCATGACCCTCTCACCCCTTGCGTATTACTTCGCTTGTCACATCAGTGCCAGCTTTCTTTTTTGGTCTCTGCTCCATGTTCCATTTCTCTTCATCGCCGTGTCCTCCAAGAGGCACAGTCATCTCCACCTCAGTCTAGTGTGTTCCAAAGAGCTATATCGCTCTCCTGTGTCTTGCTGGGAATCTCACTGGCCGGCACTTGAAAGCAAGCAAATCACAGTTGACATTTTAAAAGGTACTGGATGGAATAGCCCACGGTAGGCTCGGTATGTGAAAGCACCGTTTGTGCAATAACTCCAGCGTGCCACCAGACGCTATCATTTGTTCCTGGTCTGGCCAGCTAAGAAGACAGGTTAAATCACAGTGACACAGAAAAGCCGCGGCTATAAGTCTTATCCGCCTGCTCATCCTTTGCCCTTGTTAAACTTCTTTGCAGATATCGAACATTTGTTTCGGAGGATGCAGGCCCCAACACCCTCGTCGCCACAGTCCTTGCCAAAGACCCTGACGGTGATGGGATCAACTACTCCATAACGGCTGGGAATGAGGAGGGAAACTTTGTCATTGACAGCCAGAAAGGTGAGGCTTCTTCATCTGAGAGGCATTCTTCACACTTGCTCTTACTCAAATCGACAAAACCTGCCAAATCACACTTTCAATTTTCCTTCGTAAATTCTTTATACTCAATGTCACCTCGAAAAGAAAATTATGTGTTGATAATAAAATGTAATTCTGATGCAAGCGTTGATCTTTCTGTAAAAATGCTCCTTCATATAAAATGTGACATTGTTAAGGCAAATTCTGCAGTACATTTTTCTTCCAGGTACTGAAAGAAATGTTCTGCGGCAATTCCAGGATTTCCATCATAGATGACATCTTTGTTTTTTTTTACCCTTTCATCCGAAACCAGTGGCAATCGCTGTGACATTTGTCACCCGACCCGTTCAATTCAATTTCACAACAACTGCGCTATCATAGTTTACAATCTCCAGGCTGCGCTCCGCGAGGGTCTCTTCTCTTTGTGTCATCATTTTATATTTCTTTCGTCTTCTTCTCTGTATCCTCAAAGCAAGAAAATATTCAAGCTGATATCCTTTGTACCCTGAAATTCCACCACATGGCTTTCCACTCACTGTACTGTGTAAGCAAAGGGGGCTGGCTCATTAAATAGCTCATGTCATTGGTATACAAGGTTGACATTTAGGTTGTGAGAATAAATATGTGCGTCCCGCAGCTCACTTATATTAATGCCGTGCTGTATTGCTGACAATGTCACATGTTGCCATTAGGAGCAAAGCCTCGATGGGCAGCAGGAACCTCAAATAAATTGGGCAAGAGGAGAGTCGGGCTCAAATTTGTGCGTATCAGCATGCTGTCTTCAATCACGAGTATGGAGAAGGATGAATAGCATTACAACACGAGCATAAAGAAGCCCCTTCATTCCCTCACTTCAGTGACTTTTTCGCACATCACAGGCTGCTTTTCTCCTCCTGCAACGTCTGATGTTCATGTCTGTATTACTGTTAACGAGAAAGATGTTGACTCACAGGCTTTATCTTTTCATCCCACCTTTTATCTTGTCAGCTAAATGAAAGTCGACAAAGGGGCCCAAGAAGAAGAGCGAGGAGGCAACTGTTGAGCCTGTTTAGCTTCTAACCTGATTCACTCGATACTTTTTGTTGCGGTTGTTGTGGTTAAGTGGATGAACCAGCAGGAAATTGTGAGAGTTGATACAAGCATATTAGATATCTGACAAGTTAACACTGAAAATGTTTTTTGGGGATTTCAGCGCCAAATCATTTTTTTTGTACTGTATTTTAATTATCATGATAGCTGATTGGGTCTGTGGTCTTCACAGGGTTGATTCGACTCCGCTCCACACCCCTGCCCAAGCTTCAAGGCCTCGAGTACATCCTAAATGTAACAGCCACAGATGACAATGCATCTGGCGGGCTGCACCCACTCTCATCCACCGCACGTGTCATCGTGGGAGTTGATGATGTGAACAACAACAAACCTATATTTGAAGAGGTAAGATTTATCTATTTTGCTGTCTATCATGGTGGAGAACCTGTGAGAATTTGTCACTGCAAAAATGACACGACTTCAATGTTTTTATTAAGCAAGCCTATTCACAGTACTTGAGTACTTTAGCACTGCTTGCGTTCAGTTTTTATCAACTTAAATTTTCTGGAATTATTAAAAAAATGTGTTGAAAATTCAAACAAACGTTTGCTCCTATAATATATTTGCAGTCAATAGAAAATGTTGTTTCTAGTTGCTGTCAAGTTGAATGAAGCCTACGCAATCTAAAATACATCCTACGCTTTCTTGAATTATTCAGTCTCCGTGCACATTCTCCTCATTGTACTCTCCTCCGTCGCGCTCTCTTGTTGTTTTCGCTTATCCTCCTTCGCTATTTCCCTGGCCACCATCTCGCTCCACTCTGTTCTCCCATGAGTTCTGATTAGCTTGCGCACCAAGTATATCTTTTGGCTCTCTGTTGGGACTTCAATTAATTGATGAAAAAATGCATTATCACTATGCAATACAAAAGCTGTTTAATTAACTTGCTAATGAACTGGAATTTACTTAAAAATCTTCACCAGAAGACCAACCCTTACATACTGTATACTGTAGTGCCTGAAGGTCTTGGCAACTCGCATGTGAGATGTGTTTAAAGTAGCAAAAAATAAATAAATAATGACATCACCTACAGATGTTAAGCCTTTCTAGGGCACTCATGGTACTGTCAAATCAACGCTCCCTTTTGAAAATAATGGAAATGACATTAATCCATCCCCAAATCAGTTTTTTTTTTTTTTGATACGTCATTTTCAATTCATAAAAACTGTACTGTATGTAACTTGTAAAATCCAAATATCAAAACACACTAAAACAGAATAAAATGTTTGTATGAAGTAAAGCCAAAACATCTTATATACTCTGTAGCACATTTTTGTTTTGTGCCTTTAAAAAGTGTGGCTGAATGAGTGTCTTTGTGGCACCCCCCCCTCTTTACATATTTGTCACAATACCAATAATAATTCTTGCAATGTAATCTGTCCCAATACGATACATTTTTATTGCCATTTTTTTTTTTTTTTTTAGTCGGTTCAGCTACTTGAAATTTGACTGTTTTGTATTGCTTAAGTTGCTTCTGCTGTTGCACGAAAACACAAAACCATGTTGGTCTATGCATTTTTTTTTTTTTTACCAGAGTAGACATGCAAAGCTGTATTTCCGTGAATATTCTGACAATACTTTTTGCTTTGAAAAATCTTATATTACAATATTGGTCCTCAGGGGAGCTCATATTTGATGTTGTGTGAATCTTTGAACAACATACTGCGACCCTAATTGTCTGTGCGAATGCATTTGGGCCTTGAAGCCTTCTGTTCTTTTTATTGTTCTTTGATCCATCTCCCATTCTTAAATTTTGCTTGTTTGCTCCTCATCCCCACCTTTTTTTTCATGGTCATTTGTTTGAAAAAGATGCAAGCATTTATAACTGATTATAAACTAGAAGGGCTCCACAGAGCAGCTTTTTATCCGGGAAGTATGTTCATTAGAGGTAATGGATTGAATCCTGGAAAAAGGATCAACTCAAGTGTTTTCACTTCCGTAGATGGGGTCCACTGGGTCTCTGTAGGTAGAAACAGTATTATGTTTCATGTGAAGGACTTGTGCAGTGACCCGCAATCTAAATTAGTTTATTGTTTGATTCTCGGAAGACAAGCATTTTACATCGCACTTGAAGATTCTTCTGTTTCTGTTTGACTGTTTGCTCTATCCTGCCCACCGTACCTATTTTAGTGCCAGCAATATCGTGAGCAGGCTTCAGTGCTGGAGAACCAGCCAACAGGCACTTTTGTGTTACAAGTGCATGCTGTGGATGCTGATGAGGGAGCAAATGGAAAAGTCAAATATGGCTTAATGCACAGAGACAGCGCTATGCCTGCCTTCAGAATTCATCCAGACTCAGGTAAAGCAATCACACACATTCTTTGCTTGAAAACATCAATTAAACATTAAGTGTATTGTAATGGTTTTAATGGACTTCAACTTCAGTCGAGAGCACATCCGAGACTACAGTATCGCGTGTCCCTTTAATGCTGTTATTTTTACTCTCAGAGGAATCTTTGAAGTCGTAAAAACTGTCAACACAAACCATTTCGGATTCAGATGAGACCAGTCCTGTTGAAAATCTTGGATGGAAAAAAAAAGAAAAGAAAGAAAGGACATTAAACTTTAAATTGTAATTCCTGTAGAAATTGAATGCTAAGAAGGCTACAAATATAAAAGTATAGTAAAGTGAAGACGATTAACACAACTCAGTGGAATATTAATTCTCAGATCCCAAGACAATACGTCCCCAAAAATTTTACCAATAATCTATATCGCATTTGCTGACCATCATAAAAATTGCAAAATTTTCACAATAGTGTTAGGAATGAATAAACCACTGATTTTGTTCATTAATACAATACAATTTTATGTGTATAAGGCATTTCACAGCTGGAGCTGGTTTGAATATGCTAAGTAAAGACCAATGGAAGAATTCGTAATCTCAATATTTCGTGCGTGCAGTGAAATCTGAACAAGTAATTACGTTATCTTTCAGTCTCATCATCTTCAAAATATAATTCTGAAAGTTCTAAAGTCGAAAATAACCTGTCAACTCATATTTTATTTACTACTTTCTTGATGATTGCTGTACACATGGAGGAAGAATTAATGCATGTATTGATTGCAAATGGTGGAATGTATTGTTGTCATACGTGTACATTTGACAGCTGTTTAATGTTCTGTTTTGTCCGTCCAGGAGCGATTGTGACGGCCCAGAGATTTGACAGGGAGCGCCAGAGAGAGTATTCTGTTACAGTGACGGCCACTGATTGGGCCGAGGAACCGCTCATTGGAATCTGTCAACTCACTGTCCAAATATTGGATGAGAATGACAATAGCCCTAAGTTTGAGAACATGCGCTATGAGTGTAAGTCTTAAATGTCGATGAGGCTGATGTTACTTCATCTTTATAATTTGAATTAAGATACAAAACCTTTTTCATGCCTCATTATTACATTGCTCTGGATAACGGTTGACTGCCACTTGAAAAAAAAAATCAAGGTTCATTCCACGGAATAAGTGGTTTCACATTGCTGTTTTCGTTTTAAAATAAATATTTTACGCCTCATTATTATATTGAATAGCAAAACTGAGACTCAGACTTATTTAACCTGTAAAAGAAATTGGATGTGTAATGTATTCAACCAGGATGGAAAAGTAAATGTATCTAAATTTGATTGAATTTTGTTAGTTATCACTTATAATATTACTTGTGTTGAGCTGAGCCCTTAAAAGCGTTACTATCAGAGCTGGAAATCATTTTCAATATTTGACAGTGTGTTGCTCCAGTGCTTTCGATTAAAGCTCTTGTATCATCTCATATATGTCCCCCTGTAGACTTCTTGAGAGAGGATACTCTGATCGGTACCAGTTTCCTGCGTGTGGCAGCCCATGATGACGACTTTGGCTCTAATGCAGCAGTCACTTACTCCATGTCTATGGAGCAACCAGAATACCTGAAGGTCAATGCTGTCACTGGATGGGTGTATGTTGACCAGCCAATTTCACAGGTCAGTCTTATAAATCACACACACACACGCACACACACACACACAAGTCACACTGCAACCACGGTGGGCTACTTTTACCAGATACAACATGCTGGGCATAAATTAGAGGCAGATGTTGCGAGTCAAATAACAGAAATGCAATATAATAATATGCCTGCAATCGGTGTCGGCACACAATTGTTTTTTTGTTTTTTTTATAAACAAATGATTGCTCACTGTAACGGATACAACTACAATTAAAGAGATGGACCGTTTTAAATAGAACACATTGTCTTACTGAGCTAATCATCCTCGATAGCCAAAATCCTGATTAGTAAACTAATAGCTGTCTATGAGACAATTTATTTTTAATTTGTAGTCTATTAGCTGGTTTATTCATGTGATATGCTATATGAGGCCAACTCACACCTCCAAGTCACTCAGGAAAAATCAAACTCTCATTTACACCACAATGGAAGGATAACATAGGATAATGTTTTCTTCCTTTGTCAGGATTGCCTTCTCCTGGAGCATTATTACATTTTTTTTCTGGCGCAAAGGCTCGATGGGTGCAAAAAGCTGCATTTTTGAGCCAATAATTTGAGTTATGTTCTACAAAAAAAAATGTGAAGAGATGAATGGCAATTCAACAGTGGGCGAGTGTTGACTGTATTCCTTTTTTAAAGGTTAATTATATTTGTGATAAAACATCAGCCTCTAAATAGCCAAGGGTTGAAGCAAGGGCAGCCAGGTTTGTATTCATTGTACACATCTCTCATCCAAGAGTCCACCTGAGTTTGGCTGCACCCTTGAAGTTGAATGTAAGTGTCAGAAAGACAACTTTTGCATTTTTCATAGGTGCAATGCACATTTTCTCTTTTTTTTCTAGATTTGTATTTAAATCGCTTATTAATTCAAATATGCAGCTGTTCTTCGGCCAGAAACTTGTGAGTGCACTCAGAGTTGTGTATTATTCAGCATACCTTTTTCGCGCATGGGTGTCAAAAGTCTCTCGTAATTTTTTCCACTGACTTTTAAATTGAAAGACCAAACCTGCACTGAACAAAGCTGTTGCACATTTAAGAATAGCATCGGATAGTATTCAAATCGTGCCACAGTATCTGTAGTACAAGTCCAATTATAACCAGCCCATTAATGAATTGCTGTGTTTGCTCTGGGGCATTATTTCATTTATTTCCTTCTCACGGCCTCAGTTTGCAGAAAACAAGTATTATGGTACAAATTCACATCTCTGCATGGCTCCCAATGGGAATTTATTGACATTGAACAGCAGCGCTTATTCATATGCCAGAGAAAGCAACGGTATGCGCTTTCACACATTGTTGAGAGGAATAATGGAAAAAGATAGCGAAGGTTACATTGAGCTGAAGGTTTCATGGATATGTTCTGCTTTAATCTGGCACGTTTGATGCAAATTTAATTTAAAGATTTGGTTAGGCATGAACAATCAGAAGTCAGCCGTATGCTTTTAGAGCAACAAGTGTGGTGTCCACAATGGACATTGCGGATAACAATGTTCATTTCATGGAATAATTATGCTGGTTCAAGAACACAAATTGAATTTCCACTGAGAGAGAATACGTAATTTTGATGTGAGACTCCTTTATATCAGACTACAATAATCTAGTAATAGAATAATAAACATTGCTTGGCCCTCATTTCCATTGACAACATACAGTATCTGAAGTTTAGACAAATTCAGAGTTAATCTAGCTTTACTATGAAACAAAAAGCGGTCTTAATTTTCTGTAGGAAAAAAAAAACAACTCACAAGGGACTGAATGGTTGTTAACGCATAAGCACTAGTTTTGTTCTTGAGAGCAACGTCAGGCATACATGATAAATAAAGGACAATGAGAAGCAAACGCTGCAATGAGGTGTTCGGCTAATTTGGAGCTCCGGTGTCCAATTGGATGAATAGGTGATTGAAATTAGCCATTTGCAAGTAGTTCAATTATAGAATGATAACTGTAATGAAGGAGCTTTTGAGCTACCTGAGTTACAGCTTAATCAACTTATGCATGGCTCACATTAGTGCTTTTGTTATTGTTGCTGTGTCGAATTAAGTGGATTTGAATCATTTCTTTGTAGGTCTTCCCAGATTCTGGGGAAAGTAGAAATGTAAATTAAACTCCGAAATCCATTGATTCACCTTTCACAATAATAATTCAGTCATGTTTTTTCTTTTGTATACTCTCAGAGGCTACTTCTAACTCATGCATCAGTTATCACGGATGGCCATTTTGCATATACGATCATTGAACTCATGTAAAAAGCACAATGACACAAAAATCTCTTAATTCTTCACAATACAAAATATCGCTTTTTACTTGGGTTTGTTCCTAGTTGTGTATGCAATATTGGTATATGTGTGCTTTTTATTTCATGAAACCATGACTGTGGATGGTATGATAAATGATAACTTCTCAGCCATGTTGTTTGCTTGTTGCGTGAAAGTAATGATTTGGATTGACGTGACTGTAAGAATTGAATGTTCTTTACTTGAAATGATTTTAGGTTGGCCTTGGCAAGCCTGGGCCCCCCTGTATCATTAATTACCCCGTATATATGTATAGTAATTACTTTAGTAATTTAGCTCATTGTAACATTTTATTCTAAGGATGGAACATTTATTAATGGATTTAACAATTACAACTCATGAATCCAAATCCATGGGAAAATTGTTAATAATGTCGTAGTGTAACCACATTGCAAATGTTGTTGTTCTCATCCTTTTGTCATCTGTCAGTTTTGTAAACCACAAGGTCACAGCGTACTGATTTTGCCCTTTGTCTTGTGCCAATGCTGAATTCAGAGAAGCTATATCACACGGGACATCAGCGCCACTGATGGAGGGAACAAGAGCACCTCCGTGGAGCTGGCCGTTACGATCACCAACGTGAAGAATCAACCTCCACAGTGGCAGGAGGAGAGCTACAGTGTCGTCGTCCCTGAAAACACGGCCAGAGACACACCTATAGTGGTAATAGTACCATTTTGAATACTTTCAATAAGTATGACATTTTGCTTGTTAACTCACATTCCTTAAAAGAACCGTTTGTGAATGTCAGCCCTTTGAGGTTCCCTTTCATCTTCAAAAAGAAGTATTCTGCCGGGTTTTCCTAAGATGAGAGTATCAACTGCCTTTATATTTTTTGTGTCAAGAAGCATATTCTGCCCCACTGTTTTGAGGACTTCACCTGTCCAAAACTGAAAGAGTTGAGACGTGACTTGAACTTGATGTGACTTGATACATGATGACTTAACAGCCTCGGTTCTTGTTTATTTTAGATGACAGGTGTGAACATAAAATACAGAATTAATTTGGTCATAATGCAAAAATAGCAGTATGCTTTTTGGTTTTGGTTCATGATTGGAGGATATCCTGTCATTCAGGAATACCCCTATCTTTGAGGAAGCACATTCTCTCATAACAGATTCCAAAGTGTCATTTAAACTGACAAAATGTGAAATGAAAAATCAGCCAGACCATAACATCTACCATTATTTTTCATATCCTGTAACTATCAGAAAATTCTTTAGCCTGTTCTTAAACTCGCTAGAATGTCTAGAGCCCAGCTCTTTGGGCTTTTCTACCCTTTTAAATCTGAAGGGCAGCCCAACGGCTGGATTAGTTTTGGACTAATATCCTAACTCATGTGTGAACAATCCAGCAATTTGCATTTTCTAAATTCCATGACCAAAGGGCAAGTCAAGTGGTTGGTCCAATTTTTTCACCATTCTGTCACTATTGTTCTGCAAATGTGCAATTACGGTATTCTGTACTTTGTAATCAACTACTGGGGGACGGGAACTGATGTTGCTTTGCTTGTGGTCATGGCATGAGGAAGATATATAGAGCTAATGTATAGAACTGTATACCTTTGTATGTCCGTCAAGCTACAATTAGTAATTATATTTCCACTGGATCACAACCAAGAATGATGTCTCCCTCCCTTCTTCGAAAGAGGTTAAAAGAGTTGGCTTTGCATTTCTTGCTGAGATTTATTTCTGATGCACGAGCTTCAAACGAGATTTCTTTGCTTAGAAATTGCTGCAGTATAACATACAAAGACACACATTTGAGCGCCATGTGGATAAATTGATAGCGAGCCCACAATTAATTTAGGCTTAATAAAACATGATTAAGGCTACGTCATTTTGAAATCTGAAGTCAAGGATAATATGTTGTTCAACTGTTGTTCAGATTTCTCTAAAAAAAATCAATTTGCAAACATAAAAATGCTCACAGTATTGCAATGTTTTTATTTGCCAAGAACCATGCAATTCGTTTGAACACAATTGGCACAGCCACACTCTTGCCACATGTGGCGATCTGTAGCAATCAAAACATTTGCACAGTGCAATGATTGAAAGAACGAACTTCATTGCATCTACCATTCACACTATACTATCTCAGTTTCGTGAATTGTGATTGATGCAGATTAGGTTGACATTTCACAGCAAATTTTGTCCCAGTGAGATTTGCTTTCATTTCATTGTTGATGCTTCTGACAACATGATGCAGACGAATTTTTGAGTAGCACTCACAGATATGCCTTATTTGCGAAAATTTTAAATCACGTTCTTACCGATGAAATGCACATGCATACCTATTACACTAACCGTATGCCATACACGATGGCATTTTCGCCGCAGAGAAAGAAAATAAAGTGAAAACACCCAAGTCATGCAGATTTAGCAAATGACGACACAAGATGGCCTCCAGTGGTTTCATTTTCCCCCCGACTGCAAACAAGCGGCACACTTTTACATCTCATCTATCTTTATATGTACAACTGATTCTACTAATATTGTTTGTTAGTCAGCAATAAAGGTCAAACTGCCCCAAAAAAAAAAATTTCAAGAAAATAAAGTAAAACCAAATGAAAACTACAACTAAAAATTCAATGTCAGTGTTGTTGCTCTATGTTGGAGGCAAAATCATTACGTCTCTTGTGAATGTTTGGCACAAGGCCACTTGAATATGGACTACAGAAGAAATAAGATTTCTCGTTATTTCACAGATTTTTTTTCAATTGCCCTGCAGTATATGACAATCGGCAGTCTGCGTTATTCCAAAATTGTGTGGGTATGCCTTCACATTTTCTGTTGGACCCAGTGTAGTATAGCCTAAACTGCAGACGAGTGAGCAACTAATAATTATTTTAACAATCAATTAATCTTTTGAACATGTTGATTAATAAATAAATCGGCTTTAAAAAAATGTTACATTTCCATCCCTTTAGTCTTTGTTGAATGGTCTTTCACTTGTATAGCGCCTTTGCACCTATTAAGGCCCTCAAAGCGCTTCACATTGCTGTCCCATCTACCTGCTGATGACATGCCATCAGGAGCAACTGCTGGTTCAGTATCTTGCTCAAGGATACTTTGACATTGTCACAATGGGCGGGGATCAAACCAACAACCTCTGGGTTGGGAAACGGCCAATGAGCCACTCTGCCCCTTGCCTTTCCAAAAGAGGACACTATTTCGATTTAATTGACAATGCAGAAACTGCATGAATTATGATTCAGGTTTGGTCTGTAACATTTCAGAAAATTGTTGATCATTATTTTCAAAGTTAAAAGCAAATGTTTTATTATCATTTAACACAGACATTATCAGTTCGCTATGCATGACAACAGAAAGTGGATATTATTTTCTATTGAAAAGTTAAAAGTCAAAGTTTTTGGATATTTTGAAATCAAAAAAGGTATCAAAAGGATTCATCGATCAAAAAATCTAGAGCAACGAATTTGCGGTTACGATTAATCGATTATGCCGGAAAAAGACAGGTGAAGCCAATTGACTGTTTAGCCATTATTTTGTGAAAAATCAACAACTTGCTCATGCTGTTTTTAACATCACACAGTGAGGAGCTGCAGGATTACCTGTTGGGCAAATGCATCTTTCAGTGGAAAATCCCTGATGAATATTCATCTATCCACCCATTATCCGAGTCGCTTCTCCTCACAAGGGTAGCGGGCGTGCTGGAGCCTATCCCAGGTGTCTTTAGGCAGTAAGCGGGTTACAACCTGAACTGGTTGCCAGCCAATCACAGGTCACACAAACAACACACTCACAACCACACTTCGAGACAATTTAGAGTGTTCAACCTACCATGCATGCCTTTGGAATATGGGAGGAACTGTAAGTACCAGGAGAAAACTCAAGCAGGCTCGAGGAGAATATGCAAACACCACACAGGAAGGCCAGAGGCCGGAATCGAACCCCACACCTTTGCACAGTGAGGCAGCTGTGCTAACCACGGTGGTGCCGCCTCATGAATATTCCATTCATTTGTGAGTGTTAGGGAGCTGGCGGGGGACTTTGTGTCTGCACTGCAAAAATTCAGCTGAAAATTTTTAGAATAAAATATTATAAATTAAAAAGGTAGAACTTAAAATAAGCAAAATTGTCTTCCAATGGAATAAGAAAACTTTTCTTGACAAGATTTTGAAAAATATGAAATCATATTAGGCCCATATCAACCACTGCAGTCTTTAATTTAGTAGTTTTAAACTAAAAACAAGTAATCTTGTTATTTTTTTTCAAGCTGTTATATTCATAACTATTTTATTCAAATAAACCACACTGGATGGCCGGATTTAATTTATTTTAATTTGATATATTTGGAGGTGAAAGAAAACTCCTGACTTTCTAATGTTAAAGTAAGTAGGTAATCTTAGTTTCATATGATCCAAAGTTCCGAGCTTTTGCCATTTGGGCATTGCCACATGCCTAGTTTGATAATAGATAATGATAATTATATAATAATGATTCATTATATGGTTCGAAATGGAGAGGTACAGTAACTAAGTAGACAAAGTTTGGTTTTAAAGATAGGGTACAACAGAGTTATAAACAGCATATGGATGTTTTTATGAAATTAAATGAATGTATTAATGATAATACTTAATAAAAAATAAAAAAACCACCCACTCATACAAAAACTACAAAACCATTATGAGGTCCAATCAAGTTCGGTTCGCAGACACGACACTCTCATGCTTAGGTATAGTTTGCAAATGCGACAATTTGTACATAGGAAATTTTATCAATGAGATATTCTGCAAATGGATGGCTATTGCTGTCAGTTGATTTGGGGGTTTGGAAAAACAAGCTGAACTTGTTTGGATGCAAAAAGAGTTTGACGCTCAGATATGAGAGTTGGTATACATACAGACCACACTGGTCAGATACAGTAGATTGCCGAAAATATAATTATGTGACTTCATTGGTCTTTTCATTTTACAAAGTATGAAGACTAGATACTGCAGGTAAGCATTGCATTAACAAGGTGACTCGATTTGGGTTTTGATTTCACTTGAACTAGTCTGTGACCTAACCTGACTGACTCGAAATCAAAATGACTTGGGATTTGCTTGGGACTTGAAGGTTAAGAATTGATACTTATATGACTTGAACTGCTGTTTGATTCGATTACACGTGTGGTTTGTGGGGGTAAACGTAATTCCAATCTACACTTTCTTGAATTCTACTGGGATCAAAACAAACTCTTGTTTTGATCAAGTCCGCCAATAATTGTACCGTTTTCATTATTCTTTGAGGACCCATAATCTGATCTTGTGATACACACAGTGTGAGTATCACAACATCATCGCACAGTGAAGAGTTGATTACTTCTCTGAAATGATGCCGTTGCTTGGCGCCTGCAGCTGTTCAGCTAACAGCGCTGCGTTTGCTCCTCACTATATTTTACACTGATAAGCTGTCACGAAAATGCTGAAAACAACTAATGCTGTGTTTTGTAGATGCATCTCTGATGGATGATACCACTCAGTGTAAAATGCTCTAACAAACTTTTTGCATTTTTTTGTAAGTGCATCCCTGTAAAAGTCTACTTACTTTTAAGTTGTATTGTGTGCGAAACACAAGTGCTAAATGTTTAGTCTGCATGAGCACTAAAAATCTGGAATGGCTTTGCCCTTTTTGTAATTACAGCGGTTGCTGCTAATTGCAACTTTAAAATATGCAACTGGAAATGCAAATATTCTCATCAGTACACCTAATTTTTTTGTGACTCTACCTCACAGTTTACTTAACAACGCAAGTTAATTGTTACTCTGCTCAATGAAAATGTGTTCTGCTTTCAGGGGCAGCACATTATTGTTATTATTATTATTTTGTTTGTTATATTAAAAAAAAAATCAAACACACAAACACCAAGTCAATGCTTAGAACCAGTATAGGCATAAGTATGCGTGATTGTGTGTGTATATATATATATACATATATATATATATATATATATATATACACCTGTTTGATGGCAGTTAAAATTAATCTTTTTTCCTTGAAGTCTGTTAACTTAATGCTCATAAATTAATGAGAAACACCATATATGGGCTAATAAATGATTTTGTGTTCCAAAGAAATTTTTATTCGCTGTTTGCAACAATTAAAACTGTCTGCGATCATCCTTGCAACCAGTTAAATGATGAAACCAGGAAATTACAACAATACAACATAAAGATAAAGATAAAGATGTCCTTTATTAGTCCCACAATGGGGAAATTTGAAAAGGTTTCTGTCAGAAGTGGGATTCGAACTCACGCCTCCAGGGGAGACCACGACCTGAACACAGCGCCATAGACCGCTCGGCCATCCTGACAAAATACACTATTTAGCCTATAGTGAATTTGAACATGGTTTTTCATCAAACTCGTGTTAACATGAAGGCTTACTCTTCTGTCTTTGGACTCATTTCAGACAATCAAGGCAACTTCTCAGCTTGGTGACCCAAGGGTGACCTACAATCTGGAAGATGGAATGGTCCCGGAAACCAACATGCCAGTTCATTTCTATCTCTCCCCCAATCGGGAAGATGGCTCTGCCTCCATTCTGGTGTCTGAACCTCTCGACTATGAAACGACCCCCTTTTTCTCTTTGCGAGTGCGAGCACAGAACGTGGCTGCAGTGCCCCTTGCCGCTTTCACCACTGTTTATGTGAATATCACAGGTAAGGTTGCAAGGTTTGTCACTTGCTTATAATGTAGGTATAATATAGTCTGTACTTAATACATTTTCACTTGTTATAACACTCCTATTAAAAGAAGACAGAATAACTAAGTATATGGTAGACTGTAGTGATCCACAAAGGAGAGGCATTCACCAGCGACCTGTAGCTTTAAGTGAGGGGAGGGAATTATGAATGTTTCTAGGTTCAAAGGGAGTGGCAGATATATAAATGTAAGAGAGTAGCTTGCTGCGTAAACATTTTTGTTGTGGAGAGTGAAAAGGACTCGTCTCCCGGACTTGTCATTTTCCGCATTGCCACAATTGGTGACGCTGACGTGAGCCATAACGTCAGTCGTCTGTGCTAACATCTACGCTACAATGGTCGAGTTGCCAGTGCTTTGGCAACACGTCGCTATGGTTTCGTCACATCGAGGCCCAATTCCAGTTGAGAGAAGTAAAGCAGGATGTTATAAATGTTATAAAATACTTATAAGTGGCGGTAGCGGTGGAGGCCTCGGCGACAGCCAGAGTGATGGTCCTGCTGGAGGCTCCACCAGCTTGTGGAAAGTGGAGCTTTCTGCTTCCTGTGTCAACAGTCAGTTTTGCTGTGAAGGGTGAAGAGAGATGACTCGTCATTATCTCTCACTCACATACGCACACAGACCCAATAACGACATCATCAGTACTTTATATAGATATAATGACTCCATATAGTTTCCAGTACAATGAGATTGTCACACATTATGCGCACCATAATAGCCCACAGACTCACGCTTTTTGTCTTTCAGGAGCACACATACATAAGATTTAGCATATCTAACATGTTTTCCTCCTCTCACAATTTTACTCCTTATTTGAATAAGTACGAAAAAAGTTAACATTGGGTTTGTAATTATTTGCAAGACATAAGTATCAAAATTAATATTATTATAACAGTATAAACCCCCGCTGACTGTATTCTTTGAAATGTTTTTAATTTGAAAGTGCTCTTCAGTTTACATTCCATGCATGCGCATGGGGAAATGTCATTCCCGGATTATCTGAAAGGCAAACATGATTTCAGGAACTTTGGCTCTATATTACTTTCTGAAAAAGGCTACTGTAAATGTCTCTCCTCTCCCAAGATGTGAATGACAACGTGCCGTTTTTTACATCATCCATCTACGAAGCATCAGTAACAGAGGGCGCCCAAATAGGAACCTCAGTTCTCCATGTGTCAGCTCATGACAAAGACCTGGGTCGTAATGGAGAGGTATGTGCGAGTCTACTTCCCTATCTGCTCATTTTTTGGGCAAAATACAACGCTCGATGATATAGACAGTGAATTTTTGTTTTTGTGAATGTTGTTGATATGAAATAATTGTAAGCATTCTCACGATGTGGATGAATGACAAAGGCTAGAAGGGATGTGACACTTAAATGCTGAAGGGGCCACAATTTGTCATCAGTGTGACTGGGGGGCCACGTACGACCACACTACTAACTAACCAAATGTATACCATAAATGCAATAATAAATATGAACAAAATACGTGCTCTTCACATATTTCATATATGCGTTTTCATTTTCAATTACAACTAAAAGCTGCAGTTGATCCATGCATATTTGCAGTTGGGCACCCGCGGATCCGCATTTTTGCTGACTTTTATTATTTTCTTTTTCATATTTTGTCACATTTTGAATTTTTTTCACCCCCACTGTTTTTCCCTTTCTTCCATGGTCAATATTCATAATATCATAATTTTTTAAGACTATTGCCCGTTAACGTGTGCATGTGTGGGTGTTTGTGTGTGAGTGCGTGTATGTGTGCACGTGTATGTGTGGCTAATTAATCAAGGGGCCACCCATAGTGGGGCGACCAGTTGTACATTCCTGCGATGATTCACATCCTCTACTTTGGCTCTTATGTAACGTAATTGATATTGATGTACTGCCAGAAGTGTGAATAATAGTGGAATCAAAAACAACATTGTTGACTTTGTGACAAAGACAACAAATAAAACAAAAAGGATGGAGATAAATATCAAGGTTGAATCCTTTAGCGCAAGGGTCCAATATGCTGTCAGCGGCGTACCAGGCCACCCTCAAGGACAACATTAGTCATCAGTGTATCAGTCTGTTCTAAAAATAGCTCACTTAGTGATTGGAGATTGTGATCATTTCAAAAATGTAAATCCTTTGAGAAATTTACAACTTACTTGTTGCATACTTATATTTACCAATTTGCTAATTACATAATTGGTGATAATTTCAAAAAGTTATCATTCAAAAGAAATCTTTAAAAATCAGTGTTTTCACAAATTAATTTAATTAATTAATATTAATAATAGCACGTAATTCGAGCAAATCTGAGCAAATTCTGAAATGTCCAAACGAACTGATAGTCCTTTGCGAAAATCATAACCCAATAAATAACTCACAGTTTCAAATGGTTGGTGATGACTGCTTCAGAATAAATAAAATAAAAGCATTTTAGACACATCTTCACTCATGTCCAGTGTGTTGAACCATCAGTGCTCTGCAACATCATTACATTTCTCCAGAAACAATGTTTTCTTGTGTTGTGTAATTGTCTGTGACAATATCATTCAAACAGATGATGGTCAAACAAAACAGATGGTCTATTTTCCTTCATAAACATTGGATACTTGATATTGAGTTTTCTTGTAGTTATTTTTCAAAATCAGCATAGTGTTAATCAACCATATTCCCTCTAATCCACAGATCACTTACTCTCTTCTGAGTGACAGCAGTGGCGACCATCTTTTGTTCCGAATAGAACCCAAACTTGGGATTATCTACACAGAGGCCATTTTTGACCGTGAGGCCCGCAGCTCCTATTTGCTGCAGGTCCAGTCAGTGGATGAACAAGAATCTGCTCGGCCTGGAAAAAACAAGCAACCAAACTCAGGTAATTTATTATTCAGTTGTATTTGGTGGAGGCTAGTTAATAGAGTGTGCGAGGGCGCCGCCCTACCGCCCAGACAAGGTACCTTGTGAAAGGGACTTATATTAAATAATAAAAATGAAAAGAAAATATTGAAGTAAAAATATCCAAAATATTCGTCTGACTATAACTCGTTTTAGATGAGCAGGACACAAAGTATAGATGAGTAAAATGTGTTTATTGCTGACGTCTCAAACAATGGTGAAAGTTCAGAATATTACCAATTGAAATAGAAGTTTGACATACAAAGTCGGTACTTGAGCAATATTGAGCACCATTGGGTGCCGAATTCCAACGTGCACAGCCAACGTTTATACGCCGTTACAGTTAAAGACAGTATCATCTCCTGTCCAGCACTGCCCCATCCAATATGGCCTCCATTTAGCCAGGCTTCTACAGCGTACCTCGTTTTGTCATCATGATCCTCTCAGTGAAGTCACGGCTGGCTGAACAAAGGCATTGGCTTGATGTTTTGCATTGCGATAATTGCCATTGGCTTTGTCAGTGAGTTTCTGGCATCAGTTTGAGCCCCGGTTAGAGTAACGCTGTGTTTACTTTGGGCTTTTAAATTGAGGTTTGAAATGGTCTGGTGTGGTCTATTATTCTTCATGCTCAGAATTATTTTGCAGCTCTAACAACAACGCAAATCTGCAGTGCAAGAATGCAGCACATAGAAATTCCATGTTTTCCTCCATTTCCCGGTGTGTGCTCCATATGCCACCATTGTCATTTCTGTGGATGAGTTCACTTTCAAAAAGTAGTGTGAATGCGGCACTAAACTAAACACCGCTTTTGCTTCTGACTAAACACCGCTTTTGCTTCTGACCAAACAGGTGGACCAAAGGACTTTACTTGTGTGAACACACTCAAAGAAGCAAAATTAAAAGGTTTTCAGATTGTCATATGCAATAAACAGCGTAGTGTAACGACAAAAGCAGTTATTGATAGTTTATATAGAGCCTTATGTTCCATTTGTTTTCCACTTTCAGAAACCAGAAATTGGATTTCTTCATATTCTGATTAAAGTGAATTGTTCCCAATGCATTTGGGTTTCTGAAATAAAAGTTATTTTGATGAATTTAGACTTTTTAAACTCACCTTTTAAACTTACTGATATTATTCTGACCGTAACGGTACCTTTTCATTAATTTTAATCTTGCAATTATGACTACTATCCTGCTTTGTCTCACATAAAACAAGACCTTGAGAAATGCTTTATCTTTCAGTATCTGTATTAAAGATCATGAAAAATTTCAAATTCAAAAACCCTTTAGAAGATTACCTCTGAATTAACCACTGCCCTTTGAAAGTCCCAAAAGTTCTCTTTATGCCTAAGAATGAAAATCCAATGTTGAGCTTTTCTTTCAAACAGCACACATTGGCATTATTTTCATTTTCACCCAGGGCCTTGTGAATCTTAATTGGATGTATTCCTTCACCATGACCAAGCTGCTTCATGCGTCTTCCTGTGAAAACAGCTGAGATTTTTCTCACCTTTGTTGTCAGTTCCACAGCTAAATTTTCAGCAAACAAAGTGTGCTCATATTTACAGTGCCGTCTGAGTGTCATTTTGGGAGTCATAAATCCTCTCTATGCATCTCGAGTGACGTGAATATGACGTTTATATTTTGAAGTGAGTCTTTGCAAATGTTTGTGAAGATGGTATTATGCGTAGAGTCTGATGTTTTGAAACAGGAAAGCCTTCTCTCTCTAGGGTCGGCTGGCCTGCTTAGTATTTGCAATCTGCCTTAGCTGTGTCTTACGCGACGTATCTCCCACATCCAGAAGGGCTCATCTCTTCTGCAAACATTACCTGTCGCTCTTCATCACCCCCGGGATACACAAGTGGAGGGGAGGGTGGGTGTAAAAACATGTAAAGGCAGCCCCAGTCCCCAACCATCGTCACTTTCTCCTGCACCTTCAAATTAACATATAACCAATGTGTTTTTGTGAGGAGATAATTTACTCTATTTGAACAAAAAAAAAAAGTCAACAACATAATGAGAATGGAATGAGCAAGCTAGAGATAAGACAAAAACACTACTTATAAATATTTAACTTACCCAACAGCGATCTTTTCTTTTCTTTGTTAATCTGGAGTCTCCTAAAAAGTTAAAGAACTGTCTGCTTGGCCATGTTAAAACAATACATCTTAAAGCCATCCATCCATTATCCAAAGGGGCCTATCCCAGCCATCTTCGGGCAGTAGGCGGGGCACACCCTGAATTGGTTGCCATCAAATTGCAGGGCACACAAAAACAATCAACCACGCTCACAATCACACCGAGGGACAATTGAGAGCACCGGTGTCAAACTCAAGGCCCGGGGGCCAGATCTGGCCCGCGACCTCATATTTTGTGGCCCTCAATGAGCAAATCATGTGCGTCAACTTTCTGTTTCGAACACACCTTTTTTTTTTTTTTTTTAACAACATTGATATATGAGATTGCCATTTATTTGTAACCAATCCTCCCCTTTTAAAATAAATTGAAGAATTGTTGAACTAATAATTACTGAAGGCTTTCCATCAATTTGTTGTTTGTATGTGATAATGTAAGGTGATCATACATTTATATGGGTTCACAGTCATAACGGCCCTTTGAGGGAAACCATAACTACAATGTGGCCCGTCCACAAAAATGACTTTGACACCCCTG
This sequence comes from Idiotropiscis lumnitzeri, assembly GCF_059441095.1. Taxonomy (NCBI): domain Eukaryota; kingdom Metazoa; phylum Chordata; class Actinopteri; order Syngnathiformes; family Syngnathidae; genus Idiotropiscis; species Idiotropiscis lumnitzeri. The sequence goes on along the minus strand of NC_142396.1, from coordinate 14,285,352 downwards.
ATTAGAAGGCCCAATAAACTTCCAATGCATGTCTTTGGGAGGTGGGAGGAAAGCAGAGTACCCAGAGAAAACCCTCACAGGCACGGGGAGAACATAGAAACTCCACTCAGGAAGGCCAGATCAAACCCTGAACCTCTGCACTGTGAGGCGGATGTGCAGACCAGTTGTCCACAGTGCCGCCTGTCTTAAAGCCAATACCATTAATTTATATAAATTGTGTCAGAGCGCTTATAAGACTGCTGTGCAAAGCTCCATGACAACAAGTCACATTGTTCAGTCAAATGGGACTTCATCTGTGTGACAATGATTCTTGTACTGTACTCTCTAAACAAATGGGAGAGTAACACACGCATAAATCAAACAGTGCCTGAATTTGTACTGTGCCTTTTTTGATTTCTCTTTTTTGATTTCTTATGTCCACTTGGTACAGACACGGCATACGTTCGTGTTTTCATCAGCGACGTCAATGACAACAAGCCGGCCTTTGTTCAGAGGCTCTACGAAGTAGCTGTGGATGAGGACGCAGATGTGGGTCTGGCTGTTGTTACTGTCAGTGCTAATGATGAAGATGAAGGTATGCATGATGAGAAAACTGGGTGAGGACGAATAGCAGATTTCACTGATGACACTTCTTACAAATGAAACTCAAAGAAACCACATAAGTGTTACCTTTTTGTTTGCCTTTTCTTTTTCTAGATGACACTCCCTTAATATACAGCAATTATGTTTGGAGTGTGGTGTGCAAAGTCGATTCCCTTTTGTAATAATAATAGAAAAAAAGTGTGCAATATACATAAAATGATCCTATGTGCAGTCCTATCCAATCTGGACTCAGCCGAAATCACTTTGCTGACACCGTTTTAGTGCACTGGATTTAGAAGCACTCATGGTTTGGTAATGCACTGATGTACATATGTTCCAAAAAGAGTGACAAGCTCCCACTCAGTGGGTGTGTGGGATTTAAGCAATAAAGCAGTTTCTCATCCTCCACACAGTAGTCGACTGAGATCCCTTTATCAGACACGTTTAGGTCTGTTAATCAAGTATTTATGGTGAGCGGGGGTGCAGCTTAGGCTGAACTGCATCATTAATGATGAATCGTTGTGGAATAACAGCAACCCCCAATATTAAAGTGGAGCACTGTTGCATTTCTATGCTCAATCTATCTTTTGGAGCGAAAAAAAATCCACCCTGGGCTTGACCGCTGTAAGCCTGCCAGGTCACAGTGGGAGACTGGCTGCACTTTGTCAGCTTTGGTTGTGTTAATAGTACAGATTAGAGTATTTACATGGGATTGAAGCTACTTTAACCCAACAGGGTGATTGAAAGCAAATGCTGTACATTCCAGAAGATTATTTTATCTCTTCCAATGGCAAGCCCTTTGAATAAATGGTCTCCATGTAGTGTGAGAGACAGACGGTGAGTTTAGAGACTCACTATTTTGGTAAGTAATCAAAATGAGAAAGGGATATGTGAAAAACTATCTTACTAATGATCTTGGAGGAAATAAGATAATACCCTTGAGGTTGCACTCACCGGTTATCCCAGACAAAAGTATGCTACTTGAGTATACATCTTGCAGAGAATAATAAAATGTTTTATTGACAACTGTGGAAAACAATATTCTGAATGCCATTCTCTTATTTTAACTCTCCTCCTAAAAATGCCACCTCAGTCTGTTTTGCTTGCGGTGAGTTACAACTGTATAGTATAAGAATAAAAATGGACATTTATATTTTCATGCCTTTTTGTGATTCCCGTCACAGGGGCCAATGCCAAGTTGCGCTACCAAATAACGTCTGGCAACAAAGGTGGCGTTTTTTACATAGAGCCAGAGGTGGGGACAATATTCATATCACAGCCACTGGACTATGAACAGCAGAAGAGGTACAAACTGCTGGTTCTTGCCTCAGATGGAAAGTGGGAAGATTATGCAGCTGCAGTTGTAACAGTGGTTAATAAGAACGATGAGGCACCGGTGTTCTCCATGAATGAATACTATGGATCAGTCACAGAGGAACTTGATGGCTCTCCAGTCTTTGTGCTCCAGGTGAGATACTTGCATTATAAGTGCGGAGAGATTTTGCACTCTAGCAAGCATCATGGCCAAGAGGTTAAGACTACTGACTCCCAAGCCGAGACCACAGATGCCAAACTCCTGTCCTCGAAGGCCACAAACCTACCTGTTTTAGATGTTTCCCTCCTCCAACATACCTGATTCAAATGATCAGAATCATTATGAATCTCCTTGCTGATGAGTTTAGCATTTGAATCATGTGTGCTGAAGGAGGGAAACTTATAAATATGCAGGATAGCGGCTCTCAATGACCAGACTTTGACACCTATATGTCCTAGAGGAATCAATTTGTCAATTTGACTCAACTTTCAACACAACCCAAGAAGGTCAGTCAAATTGACCAAGTAGTGGATCGGTCTGTTTTTGACCGAAATTTGGTTATTTTTTAATACGTTTTTTTCAGAGGGTTCTCTCTGTGCTTGGATAATTTCTCTCCATGTACTCTTGTTTATTATATTCGTTGCCGTAGGTCTGTCTCCGTGTCTGTGCTGTAATTATTATTGCATGTACGCTAACGTTTACTGTAATATTAATATACCAAAAAATTATATATATATATATATATATATATATATATATATATATGTAATATATATATAATAACTCCCAATGCCGCACAATCAGTAGAAAAATGATGGGCGGCTATACAGTATATTCTAATGACACAAATAGAATGCTTTTCTACTCTAAAGTTGTTACTTATGTCTCTCTCTATATGTTTATATCATTTTATAGAGATAAATAACCTACCACTTGGAAAATGCATTATGTCTCCTGGAGTTGCGCATCTTCATTCATAACTGAATGAGTAATGCTTTTTGGGCGGTCTGGACATTGTAGGACTTAATCAAATTTCTTAAAACGCAAAAGTGATGATAGCCTGTTTTGCTTGCTGGGGGCCCGTTGTAAAAACTTCTTTTAATCTGTGCAAGGTAAAAATCAATGAAAATCCATTTTCATATGTTGTCTTCATCTCCACAGGTAACAGCGACTGACCCAGACAAAGATGCAGACCAAGGGGCGATACGATATTCCATACATGGCCAAGGGGCAGATTCACACTTTATGATCAATGACATCACTGGCGAGATGTATGCCCAGCGTACTATGGACCGAGAAGAGCGTGCTGTCTGGCGCTTTGTTGTCATGGCAACAGATGAGGAGGGCGAGGGATTAACCGGTTTTACGGATGTTATTATCAATGTGTGGGACATCAATGACAATGCGCCCACTTTCTCATGCCTGCCTGATAATTGTCTTAGCAGCATAGACGAGGACTCACCTCCTGGAACCTTTGTTGTGGAAATGACAGCAGTAGACCTTGATGATGCCGCTGTAGGCCAGAATGCAATCCTCACCTACCAAATTACTGAAAACGTGCAGAACACAAACAATGAAGACCTGTTTACAATTGATTCCAGCACTGGCACAATATCAGTGGCGTCTGACGGCCTGGATCGGGAATTGGTGGATAGTCACCGGCTAGTGGTGGAGGCCTGCGATGGTGGAGGATTGACAAGTACAGCAACTGCCACTATTATCTTAACAGACATTAATGACCATATACCAAAGTTTCAAGAAGAGAAGTGCGGCGCTATTGTGCCTGAGAATGCTGATGTGGACACTATTGTCCTGGAGTTGTTTGCCATTGACCCTGACGCCGGTCCATACGGTCAACTGACATTTTCTGTGATAGATGGAGACTCAGAGCAACAGTTCTACATGGTGAGCCTCAGATTAGATCAGACGGGTGTTCTGAGATTGAAAAGGAAACTGGACTTTGAAAAGCCAGAGGAGCAAAACTTTAATTTAACCGTCAAAGTAGAAGACTCTCACTTCTTTAGCCTTATCCAGTGTCTGATTCAAGTTGAGGATGAGAATGATAATGCCCCTGTGTTTGCCCAGAGCTCTCATCTTCTCTCCCCACTGAATGAGGATATAGCCGTAGGAACCACGATCATCCAAGTGGTAGCTACTGACTCTGACTCAGGTTCAAATGGGGAGATTCTGTACAGTATTCTTCCTCAGTCTGACCCATATGGACAATTTACAGTGAGCCAATCTGGTATTATTACAGTCACCAGGCCCCTGGACAGAGAGACATTGGCAAATTATGATTTGGTTGTAATCGCAATTGACCAAGGTAGACCAGCCATGACCGCCAGTGTAATTGTCTACTTGCCACTGCTAGACGTGAACGACAATGGTCCAGAACTCGAGAGAGTTTATAGTCCTTTGGTGTGGGAAAACAGTCTGGCACCTCAAGTTGTCAAGCTCAACACAAAATCTACACTACTTCAGATTTTGGATCGAGATTCCCCAGAGCACGGGCCTCCTTTCCTCATCTCGCTGCCTTCGGTCTATTCGGCTGATTTTCACCTTCAGGATCATGGGAATGGCTCAGCCACACTCACAGCCCTGCGGAGATTTGACAGGGAAAGGCAAAGCAAATTCCTCTTGCCCGTGATTATGAGTGACAGTGGCTATCCACCAATGACTGCCACAAGTACACTCACGATAACCATTGGTGATCAGAATGATAACGCCCATCAGGCAGGGGAGAAAGATATCTACATGTACCGCCACAGGGGTAAGTTGCTGATTTACTTTCATCTCTTTCCTTTTTGTGACATATTGATTGATGAAGAGGGAAAATTATGGTACAGCTGAAGGCAAAGGTTTTTACTCCCATACCTGCTCTGTGCCATCGGGATTTGTAACTGTGCAGTTCCAATTTCATTGTAATAGTTTGTTGTGTCTTCTTCAACTGTGTTTTAATAGTTTATTGTGTCTTCTTCAAATCTATTCCAAGTTTCACAGTGTATCCTTGCCTTCTGAGTCAAAGCTCCTCTGAATATCATATGACAATGCAGAATTATCACTACTACCGCTGTTTATTTTTTTAAATTAATACCTGACATTAGTTGGTTAAGTATACTATTTAGTTAACCATGCAAAACTGCCTCAAAATACTGGTAATGGTAGAAAACAGGAGCACTGTGACTCATCCAGGCTGCCATTGTTAACACAGCTACAGTCAGCTACTCTGGCACTGCAGGCTGATAATAACATAATCCATACTCAGATAGGCCGGCTTCCTGAAGCTCCGCGCTCTCTGAAGTGGAGCGCTGGGAGCCTATTCATCCGAGCAGTGGGCTCCACAGTTATGATCATAATAAGTAGACAAGAATGCAAGATAAGGAGATAAGTGTTGGCATCAGCAGAAGTCGTCCCAAAAGAATGGTTGTGTTTGTGTGTGTTTACCTTAAACAGGACGGAAGGCAAATGTAACGCTGGGGAAGGTGTATGCGCTAGATCCTGATGACTGGGACAACAAGACCTACACTCTTGAGACAAGTGCAGCCAAGTAAGAGTTTCCAAAATAAAACATTTGTTTTTAAAGAAAATCCCACATCCCATGTGTGAAGATTAACCATCGCTGGTTATTAATGCTGGGTTGATTTCAACCTGATTTTCTCTGACAAGGGTTAATGTTTCCCACCAGGATCATTTGGCCTGACACTTAACTAGTAAATGTTTATGCTCATTGTACATTAAACATCTACACACCAATGTATCAATTCACATTAAATGTGTGCAAATCATGAACATCATAATTGATTACCATTATAGAAACTAGTCTGCAACCCCCAGACAATTGGAGTCCACATAGGATCAAATATATTCAGAGACGATAACCATATATGCACAGTGCGACTCCTCCAGGGACGTTATACATATACTTAATATTCAAAAACCTGAAGATCCGATAAGAAATACCAATTCCATATTTGTTTATTCATACACCAATGTCTGACAGTTACTATGACAACTATCAAGCTATTATAAAAGCTAGCGGGGGTAAAGGATTAGCATTTATTTTCCCATTTCCTCTATGTTGTTTTGTGTATTTTTTCAACAAATCCACATCCTACTGGAATACCGTAATTCCAAGGAATGAAATGATAAGTAATTGTAAGGATCTCATTTGTCAGCTATTTTCAATCACTACAAGGGCTGATAAACAAAATAAAACTAGTGTGTTCCATAGTAGAGCTCAAATCCAGTGGCGACTGGTGCAGTTTTCTCCAATCGCGACTCATGTTACAGTATCATACCTCTACTGTCTACTACTTTCTCATTTTTGAAAGCAACAAAGTAAGTATCTCATTTTCCTCTTAACTTAATCTTTCTTCTCTGAATCAGCAGATATTTCAGTGTGAATCAAAGCTCAGGACTTCTGACTATTCGACAGAACACACCAGTAGGGAGTTATTGGATGAGGGTCGGGGTGTCTGATGGCGTGTGGCCCGACGTGATATCCGGGGTTAGAGTTCATGTGAGAGATCTGGAGGAAAAGGCAGTTCTGTCATCTGCTTCTCTACGTTTGACAGGTAATTTATATCCCGTAGCTATGAATGAAAAGATTTAATTATTGTAGTACTTTTCACCTAGCGATTATCAGGTTGTTAATCCAACTAAGGTTAAAATAATATACTGTCAAACCTTTTTATTTGTAATTATTTGATGTCAACATCTATCAGGCTTTGTATAAAATGTGTTAAATTGTTTGCTGTAACAGTCTGAGTGTTAATTTTTCTACCAGTGTCTTCACAAATCCCAGTGATAAAGGTCAAATTGGCTGTGTCAGGTAAAGTCCTTGACATTTAAAAACCAATCTGAAACCAGAGTCGAAGACTATTATGGAAGGCTCTGTGACAAGTCATTATCATTTTGGAAGATTAAAGATGATATATTCTCCATATATTATTGAAAGGTGGCCTCAAAGATAGAATTGATTTTACACACTCTAATTTCAATACACCGTCAGCTGGTCTTGGTTTTAAAGTGTACCATTTGTGATGAAATCGCCATGCAGATCTTTGTCGATGTGGGGGGCGTGACGTACATTTCCGTCTAGAATCAAAGCGTTCAGCTGGATTTGTTGGCAACTTTGGGATATGAACGTGTTTAGTTGGATCAATAGTTGGAAATGTTGGACTTCCTCTTGTGCTAATGGAATTGCAGACTCTGACAGCTTTGATCTACTCTGTAGTTGTCATTGATGAGTTGTTCATTCATATCCCATGAACCTTTCCTCTCTTTGTATCCAAAAGGCATAACCCCAAGAGATTTTATCGACTCTCATGTCGACAGGAAGAGTCGGTTGGAGACACTCTGGGACTTCCTGTCTGAGACCCTGTCTGTCAGACCAGGCAGCATTAACATTTTCAGCATTGCCGACAGGGGGGAGAAAACACTGGACATCCATTTCTATGTGCTGTCTGATACAGGCTTCATGCATTCAGAGAAGCTGCATGGGGCTCTTGCTGCACATAAGAAAAAGGTATTTATCCTGATTTGTATGGCAGATGAAAAAACTGATTGAATATTACACAGTATACTTGGGGGTTTGAGAGGAAGAAATAAAATGGCATTTTCCGTTCTCTTATTTCACACAAACCTTTCTTTTTATTGCCACTTTGTTCTTCAATCCATTTCTTGTCAGTCTCCTCAACATTGGTACTGCATTCCTTGAAGACCTAAACATACCCCGCAACTTTAGCAATCATTTTTCAAGCAATACGCTATATGTAGATTAGATGTTTTTATTGTCATATGAATATGCGGCAAAAGTCATGTTATCCTTTGCCGTATTCATTACAGTAGGACTTCACCTCACTATCAATTCTGGACATACAAAACCTCGTATGTTGACTGACAATTATTTCGTTGCCCATTAATGTCTCCTTCGTCTTTCTCTTTCTTCTCCTATTTCCGCTGCAGCTGCAGTCATTGCTGTCTGTTAATGTAAGCCAGGTGCAGGTGGATGAGTGCGTGCACGCTGACTGCAAAGCATCAGGTGGCTGCACCACGCAGCTAACCATTAGCGAGTCACCGACTCTGGTTGACTCTGATGCGTTGTCCTTAGTGTCAGTAAAGGTGACGACCTCAGCCGTATGCGGTTGCACCGCCAGAGAAATGACTCACCAAAGCTGCTCCTCCTACTCCAGTAACCCCTGTCTTAACGGGGGAACCTGCATTGATGCGCAGAATGGATACAGGTAAGACCAAAACCAGTGTCGCTTCTACTCTCTTATAGCATACGTGGATCTACTACTGACGGTCAGACGCCTTGCTGAATGTGGCTAGAATTACAAGTGTGACTTTTATGACAAAAATCTCGTTCACCTGTACCTTGACCTGACTTTGTCACAACTGCTCTGCTGTGTCGTCAGTTGAATATGGAGTAGCGAGGTTTTCAAAAAACATCCATCTAGACAGTATATGTCCAAGTACTTTTTACTTGGATTGAACATTTAGATATATTTGTTTCTGACTGCTGCAATGTTCACTTGTACCAAGTAAAGAATAAATATAGACTTTGCGTCATGGTCATTAACATAAAATATAAAACTTCACAGGATGACTGCAATTATCAGGAAGCCTTTAAAATGTGCAGTCTCCATGAGACTCAAAGGCTCCAGCACGCAGTACATTCCATGCTAACACTAATGCCCAGATTAAATAAATATAGGGCAGAGGGATTAATCCAACTTGGTCCCCCTCCTCTATGCTCACAACTTCAGAAAATCTAATTTAATTCCATTTACATGAACATATGGGTTTGTCAGAGCCATATTCTTCAAAGTGAGGATGCACAGAACCCATTTGTTCTCTTATCTTTTTTTTTCTTTTGAAGTTGGCTGTGTTGTAGCTGTTCTGCTGCATTGAGCCCTTGTTATGTGAAGAAGAATCTCACTCTATATGTGCTGAATACTGTCGACTCGCTGAATTTACTAAAGCCAAAAATTGTAATTTTTGCTACTGTTGTGTGTGGACATAACAAGCAGCTCCAGACAGCAGTTGATTAGATAAGTCGGAGGTGGAAAAATATCACTTCACTTGACTTACTCATATTGCTCTCAAGAGTCTGAGCTGTGAAAGAGTGAGAGGTTCTGTTTGGTCTGAACATACGTATGCATAACGCTTCACTCTGCATAAGCCATCTATATAGGTGAGAATAGATCTGTATTCCTGACATGCGTCACCCCTCTGCAAAATAAACAGCAATGTGGCCCTAACAGCCTCAATACACAGAGCTTTCCTCAGGCGTTGCATGGAAATAGATGAGTGTGACATTATCAGCAAAGCCACCTTGTCTCACATAGCACCAGAGTGGGAGACAAGACGAGATCAACCAGTCAATCTCCTCCATCACAGTGACTAAATGAGGTGTTTGTCATTGAGGCATACCACTTCTGATGTTTAGGTGTTATGATTTTATCCATCTGAACCAACACATTCATTGAACAAGAAATCTTGACATCTAGAGAGTAAGAAAAAGCATTTTTACAGTGGTGACCTGGGATAAAAGTGAGCCAACTTACATGTTTTTTGAGATACAAGCCTCTGATTTATGATTATTATTTATTTATTTTTGCTTTGGCTTGGAAGTTTATACTTGAGATAAAATCGCTAAGCAGTGAAGCAGGTGGAATATTGCCCCGGGGCAGCTGTGGCTACTTGTGTAGTTTACCACCACTACAGTGTGAATGTTTGAGTACATGAAAAATGTATCCAATGTGACCACTTTGAGTGTCCGGTGGTGAGTGTGTGTGTGTGCTTGTGTGTATTTATGTATGTATATGTGGTGTATACATCCATTAAAATTCACTTCATAACAGTTTTTGTTGTTTTTTTGTGGAAAAAAGGCTGGACTAGATTAATGTCATTTCCATTCATTTCATTTGGAAAAGATGTTTTGAGATTTGGGCATGAGTGTGGTCAGTTATTTGTTAGAACTGAACATGGATGGAAATGTACATTTGTTAGCCAACCTGGCGGCCTCACATTTTCTTTGGTGGTTCAACTTTAAAGGGTGTGATGGGGTTGAGATCCGGGCTCTCAAGTTCTTCCACACTAAACTCAGCCAACCATTTCTTCATCGAGCTTGCTTTGTAAATTGGGGCACATTCATGCTGGGAAAGAAAAAGGGGCTTCCTGAATAAAGTTTTTTGTGGAAAATAATTCAGATTCTCCGCTGTTTCAAATGAGCAAAAAACTCAAATCAATATACGCACAACATACATTTGCTATTTGTTTTTATGAAATACAGCTATCCCTGATGCAGAATCAGTGTAAGCCCTGCATGATGGCCTCCTTGAAGGACCATTTGCAATGAAAACACTTGGAAGTTGACTCTTAAACATCTTTCTCTCTTTTGAAAGTCATGGAGCAAACCTGTCTACATACATTAGTTTTTGGTCTTGCCACTTGTGTTAACACTTAAAGCACTTGACCTTAATTGCGCAAAAAAAAAAAAAAAAAAAATATATATATATATATAAATATATAAAACATTTATTTATTTGAGTTATTTTTTTCCAAATAAGAGCGCATTCTGTCTTTGCCGTGTGGACCAATGTATCGAAATACATGCTTTACTTAATTGTCTCCATTTGCTGTGATGACTCAAATCGACGCGTGTTGCCCTCAAAACTATTTTAATGATTTAATGTAGGTTCGAAAGCCCTCTGAAGCTAATGATCGAAGTCTTTTCTCTGACTTTGTCTGCGTACCTGCCAAAGAAAAAACGTGCTGAAATTGGTGTGATGATTTCAACACAGACACTTTTGTCCTACCTTGATTGTTTTTCTCTTTTGTCGTTTTCCATGGTGCTACAGGTGCAGATGCCCCCCTCACCATGACGGGCCGGACTGCCAGCAGACAAGACGTAGTTTCCTTGGCAACGGCTACGCCTGGTTTCCTCCCATAAAGCCGTGCTTTGATAGCCATCTTTCCCTGGAGTTTATGACAGAAGAAGATGATGGACTGCTGCTGTATGCTGGCCCGTTGGCCACGCTTCTGCCTGGAGATGTTGAAGACTTCTTGGCCATTGGTAACTGCGTAATTGCATGTATGCCCCAGAGTCTCTGGGTCATAATTGCTTGAAATTCATGGAATTTATTTTGGTGTGTTTTATTCCTGGATTTTTTTCAGTACACTGTTGCGAATGTACAGTGACCAGGCACTAGATTGTTACCTGACAATTTAATGAGATCCAAAAAGATATGCAAAGGTGGGCGCATCAGTAAATTAGGACGATTCATTTTTTCATTAATCGCCAGCGGCCAGGCCACCTGTCCGGTCATGATTATTTCAAGCTGAACCAAAACTGTAATTGTCAGTCGTCCCTAGCATTGTGCATAGTTGAATTTGAAAGTATTTTTTTTTGACAAATCAAAAACTTCTCTGTTCTGTATTTTAGTGAGCTTTTTACTGTTTATGATCTTTACAATGAGTTATATAAATGTAGTAGATATTTAAAACAGGCGGCAGGATGGCCGACTGGCTAGAACAATGGCCTCACAGTGCAGAGGTCGTTGGTTCAATTCCGGCCCGGCCTTCCTGTGTGGAGTTTGCATGTTCTCCCCGTACCTGTGTGGGTTTCCTCCGGGTACTCCGGTTTCCTCCCATATTCCAAAAACATGCATGGTAGGTTGATCGAACACTCTATAAATTGTCCTTAGGTATGAGTGTGAATGCGGACGGTTGTTTGTCTACTACAGTTCAGTGTGTACCCCGGATACTTTCCGAAGACCACTGGGATAGGCTCCAGCTCCCCTTCGACCTTCGTGAGGAGAAGCGGTTCAGATAATGGATGGATGGATACTTACAACTTGCAAAGGAAAATCTTCCATCCATCCATCTCTTTTCAATACCGCTTCTCCTCACTAAGGTCGCGGGGGGTGCTGGAGCCTATCCCAGCTACCATCGGGCAGTAGGCGGGGGACACCCCGAACTGTTTGCCAGCCAATTGCAGGGCACACAGAGACAAACAACCATTCGCACTCACACTCATACCTAGGGGCAATTTAGAGTGTTCAATCGGCCTGCCATGCATGTTTTTGGAATGTGGGAGGAAACCGGAGTACCTCGAGGAAACCTACGCAGGCACGGGGAGAACATGCAAAGTCCACACAGGATGACCGGAGCCGGGATTGAACCTACGACCGATGCTGTCTCTCACTGTGAGGCCATCGTGCAAACCAGTTGGCCACCGTGCCGCCCGCAAAGGAAAATCTAAATTCTAAAATGTATGGGCTAAATCTAAAATTTATGGGCGGCTAAACTAATGTTGTTTTTGTTACATAAGAAAGAATGAAAATGTAACTTTGATAGCCCTAATATATATGTTAAGTTAAAGCGTTAACTCTGGGGATTAATCGATAAAATTTAATGCAGTTAAATATTTTAACTCAGTTAACTCACTTTTAGTTACTTGGTTTTGGCCTTAGTGCGTTATTGTGGGATGGAACATCTGGCCAATCCTCGCGGCATCCTTCATTTGCATCAAAATCAGGACGGTGGAGAACGCACACCATAGTACGCTTTGCTTTAACATTGCGGAAACAGGAATTAGACTAGCTGGAGTTTGTGCATGACATCGGCACGTCGCCTGTAATGTCTCCTCTTTCGGGTGATTTAGTCGGCTATTTGTGTGCAGTGCATTTGGGGACTGCCTTGTACCTCCGCATCATCCGTCTGTTCGTCTACTTTTTGTCACTGAATTGCGAGATGCGCTGAGGGAACGGGTAGTGATCTAGATTATTGCCGCTGCACGAAAATGACGATGCACCCGTTTTTACCTGAGCGCTACTTTTTTTTTTACCAAATTATCAGTGGCAAGGCTGCTTCTTGCACCGTCATGCCCAGACAGGCGCAACACCGCCCCAAACATGCTAGACTATTGTTGCGCTGACACGAAATGAAGTTACCTTCGTTTATACGCCGAGCGCATGAGCAACTCTCTACCAAAAATAATGCCGCTTTTGTTAATTCTATGAATGGCTCTGATGTTGATCTATTTTCTTTAAAACCAAGCTGTCTGATAATAACTGATGCTTTTTAATGTAATTGTCCAATCATTTTTTCCCAGTATTTGAGAACTGACAAAGCAATTATTAATTGTGAGTCCATCATTTCCTCATTTGTTGTCAATTTTTGGAACATGCAAAATTGCTTCAGGGTGATTTTCTTTTGTTAAATGGTGCGGAAATGTTTTCTAAATGTTTACTGGTCATTAGTCACACCAGTTGTCTCCTTAATAGGTTTCAAGTTTGAAATACTGATCCTACGTCCACCCAAAGCCATGGATTAAATATGTAGCTCTTGGGGCTTAATGAATAGAAGAAAAATAGAATATACTGTATACAGTGGTGGCAATTCTGTTAAGTGTGATCCTTTTTAATCATGGAAGTAGTGACATTTGTGATTTATCACATTGTATTCGGAAGAATCAAGTCTCAAGAGGATTTGCTGACTGCGTTACTAAGACTTCTGAGGTTACATTTAGTTTTCCATTGGTGTTTCACGGCTGTCCATGTCATTTTCCAAATTACATACTTGTTTTTATATACAGTGTAGTGTTTTCCTCATCCCGTGAGATTTTTTTTCCTGCATGCATAAACAATATATTTATAATTTATTCCTTGAGATTACTTTTCTTCTTGACCTTGGCTTGTTGTGAAATAACTATACAGTAGTTGTTTTAGTAATGGTTTTTATTCTTGCATGGTGTTGATTACTGCACTGTCTTCCCAACAGAGCTGATTGGTGGAGCTCCCAGTCTGAAAATCAACCATGGTTCGGGCACCCTTGTTCTCCACCTAATAAACAGTGCCGGCCTGGCTGACAGACGCTGGCATCGCCTTGATGTGAGGAGTAACAGTAAAGTAAGACAATAATATTTATGCTGTCAACAAATGAACATTGCTGGTTCAAACTTTTGCTTGGATTTTGTTCAGGTTCGCATCATCTAAAGTAACCTCATAGTGGAGCAAATAAATAAGAATACACAGAATTTTATGATTCCCTAAAAATGATTTGCAAAGACAAATGTAATTATTAATTGCTTGGTGTCAACACACTGTTTGGCTCAGAAATTGAAACACAAGCAGCTATGCATGTGTGCTCCCCTGCTATTTCTTTGTTAACCTACAATGGCCGTGATAACTCTGCTATTTTTTTAATTTATTTTTTTATGAAATGTATCTACTTGTCTATCGTGAAAATAGCCACTATATTGCTTATGTCCTCACATGTAGGAAAGGACAAAATGCCCAGAGAACAGTAAAACACATAAACACACTCAAGCGGGAAGGGGCTCTTAGCCACTCCTCACACCCAGACACTCACACTCTTCAGAGTTTGAGCCAACCAACCGACCTCCAGATTGTTATTTAAACGCGACACCACCAGGCTCGGCCTCATAATATATAGAATACACTGGTAAATACAATTTATTTGATCCATTTTATGCTTGCATTTTTTTCCCAAATGTCTTTACTATGTGTTTGCAACATATGCTTTGATGAGTCTAAATTAGTTTACATTTTGGGTAAAACATAAAACTAATTCGGAATTTTTACTATTGTGGTTAAGTCTGTAATGTGGGGTTCACTGTACCCGTCCTATCTTTAAGGAAGTGCGCTTTACTCTGGATCGATGTTCCACTGCCATTGTCATGGAGACAGAAGGTGTGGACTCTTGGGCAATGACAGAGGACCGCTCCTCTTGTGAAATTCGAGGGGTAACGCCCAACCGGGCCAAGTAAGTTCCATCAAAAACAGTATACAGCACAGCACAAGTGACATACAAATGTTTTACTCTGTATTCTTCCCTTTCAGGCATTTACATTTATACATGCATATACATTTTTGTGTGTTCGTGGTCACGCTGGAAGAAATGGCCCAATGGCACAAAAATTTATTGGACTGTAAATGTATTCATCACGTATATGAGTTGTATTCATATAGTGTTCATGATATGTCCAATTAAGGAGCCTATTTGCCTTGGCTTTAGGATTAAAGAGAAATTCGTAAATTCCTCATAAATAAAACACAGTTGTTCCAACAGATAAACGATCTTCCAAAAAAAATATCCATTCAAAATTGTGCTACATATTCCAGTGGCGATAATTCACATTAAAAATTATCCATCGATCCATTTTCTCTGGTCGAGTAACCCTAAAAATTAACAATGTAAAAGGATATTCAGAACTCTCTCCTTTTCTTTTCCTCTTGCCATCATGTGTCGTAATTCTGTCTTCTGTGTCCTCCTTTCTAAACAATATAAAAATCAATTGATTGCAGTTAGCCGCGATATCTTGTGTCTATGTGACGACGGGGCCACCTGTTTCGCTGCTCTCTTGCTACGTGTGACGCTCATCCATATACACAGCAGAGACATTGCGGCCCAAATAGCACAAAACATAACAACATGGTTCAGTAACGTTTCAAGTTGTGGGCAGAGCTTGATGGTTAACTGCACATTGTAGTGGTAGAAATGGCCCATTTTATCATCCATATGGAAGAAGCAATTGCGCCGATTCACCACTGATAAAATGAGGGCACTGTTCCTAGCTTGCATCAGCTCATCCACCTTTTTGTAATAATGGTATTCATCGTCAAATACGTGAAATGTGCTCCTTTAGTGCCACACATTGGGCGTGTGCAAGAGAGTGTTTGGAGTGGAGACCACTGACAATTGTTTTTAGTCACAGTTCAGAATCAGAATCAGAATCAGAAATCCCTTTATTGTCATTGTACTCAAGTGTGCAATGAGATTAGAGAGCTCCCCTCTCCAGTGCAATACAACAATAATTCAGATAGATATATAAATTAGATAACTGTAACGCACCCAGCAGTGTGAATGTAGCCACAGTTACATAGCATTTTTTTGGACATTATTTTGTGACATGATGATTATGTGGTGGTTTAGGTCACAAAATACTGAAGGCCCGGTCAGAAACTCACTGCCCACCATTGGCGTTATCAAACATGTAAGATTTGTATCAGGAATTTATAGTTTGACTGCTGTGTCATCCTTTTTTTTTTGCAACATGGTAGGGGGTAAATGAAAAGTTGTTTTACGTGCGCAATATCGTTTAATATTTGCATTTTCATCCATTATAGGATCGCAAATGAAGTACTAACGGTAACGCTCACTCGATTCTAGCACTGGCAGATGTAAACATTGTGTCATTTGCATAACTTGTTGTCAGCCATGTAGATTGTGGTGAGGAAGGAAAGGAGACGCAGGAGGTGTGTCGCAAAAGGCTTTATTGAACATATCATGAACTCAACCGGATATTCGTCACACCAAAAACACGTCGTCCCCCAACAAACCTCTCGAACCTTCCATGGGGGGAATCATAACAGCAAACACCACAACATCACTGGCTTCTTCTTCGTAGGGTTGACAATTTTACAATGTCACTATATGCAAATCAATTATTCACCCAGTTTTCCTTTTTTTTCTGAACTGTATACCAAAACATTTTCTCTTGCAGGAAAATTAATTTTGGAGAACCAACTGCTAAAAATAAAAATGTGTAATTTCCTTTTTATCTGTCCGAGTACATTCTAAATATAGCAACGGAAAAAAAATCATATCATTAACAGTAATAACTTGATTTATGTAGTGCTTTCCACGGACCCAAGGACATTTACTCATATATACTTACACTGTGTGTGTTCCGACTCTATGCTCATTACTGTTTTGTTTTGTTTTTTTGTTTAGAACTTGAGGTAAATAGTATGAAGTTCTATCTTATTATAACAAATGTATGTAACAAAGGAACACGCGTCTGTTTTTATTTTCCTTCTCTAGTTCTATAAAAAACTGTGGTTTGCGGTATTGTTGTCAGCTATTTTTCAAAATAAACCGAACAGGAAGAATATGTGACCTTTGTTGTCAGGAAGCAGGTAAAAGTGATGAGAGGCTCGGCCAATGAAGAATGAAACCATATATTTGAGTGTTGACAGCTCATGTGATTTGGCTGTTTGCAATGCCTTTTCAAATTACATTCCGTTCACACGTGTATTGACACTGTTCATCTTTTTGTTCCAGGTATCTAAATGCGAGTCACGCGTTGCAACTCGGAGGGGTCAATATGAACTCATTGTATGAATACCCACAGCTACAACATAAACACTATATTGGATGTATAAGAAACCTACGTTTGGACAGCAAGGTAATGTAACAGTAGCAGTGCTTTGTTCTAATCCGCAAGGATCTGGATGAAAAGGTGGCTATACAGTAACTGCACTCTGCTTTTCTTGGTTGACTTGAGTCATTGTTAGAGGAAATAAAGTTAAAATAGGTCACAATGTGTTTTCAAGGTTGTATTGTGGAAGGGAATGTTGTCCTTGTTGTTTCAAAGCACTGCCCGCCCCCAAAAAAGGCTCCATGCATGACAAGAGGCAAACAGCAGTTTCAGAATTCCTAAACATTATTTAAAGCTCATTAGCTGGCTAATTTCCTATTCACTTTCACTTACCATAATTTCCGGACTGCAAAATCTAGCCATAAAAACTGATTTGTACATACATTGGCCACTTCAGACGAATAGCCGCGGGTCTCCACATTATTAATTGGGATATTATCTATATTATAAACGCAGATAGATGCTTTTTTATTTTCCCTAAGCGATGCAGAACGGAGCCATCGTTACACAAGTAGCCAGTAACAGTGTACACAGTGTACTCAGACTCTTGTTGTTGCACGAGGCAACTTCATAGATGAGCTCAGATGGAGATTGTGCTATATAGATGGCTGTATTTATTGCACTTGATCCCTTTGGTGAAATTAAATGTCATTTAAGATTCTTATTCTGGCTCTCAATTGCTTCTTCACACAACCACGCGTATCACTTCCGTGTTTTTGAGTCTCTCTCCCTCTATCTCTTACTTAGTCTCTCTTTCCCTCTCTCTCTCTCTCTCGGTAGAACTGCAGGGATGAACGAAAACCCACTTCTGTCCTTGCTTAGTCTGTCCTTTTTCAAAAACTTCTCATCTATCGTATTTTCCGGACTATAAGGTGCACCTGCATATAAGCCGCACCAACTCTAAAAAAAAAAAAAAAAAAAAAAGACGCACCAGGGTAGAAGCCGCAGTTTTCTAGGTTGAAAAAAATGTGTTGTTTACTGCATGCACAGAACGATTTTGTACTGTGAATGCACATAAAGGTACATAGACAGATTGTTAAAATAGTGCCTTTTAACATGGCAACAACTTTGCTCATTAAAACAGAACAGACCCAAGAGAGAGAAAAAAAAAAATCGAGATTTATTTAGCATATTTTCTGAAGTATCGAGCGCCCCTACCGGTGAAAAAAACAAATCAACAGAAAAGCCGCACCGTTGCATTAGCCGCACGGTTCAAAATCTAGGAAAAAAGTAGTGGCCTATAGTCCGGAAAATACGGTACATCTTTATTTATTCATTTAATATTTTTGGACCAATTTTTTTGTCCTGCTGCCCCCTTTTGTGCAGCTTTATGACCTGAGCTCTCCAGCTGAATCGGTAAACAGTGTGCCGGGCTGCTCCTTCACGGATGACCACTGCACCAACACAGAGGAGCAACCTGCCTCCTGTGGCATGATGGGACGCTGCGATGGCGAGCGGGGACCTGTCAGCTGCCGATGTGACCCGGGCTTTACTGGGCCACATTGTGACCAACGTAAGCACTTTGAATCACTGTCAGTGATTGCATAAGTTTTGGGGGAAAGCAGTGGTCTTAGGTCATTTATTCTCACAACAAACAATCTTGAAAATGCCATTCTCTTTGAGTTTCAAGATGTTCTCACCCTTTCCCTGCACAAAGTCACAAAGCAGAGTCAGGCCGCACTGTGATATTCTGATGTACTTCCTAGTTGACAGCTAAAATAATTGAACATGCTTTGTGTGTTGCTGATGGACAAGCGGCTCCAGAGTTCTCCTTTGATGGACGCAGCCACATTCAGTTTCAGCTGTTATGGTCCCTGCCTGCGAGACAGATAAGAGTCCAAGCTGGGATTCGAACACGTGCCGCCTTCGGCGTCATCCTCAGTTTGCTCTCTCAGGAACAGAGTGAATACCTCCGTTTAGAGGTGAGTCACAACCCTGTTCTTGTTTTTTTTTCCACCAAGACAGCTCTAATTGTCTTGTCTGTGTCCCGATAAATGATGATTGGGGCCCTAACAGTGATTGCTGTGAATGCTTGTCAGGCTGAGTGTTACAGCCCTGCCTGTATTTCGTAGTGTGCTGTTTCACTGTAGTTATGTGAGTACGTGCGGGGCTCAGCAGTCCGTCTATGGAAGGTTGGTTTCTGTAGTGGTGTGTGTGTTGTGTCGTACGTGTTAGTCCCTATGCCTATTTGTACTGCCGTCTTTCATTTTTGGTGCATTGTTCGTCCTCCGCTGTAGCTATCGTCAATTCATTTGTTTTTTCCACTTAATTCATCCGTGTGTACTAGGACTTTTGCCATAGTCATTTATAATTCATTCATATCGTCAGATCATTCATATGTTGGACTAAGTCGGGATTCGGGATTTACTTACTCAAACATACACCTCCATGTTAGTCCCTTCTCTGGTCGCTCTAATGCAGAAGGGTCGTAATATAGTTGGGGACTTATCCTTGCACTAAGACAGTTGAGTTTCAGGGGTGTTTACTCTGTTTTGAGATATCGAGTCTCTGTTGTGTTGTGCCGCTGTTCCCACTCGTAGTGTACATTTGGAAAACCAAAACCTTGTTACCGCTCTTACTCGCTTCAACTCCCTCTTCTGTCAGTCCCTTCATTGCAATTATGCAGAAAAGCTACTGAGGGGTCTGGTGATTGACAAAAAGATTTTTTCCCGGAAATTATTTTAGTAGGTCTGCAAATGTCACGTTCTATTTTCACACTGCTCATTTCAGAATCAGAATCAGAAATCCCTTTATTGTCATTGTACTCAAGTTGACATTGCCTGACACTCTCTTTGTCGAACCTCCTTTGGAGTGTACGTAAACTGGGCCCGAAGAGACTACCGAAACCACCAAAAAGTGTCAAATGGAAGTAATGGTTGTAAAAAATTGGTTTGATAAGCAGCAAAATGAGGTCTATTTACACTTTCTTCTGAATGACGCACTGCTGACGGGACATGAACATTATGATGTTTTTTTCCCCCCGTTATTATTCATGACTTTCATCTCCTTGTGTGGCACGTCGAGTGCAAACAGCACATGGGGATAAATGGCTGTCAGATGGTGTTTGTACTGCTACTTTTTATGAAATCACAGGTCAGCTGTATGCAAGGAGCCCGTTTCACTGAATTTGATTTCTAAAACCACCCCCCTTGGAAAACATCTTGTCTTGGTGCTGTTTAATGTTCTGGCCTCATGCCTTGTTCTTCTTCTTGGGGACTTTACGCGACATAAGGAAAATATTGTTGTCCTCTTTCCCTTGTAGCTCTCTCCCATTGTGACAGTACAAGGAAGAGGTGAGCTTCTATTAAAGATTTGATATGTGTCGACAGCAGCGCACAGGAGGCTTTTCATCTTTGTTTGTCTTTTAGAAAGACATATGGGATATTATAAATGTTTTCTACAGAAAGTTACCAGATGCCAGTATTCCCCAAGCATGATGCTGATTTAAGATTGTAGTGTTTGACAAGAGTTGTCATGAAACCTGTATTAATTTATAAAAATTCACCACAAGGTTATTAATTGGTTCCTGAAATCATGTCAATGATTAGCAAAATTGCACACAAAAGAAAAAAGTGATTTTTGGCATTGAGATATATAAAAAAAAATGGTTTGACCATGAAGTTTGTTTTTGATTGAAAAGATGTGGGGGGGGGGGGGTTTCCATGGAAAACAAATATTGCCGTTTTTTTTCAGTATTTTCGGATTAATTAACTTTTGAAGAAAATTTCATTTTTGTTTGTTGTTATTGCAAAGCAAATTCAATAGGCGTCAATCACACGTGGATTATCGCTTACGGTGGGCCGGCCCCATCCATATTCCTACTCCTGGATGAATGGATGCGTTTTTGCTTTCAAAATTAAAAGGTTATTTATCCATTCATCCATTATCTAAGCTGCTTCTCCTCACGAGGGTTGCAGGCGTACTGGAGTCTATCCCAGCTGTCTTTGGGCAATAGGATGGGTACACCCTGAACTGGTTCCCACCCAATCGCAGGGCACACAGACAAACAACCATCCACGCTCACTCTCATACCTAGGGGCAATTTAGAGTGTTCAATCAACCTCCCATGAATGACTTTGGAATGTGGGAGGAAACCGAAGTACCCAGAGAAAACCCACGCAGGCACGGCGAGAACATGCAAACTGTACACAGAATGGCCAGAGCCGGAATCGAACCCTGAACCTCTGTACTGTGCTAAGCAGTCATCACCGTGCCTCTAAGCTTATTTATTTATTTATTTGTTTTGTTTAATCAATCATTTGATAATATTTTTTTCAATAATTACTCCTTTACTATAGACTTTGGGGCAGCAAGTAAGTACGTGTTGGTGTGCACGCGTGTGCTTGTGCGTCTCAAGTGGGGTATTTCAGATGTCCTGCTGAGTGAGCAATAGTTAATGCAGGCTGGGCTGAATGTGAATTATCTTGCCCCACTGTTTCCAATTAAGATTTAGACATGTAGGAGCTGCAATTATTGGAGCCCCTCATTGGTTGAGTCCATCGGGTTCACTCAGCCTTAACTGTTGAAGATAATTGTTGGCTTTTGTATACCTTCCCGTTGGGATAGCTTCTGCAACCAGCAGCCAACTGCAAAATTGCAGCATTCTTTTTTTGCCACTGAAAGTTTGGGTTAGCTATAAGGTTCAGTCTTTTTTTTTTTAATTACTTGGCCCAAACTTTGCTTCTTGCCGTCCTGCTCGGAAGTTGCCTTACGTCTCATAATTGTGATCATGATCAATTTGTTTTTACCAGTCCACACATTACAAAATGGCAGCAATCCAAATCAGTGGATAATTTCTCTCACCCAGTTTTACAGTTTGACTCACACAGACATACTTTAACTGATTATACAGCACATCATATTTTCTTGGATCAGGTTCAAATCATCACAAAGCAATTGCAGAATTACCGTTTTGATCCCATTAATCTGGAGCTAAAAAATGTTTACCATGCAATTGAATTTTGCAGGTTGTCCAGGGATTGCTGGCCATTTTCTACAATCTCGGAGACGGAGACTACAACTTGACCCTGCCATTCCATCACCTAGATGATGGCGAATGGCATGAGTTGGAGTTGGATCGATTCGGCCGAGAGTTCACCCTGCGGGTGGACGGGGGCGGAGGACGTCGAGAGATAATGGCCAGTGTTGGGCGGAGTCAGGAGATAATTATTGACCCCTCTGTTGTGATGCTTGGAAACTCTTTCCCCTCCGGACACAACAGAAGCTTCCTTGGTAGGTGGACACTAATAGGCTAATAGGAAGAGTTCAGAAAAGTGATTCAGTGAATTAATTGTTGGGTAAATAGGATTATTGATGGCTAATCAATCATTGAGTTAGCGACTTAATTTGTAGAGGTTAACTCGTAATATAACACAGAGTACCTGGAGGAGTTGACTATAAATTAAATTGAGGGAGGCATTGATTGTAAAATGTTGTTGTGTTCCCCCTCCTGATGCCGCCTCACTATGTGGCTCAGAGGCATCCTTCGGTTTTAGGCCGATGACCAAAAGTGTGTCAGTGCCATTCATCTGTCCATAGGTGATGTATTCGAACTCAGTTATCTACAGACGGGGAAAAAATGTGCAGTACAGACAATATTGTCGAAAAAAAAGTACCATGCTGACATCTTAGCCTTAGTGCAATTAATGTTTTTTGTGTACATGAGAGCGTTAGTGCCCTTTGGTCTGCATGGGTGTCATTGACTCAATTACAGTTTGTTTATATTCTTTGTTTTTTAAAGGTTACCTCCTTGCAAAGCATTCAGGATGTGTATATAAAGGATTTAGCTTGAGATGCGTTGTCTTATTGTACATTTGTGGCTCTTGTTTCTCCTCCACAGGCTGCATGCGAGACCTGAGATTTAGTGGTCGATCCATTTCCCTCGACAGGGAGCAGCCTTCAGAGGGGCTTCAGGTGGTCTCTGCTCAGGGCGTCTCCCTTGGCTGCTCTTCAGAAGCCTGCAGGAAACATCCCTGCTCCCCTCCCCTAGTCTGTGTAGACCTCTGGAGGCAACATGAGTGCAGGTACTGTGAATTTGAAGAATAGTAAACAGCCCTTGAAGTTAGCACATGCGGGCATGTTCTAGATTACACTAGTATGGCACACACGCAACCCGGTTTGCAACAAGCAATACACTCAGGATGCACAGACCTCAGCCCATAGCATTACTAAGCAACAGCACTCAGGGAGTTCAGACCTCTGCCAAGGCCAAACTGTTGTTTACTTTGCTTTATTATTTATTTAACTGTTTGAAAGCAGAATTGTTGAACAACCACTGATTTCCATGAAACATGGGTGGAGCACACGTTATGGACAAGAGTGCACAACAAGAGATCTACTCTCTCTTGCACCATTCCTGTTGTTGATAAAATGAAAATTGCTACTAATTGTTGGAGGGATGCTCATCTGCTTCCTCGCTGCTGTTCGGGTGTCCTTGAGCAACTCAAAAGGTGCTGCATAGTTTACACGCACCTTTCACTCTTGGTATTGTTGCACGTGTGTGATCAGGTTCACTGTGCACACAACTAATCTACATCTTAGGGTGTGAGTTGGATTTCGTCATGGCGAATCATAATGACAAAGGTAGATTTTGACCATCCTCATTCATCTTTTGCCAGCGGCCAGGCAACCCGTCAGTCATTGTCAGTCCGTCATTATTTTAAGCGCACCAAATCTGCCATCATCAGTCCGTTAATCCTCTTTGTTTTAACTGTGCTTCCGTCATCGCTAAATTGCAGGACGTTACCGCTATTTTTGGACTGTCAGCCTGTTTGTCAGTCCGTCATCATTCTTTTAATAATAATAATAATAATAATATTCCCTTTATTAGTCCCACAATGGGGAAATTCGAGATTCGAACCCAGGGCTCCTGGGGAGACTGGGTCCTGAACGCGGCGCCTTAGACCACTCGGCCATCCTGGCAGCCAAGATTCGAACCCAGGTCTCCTGGGGAGACTGGGTCCTGAACGCGGCGCCTTAGACCACTCGGCCATCCTGGCAGCCAACCACCCTTTAACCACCCTTCCATCATTGCTAAATTACAATTTGTCACCACTATTTTAGGACAGTCAGACCTTTGCTGAAATGCAATCAAGAATTTACTCCTTACTTCATCGCACAAATTCGCAGCACAGGCGGTGTGTATACTCGGGTTGAGAACCACGCCTCGTACTGATGTTCACAATCGTTTTCTTGCTCGTCCATGATGGAAAAATATACCATAGTATTTAATATTTTCAATCATCTCTTCGACTCAAACATTGAATAAATAAACAAAATATAGCGCCTTGAAAACCAATAGTAGATAAATCGAAGAAAGGGTTTCCATCAGTTGTCAGCGAAACACGAGTCCCTCAGTGACGGAGTGAGAGGGTCTGTCGACAGTGACGAGTCCAGTGATGGACAAAAACCGACTTTCGACCAGTGGCAATTACTCTAAGACTGCCAAATGGCCTCCATACCAAGCAAAAAAGTGATAAAATATGTACTGGAGTGTGGACATTCTATTCATGTCTCTATATGTGCAGATATATTTTTGTTCAGAATCAGTTATTCATCACAGGTAATTGACATGACTTCCTTCTCATTCATCCCTGCAGCGCCACGGCGCTTTTACACAGTCAGACACTAAGATGATGATGAGGGAGCATAGAGTGTGTTGTTCCACTGCGTGGAACTCGACGGAGATTGGATAAATGCTGGACTTCATCCCGTCCAGACTACTGCATAAAGATTGGATTAGCTGTCTGAGATGAAATCTTTCTTTGATTGACCCTTTTAATAAGCAAATCAGTGATCTTGTATAAACCTCCACTATTGCATTTTCAAGTTTTTCATTCAGTTGTTCTGAAGTCATCCAGAAATTTCACAGATTCTAGCAAAGAATCACCAATCGACTGTGTTTTGGAATTCTCTACTGTCACTCTGCGTTTTCGTACCCCAACGAGCTGCGCCATAACGCAAACTCGCACTCACGCACCTGCTAGCAAGCTCCACATCATCAAAATGAGCTTCCCCTCCTTGAATGCACAGCAGCTACCACTGCTTCCGTCGATGCTTAGTCCGTCAGTTTCCCTTCATTTGTCTTTCTCCTGCAAAACTGGTGTCCATCAGTGACTGACTGATCGAATGCCCATCTCTGCGTTATAATGAAAATAATTATATCAAAAGTAACCCCATGGTACTGCTTGGCGAAGGCAATTTGGCATATTTGACCCTTTCATGCAGCTGTCTAGGGGCATTAAAATAATAAGAACATGTATAAAAATATTGCAATGCAAAGGAGAGAGAGAGAGAGAGAAAAACAATGAAGTCCTGAGGTATATCTTAGAAAGAATCATGAAGCATTATTTCCCACTGTATTGGCAGCACGTTTAAACTCAGCAAAAAACTGCAAATAACTATACAAGGTATCTGGATGTCCAAATTCTGTGCCTATACAGCACAGCCTCGGGGCACAAGGCGCTCAGAGCAAGTAGGGTGCAGAGGTGAAAAATATTCTGAGGTTTTGAATGAATATAATGAGGGCTTACTACTGAGAAGCCAATCTTAGCCTCTCTGTGCCTTTCCACCTTTTTCTGACAGTGAACAATTGACTCGCTTTCAGGGGCATATCTTTGAATGTGATTGAAACTCCCCCCAAAAAATTGTGAATATTTACGTTTTGCCAGTGGTTATAACACAAAGCATTTGAAAGATTTTTGACACAAAATTAAATTCATCATCTTGTTTTATTAAAAGAAACTGGGCAAATTAGCAATTGAAAAGACTTGCTACACATTCTTTCTGAAACCTTCTCTACCTTCTGTTTTATCTTTTGTTTTTATTTTCCCCGAGAATCTCTGTGTCTGTGTGTCCTGGGTCATTATCGGTCTGTATTCACAAGGGCCATCCTATCAGTTTTGCAACATTTAGCAGAAGCAGATATTCGACTAGCCCAATACGCTTGAGGATTGAGCCAGTGTTTTTTTTTTTTCAGGATGTTTTCTATTAAGTTCTAATCTCTCTTTTCTGTTCTTGAGCCTTACCAGTGGTTTGCACCATGTAGTAAACCTTCAGTATTTACATTCATGAAGGCGTCTCTCGATTACTGACTTTGACAATGATATATCTACCTCTTTAAGAGTGCTCTTGAACTGACCCGATGTTTACTCGCCAAGGAGAAAAATATGCAATCACGCACTTTATTTGTTGTTGAGCTTGCGGATTCATTTCTTCTTTTTAGATTGAAGAATTGTGTTACCAGTGCATTTTGTAAAAAATAGTATTGATTTAATTATCATGTCAGTATAATTGAGCCTAAAGTCTTTAATATTTGTATTTTCTTTCTTAACAGGTGCCCTCCAGGTCACATCACTAAGGAGAGCTCTTCAGGCAAAGCGTGCGTCTACACATTGTGTGCCAGCCGTCCATGTCGCTATGGCACTTGCGTGGCTCATTCACCCTCACGTTACACTTGCCAATGCAATGAAGGATACCGCGGACGGCACTGCGAGGTGACGCTCGCCATGTTCCACAACGAAGATGGCAATAGCCTGAGCCTGAGCTCCATGTTTGCCATCAGCATCTGCGTGATGGCCTTTCTAGGTAGCTATGTTGACTATGTGCTCTTCCACTTGTGGTGACTTCATTTTCTCTTCACCTGTCTTATTTTGTTATTTTGACATACATTTATGTGCCTTCACATCCTTGGTGTAATCATTTTGGTTTGTCACTTTCTTTGTTAATTTTATGCTGCTATCCAAAACATGTACTGTTTTAATTTGCCATCCCGCTGTGTGCATGCGTGTATACGCATGAATGCAGCAGTATTCTGCAGGATTAAGATGCCTCCATGAAAAATAAGGGGAAAGATTAAGAAAATATCTGTATTGCAAAAGAATAAGCATGAGGACTCAATGCATGTCTTAATGTGTGCGTGACAGGAAAGTCCTAAAAGTCTCTTGAGAATAAGCAGGCTTCTTCATGTGTTTTTCTATATTTCTCCTCTCTGCTGTGTCCCCTGTCGTTTTCAATGTTACACTGTGGATTCATAAGTCATTTTCACTCTCAGCCTTACCTTTCATCTGTTCAAATCATTTTATAACCAAGTGTTGCCTCATTCAATTCCCCTGGAATGTTTTGTTCATGAATTCTATGTACTGTGTGCTCCATGTATGTTAAGGTCATTTTTACAGGGAGTTTGGCTTCATTAAAACACACTGAATAGCAAAACTGAGAATCACAGATTTTTACATTTTCCAAGCCGCGGAGATGTCCAAAATAATCTTCGCTAGGCAGGAGGAACACGCTTAATAACCTATGCGCAAGTAGTATGCGGTCGAGGCAAGCTCGGTGCTACTTAAGCCAAAACCAGCTGGCAAGCAGCGGGCTTTATCTGGCTACTTGTGAGGCTAAACACGTTGTGGGCTCGCTCCTGAATGAAGTCCAGGTTGCATTTATATATATATATATATATATATATATATATATATATATATATATATATATATATATATATATATATATATATTTAGATATATATGTATGTATGTTTATATATATATATGTATGTATGTGTATATATTTATATATATATATATATATATATGTATGTATGTATGTATGTATGTATATATATATATATATATATATATATATATATATATATTTATAGATATTTATATATATATATATATATATATATATATATATATATATATATATATATATATATTAGTTTTGCTTACAAATGACGAGAAACTTAAAAAAAAAAAAAGACGGACTAAGCACTGACGGAAGTGGGTTTCCATCCGTGTAATCGTCAGTAATCAGGTGAAGTGCCGACGGACCTCTCAGTCCGTCATTGACGCACGCCCCTTTTGCTGACGAACGACAGAAACATGCTCTGCCTGTCTCGTGTATTTGTTCGCATGGACACAGCGGGTTGCTTAAGTGGTCACATAGTCCAGGAGATGGAAAAATCCAATTTGAACACTCTAAATTGCCCCTAGGTATGAGTGTTCGTCTCTATGTGCCCTACAATTGGCTGGCAACCAATTCAGGGTGTCCCCTGCCTACTGCCCGAAGACAGCTGAGATAGGCTCCAGCACCCCCCGCGACCCTAGTGAGGAGAAGCGGTACAGAAAATGGATGGATGTGTGGTAAATGTCGTGCACTGTGTATCAGTGTCTATGTTTACAAAGTTTGGGTTAAGGTCAAAATTCCGATTTCTGATACATTTGGAATAACCCGTTTATATGCGTTAGCGCGCATATTTGTCTTACTTGCAAATGAGTGATTTCTTTGCCATCAACTCTAGATTGTTATTAATTTGCCTTGTGGTAAAATATTACACGTATAATGGCCAAAACTTTGCCCTCTATCAATGGACCGGCAAAGGTACACAGTCCACCCATTAAAAAAAATCTAATAAAAGCAATGTTAGATGACCTCGTAACTTGTGGAAGATCTTGGACGGTTCACATTATATAACCCACTACATCCGCTGCTGTTGCCTTTTTAAATATGTATGTGTTGATGCCCCAGTGGTACACAGGACACTTAAAAAGACAAACTAACACTCTTGGTCATGGTTAAGTTAATTCCGGAGGTCTTTGGGGATACGTCCGGTCCTCCTAAAGGTATAAGGGCAAAAGTGTGTGAGTGCCTTGAATCCTGTTGCTCTCACTAGTCTCTGTAGGGCCGCCATGTTGTTTATGAGTGTTAGTGTCAGAGACAGGCTTATAAAACGCTTGGCCGGCTCGGTACATGGCCCCTGCCTCCATAACAGACTCTTCTCCAGGGCATGTGGCTTGTTTTGGGACTCTTATTGCCTCTCTGGAAAGTGAAAGGAATAACGCAAATCTGAACATATGATAATGGATTAAATTATGCTCCTCCTGCATACACTCACAACAAAAAAGTACTGTCCATTTAAAGTAGGCTGACACAGTGGCAGAGAAGTCCTTTCTATGAGCAAGTAACACCAACCAGTGCATAATCCATCCATCCATTATCTGAACCGCTTCTCCTCACGCGGGTCACGGGGGTGCCGGAGCCTATCCCAGCTATCTTCGGGCAGTAAGCGGGGTACACCCGGAACTGGTTGCCAGCCAATCGCAGCCAGTGCATGATATCTTTTATAAATAAAGCAATGGGCAGTCTTTTGTGACTTATTCCATTTCCACACCTTTTAATAAAGAAACTTGAATAAATCTAGACCCAGAATTAATGCATAAAGACGGAGCCGTTTTACGTCATGAAAGGTCCTGATAGGGGGGAAATTAAATGAATGATGATCATCCGGTTGTACAGTATGTTCCTATTTAATGTCTAGTCTTGTCATCGCAGGAAGTGCAGCCGTACATAAGAGCTCACATCCAGTACACACTCTACTAACTTGGTGCTAAATTAAAGGGGGACTCCTGCTCTGCCTCAGTGAGCATTAAAAGTTAAAATGATCATCCATTATTAAACTTTACATAAGGCATCACAGATGGGCTGGAGTGTGAATTCAGCGCGTGCTATTGACTGAGTCAGGCTTATGTCTGAATGGCCAAGCCTCATTAGTCCGTCGTCAAATCTGCCCATTTGTGAGCGAAGAGTGGGACAAATTAGCTTCCCATATGGGCTATGGATCATGTAAAGTGTCTGCTTTATCCCCTGAAACTAAGTGATGTTTTTCCAACTCTTGCCCATCCCTCACCTGTCGCATTTCCTTCTGTTTCCTCATCAATTTTCTTCCGTCCCTGATATGTCCTCTGATTTTTCATGCTGTCTCCGTGCTCTCTCTACTCCTAATTAACCTCAGACTGCAGTTCCAGCCACAGGGTCAAGTGTTTTGATCAAGACGTTGCGGTTGTTTTCGCCCACTCATCCATAATGCACAAAGCCGTGCAGGCTGCGGTAGCGCTTAAAAGGCAACGAGGCAGCAGCATTACAGATGGATGGATGGCTGTGGTGTTTGTGTCAACATCGAGTGATTATTGATCACGCCACACTTGTCCTGCACATTTCACCCCAGAGTGGGCACTTATGGCAAAAATTGTCCAAAGCTTACACTACAAGCACCTCTGCATTTCACATGAAATATATGATAGTCTTTTATGATCAGCGCCTTTCAGCAGAGGCGGTGCACAGCTGAAGTCTCAGTGGCACTCATCAGTATTGTGGTATTTTCAGTGATGTTATCTGTGTCCGCTCAGACAACTAACACCCAATCCAGGGAAGTGAAAAGGAAGTCTAAATACTATAGATTTTAATTAGGAAAGGTGTTTTTGTGTGGCGACCTTTTTATGAACATCTGCCTGTAGGAATGATCCCAGGGGGCTGCTGGTGCTTTCTTCTCTTTTGAAGCAATGTCTGTACATTGGAACTCCAGACTAATGTGATTACCCCGCATTTCTTTGACGACTTCCAATTAAACCGACACCTTGCACGCTGGAAATAGTTCCCATCTAGCTTGGGAGATTAAATAAAAAACGAGGGCAGGTAGAGGCCAGAGAAGTACTAAAAATCAAGAGCAATGCATTACTTAATGAGTAATGAATTGGCGAGGGAAGCACCAACGTAACAGAAAGAAAAAGATGGGGAAAAAAACTAGTGTCAGTGTTAACTAGTAAAATATATAGTAAGGAAAGAAAAAGGAAGGGGAAATAGTTGCAATTAATTGACTTTAAAGGTCACTTCACCGTGTTGTATAATTCAGCACACAATTGCTTTGATTGATATGTATGCTTCAGGACCTTTCCGCACTGGGCTCTGGCAGGATTCCTCTGTGTCCTCTCAGGCGAGCCAGCGAAGCTTTGACATAAAAACGGGACGGGTAAAGATTCAGTCAAGAAGGCCCCAGGGGCCTGCTGTCTTTGAGAAGACGGGGAGCATATAGGATAAAGGGTGCGAGAGCCTCAGTGTCTGTGTTCCATTAGAATGTCCTACCTGTACAATCAGAAGAACTAATTGGTATTTTTGGACTAATAGCGTGAAAAATGTCAGCCACGTTGCCATGTAGTGTCTGCTTCTTGAAAACGATCACATTGTGTGAGAAGTACATGCTGTTCATTCACTATGTGTTGCTTCATCCACCATGTTCCACTCATGATGAATATACTTCCTGGATGTCTGTGGTGGGGAGAGGTGTAACCCAAAGTTAACCTGGTCTCTGGCACCCCTCAGTGTTGATGCTGGGCCTCTTTCTGTACTCCTGCTGGAGGAGACACAAGGGTCTCAAAGAGGGCGTGTACCACGTGTCGGCGCAGCACGGCGAGTGGGAGGACATCCGAGAGAATGTGCTCAACTACGACGAGGAAGGAGGAGGAGAGCAGGACCAGGTAGCCATCATTATACACATTCATTATTGCTTGACGTATATGTATAACGATGTCTTCAGTGTAGACAAAGGCATGCTTAGTGGTGAAGAGACAGGGCCAGCGAGGCCTTTTCTGGTGGCCTAAACACGGTCACAGGTATGATAGATGTGTTAATATTGCGATAGTATATATAAAATTCCTCATTTAGAATTTTTGTAACTACTGTCCAGTTGGCCATTTTCAAGCACTGTTCAGGGTCTTTAGTGAGCTGGAGTCCATATCAGCTGACACTCTGACTGGTCAACTCAACTCAACTATATTTATAAAGCACTTGAAGACAACCAATTAAGTCACACAACAACAAACAATCAAAAAATAGTAATGAAGGCAGTAAAATGCACAAAAACAATAAAACCATGCTGAGCTAAAAAACAAAGAATAAAAATTCATTTTAAGATGAGTTTTGAAGATGGGAAGCGAGGGGGATTACCTACCTTGGAGGTCATTCCAAAGAGACAGCCCAGGACCGGAAACAGAAAAGACTCTATCCCCTCTGAGCCTTCGCTTAGTCCTTGGTACCTCTAATAGCGTCTGATCCGCATACCTGAGGCAACGGGGAGGTGTATAAGAGTGGAGGAGCTCAGAGAGGTAAGCAGTGGCGATGCCATTCAAATATTTGAAAACAAATAATAGAATGTAAAAAGAAGTGTAAAATGCACAGGGAGCCATTGAAGGGCCGCCAGAGTAGTGCCAGTACCAGTCAAGAGGCAAGCAGCAGTATTTTGGATCAACTGGAGACGCTTGATGGAGGCTTGTCTGACTCCAAAATAAAGTGCATTAGAGTAATCCAGTTCTTGATTTCCTCCAGACTGGACAAAAGTGGCCTCAATGAGAGAGCGCCATTTTCTCTCGGCGGGAAATACGTAGATCTGACAGTCATCTGCATACCAGTGGAGGTAAATGCCATGTGTCCTTAAGATGAAACCCAAAGAGAGCAGATACAATGAAAACAGCAGAGCCCCCAGAATTGCACCTTGGAAGACGGTGTTACAATGAAGCACTGCAGGACTCAGAGCCACCAAGGCTTACACAAAAAGTTCTGTCAGCCCAATAGGATCTAAACCACTCAAGTGTGCTACCACAAATGCTCACCTGGTGAGGCAAACGAGCCAACAAAATACTGTGAGCCACCATATCAAATGCTGCAGTTAAACCCAACAAAACCAGACACACATCCTCTCCAGTGTCATTTGCCAGGAGGCTGTCATTATAAATACATAACACGGGTGGCTTTGTGCTATTCATTTTATGGAGAACTTGACTGGAAGTTTATGTTCATCCAAGAAAGGTTTAACTGCATGTGCACCGCATTTTCCTGAATATTAAATTTTAACAAAAGGCAGCTTGGAAATGGGTCTAAAATTTGAAAGTACATCTTCATCAAGGTCAGGTTTCTTCAGCAGGGTTGCACCATAGTATGTTTAAAATGTTGTGATACTTCACCAGAAGACATACTAATGTTGATCAGGGCCAAGATCGATTTACTAATAATTGGGTGAACATCCTTAAAGAAATGCGGAGGAACAGGGTCTTAAGGGGAGCCAGATGGCTTAGTCTGGCAAACCACATAGTCTAAAAATGCCTGGTAAACCGTTTCCAAAGAATTTCCCGCTGCTGAACACGGGACGTGGACAGAGGGATCAACGGTGGTGTTTGAAACAAGAGTCCTAGCTGTAGAAATCCATTGCACTTTTCAGGGGAAGAGTCTGAGCAAATAGGCTCAGGAGGTTTAAGTACAAAATCAATAGTTTTAAATAGTGGACATGGGTTGTGATGGTTAGCCTGTAAAAGGTTTGATAAATATTTTCTTTTGTCTTCTTCAAATGTGATCTGGCAGTTACAGTCTTTCTAGATTTGATAAGAGACCTGCAACTTGTCTTTTTTCCACTTATATTCCACTTTGCGGCACTCCTGTTTAGCCGCGCGAGTTCTGTCATTAAAACAAGGCTCAGGTTTAGCTACTTACAATACGGACTACTTCAAAGAAATTGGCTTCAAAGCTGGTGATTGATGTGGGAACGTACGTTGTTTACATTTAAAATTGTTTTTCAAAATACTCACTGTTCCTCCACCATGGCTTCAAGTCCTCTGCGAGTTCAAGAAGGCAAACTCAGGTGGCAACAATTCAATTAAAGCGTTATACTCATCAGTACCTGTCCAAATCTCTATCAAACAGAGGAAATACAGGTCATTGGAAAGGAAAAACTCACTCAGGATATAAATATTGTTAATGAGTGGGCATTTAACAGAGCAATGCCTGAGGGGGCACCAAGAGTGCATGCCTCTTCCAATCGGCAAGCTCAGGGAAATTTCCTCAAAAGCTGGAGATGGACTTCTCATTAGCGGAGGCGTGGAGGGCAGTAATGCCATGGTGCCCTGTAGTGCCGACGACTAGTTTCAGGCATGGGTTGACAGGGTCCAGGACGCGCCACGACCGAGTAAATCTGTGCAATCTGGAGCAAGCTGAGGTTGAAGCATGTTTCAATTAACGTTTTAGCTTCGTCAGGTAACCAGCGGTGCTTCCTGCGTTAAGAGCGTGCATGAACGCGGAAGAGATCATTCAGTATAGTTGTCAAAAACTGAGGCAACTTCCACTCACCACCATGCTCAAACGCACCCGAACTTCCGACATATAATTAAAAAAATCCAATAAGAGTGGCGATCAAAAACCAGCAGGGACTCAGTCACTGTAGCACCAAGCGCTTTGAATAGAAAATAAAGCCAAATTAGCAGGAGCATCACTACAGACACCATACACCAAATTGGCTATCTTCATATACACGCAAATATTTATACTCTTGTCCAGTGTACAGTAAACTTGCATATTTTGGGAATGCGGGAGGAAACCAGAATGGAAACAAGCGCTTCCAGGAATGTAGTGACCACTTGTTCACATCACTTTAATGTCCATTGATTGTTTTTCCTTTTGTCCATCCTGTTATTAATGAGAAAAGAAAATCTGGTCGTTTCTTCAACTCTGCAAGCGTTCAGTAGTAAATCCAGTTATGAATGCAGGATATCCAGCAGAGAAGTCACATTTTTTCAGATGCGTTAGTTCTGACTTGGCCACCAGCTGATGGCAAATTAAATTGTGCATACCTGCATTGTCAGCCTCTGACTCAGACCTGTTGAATGGCAGGATGTCTGATTTCTTTTCCCAAGCTGCACTCCATCGAGAACAGCCTCGCTGCCTTTGATTTAGAGGACGCCGCCGGGCAAAATTATGCTGAGGTCCTGAACAAGAGTGGAAGTGAAGCAGAGTTGACGGCCTCACACAAAAGTGGAGCATTCGGCTTACAGCAGTGTCTTAAGTGGATAAAGAAAAGAAATTTGATTTGCAGACGCATTCATATGCACTAATATATATCAGAAATGGAATTAACTCAAGAGCAGACACTGACTGGGTCTGTGGTCGCAGTTATGACGCCTGAAATAAAATAAATCTATCCTCTTCAATTTTATAGTATAAATAGAGACTATTACTATAGTGTAAATGTTGCTGAAGGTAAATATAGTTATAGTATGTAAACATATGCTTGCAGGCAATGAATCACCAAGCAGCAGTGGGAGGAGGACATACTGGCTGATGTCTGTCTTACTTATTCAGTTTTCACTCTGGATTTTGACATCAAGGTGACATCTGGCAGACATTTTGATATTATTTTTTTTATTTGTTTTCCTTTCCTTATTAAAAAAAAAAAATTCCAGACTGTTATCCTACTGTATAGTTATTTATTTTTTTAATAACACACAGTGCCATCACTTGGAAAAAAAATGACCAGGATTAAGGACAGAGTTTACATGATTAGCGTTTCATTTTTTTCTTGCCCTTCACTAACCTAAGCCTTTAGTACATTGTTTTGGTAAATATTTGCAATGATGTGATTAGTAATTGTTCATTATTATTATGATTATTGATACATTATATCAAAGAAGGACACCTAATTAAGCCCGCAATAAAGCTCCCGGTTTGTCATGGTCTTGTTGTGTGAAAGAAATGATGCAGGCAGAAGAACCCATATGCAGCAAAAATACGAAATAGCGCAAAAACGTTAGCTCGCCGTCCATCTATTTTCTCAGGTGCTTGTCCTCATTAGGGTCGTGGACAGTGGGGGCCAGCCAAAAGAGCTGCCCCAACACTCACCTTGAATAATACATGGAAGCAAAAGAATAAACTAAAATTACTGTGTTTTAAAATATATTTACTGTACTGTACTGTACTGTACAAGTTACTCTGGAGTAAGTCAAGCCAGCCAAAAAATACATAATGAGGTAGAAAAAAAATGCACAAGTCGCACAAGAGTATAAGTCGCATTTTTTGTGTGTAATTTATTTGACAAAATATTAGCTTAAAAACAGACATTTCAACATGGAAGGCAAGTTATAACATTAAGAAAATAATTAAAAAAAAAAAAAACGGGCTGAAGAGGTGTAAAATATACAAATACAATGAAGGTTATTTAGCTACCCGAAAAATAAACATGAAAAGTAAATATGTCAAATGTTCATGTTCAGGTTTTTGGGACACCACTATCCATGCTTTGATAGAAAGGCCAGTTACGTTGCATGAAGTGGAAGCATCAATAAGGTCCTCCCGCTAATTCTTTTCTTCATCACTGTAAGAGTAGCCTCCGCTTTTCCACATTTCCGAATAAATTTCTCATTCACTCTAGCTGCACTACTTGCAGAATTCTTGTCTTCCGAATGTGATTCTCTTGTGGGGCATTTGTGTTCTCTCGTTCGTCTAGAATTCCCTCTTGTGGCTGTTTTTGAAATTACGTTTATTTTCCATGTAGAAGTTGCTCTAGAGTATAAGTCGCAGGACAAGTCAAATATAGTGTTAATGAATGATCTGATTGGTGATGTGTTTTCTGCCCTAACAGTGCAAAAATCTTACCCTGAGATGCTCGCTAAAATTTGACAATCAAATAGACGCGTAAAATGGACACGCACACGCATACATATATATATATATATATATACTTTCATTTCTCAAATCTACAAAAATTCAGTAGAATAAAAAAGTCGTTGATGAGGAAATGAATGACGTGAAATAACTTGGAATGTTTAGAATTTTGGGGGGGGGGGTTCTTTCAATTCGTCAAGATTCGTGACCTCTGTTACATTCTCCTTCAATTTCAATAGGTAATATTGAAATCTCTATTCATGTGTCTTTAACACTCTTCTTTTTGTATACATCTCTACACAGAAGGGTGCACAAACACTTGTCATACTATGTTTAGAAGTTTAATTTGTATTTTGATGGTGTTTATATTCTAATTCACATTCTTAAAAACTCATCCCTATTCGAAAAGACATATGCACAAGACAAAATATAAAAAAACACATTACACACATCCTAATTAATTAATTGCTTGATTAGTCAGTAGTTGGGACCATTTTGTTTTCACCTGTATCCTACCAAAACAATTCTGTGTTGAGTCTGGGAAACTGATCCAACCGGACTGTATCCCTAACCAGTTCTATAAATTTATGCTTGCATGCGTTGGGTGTGAAAGAACTTGCACATAGCTTTGATCTGATTTCCTTTGAATTGCAAAACCATTTTTACTGTAGGTTATAATCCCAATGTAATTAATCCATTCCAACCATTATCAACATAAACCCTTTAATAACTACAACTGTCAATTACTAAAACATTCTTTACTCATGGACCGTACTTTATGTTTAAAATGATCGAACCATTTCATACTGAGAACCAATTCATTAAAAAGTAGAATCATTTTTTTTATCTTAAACTACATCATCCGCAAGGGGAGTTCTTGCAGTTTATCTTTATAACTGCACTTTGTGCGTGGCAATGTCATGCTATATCGGCGAGTTTTTTTCTGCTTCCACAATGTCAA
This sequence comes from Idiotropiscis lumnitzeri, assembly GCF_059441095.1. NCBI lineage: Eukaryota > Metazoa > Chordata > Actinopteri > Syngnathiformes > Syngnathidae > Idiotropiscis > Idiotropiscis lumnitzeri. The sequence goes on along the minus strand of NC_142396.1, from coordinate 14,248,047 downwards.
GCCCTGCGTTTCCTTTGACTTCCCTTATTTCAATGCAAATGAAGGGATCCCGTATGCGCGACGCACAACAGAGCAAGCACCCCCTTATGCCCGTTTTTAACTGTGCATAGTCTGTGGAAAAACCAAAAGAAAGAAAACTCCGTTCATGCACACAATTAGATTGCACTTTGTGCTAGACTTGGCTGAGTACAAAAGTAGACAGCAAATGTTTTTCTCTTTGCTATCACTGGTGCTGCTGGTATTTATCGTCACTGAGCTGAAGACTCACCACTCGAGATATGTTGAAATCTTGCATGACAATGGGCCGACCTCTGAAGTGGTGCCTTGCTTACATGATTTGAATGTGGATATGTAAATACTATGAATATGATCCCCATGCAGCATCTGTAATTTTCAGATTGCACATAGGATAACGTGCGAAAAATCAATACCATTGTTTGTAAGTGAAAGCCTACTCTGAGCTCCCGAAGAGGCAGGCGTGGAAGTCAGTTAGCTGAAATTGAGCCATACAAAAGCCTTCTAATTCCACTATTTTAATAGTGCCGGTAATAGCTGCTTCCCCTCTTTGCAATCATAATTAATTAATGGTCTAATCAATGGTGCTGTTGTTGCCAGCATCTCCTCCTTCCAGCTGGATCTTCATCTCTGTGTCAAGAACAGCTTCATTTGCTTGCACATAAATGAGCTGAGCTCGATTGGTGTCACATGGCTCGACTGGTTTCTATAATCTCTTAAATTTCAAAAAAGATCACGCAGGGGGACGATTCATTAAATTCATTTGCTGCTCTTCTTTCTTTCAGAACGCTTTCAATATGGTAGAGCTGCAGCGTTCCCTCCATCCAAGCCCAGCGCAGTCGCTCCGCTACAGCTATCCACAAGGCATCATTTCCTGTCCCGAGAATAAGCCCCCCCAGGAGGACAGCAGGAAGGGGCTGTCAAACGGGAACGGCAGCGCCATCATAGCTTTGCGTCTGGCCGTACCCCCCTCGGAGACCGAGAACCTCTCATCCCCTCTGACACTCCGTCGCTCCAAGAAGCCCCTCTCCTTCTCCAGCCAGGACCTGGCCCGTTACCTGTGCGAGGTCATCCGAGACATGGAGCACCCGCAGGAACTCGGCACCAGGACCACACCGCGTCGTCCATCTGGGAAGGAGCGCGGTCTGGCGGCGGTGCGCTCCCTCAGTGCATCTCAGGGTTCAGATATGAGGAATCAGGGGCCCCAGAGCAGCAGGATGGACAAGTTCAGAACCCTCCGAGCTGTGGTCAGTGACCTTAGAGGGGACTCCAAGCCTTCGGAGAGTCAGAGAGACAAAGTGAAGGAGAGCAGAGGGCAGGTGGACTGCGGGAAGAGTGGATGAGACACTTGAACAATTAAAGAAGGAGAATACAGTCTGAGGTTGTTGATGAATCCCAAAGGGAACCAGTGATGATTAATTGGGATGTTGCGTGCTGCCTGAGGTCTGAGTCAAGTCTGTTATAAATGTACTGGATTGCTGAAACGTTGATCTGTGAAATTCTTGGATAGCAACTGAATGATCTAATGTGATGTGTTGTTTACTTGGCATTGCACTGTACAGTAAAGACTCTTCAAGTAAGCACTTTTGAAAGCTCCTTGTGTCAAAGGTTATACTCAACAAAAATGACAACGCAACCTTTTTGATTTTGTTCAAGGCTTTTGTCTTTGTTAATGGTTCCTAAATTTGTGACATCTGTAATCGTAAGCACTATGGTAATACAAAAGTAGTCGATTTACTTGGCAGGCTCGAGAAAATGACTCCCCCCTCCAAAAAAAAGGTGATTATTGAACAAAAGGAGCAATACAGTTTAAGGAAAATGCTTCATTCAAGCCAAAGCTTGACGTTTAAAGAGGGCAGAAAGCCTGTTGGCATGGTAACCTGAACAACAGACTGTGTAAGAGTTGAGTTTCCTTGAATGATGCAAATGGTGGTCAGACAAGCCACTGACACGTCTATCACCTGAATATTTTCGGTTTGAAGCTTTTGTTGAGGACGGTAGGAATTTATTTACAAGGAATTTATTAAAAGTGTAGACCCGCCCAAGGCATGTCGGCGTTAATCTTGACTCGTCTGCCATCTTAATGAATTATTATCATAATGTTTTAAATCTGATTGATATTACGGGTATTGGTTAGCACGTCTGCCTCCGAGTCAAAAGGTTTGAAAGATCTGGGTTTGAATCTCTTGTTGAGCATGTTCTCCGGGTACTCCGGCTTCCATCCACATTTGCCAAACCTGCATGTGAGCTCAATTGAAGATCCGAAATTGCCCATAGGTGTTAATGTAAATGTGTGGTTGTTTGCCTTTCTGTGCCCTAGGCTGCCTTTTACCCAAGGTCAGATGGGATCGGCTCCAATTTACCCATTACCCTCAAGAGGACAAATACTGTCAAAAATGGATGGTTGGATGTCTTGAATATCCAAGAAATGGAAGACAAAACAAAAGTATTGTTGTTTTTGTTGAGTTTATTTGCCATAAAAGTTGTTTTCGTAAAAGTCTGCAAGTGAAGTGGCACATTTCCCATTCAAGAGACTCATGAAATGTGTTATGTGATAAATTATTTTCATCATTTGCTTTATCAATTTCCTTTTAAATAAAGGAGAAGCTTTGATTGTATTTGGAGTTTGATGTACACGGGTTTACATAACTCCTGATTTCTTCTGATTTGAAGTCCAAAATTGCTTACCAGACAGAAAGAACAAGACAACATTCTTGTCATCTGCATAATATGAATAATCCGCTCGAGTTAATCTGTCTGCCTCCATTGCTGGGAGTGACTGAGGACGGCATCATCACAAATAGTACTATGTTTTTGGTTTAGGACATTGTAATTTAAAAGAAATAAAACATCTTGATTTTAGGACGCATTATTTAAAGTCATTGTGCCCTTAATTCGGGTGATTGAAGGTCCCATTGGCCCTTTAATTGGTCAGCATTCGATTTGAGCAATAGTGACAATAAACCTCACAGGGACTGAGTTTATGCATGCCTCTTTGTGGTCTGTGTCGACACCCACATGCGCATAATGCACCATGCGACCAGATATGATAAGCTAAGAGGATGGTTTTATACTCCCTTAATTATTTAAGCTTTACATTTGGACATTTCAGAATTAATGGTTCTACTGTGCATAAGTAAAATCAGATTAGACGTGATGAAACAGTACGTCTGCTTAATATTATTGACGTTCGAGTCACGGCTGCGATGCTATTATTGAGTGCATACTGCCCCCTGTTGACAATTATTTGTAATCACAACAAAAATGGGCTACTGGAGAGCTTTAAAAAAAAAACGATGCTTGATCTCTGACCGCATGAAACGCAAAACGAAAAGTTCTAAAAATCAACCGGTCGTTAAGACTCCCACATAATGTCTTGATTAACTCCAAACGACAATGAAGAATCAACTTACAAATGTAATAGCAAAACTTATTCAGTGCGTGCACATCATGTAATTCTACCACAAAGGGCACACTGAAGTCATGTTTATTATTAAAGCTGTTAAGTAACAAAAAAAATGTTTTTTAAATCAAACTCTAAAACAGAAACGTTAGAACACCAAGAAGCGCTAATGAATAATGAATCTGTCAGACTTAATGAATCTATCAGGCTCTAGAGGGCACTGTAAGTCAGTAAGAGGGGAAACGACACAAATTGTAAAAAGACATAATAATCATGGATTTGATTGATCTTAAGTGTTTTCACATTTTACATTTTTGCATGGATAATTGCAAAAATTTATGTAAGCACTATTATGGTGAATAGTGTCATTGTCATTATCCACACCGCTTATCCTGTACAGGGTCGCGGGAGGGTGCTGGAGCCTATCCCAGCTGACTACGGGCGAAAGGCGCACTACACCCTGAAATGGTCGCCAGCCAATCACAGGGCAGAACTATGGTGAATAGTAAATCTTAAAATCAAGCCACAGCAAATACGATGTGTCTTTTCATTACATGTATTCCTGTTAATGGTGATATTACGTTTACAATAAAAAAAAACATTTAAAAGTTAAAACAAAATGCACCAAATAAAGCACACAGAAAAACCACAATGAAAAATGTCATGGTCATGTGGGCGTGATGAATATGCTGCTTTGTCCCATCACTCCTTGTTCAGGTTGAAGTTTGGGATTTCTGGTTCTCCGTAGCAATTTGTTGCATGGACTCACGGCAATATACCTCAAAAGTGCAATAGCTTGTCACAGGAGTGGTGACTGAAGATACTACCAGGATACCCTTGACCCTTGACATTTAAATCCAGGGAACTTGGCTCCGGAAAAAGTATAAATGGAATCCAACAGTGCAATGTGATATCTACCCACTAATAGGTTGGATGCATTTATGATGAGACCTAAGTGTGTTTGGCGGGGGTGGTGTGGGGGATTTGTAGTGGTGGTCCTGAGTGTGGAGGTGGAGCAGCATGTTTGATGTGACAGCTGGAGATTGTAAGAATGAGGCCTGACACAGAGCTACACGGTCTTTTCAGCCTGGGCCAGGCTGTCAGTCAAGTCCCTCAATGATTCCAGCTCTGTTTACTCTGGTGTTATTAACGTATGAGTGCGTGTGATGCTGTGTGTGTGTGTGTGGCCATGTTTATCCCCGGGCGATAGATGTGGGAGAAGTGACAGCGTGGCGCGGCCCTCTGTCAGTCGCCCCGTGAAGTGGCATGCGTGTCAGCTTTCCTGACAGACACTCTCATACTACTGGCCAGCGATGGCGACTGCAAATGTGGGACATGTCTTGTGACAGAGCAACACAGCCTAAGCGACATCTCCAATTCGAGACAGGACGTGAGCAGTCCACTTTGATGGGAGGAGGTCAATGCTCAATGCGTGGCCTCCGCGAGGAAGACTGAAAGCTGCGGTGATGTCAACTCAGCTGGAGACGTAGCGACTACAGAACACCTCATTTGGTCTTTTGTTGTCACCTTCGTGCTGCAGGAGCACGTGCGTGTCATAGATGGACTCATGCAATTCTCATTGTCTTGTGTGAAGAAAACAGCTTTCCCAATTACATTTGGTGCCAAAACACTCTCTGCAAATATATTTAACCTTGAAAGCAATACTCTCATTGGGACTGGTGAGAGGAAGTGGAGTCATTTGTTTCACTGACGCTGTAGGCCAAAGTCTTTTCCAAAGAAACTTAAAAGATTTATCAAAGCAGGTGCAGGGATATATGTTAGAAGAACAGTCATGACTCACTCACATTTTTTTAGAACATACAACTGAGTAACACATTTTGTTTGGTGTGGCTGAAATTGAACCACAATATCAGCAAGTGGTGTATGAAAAAAAATCTGCATTTCCAGTGTTAGTAATGCTCATTCTTGAGCATTCTTTATTTAGCCATGCATCCATTTTTGATAGTCCTTGTCCTTATTCCGGTCGCAGTTGAACTTAAGCCTGTCTGAGCTATGAGACAGATGCACGAACATAAGTCCATGTGCAGATGTGCTGACACTACCCACTGTGCTGCCTTATCATTCACAATAGATGAAAAACAAATATCTATGAAATTACACTTTTCTGCTTTTTTGTCCTCTTTGTTGACTGACATTGTGACACTAATTTCACAATATTTGATGTATTTATAAGCACTCTGGAAGTTTGCATTGATGTATTTAATTGCCCTTCAAACATTACCATTTCAAACAAAGAATATTCTTGCATATCAATTCGGTAAAGCATTTGGCATGTCTGCGGTAACTTTGCTGCGTTTTGACCAAACTAATCTGTGCCGTTCCAGTTTGTCATGCACTTGCACCTTTCCACCCACAGATGGCGCTCTTTGCCACTGCTTATATCTGACTGGGGCCACTGATCAGTGCTCACGTCAAGACCTTTAGCTTTGTTACCACTTAGATACTTTATCCCCTTTGCCTGTGCTTCATTGCTCTGGCACTCCACCACCACATCTCAGAAATGCGTCGGCCACACTCCATCATTGACTGTATTGAGAGCATTTAATGGCACAATCGAGATGGATTCTGCGAGCCGTTGATTTATCGATCAGTCCCCCCGGCTAAGCTGTGAATACTCAAAGAGTTAGCAATCACCTCCAGAAATCACCTTGCTACACAGTCTCTCTTTTTCCAAAGTTGTAAATGGTTCCCGCATAGCGCTGCGGGTGACTTTGGGACAAAAATGGATTGAATATTTGCACGGATTACATGAACCGCCGACACAGAATCTGGGAGGTGTTTTTATGTTGATCGTAGCCATTTCAGGTTGTCAGCGACTTGATCCATCCATCACTGAGGAAGAGGAGGGTGGAGCAGAATAGTGTTGGTGAGGAAGAGAGGGCAGAGCACAGAACGCCTGACAGATGGGCTTAGTGAGTGAATCATTGACAGCGGCCTGCAAACGGATGCCGGTTCCATCAATAGCCCAAAGCTTGTGTGATGAATTACTGCAGACAGACAATGCTGAGTGAGCAAATGTGTTTTTAACAAAGCCAGGTGAAAATATCACCGCTTTCACAGCAGCGCACAATAAAACATAAGTCACATGCATGTAGGCTTCACTTCAAGCACAGGCCTAACATTGGGGAGAAAATTGGGAGGAAAAACACTGCTCTCTTATCAGTGTGATTAATTATGACTGTTTTGTGCCGGTTTTGCATCGCTACACCACTGACTGCATCAGTGAGAACACGTGCACTTTCAAATAAAATTCAATTCAAGCACTGTTTCAAATTTGCTGTATGCACTTAACAAATCAGTCACAAAAGCATCATTTTAGAATGTTCATTATTGTGGTTACAGTTTGGGGTGCATGGTGTAAAACTGCATTAAGCAGATCGCACTGCAAACAATTGCCACAATAAGATAAATTACCGAGGATTCACTACGGAGGACAATGCAATGAAACACGGAGGAGAGAGTAGAATAGGATATAAACTAATATTTTTGAATAAAATAAAATAAATATATAAACGATGCAAATAGTAGACAATGTAAAATGCAGTAAAGGCAAAGGTTCTTTTTACAGTGTACTATCAACCTTAATAAACTGATTCAAATTATTCTTAGAAATGGAATTAATTATCCGAAAGAAATGAATTAAATATAAAAAGCAACCTAACAAAATTAGCAATAAAGATATTGTTAAATCAATATCTCAGAATGCGTTATATTGTCGATCAAATCGAACAATTTTTTAATTTTTGCTAAATCTTTTTCAATGGTTATACATATATCCAGGCGTTATAAATAGACAAAAAAAAAAGTCAATTTCTTCCAAATATCTGCTTGTCCCCGTTAGAAGTCCGCCAGGTGCTGTTGGGAACAATGGTGGACTGGTGCTCAGATCAATGCCAAGCCAGTGACGGCCTCTCTTTCCTTCAGCAGCAGTCATGATAAATGACACGGTCCATATGTTTCTGCAGCGCAGTCTCTCTCTGCCAGCTCCCTTTGTCTCGGCTTCTAAAGGGACTTGTGTGCTTTGAACACGTGCTTTGTACAAACACAATTAAACCACATTTTGTCCACGGAAACATAATGCATTTATTTGCAAATAAGATGCGGTTCATCCCGTGTGCACTAAAATGTTATATTTTTGCAAATGCAGCCTTCATTTCCCACCCAGAAGAGTTTTCTGCTGAAGTCCATGGTGATGTCAATACAGGTAGCAGAGCTGTGCCCCCTACCTCTCGGGTCCCAGGTGTCTTGTCAGCTGTCAGAAACGTCCGACAGCAGACAGAGATGGCATGACCAGCGGGCTAGTCCGCGTTGGACGGGTCAGCCGTCAGCGCTGTGGACAGACAAGCATGTGGCAGTGATCTCCCTGTGACAGGCTGTCAGAGGTGCCGCTGACTCGAGCCACCTAGCAGCAATCTCCTGTCATCCCACCTGACTGCAGACAAGAGGGCGAGCTCACCATTCGCAACTTCCCCCCACTGTGGCTTCTTCTTCTATGAATGCATTAGTGATTTTCTAACGGAATGTTTACTTGGTGAAGGGCTGATTCGGTTCAGTTCTCTTCCTCTAAGAGGAGGATGCAAACATCTTTGCCATTTAAAGAAAACGAGCAGGCAGTGTTCATGTGCGTGTGTGTTTACCCTAAACCACAGTGTGACCCCTACTCTCTGTGTTGGTGTCTGACAGGTGACATTTGGAGCGGTTTGGGAGATGTATGCGCCATTTGTATCCTTTGCAGGGTTAGAGCATGTTCCCTGACCTGCCGGACGGCAACCTTCACAAAGACACTAATCTTGTCCGAGGATTGATAAAGTACAGAGAGGCTCCAATAATTGACCACTGTCAATCCATCGATGCTGTGTTTGTGCAGCATTTAAATGTCTCTCGTTAGAGATGTGGAGGAAAACCACACACACACACACACACACCACATCTAAAGGCATAATTCAGAATTTTGCTTTTACACAGTTGATGCTATTTTTTGTAATGACACTGTCAGACCATTATTAAAAACAATGTTATTGTTCAGGTAGTAGTGTAGAACAATGTATAAACACACTCCGTCTGAGAACCGAGAGGAAGGAAATTAATTTGTAATTTATTAACTTCTTTGCCACCACTGTAAACTACAGCCCCAATTATATGACATTATACTAATTCCAAACCATCAAAACGGACAGATCAACTGTGCATTCATCTCAGTTTTGACACGTAAATGATAGATTATTGTCTGGAATCAGAGTTTGTGGAGAGATTCATTTTCTTGCGTAACAGAGTGATAGGAAGAGAAAAGTATGCAGGAGGTAAGAGCCAGAACATGATTTTAAGCATACCACATTATTAGACTTTCTTAGTAAAGGCTGTACTGAATTGCAGGACCTAAACTGAAGGCCTTCAAAGCCTTCTCTGCTGGCCTAAACATGTTCAAAAGGTCTGCCGTCGGTGCATTCACAAATGCACAGAAACCATTTTAATTTATTTCCAAAATCTTGTCTTAGTTTCATAGCATGTGTTCGGCCTGCAAGCTTACTGTCATTTGTGGGTTCTTTATTTTTGTCCAATCAGATTTTAGCTTCCATGTACTGACATATAAATGTAATCTTCCCAGGGCCTTCGGACTTCATAGAAGTGGCTGGTTCTTTTTTTTAACCAATCTGATTTCAGAGCCCAGTAGAAGTCTCAGGGTGATTAGCATTTTTCTGTCCTCTGATTGGTTCACAGCTACTCAAGTGGCATTCCCCCTCCCTACATTAGGTCACTAAGCCAGTGAGCTGTGCTGAGTGAAGGTTCCCGTCTGAAGTGAGGCACTAGTGTTATTACAGTAGTAGGTGTGTGTAACTACTAATGATGACGTGGTTACGTGACAATGCTATACTTGATTTAGACAGCGATAGGAAAACGCGAAAAAGTGCAGCTAGATTATGACTGAAATATACTATTTGAGTGAAAAATAAATGGAATATTCTTCAATAGTGTATTTATTTGGTGTAACATTAAAAATATCACAATAATTGTGTAATAAAAACTCCCCAAAAGATTCCTTTTTGACAATGTGTGTCCTGAATATCCAGATACCGTATTTGATTTTGCGGCAATCCACAAAACCCTAAGTGCAGTTTGTACTGATACCAACACTAATACTCAAAAGGGTGCGTGTTTACTTATGCGTGTCGTAAAATCTAACCGAGCCAAAATGAATATATTTGAAATTAACCCAAAAAGCTTATATGAAGTTATTTGACAAAGAAGGAAAAAATGTCATTTCAGTTAGCTATTTTTGTTGTTGTTTTCAACAATCTTTTTCATTTGATTAATTATTTTTTTTTTTCAATTTTAGTTATCCTTACTGATCGATTTTGCTTTCATCTACCAGTGACAATTCTAGGATCAGAAGTTTATGGGCACTGAGCCCGAGGGCCTTTTGCACATTCTAACACAGTTTCATTCCCACATTTTGGAAAGAAATGACACTACACTTTTTGGGAAAGTCTGTGACTAAAGCGTTAAATCTGATAAAGGTCAATTAAAAGTTGAGTAAACAGCAAAAGGCGAATGTATTGGCTTTGTAAATTTTTTGGAGAAAGACAACTCATTTTTAAGGATGAATCCATTCTTCATAAACATCAACAGTATGCATCTGTTTTCTGCCAGCCCCTGATAGTGAGTACCAAAAATGGAACTTTGACTTCTTTTTGGGGGCTTTGTTATGAAATGCAATGCACAATTTATAAAACACATTACAAGAAACTGAGTTCTTCTCTCTTTCCTAAAGCGAGAAATAATTTTAAAGGGTTTCAGGTCAGCTTGTCAGTAGCACCATGGCTTTAACTTCAACACATGTACATTACACCACAACTAATTCCCCTTATTCCAATTCAGAATCACTGTTTGTTTATCTAATAAAATGCCAAAAAGAACACTTAAAAATAAGCATCTTTGGTGAGTAAGATGTATTTTATTGCCTTTTTTATGTCTGCGGATTTCTACATATATGTTTTGCTAGTCAAACCTGACAGTAACATTCCAACCAACCAGAGGATGGAAAAAAAAAACGGACATTATAGATCAACGAGATGGCCTTGCGACGCCAATTTGAAATCTGATTTAAAGAAGCAGTCCCGTTGCCAATATGGTTTGCATGACTTCAACCGGCACTACTGATTCTGAAGGCTCTGGGAAGATTTATTTAACATGGCGGCACATAGCGGCTGAAATCTGATTGGACAAAAAAAAAAAAGAAAAAAAAAATCTAACATCCACATTTAAAAAAATGCCTGTTTGGAATAAATTAATTTCATGTAACGAACTGGAGTTTAGGTTGTAAATGTGGATAAGTGCATCTAATAGTGTTTCGGCCAGTAGAGAAGGCCTTGACCGAACTGTACCAAGTGACCATGACTTTAAGCTGAAACTGTACGAAAACTATGACTTTCCTGGTCCAATCTCCCAATTATTACCCCACTGCAGTTGGTCTAATCTTCAAAAAGACATGTCGGACTGCTTCTGAATCCAAATGAAACTATTTGCATGAAAAGCCTGCATCTTGGAAATATTATACACTTGGGGTTGTTGCTGTTATTATTATCATCAACCGATTTTGATGATTACTTTTGCGTCATGTCTTTCTCGACCTCATTTTGCCCTAATTTAATTTGTGTTCTAGATGTACAGAGTCCGACATTCCAAAGCAAATTCCTCGTTTGTATTGCACATATTCTTGGCAACCGAGTAAATAAAGTGTGACTCAACACTAATGCGTTGGAGAAAGTGTGTTTAGCTTATTTTTGCATTTTCTTTTAGTATTAGTATTTAGCCCAGTCAGGACTAATGCGGCAACACATAGGCCGACAGTAGATACACACACAATTTGAACAAACATAAATGCTAACACACACACACACACACACACCCCCACACACACGTACACGAGGCGTACACTGAAAATGCATGTGATGTGCAGAGAGGAGGTGACATCAGAATATGCAAAAAAGACTCTGCCGCAGGCCAGAGATTTTTAATGATGAATCCATTCATTATACAATAAGGTCATTATGCTTTTGTTGTCATGAAATGTACACATTCATCATCAGTCCACCAAGGCCCGAGTCCATTGTACCTGGTCTGCAGTCGACCTTGACCGGGATGTTTGTAAAAGAACAAAAATAACCTTCAATGAAAATACAAACAAAGAAAATGAGAAAACTTGCATGCTGGTGCACGCATAAATATCCCAAAGGACAACAAACGTTGCATATTTTTTTTCTAAATTGCGCTTATTCCATCGCACACATAGAAAAAGGATGGATACTGTGTATGTTGTTTTTTTTTTGCGGACTTCGTACCAGGACGATGGTCGGTAATGAAACCTTTTCTGCTAATTGTATTTGTTTATGGGGAAACGAACGGCAGCCGTGCCAAATGGACGAAGACATGAGCACACACACAACATGACAGCATTCCTAAGGAATTCATTAGATGTTTGCTGGTAATTAGGGGAAATAATTAAACTGATTAGAGTGTATCATGTGCAAACATGCACATTAACATCTAAAAGTCTCCCCTCCCTAACTTTACCTCTGAGCGGAAAGTGCTGACAGTGGCGTATGGAATAAACCAAAAAGTGAGCAGGGAGAGATTTGGATGCGTCTTGTCCTTGTTTGTGAGCTGCCCCTGCAGTCACAAATCCCTCATACTGAGCACGGACGCAATCTGATATGTGCAGAGGTGGCATATTGGTGCACCCAAGATACAATTGAGACAATGCAGGAGTGATAAATCAGAAAGCTAGACTCGCCCCTGATATGGAGAGGACTGCATCAGCCAGTGGTTACGTTTCCATTTAAAAAGCACGGCTGCATTATGCACACGCGGGAGTAATGAATGTAAAAACGTCGCAGACGTTCAGCCATGCATATTCCGCAAAAATCAAATGTTCATGTGTGCAGCAGGAGCTGTAACACGCAGGGTAAAACCTGCTGATTATCTGACTGTAATAAGCAAGCAGCCTCCTCTCCTGTGTAATTGGTCTGCAGTGGATCTGCAGCCAAAGCTCGTTAGTGTCACAGCAGAAATAATCACGCAGTAAAAACCCCTCCTGTGACTGATCACCATATATCATACAAGTACACACTCGCAGATGCATGAATGTTCGACTCACACACACACACACACACCGTCTTGAAAGGTGGGGCTTTAGTGTTGTAATGCAGTTTTGTGCATTAATGCGGGATTCAAAGAGGCAGCGTAATGGGTTGTCAAGTGAATTGGAGTTTCATGGATTTATTTGGATACAGTTTTATCGCTATTTTGCCCGAGACATGCAAAATGTGGGCTTTGTTTCTGTCATCATTGACTCCTTCCAGGCTAGTGACTTTTTTTTTCATCACAAATGTTTTATGACACGTCAAAAACATCAAGGGCCAATATTGCTCTCGTGACTGATTTGATTGTAGTTTTATTTGTATTGAAAATATATACTTTGGGATTGTAGTAGAACAGAAATATTTGACGTTAATTTATGTGTCAAGAGGTTTTGTGATTGCATCCGTGTGCCGTTTGTGTGGGTTTTCTGCGGCTTCTCAGGCTTCCTTCCACATTCTAAAAACATACAATGGAAGACTCGGAAAACTGACATTATTGAATTTGAGTGTTTGTTGTTGTTTGCGTATATGTGCCCTGTGATGGCCTAGTGATAGGTGCAGGTTGTGCCCTGCCTCTTACTTATCTAAAGTCAGCAGAGATATAGCCTACAGCCAACATGACTTCAGCCAATGTTATTTCTTTTCATGTTTTCTGGTCGAGTTTCTTTAGCTTCCAGTGGCTCTTTGTCCTGCCAATTACGGGTACAATATGTTATCAAATGTAATGAATCGAGGAGAAATTCAAAGTCAAAATCATTGAAAGTCATTCACACACAAGAAAAATGTAAAATAAGTCGATCTATCTATTTTCCATCTCTATTGACAAGAAATATATGTCATGATTTCATAAAATCGGTTTTGCAGCTGTACGTGCTTTAATAGTGGAGAGAATAACCTTTTAATCGCCAGAAAGAAGTTGAGTAACATGATGAGGCTTGGAGCACAAGTGCTGCTAAGAAGAGAAATACAGCGTAAATGGCACTGCGACTATTACAGTTAAAACAGTGTTAGACCCTGTCATCCTTTATGAAAGGCACTGCGTGTCTAAGTGCTTCTGTGTTTGTGTGTGTGTTTGCGTCTCGGTTTGTGTGCGTGTGCCTGTATGTGTAGGTGGTGACTGATGATCCTGATTCAAAAAGGGGACCCACACCATCTAAAAAAAAAAAAGAATCAAGTGCAGACAAGCCGGTATATACCACCTGCACCAGAAATCATTTAAATGTTCTCTTGGGCCATCATAACATCAGGAAAATGTAATCACCCTGTCTGATGTCGAAGAGGGGGGGGGGAACGTTCCCGGAGATTACTTGCAAAGAAACTTAATAGCTAAGCGCATTAAACGGCGGTTGTTGCTTGCACCGCTGCCAATAGTGAATAAATGATTTTGGCAGTATATACAGACTAGAAAATCAATAGCGGAGGAATTTCTGTGGTGTTGGGCTTCTTTATGCATGTAAACATGGGTTGTGGTTTTCTTCACACCACAGGGCAAGCGTACCCCTCACTGCTGGAGGTCTGACCATGTGTGTGTGTGTATCTGAGTGTGTGTGTGACTACATATGCTGTGAATTGCACAGCATAGTGCTCCCACCAACAAGAGGATATTTGTCCATAGCTATAGGACGCATGTCAAGCATGAACTGTAGGAAGTAGTTGCTGAATATTTGACATGGGGAGGGAACGATGACAGCTTCACATCTTCATAACACCTGAAATTAAAAAATGAGCGGAAGATGGGTAAGTATGTAAGTTCTGTCTAAATTCGGACACGTTTTACCTCCTATCCTAGTCGTTGTCCTCGTATTCATAGCTCCACTTAGGTGGCAAATCGAGGGACGGAGAGAGGAGGAGGACTTGGCGGCGCGAGGGGGGCTACTCCTCAGCCATAGTGACCGGGTGAAAAGGCAGTGCAGATGTAATTTGTCCTCAATGGCTGTTTGGGAAGAGTAATTGTGGTGACACTGGCGGGTCGATAGTATGGATTTTTTGTTTGGAGTGCCCTGTGTGTGTGGTGCTAAGGGGAGGCCAGGAAATATAACACTGCTGCTCAAATACAATAAAAATGGATCGAGGGTGTGGTGGTTGTTTGCAGAGCTGGGAGCCATCGTTTGGCTGTGGATGTCATACTGGCGCTGCTGTGGTTATCAAATACACTCCTGCCGTTCTGCCCTATTAACAGCAACGGTTGGAGGCTTCAAACAGGTCTTTCAAACAAGTTAAACACCAGAACAAAAAACATCACTTCAATTGTGTTTCACTTGAGAAACTTAACAATAAAAATGACTTAAGAATGCCCGTTAAAAAAAATAAATAAATTAAAAAAAAAAAGGCTGCTAGCCTCACTCCCTGGTTAAAACGATGATGTCCGTTTTCCTTCGTCCCCAATGTAAGAGATTTAATCTTATGTATACCTCATAATTTTCTGGACATTTTTGTAATCGTCTGCTTGAAGTGCGATAGCCACTTATTTGCCAGTTTCATGTCCTCCAAGAAGCTAAATGCGGGTGTTATTTTCGGCACAATGAATGTGTATTAATGGTTCCAAAACAGCTCTTCTCGGGATCTTGGATGACCTTTTGATAACCTGCATTGCCGTAAATGTTCAATGGTGGTTCTGTTTTAGCGCCGCCTTTGCTTTTGGATACTGTTGATCATTGCATCTTCCCAGACAACCTGAGAGACTGCCCTTGATTGGTTATACATATATCCCAAACATATCGTTCATGGCTGAATGGGTCCCAACTTCACAGCTATAATTTAATGTGGCAAAATGTAAATTAATTTGTATTAATTGCAGTCACTTTCTCCAAAGATCACGCCATGTTTTTGGTGAATAAAGTAAAAATGTCATTTTAATTTACATTCGCTCCCTCAAAACAATTTCAAAACTTAAGTCTACTTTATTTCATGATGAACCAGATATGATGAGTCATGCTTTTGATTCCTCCTGTATTGCTGATTCTCTCTTCACCCGTCCCCGCAACATGTTTTTCACCAAATAGTCCACAAGTCCACAGCAAGGCTCTTTTGCCTGGCACACATACATTCTGCCAAGTCAAGCTCCTCCATATTTGGTGGCTCTCATGTAATTTCATTGTCCTGCTAGGCCACTGCGGTCCGCTGACTACTTTTTACTGACTGTCCCACACACATGGTTAAAAACCAAAGACAGTCTGTTGCTCCTAAATTGTGGAATCCACTTCTATTAGAGATCAAAACGACCTCTTCTCTGCAAATGTCAAAAGGAAAAAAAAATATAACAATCACTTCAGGCAGTCATTCCAAGAGGTTTTGAATGCTTTGATTTGGTTTTCTTATGAACGTATTAACGGGTTGTGACATTTTAACCATGTGCAGCATTTTGTGAGTTCTCTCTCTGAGAATTGGTATATAAATAAAATGTACTTACAGTACTTACCTGTTCTTTGTCTATATATCCTATATGTGCATTAAAAGTTTGGCCTAGAAATGAATAAAGCAATGCTGCAGTTGCACTGTCTGGTGAAGCGTCATAAAACACAAAAACAGCAAGTGGGCTGTGGTCCACCGTTGTTTTAAAAATTACTTACAAAAAAAAAAACTGTTCGGCAGGAAATTCTGACCTCTGGCCAGGACTATTGGAACACTTGTACTCATATCAACCAGATGTATCGCAACATCACCAACATGTCATCACACAATAATGGCAGCACACATTGTGAATGAAAGAACGGCAATTAAAAGATTACGTTAATTATCTCTACTCATTGTATCCACGAAATATCAGCATTTTTTTTTCAATATTTTTATTGCTTTTCACACATTATACACATGACAACAACAATAACAGAAAACAAAAACTGAAAAAAAAAATAAGAATATCAGCATTGATTATTGATTAATAATAAAAAAAACACCCTTTCTGCTTCAATTGTTTGTTAAAATGTCAAATGAATAGATAAATAATTAATGCTCACTAAAAATCTTTTTGTCAGCATCGCCCATAATGTTGCTAAATTATACTTAAGTGAAAGGTTGTTCGTCTTGCTTTCAGTCAACTTTCAGTTAAGAAGCTTTGAGAGCCGACCTTGTAATATGCAAGTGGGATACTACTTGACAGTCTGGAAAGCAGCATTATTGGCTACACCTGTGTTGAGTGATTAACACACTTCTCAAGTTCAACACTTGACAGTGTTGCTGTCAAGAACATTCATACTAAGAGTCCTTAACACCATTGTCATGTACACAAAATCCATTTTCAGTTAACTGCAGTGTTTTGTAAGATCCATAGAAAGTAACGCTGCCCCGCTGACATGAGTGCAGGGGTGTGTTGTTTAATGTTGAGGAAAATGTGGCGTGTGTGTCAGAATTGGTGGGTCGCTTAGACTGACCCTTGTTCAACTGAGTGCACAGCAGCAACGGGGGGGTAAAGAAGCCTAAGGGGAGGGGCGGGGGTAGCTCTGGTGTCCCAGTCAACTCTAACGTGATAAGGCAATGGTGTGTGAGCACAATGTGCTTTGTCCACCCTAAAAAAAGTAATGAAGGAGAAGAAAAGGGCTTATGAGACAGTGAAAAGACATCCAGTGTCTGTATGGTAGTAAATCAACGCCTGTGAGGGGCCGCAAGGTCAGGATGAGCTCTCTCGTGAGCTCAGAACACTCATTGAACTACCTTATGATGAGCGTCCCACATAAACACACACATACACATAGAAAAGTCCAAGTTTGTCATCTCGAACCCGAAATAATTCCTCTTTAATAGGACGCTTCCAGTGACACGAGAGCCACCTCGTTGGATATAGCCTGTCTTGCCCCGCCTCTGTCACCCCTGTCATCTCATATCAGATTGTGTTTCACTCCAAAGTAGTGCTCTTTGGGTAAAACCATTAACGGAGTGTTCAGACGCAAACATGACCACATTTTGACACTATGCCGCCACTCTGACGTAACCGGGCACGACACATGACGTGGGGAAAAGGTCACACGAGTCGTCAAAGAGACAGGGGTGCCTCAGACAGTGGACATGAGGACTCAAAAATGGACGCCTCCCGACCGTGTTGATGGACACATGGCTGAAGCATGGCCTTCTAGGAGCGGTGGGAGGAATGGGTGTCCTGCCGAGAACTGTCCCTTCCCGTTTGTTTGGGCCGCTGATGGGCGGTGTCTTCGCTCATCGCACATGATGAGGCTCACGCTAAGTAGGCTAATCAAATACGGATACGTGTGGACACTTTCACACGGAATCAGTTCAGGCGGTCCTCTTTTCAATGCAAACAAAATTTACATCTGCATGGTGATTAATAATGTCAATTCATTTTTGTTCAGCAAGGGCATATTAAAACAAAATATCAGGATTGCTTATTGATAAGTATTACAGCATCGAGTTTAAAAGCCCTTTTGATATGAGTAACTCATTTGACAATTATTGAAATGTTGCCGCACTCCAATGATAAATTAACCTTCGTCGGTAAGATA
Source organism: Idiotropiscis lumnitzeri (assembly GCF_059441095.1). Taxonomy (NCBI): domain Eukaryota; kingdom Metazoa; phylum Chordata; class Actinopteri; order Syngnathiformes; family Syngnathidae; genus Idiotropiscis; species Idiotropiscis lumnitzeri. The sequence goes on along the minus strand of NC_142396.1, from coordinate 14,230,018 downwards.
TAGTTCTGGAAAAAAAACACAATTAGTCATTTCTGTAAGTTGTATGCTTCATATTTAATATTTAAAAAATGTTTAAATGTGGTTTTACTGTCTGTTATAACTTGGGTAGGAGGGTTAATATCCAAAGTAAAGACTCGGGAGACAGGAAGCCATTTCAACTACGTCTGTATATTTTTGTTCCGCACTCAACAACAACTTACGTCATCAACAAGTTACCCAGGGGGCACCGCTGCATTCTCGACGAGCAACGACTACAATCAATACATAACATATTCCTTCCCCCTTACTGTTAAGGTCCCCTTAGCAAAAGTCAACCTTATTATTATTTTTTTTCATTTTTTTTTTATAATTTTTTTTCCATGTAAAGATTGTGATTCAACACACAACAATTTTAACTAGCCCTCAAACCGGGCGCTAACTACGGAGAGAGGGTGGACTACCTCAATCCGGACTAAACCCTGGGGATTATTCTGCCCCATAAATTGGGTTAGTCACTACACTACAACGTCAGTCTGTCAGGGGGTCGTCTTTGTCTTTTAGGATAAGTACGACCGATCAATAAGTCAGTTACAGTGTCTGTTGAAGATGGCTGAATGACTCCTGGGTTGAGAGGGGTACCGGGCATAGTCCCCTGAGCAGCCTTCGGTGTTCCGTGGACATTGTCCATTTCAGAGGGTTGCTCCTGAGGTTCCTCTGAAGGTGGATGTAGCTCTTGATAGACCGCTGGCGCTGGATTGAAGGGCGTAGCACGAGATGAGTCTTCCCCAGGGCCGGAAGCCAGGAGCAATTGATCAATATGTCGTCTCCAAACGAGGTGATCATGGGTCTTCACTGTATATGATACAGGGCCTGTTTTCGCAACAACTGTTGCAGGTGTCCACTTATCACCGCGGGCATAGTTCCGAGCAAGAACCTTATCCCCCGCCGTTAAGGACCGTAACTTGGCTTTCGCCCGTTGTCCCATTTGAGCTTCCTGTTGGTGATGAACAATGTCTTTTGTCTTTTGAGGTCTTAAGAGGTCAAGTCGTGTGCGGAGTGTTTTCTTGAACATTGATGCGGCCGGAGACACCTTAGTTGTGGCGTGGGGCGTGTTTCGGTATGACAACAGAAATCTGTTGAGGCGACGGTTTAGAGATTGGGTACTTGGGGAGGACTTTAGCGCTTGCTTCATGGTTTGTATGAATCTTTCAGCAAGCCCATTTGTAGCAGGATGATACGGTGCAGACCTGATGTGCTGAATACCATTCTCTTCCATGAACATTCGGAACTCTTCCGACACCAGCTGTGGGCCATTGTCACTGACAAGCTGTTGAGGAAGACCAAACCTGCAGAACATAGACCTTAACTCTTCGACAGTTCTCTCTGAAGAGGTGCTTTTCATGACAGCGACTTCAGGCCATTTGCTATGAGCATCGACTACCACTAGGAACATGTGGCCCTCGAGTGGTCCAGCAAAATCAATATGGACTCTTTGCCACGGTTCCTCAGGCCAGTCCCATGGGTGTAAAGGTGCAAGCTGTGGGAGGTTTCTCGATTTCTGGCAGTCAATGCACGATCTTGCTTTCTCCTCAATGGCTGCATCTAAGCCTGGCCACCAAAAATAACTGCGTGCAATTTCCTTCATCCTAACCACACCGCAGTGTCCAACATGCAACTCCGCAAGTAGTTTCTCTCTGAGGGGTGGTGGAATTATTACACGATAGCCCCACAATAAGCATCCATTCTGGACTGAAAGCTCATCTCGTCTCACTAAGTAAGGCTTGAAGGTGGGTGTCATCTCTCCTCCCCTTCCCCGAGTGATGATATCCACGATCTCGGACAAGACTGGGTCAGTGCGAGTCTTTTTCTTCACCTGCGTCGAGGTAACTGGAGTAACAGACAATTCCTCAAAGTAAAACACTTCGGCGTTCGCAGGCTCTGGGCGCGTGACAGGCAAGGGGAGTCTCGAAAGCCCGTCAGCATTCTGATGAAGGTCCGACTTCCTATACTTGATGACATACTGGTGGGCAGATAACAGCAGAGCCCAACGCTGCATGCGACTGGCTGCCAGTGACGGAATGCCCTTATGCGAACCAAAAATAGAGGTCAGGGGTCGATGGTCTGTCAGAAGCGTGAATTTCCTGCCATATAGGTACTGATGAAATTTTTTTACTCCAAAGACTATAGAAAGTGCCTCACGCTCAATCTGTGCATAATCGCTTTCCGCCTTGTTAAGCGTCCTTGATGCAAAAGCAATCGGTCTCTCTTCCCCAGACGGCATGATATGTGACACGACAGCACCCACCCCGTAAGGCGAAGCATCACAAGCCAGCTGAAGAGGGAGTTTGGGGTCAAAATGGGCGAGGGCCCGAGAGTCGACAAGGGCCGTCTTCACATTCTGGAATGCCGACTCACATCTGGCCGTCCACTTCCATGGCGTGGTTTTATTAAGTAGCACATGTAGTGGTTTTAACATATTCGCAAGGTTGGGCACAAACTTGGCATAATATGTCAACAACCCCAGAAAAGATCTCAACTGGGTCACATTCTTGGGAGCTGGAGCCTCTACAATAGCCTTTACCTTTGACGGTGCTTTGTGCAGTCCAGTGCTGTCAATCACATGTCCTAAATATTCAACATTTGGTCTGAAAAATTCACATTTGTCTCGTCTGACCTTCAATCCATATTCTTCCAGTCGCTGTAGGGTCGCGTCCAGATTTTGTAAATGGGACTGTTCATCAGGTCCGGTGATAAGCAGGTCATCCAGGTAGCACTGAACCCCAGAAAGACCACTCAGTATCTGGTCCATTGCCCTTTGGAACAGTGCTGGAGCAGAGGTGATTCCGAAAGGGAGTCTCTGATACCGGTAAAGTCCTTTGTGAGTCACAATGGTCAACAGCTCCTGTGACTCACGTTCCACATTCATTTGGAGGTATGCTTGCGACAAGTCAATTTTGCTGAATTTCTTCCCTCCAGCCAGGCATGAGAAAAGATCATCAATGAGGGGTAATGGATACTTTTCAATTGACAAAACTGGATTCAAAGTGACTTTGAAATCACCACAAATTCTGGGACTGCCATCTTTTTTTATGACAGGAACAATTGGGGTAGCCCAGTCACTTGTGCTTACAGGGGCTAGGACCCCACTCTTTACCAATCTATCCAATTCTGCTTCCACTTTCGGTTTGATGGCATATGGGACGGGTCTAGCTTTTAGACACCTTGGGGAACTCCCAGGTTTAACCTTCAGCGTAACAGTAATGTCTTTCATGCTGCCAAGTTCACCATCAAAAACCTTGGAATGCTTTTTCAAGATCTTCTGTAGGCAGGTTGTTTCTCCTTCCCTGATTATGAACACTTGTTGCCAATTCAATTTGATCTTCTTGAGCCACCAGCGGCCCAGCAAAGCTGGATAATTTCCTTTTACAACATACAAGGGAAGAGTCTTTTTCTGTTTGTTATGTTCCACCATCACATACACAACTCCTAGCACTGGGACAGGCGCACCAGTGTATGTTCTTAACTTCAGTCTAGTCTTTTGGAGGACAAGGTGTTGGAATTTTTCTTTGTAAACAACTTCCGATATCATGGACACACGTGTACCCGTGTCCAGCTGCATTCGGACTGGCACATTCTCAAGTAACGGTGTGACCCAATATCCATCATCCGGGTCATCCATCACAGATAAGACATGTACTGTATCTCCTTCTGACTCACAATCACTGTGTCCATCCTCTTCATGTACCATCTTATTTACATATTTCTTCCGGGTCACACCACCTCTTTGTCTCTCATTATGTTGTTTGTGTGACTGAATCTTCTTACTCCTACAGACGCGTTCAATGTGGCCCTTCTTACCACAATTTCTACAGTCCAAGTCCTTACACCAGCACTCTGTTGGCTGATGCCCTGATTTTCCGCAACGATAACAGGGTTGGTTTGATGCTGTTTTCTTTGTAAATTCCGTCGCCACCTTGTGTATTTGGGTGCAAGTGCTTAACAACTGTGCTTCTTTGGTAGCCATCTCCATTGATGTGCTAATTTCCACCGCCTTCTCCAGTCGCAGGTTAGCTTCTGTCAATAGTCGTTTTTGAATTGACTCACAGCGCAGACCACACACCAGCCGGTCACGTATAGTGTCATTTAGTGAAAGTCCAAATTCACAATGTTCAGATAACTGTTTCAATACAGCTACAAATTGTGAAACAGATTCCCCCTCTTCCTGGTTTCTCTTATGGAATCTAAACCTCTCCGCTATGACCAACGGTTTTGGTGCATAATGATTTTTCAGTATAGTCACAATCTCGACATAAGTCTTGTTCCCTGGCTTGTCAGGTTGAACAAGACTACGCAGTAGGTTGAATGTCTTTCCTCCCACAATACTTAGGAACGTTGGAACAACAAGATTCTCTTCTATCTTGTTAGCCAGAATAAAGTATTCAAACCTCTCAGTGTATGAAGTCCATTGTTCCTCAGTTTCGTCAAATGGCCCCATATGTCCGACCAGAGCCATCCTCGGTTATATTCCTTCAACAGTTAGTTCCGGAAAATGTCTTTTTTTTCTTTCTCTTTTTCCCGGAGATTTCTCCTCCTCCTTCAGCAACGAACACTCCTCACGTCCACCGCGGGGATCCCTCCTCCTCCGAGGCAGCGGCGACTCCCGAAAGACGGAGGCGGCAGTTAGCCGTTTGGTTAGCCGCGACGACGCGCCGCACACTCGGCGAGAAAAAAAAACTCGACAACGTCGGTTCACGGCCAAAAACAATCAGCGCAGGGCGGTACCTCGTCGCCAGTTTGTTATAACTTGGGTAGGAGGGTTAATATCCAAAGTAAAGACTCGGGAGACAGGAAGCCATTTCAACTACGTCTGTATATTTTTGTTCCGCACTCAACAACAACTTACGTCATCAACAAGTTACCCAGGGGGCACCGCTGCATTCTCGACGAGCAACGACTACAATCAATACATAACACTGTCTAAATTGACCTCAAACGATGACATTCATTATACAAGGTGCGTCATCATCAATTCTCTTGTTTTAACTAAATTGTCTTTTCTCTTCTGCAATTAGATGAACGAAACTATAAAACATGCTTTTGTTGGTCATTCAGCAGTGATTATCATAAAATGCACAGTGAAATGATGACGTGATGATGAACGGAGAAGTACAATAGTTAGATAAAAAAAAAGCAGCTAAAGATTACTCGAGTGTGTGTTTTCTTGTTCTGTCATGTTTTTTAACCGATGTCATTTCCACTGTAATGTCAGAATATGGGATAAAAATCAAGTCATAAAAGCTCATTACAAAGTGTGAATACATCGACGATATGAACTATATTACTTGCAATGTGCTTGTCTTCATGTGAAGAGTCTCACCTGAAAGGCTCAAATTTCCCAAATGTAAGTAGAATGTTATGGCAAAAAGTGAAAATAACAAATATATACGCCATCATATGTCATTTGTGTGACACCTTTACAAAGTAGATTGTAAATTGGTTTAGAGCTTTTTGCGTTGTCAAGCGGATCAACCAAGCTCCTTTGAACATACTTTAAATGTTCACATTAGTACATTGAGTCAGACAAAGACAATTTACAAACTATTAGATTACATGAAAGTTATGTCACTCTCTCATTGAAACTCTCAAATACTCTATTTTTCTTTTGTTTTCATTTCTTTTTACACCCTGCAATATGTCTACATTTAATCCACAATAGAATGCACACCAGGATCATCCAGAATAAGCTTCGCCAAGCATTCGATGCAAATCATTGTTGGCGCCACGCTATTGATTGACATTACGTCGCATATTTGATTTAGCTGCATTTGGATTTAGCCCTATACAGAGCGGACAGCCAGCGGCCTTATATACGCCGTGAAGCTAAAGAGAGCAAGCGGGGCAGGCAGAGACAGAAGAAGAGGGTGAAGGAAGGAAAGATAGGGAGTCCCCGGGGCCCCATTAGAGGCAGTTCTGAGGGCCTGTGACATCTGACTGGATCAGTGTTCTTCAGTCTGAGGCGCTGCTCTTATCCACTCCTCAGCCGGAGTCAATAAACACATCACCTACACACAAACACAAACACACAACAACCAAACCCCTGGGGTGAACATCAGATGAGTTCATTTAGAGAGACTTTGATTCTTTCTTCTTCGAGAAAGTACTCAGCTTACTTGCGATACTTAATAAGAATGTGAAGGATCTTTCTTGCGTGTAGTGTATGTGACTCGACTTTTAAAGGAAGAAAGCAGACATTGTAATTTAGTCTCAGGATGTAAGTCATTGCAGGGATCTGGGGGAAAAAAAAAAAACAAGTGACGAGCCGAAAACATTTTGCCGGGTGGAACTTTGAAAGTCAAGCGGTCCTTTATCCATCCCTGCTCTGACCTTTCTGCTAGGCTGCCCTGTATTCACTGGTTGTCAGTGAGAGTTTGTCAGGAGCCATCCGTCTCTGTCCACCTCCACCCTCCTTCCTAAATCCCTGCCGACCCATTAGCCGAAAGGAACCGGGGAGCGGCGGCGCAGCCGGCCTACGGGGGCCTCCTCCCTCCCTCCGCCCTGGTATCCATGTAGCACGCGGCTCATCCAGGTGCCCGAGAGAGGCAGCTGTAGTTGTATATAAATATATATACCTCCAGAATATAGCAAAAGCATCAACACAGCACTTGTGTGCCTGTGCGTGTGTGTGTGTGTCTATGATGTGTGGCCCATGGGAGCAACAGCAAAGGCTGATAGCTGCTGGGACACAGGGAGAACTGGTGGCATCGCTGCAGGAGTAATGCAACTGCTCAACTAAGTCTGCATGTTTATGGACTAACAAAACACTCTCTTATTCACGCTGATATACTGTACTGTACACTTCCATTTTATTTATACAGCACCAAGTCACTGCAACAGTTCTGTCAAGGCACTTTTCATATGGAGCAGGTTTAAGACCAGGCTCCTTATATTTAATGAGAGCCAACAAATCTACACTAGAGCAGCAAAGCACTTGGTGATGGTGAAGGAATAAATACTCTCCTTCTCAACAGCCTTAAATGTTGCCAGCAAAGCAAAATACAGTCTATAAAATAAATAATGTAATCTAATTGTTTAAAACAACAGTTAATCCTTTCGTGGGACAACCGAAGAAGCTTTCCATCATTATCATAAAGTTTATTCACTGCTGGGCTGGAAGAAATTACATTTCTACCTCATTGTACATTGAAAATGGTCAGGTCGAGCAGTTTAAAGAAAAGATGAAATTTCAATGCTGACAAATTTTGGTGAAAAGGCCTTATGTGTTTTCATGAATTAAAAGCAGTGGTGGAAAATTTACTTGAAAAAAGTCACAAGTAATTATTACTGTATTTTCCCAAAAGTAATTGAATTAGTAAATGAGTACTCATTCATAAGTGTAATTCTTTACGAGGACAAATAATTATTGAATTTCTGTTTTTGAAAAACCTTCAAATGAGTAAGTTTTTTTAAGCTGGTTTCACAGTCCATTTTCATTGTTACTTCATTTAACTTAACATTTATTGGACTTCAAACAACAAATCGTTTGTGATGCATGAACGTTACAAAACATCCGCGTACCTAAATTGCACCGCACCTCTAGCCAATCTTCATCACTTTTGCGTCTGTCATCTCTCCGCCCTCAGAGACGGACAATCAGAAGAAAAAAAAAAATTGCAGCTCCTGCACTGTGTCTTGCTGAGATAGTCAGAGCCAATACAGTGGTCAGACACCAATGCAAAATGCTCGGCATTGTAATGTTTAAAATAGTAATTAATGACTCAACCCTCATTGTAAAACGTTTTTCGCACTGTAAAACAATTTTGTCATTAGTAACACCAGCTCAGATTACAACCAATCATGGCTCATCTGTTTTCTGGGTATGGTCATGTGACGTTCGCACCCTGAGACCTTAGGCACTGTGATGTCATTTTCAGTCAACAGCAAGTAGCAAAATGGCTGACCCCTGATATGGATGAAAAAAAAAAAGAAAAAACGGGTTGAGTTTGATTATGAATTCGTATTCCACAAACACAATATTAAGGTCATCAGAAGACTTTTAGACTAGTGGAGCCGAGCAGATTATATTACTGTAAAGAACAGAAGACATTTGGTACTTGACTCTCGCGGGCAGTGAATAAGTGGTATATGCATTTCTTTGGCTTTTTGAGGCACAGACCACAGCACAAATAATAAAGTAATCATGCAGATTTTTTTTTGTCAACATCGTTTGTTACATTACCAATTCAAGTCAACTTTTGATTAAGATGTCAATTTAATGTTAGTCAATAGCCAACATTTTTAAATGTACCTTAAAAATATCTAAAGCAGTGGTCCTCAATCACTGGTCGACGGACTGGTACCGGGCCACAGGCCATTTGGTTACCGGCCCGCACTTAGACAGACCAAAATGGTTTTTTTTTGTTTGTTTTTTTGCGGGTGTCAGCCCCCCCACACCACCACACCCGTCGGTTACATTTCAAAGGTTAATTACAAGCAGGCCTGGGTGATTATATGATGGAAAATCATGATATTACTTGACCAATTGTGAAACATAGCGGAATTGTCCGCAACTGCAGCCAATCAGAGTCCATATTTTCCTTCTAACTTTGATTTGATGTAGGAAGTTGAAGGAATCAGAATCCGCCACTAAATGAAACAAGAATATGTAAACAGAAAATAATAGCAACAATAACGAACATGTAGGTAAACGCGCAGCTGATGGGCAGCCGTGACTTCAGAAGATGAAACTATTTTGACAGGAGTTCTTCCCCAACGCTTTTGTGGCGATATCTCCAGAGCGACGTGGAGGAGGAAACCATTATGCGATATGTCGCCAAAATCAAGGCAATCCAACAAACCTGTTGAATCATTAGAACAAATAGTACCCACGTGGAAAGCATGCAAATCTGTGTGTTGCGTGTTTGTTGACACAGTCGGCAGCCGACGGACGAAAGCAGCAATCAATCGTGTCATCTTGTGATAATGCTCATTTGCAGGTAGCAATGCTTTGTAGGCTGAGAACTCATAAATGATTGTTTACATTTTATGGCATATTCATTATTACTCAAGCGTCCATTTTTAGCAGTTGTCTGTGCTATTTTATATTGCACTGTTGAATAAAACTGATTGAACTGAATGAAAAAAAAAACAGTTAATAAAATGTTGAATTATAACCAACGCCCCCTCCCCACCCAGTCTGCGAAAAGCATGTACATGTCTAAACCGGTCCGTGACACAAAAATGGATGGGGACAACTGACGTAAAGGACTTGAGTGTAGCAGCACCAACCTCCACGAAAAATGCGAGCAAATAAATCCTCAGCATGCATCGCAGGTTGTTTATTTGCGCAGTGTGAGTTCTAGAGAATGTAAAAAACAGCACTTCTAAAACCGAGCAGCGTATGGGGAGCCTTAGGGCAAAGACAGGCAGATTAGCTATGAAAACCGGAAGGGAATAGAAAGTGAGAGTTTGGAAAGCGGTATTGATGGCGGAGGAAGGTGGAAGGAGGAGATCTAGACATTGAGAGAGGGAGGGAGAGGAGGCCGTAACATGTGATTAATGGACGGGTGGTAGTGGGAAGGTTGGAGCAGCCTGGGAGAGAGCAGAGTGACAGTAATAAAGTGAACCTGCCTCCCATTCATCTCCCTCAACCCATCTCCCGTCTGACCGCTAGGGCTTTGCACACTCTGACTAATGCCACGCTCCGCATGCGGGCACAGACAAGTGTGCCACACAGCGCTTTTAGCTGCTATACGCCGTCACATAAATGAACATACGCATTCTCTTGACCTCACGTTGTCACATTCGAGCCCGTCCCGAGTTCAATCATCCATCAGTTGAAGATGGCTGTCTGAGAGATCAACACTACCTCATCGCTTTTAATGGCTTCTAAATCATAGTGTGCATCAGATTCATCTGCTGTGAAACCGTTGCTTTAACAACAGGTCAGACACGGTGCTTGTGTAGCACCCTCCAACATGACCTCCCTGTTATTAAAATTGTGTGTATAGTTTAAAGCATAACAATGCGCTGGTGTGCTGTGTTTTTGTACATTTCAACCTTGATAATAGCACGCATCTTTCAAGCGCAGGTGGATGCAAACAATGTTGTTTAGTAACCTTCCCTCTGGCTACCATAATGAGATGCATATCCCAAATGTAGCCTCATTAACCTGTGCCGAGCTGCTGCAGATCACGTGTTGTACAATGATTCCGCACCAGGGAAACGTAACCCTCCGTAATAGGGTTATGTTAGGGATATTACCTCAGCACTGCCTTCACTCAGATCTGGTCGAATTATAATATATTAAACACGGCCCGTTACTGATGATGAACCTAAACATTCACCCTTCTGGGGTCGTGTCCTGCATTTAAAGCGAACCTTTTGTGACCTTGAGTCGTCACTCCTCTGCCTCCCAGGTGAAATTGTTATCAGTGTGTATTTGCATGGGTCGGCGATGTTAAAATTACTCGCGAATGAACGATCATTCATTTTTCCGTCGGGGGTGCCCCAGTAAATCATCATGTTTCCAAAGACTGAGGCCTCCAGCAAAATAAAATGTATGACTAAATTGACTTAACTTACTTTGGCATTAACTTGATAAAAGACCCTGCATGTTATTTCAATCATCATTGGTTTTAATTGCTCCGAGCTATCTAATGAACACGTTACAAATTGCTAAGGAAACCGTAAAAATGCCTCTCCAACGGGCCACACCTGCATGGGGTAAATCTGTCTTCATATCAGCTGCATGACTTTTGCCCAGGCAGACAATAGATTAAACAATGAATGAATGATTTATTAGCTGTCGTTGTCATGCTATTTAGATGGATGGGTGTACATGCGGCATGACCTCACTTCCTTGTTCTCCGCCTTGTATTTGAGGGTATGAGGAGAGGAGGGGGGGTGGGATGGGGGATGTTGGCAGGGCGGGGCAGGTCAGGCACACCACTGGCCACTGACAGGAGCCAGCCACTTGATCAATGATCCCTGAGTTGGGATATTGTGCAGCGCTGTGAGGCAGCTGCGGATGAACTTCAAATACATATGGAAGGATGAAGGTGTGTGTGTTTGTGGACTGCATCTATCTCTGTGTGTGCGTGTGTGTGTGTGTGTAGGACCAGAAAAGTAACTCCTCTCTCCAACCTTACCTCTCGTCTCTTCCGCCTTCTCCCTCTCTCTCAGATGGGTTATTCTGGCGATGGCCCTGACAGGCCATGGTTTGGATTTTGATTTATGTTCCTGTGAAGCTCAAATCAAAGATTCCATCTACTGCTGCTTTATGGCAGCTGGGATGATGAATGGTGCAGTCTCTCGGTCAAACCAAGCCTCTGTGTCTTTGCCCCACATTTTAATTGCTAAAGTAGCCAGTCATCGCTCAGCCCTCCTACCCTCTCCCTGCCTCCCAACCACATCCTTTCTCCGCTTTTTTTCCGCCCATTGTCTCTCGCCCTCGCTCTTATTCACGCTCGATAATGTACCTTTATCTCCTCACATGTCCGCATGTCGCTTTCCCTCATAAAACCTCAAATTGGCAGCCAGAGAGTAGCCATGTGAAAACATTCATAATCACTCTCACTGATACAGAACAATGCGGGCCTTCTCTAATATTCATTTTCGCCTCTCGTATTAGTTAATGGGTGACCTACCGCACACATGTATAGCGAGAAAGGAAATAAATCGCTGCATCAACATAAAAAGCCACTTTATTTGGCGGAAGACTGCTGGGATGCCAAGCTCTGATAGAGTTTATGTTTGCTCGCTATTTTTCAAAAGTAAACACATTCTGCAGTACATGACATTACTAAGTAGGTTAAGTATAGCCCCAGGCTATCATCCATCAGGACAGAATGAAGCGAGCATATTCTGCCCGACGAGAGGTGAAAGTTTTCCACTGTGCCGCCATGACATTTAATTTTTCACATCTCCTGCGTGTTCCTGAAATGAATTTTGGCAGACTCGGTGCAATTTAGTTGCTTGGCAGTTTGAAATTGGGCGATGAATCACAACGCGGATTCAATGGGACGCCAGTCGGTGTACAATATTTTCTCTGTGTCAGAATCGAAAGAGCGAGAGATACCGAGGGGAAAAAAAAAACAATAGAGAGAGATGCAGAGGCTGTAGATTGTGTTCTCCAATCATTTTCTACTCACGCGGCCTATCATCCCACCTGCTTCAAAAACAAAGCACCACAGTCAAGTCGTATACGAGGAGTCGTGGGAGGCTACAGACGTAGAGCAACAGCGGAGGTCTTTAAGGGCTGCACTTGGATATTTTGACAAAGAGCACTGAAGAAGGAAATCAATAAAGTCAGGACTTTGCCAGTCACTGAGCAGTGCAACGGAGAATGCAAAGTTCTAAACTCAACCTCCAGACAAACTCCAAATGAGCAACCAATAGACTGACTCAGCCTCTGACACAAGCCATTTATTAGCCTGGCAGCAGAATATGGTGCATTGCACAGCTGATGGTCTGTATCTGCGAGGACCACACATGAGAAGGATGTTGACGACAGCTTCTGAGAGACTGCTCAAATGTGTGTGAGTGGCTAAATGTGTACAATTCACTCTACTTACACGCTTTACGCCTTATTTGCTTCCAGGGCAAGTACAGTTTGAGATTTACAAGACAATACATCAGAACAAGTGTCGATGACATGCGTTCATGCTCGATATTTGCATCATCTGCTCCACTGAACACTGAAAGAAAATATCTCCTCTAGTGATTGTCTTGGGTGTATGACCATGCACTTTGACCTCTCAGTTGAAGGCCACGGTGAAGAAAATAGGACCACGATATTTTTGATATTAAGAAACAGACTTTACATATGCTCATATAATGCAATTAGTAATAACTGGAAAGGGGGCAGTCATTAAAAATGAGTAGCAGTGCTCAGTAAAAAATGTGTATCTGAAAACTTGGTAATGAATTTAATACAAATATTTCGCACAGTAAGTTATGATTTGCAATTAGGTTTTTTTTTTTCAATTGATTTGGGGATTTTGTCACCAAAACCTCTTAGAGGGATCAACCAGGCTGGACTGCCCCATTTTTGAATAAAATCTCAATTTATGTAATCTTTTATCAGGCAATGAAATGATCTTGCATTTTCTATTTTGTCAATTTTATCAATTTGTTTTGGAGAAATCAGTGAATAAATAACTATTTGCAAACCGCCCCCAAAAAATAAGGGATATGTCCTCCTCTCGCTCCTTGTCCATTCAAAGTCATTGAAAATATGGCATTAATAATGTCAAAATAACAGGAGAAACCAAAGTCACCAAGATACGCAAACGGAATGCGTTCTGATGAGGTTCTTTATATATTTAATTTCAATCCATAAGCGTTAGCTTGACTTGCTTTTTCACCACGGCCGTTCAGGTGCTACACCTTCACCACTCATCTAAAAATATCTCGGCTGAGGAGTCAGCCTCCTCGCTGGAGCTTGGGAGCTCTGAATTTTTCAAGGGCTGTCCATCCATCAATCCATTTTTTGCACAGTGTATAATCACTAGGGTCGTGCCGGGTGTGCTGGATTTGATCAAATTTCCGACTCTTTACCAAGGCACGACAACCGGGGTTATCATGAAGCTCACTATCCTACAATGATAATCCTGAAGCGGCCCCGGCTAAAAGCTCATGCCACCTCCGGGGTTCGTCGAAGAGGAGTTGAAACTGAAATTGATGCCCACTCTCACCGCAACGCGGACGGCTTCATGACTTGGCTGTTGTTTCGATTGTGGTTTTTGACACATTGGCTATTCTTGTTGGTCCTTTCACAATTTGTATCATATTGAATTTATCCATAAATTGATCGATTTTTTTTTCCAACTTGACGTCCCAGTTGATGTTAAAGTGACCAATTAAGATAATTTCCTTATTAGATTTGCAATGATTTAAAATTGTGTGCAGATGATCATAACTTTGGTGACGGGATGGGATTTTTTCTGTGGGAGAGGGAGACTGCGGGAGTGAAAATCTAGTCCCGTGTTACACTCTAGTCCACATGCTCCAAAATCGTGCACAGTTTTCAAAGAAGAGATAAAATATCTGCAATAGGAATACAAACTGACTAAGGAGTTAACTTCCTGCAGGTGGAGTAGCCATTTGCCCCTATATTTTTGTCCCCACACAATGAGAAGTGCGATGAGATGATGATTGGAGTCACACGTGTACATTGACTAAGAAACACTATATATGCATTTAATAAATTGATCCTGAGTGACTACCCTCCATCTTCCGTGACAAAATATTTGGATGTCAGGCTGGAAAATTGGAAGTGAAATCCCCTTTGTGCATGCATGTGTGCGCCGTTGTGCGCGCACGTCTTGGACTTGAGGATAATTCAAAGTGGCAGCTCGTTGTGTGAGGACAGCCTTCACAAATACACTCGTCATGCAAAAGATGTTGTCATCCCCTTCCTGGCCGTTTGTGGAAGCGATGTCTTCTAAAGCCATCAAACACATGGAGCTTTTCACCCCCCTCCTCTGCCATCGTTCAAGTCGTCCTATTGTCCTTCTAGTCGCCGCTGCTTTTTTCTCCTCCCACCTTTTGCTCCTGCACCCTGCGGAAGACGTTTTATTTTCAGTGACTCATGCGTAGCAACAGATACACAAACATTGACTAACAGTGTCTTGAAGTGCAGTCTTTGTTTCTACCTTTTGGTGACCACCAAAATGATCTGTATGCACAGTACACTAAATGAGTGTTCTCCAACATAAAATGCAAACCTTGTGCAATACCTGTCTTTGCAGTGTATATATTACACTGCATATTTTGAAAAATATGCTGAATATTGTATCATTATTTCTATGTACTATTAATATATACCTTTCTTTTCAGTTACATGAAAGTTTAAAATCCAATTTACCCAAGGGCATCATCTAACTGACTCAAAAGTGGGTAAAATTATTAGAATATACTATAAATATTATATATAAATATTAGAGATAATTTTCAGTGTGATGATCTATCGTTATTGTTATGCTACTGCCATTGCAAACTGCAACCGCAAAATTAGCATTGTTTTCTTTTTTGGGATAAAAAAATAAATGGTATAGGTATCTGTTACCAACTAAAAATAGTTTGTCTCTTGTGCTTTAAATGTTATTGTTCAAGGGGAGTTTGCCATTTAAAAATAAATAAATAAATAAAATAAAATAAACACTTTTTTAAATATATGTATGGAAAACTCCTCTCTAGCACAATTTTATACCTCCACTTTCACTTTTAATTGATATTTTAAAACAATGCAAAAAGAATCTCATAAACGGTACAGAAGATGTGACGAGGGTTGTTGCCGTGGTGTTGCCACAGTGGTGCCATGCACATGCGCAGCCTCACCGTGTTGTCAGGTGCATCAAACTATTATCTAACTATTATTAGCAGCAACAGTAAAAAAAGAAGAAAAAAAACAATTGGATAGTTCGTGAGCCAAAACTATGGGAACAAAACAACACCCGATCAAGAATAAGTCATGCTCGCAATGTATTCAACTGTGGCTAAAAAGGGCTTCTGTCCACACTCACGTTAGTGACAGGTGTGGCTTTAGTCAAGAAACTTGAAGAGGTGGAGGGAGGAGCGAAGTCAGGCGACATTCAAATCAGGGTAGCAGTGTGACAACTGCGAACTCGCTTTTTAAATGATGTCTTGTATAATGGCCTGACTTTCTTTCCCCAGTGATGACATTTGAATATTTCACTTCTGTGGCATTGTCAAGATGAATTATTGCACATTGCATTCCTAACATTTAATGGACTAATTTTAGTTAATCAATTCCAGGCGTGTTTGCAAATGAAGATGCTGGTTAGTAAAAGCGCAACCATAGTTCTAGATAGCCTGAATACGAGATACAAGATAGTTCTCCCAATGAGACGAATTATAAATGCTTACTTTAATCTGTGCCTTTATAAACCACACTGTGTTACTGCGGTGTGAATCCAAATATTCTAAGACTGTGATGTGGGTAGGGGCATTTGCCTTGTGAAGTGGTACACTCTCATTTTATGTTTGTTATGCAACTGTTCTTTCAAAAGGTCGAAAACTATGACTGCCTGATGGTGCGTTTGATGTGTGAGCTTTTTAATATGAGCATCAAAAGGATCGTCACGCTGAGCACAGGGACCTCACAAGGGCATGCGCTCAACCTTCTGACCTTTACGCTGCTAACCCTCGACTGTGTTACAACCTACAGCGCCAATCACGTAACGTTTACCGATGACACGACGGTGGTTGGCCTCAATACCAATGATGATGAAGCAAACCAGAGGAAGGAGATGAACCAACTGGTCTGGTGATACAATAAACAACAATATTATCCTCAATGTGGGGTCAATTAAATCAATGGTTGCCGATTTCAGGCAAAGTCGTTCACAGCAACCCCATCCCAAACTATTGAGGCACTGCCCTGGAGAATCTCTCATGAAATGATGACATCACATCACTGGCCAAGATGGCTCAGATTCACCTCGCGTTAGACCGCAAACCGGGCAATGCAAAAATCCCACCGCCTTCTGCTCCTTCTCCCAGGGCGCAATCGAGGACATCCTCGCTTGTTGCATTTGCTGGAGTGTGTGCTACAAAACCTACACTTCCTCCTGCTAGAAGACTCTACAACGCATAGAGCCAGTGAGACGACCCCCCCCCCCTATCATCAATAACAGATATTTATCTCACCCACAGAGCCATCAGCATTGCTGGTAACACGGCCCTGCTCTTACACTCCCTCTTCAGCCTCCTGCCCTCATGGATGAGGTACCGGTCCAGTCCTCCGGGCAGTCAATCAGCTTTATCCATTCGGCTGCCAGAATGCTGAAGTCTGTCCATTATCTTAGCTCTCCGCCACCCGTGACGGGACCATAATATAACATTTTACCTCTGCTGCTATCTGAATGAACATTTTGTACTTGTGTCTATGGTCAGCTGTCGATATGCTGCATATATTGCACTACACCCCATTGCTAGCGAAGGTATAAAATTCAGTTTACCTGGCAAATTTTGTCTAATTGCATAGATTGAATTTTTTAATTTAGAATTTCAATTCAGCGTCACTAAAATGAGAGCAAGATTTCAATGTTTCTGTATGTGTTGAGTAGTGTTGAGAGTTGAACAGTTTGACGCCTTAAAAATCAACACTTTCTATACATGAAAAAAATACAAGCCTAGTTCCAATGGACACTGTTAAATTTTTGGCTGGCCGATTACTGCACAAGACATCAACACCACACCTAGCATCATCCAAATATCTCCTTTCATTACTGAATCAATCTGTTCACATTGGTGACCAGAAGCTGGATGGACTCCCTGCAGAGTACTTCAGATAGATTTCCCATTTTAGATCGGAGCATAGCAGAGTGAGCTTCGATTGGAGCCGACATTGGAGGAGTACTTCAGGGCAAACCAGCTGTGACTGGCCTGATGTGTAGCTGTCACCGTGTGGTGACATGATATAATATGAAATGATATTGAACAACGTCGCTTTGGCACTAAATTGTTAGCAGAGCTTCAGGTCTGACAGCAGCCAGTTTATGGCTTTAATCCCAAGGTCCTTTAAACCTTGTTTGACATAAATTGAGTTTGGCTTCTTGGCAGCAGGGAAAAAAGAGCAATGGCAGTGAAAACACGTTTAGTTCCTCTGCCTTGTTTGGTTTGAATGGAAAGTTGTTTCTTCTTGTCTGTGAAGTTTCATTTGCTCTTGAGCAGCAGTAAATGTCTTTGTTAATGTCCAAGTGGGTCTTAAGTCAAAGTCAAAAGCAATCCGCTCCGTGATGCTGGTTAAAAAAAAAAAAAAAGATTTTGAAATCAGTTAAATTTGCACCAATTAATTCAAAGTTTTTTCATCCGTAGAAAACCTTATTAACTGTATAGGTAATTCATTTCAAGATGAGCTATCATACATCAAAGTAGTGACAAAAATAAGTCACTGTAATATTAATGGGTGAAAACAAAGCCATTAAACACTAATAACTTTAATAGCAAGTGACCAAAAGGAAATAAAACACTTTCATGCAATAATGAAGGTTGTACAGCAATAAATCACCCTTTACGAGAGACACCTTTAACAGCAACATATTTTCTTAAGTGTCATGATTTCCCACTTTTTGCATTTGTATTAGACAGCACAGAAACCTAGTGTTTGACGCATCTGCATTTCTCATGTTCAGCTCTGGCCTTGCTGTTCATGTTCTTCCCATGCTTGCAATACAAATTCCTCCCACATGCATGCATTTTGGGTTAAATGATGCCTCTAAAATTTGTCAATTTGTGCCCTGTGATTTACTGGTGACAATTCCAGCATACATCCAACCTCGCCCAATGTGATTGTTCCATGCATACCAACAAAATGTGGCTAACACAGGCCGACCCCTCTTCATGTCAAACATTACAAGCAGACAGCAGTCATTAATCCAAGTCTTTTGTTCACAAAAGGCTGGTATTTTTATTGTGGGTATTATTGTCTTCATTGTTCTTCTTCACAGAGTGCAGGCTGAAATTAAGACTAGTGAGCTACGTGGATAGCGTGAGACTCCCTGCCTACCACCCATCACTTAAAATCAGATTGCAATTGAATGAATGAATACTTTCCGAGTCCTGTCGAGCGAGCGCCGTGTACTGCAACGGCAAGTAAATGACAGAAATGTCAACAAGTAGAAGAATAACATGAAACTATTAGACTATACGACTTCTGATAGGCCCTCTCTACTACGGCCATGGTGCTGCACTAAATCGCCTGCGGGTTGGTCGACTCATGGCAAGAATGTAAAGCGACTGACAGAAAAATCAACAACTTTTTTTCCATTTTTAATTCTGACAGGACCTCAACTTTCGTAGGCCCCTGGGCTCAAGTAAGCGGCCCTGCTTAAATTACAATCCTGAGGCAGTTAGACAGTCATCACATGTGACTGCGAGGATGTCGACATCCGCTGGCGATCTGTGATAAATCTGCTTTGCAAAGCTCAATGAAAAGCCGAACACAGGTCTGAAGGACCCGTTACCATGACTAATGCTCTCACTGACAGCCAAAGATAAGACTTATCCTTCACCTCAGCCGAGCCATTTCTCAGCAATAATGTTCATAATTGAGTGCTCCAATGTCATTATTGTGTGAATATATTAAAATGTGATTTAGGTTATCGGGCACCAAGGTCACCAGCACAACACGTCCAACAAAATGCTGCTTGTGTGTGTACATTCCTGTGTGCAATGCAGACAATAAATAAGTGGAGAGGATTTGGTGCAAGAGTGGAGAATTTGGTGTATTGCTTAATTAGATGTACGGGAGACATCTGTTTTTAAAGGGAATCCACAACACTGGCACATTAATTCTGTTTGTAATGAATGACTGGATGTCAGTGTGGGCTGCAGAATCATCACAAGAGGAAGTAAGTGTGTCTGTGTGCAATACAGTGACGCTTTTCCATCTGTTTGGCAAAAAACATTCACACCATAGCTGTGCAGTCGCCAGAATGAGGAGGGATTCAAGATGGACTAATGCTGATTGGAACGCATTTTGAGTGAGGGAAGTGAAACAAAGATGGAGTGGACATTATGCTGCTGAATCTTAGTTAAGGATGCTTCACAAGTGTTTGACAGTGTCATTAATCTCTTGAAATTACAAAAAAAAAAAAATACAAAACAATGGCCAGCTGGTGTTAGAGAGAAAGACCACTTTTGCTTTATGGATTTTCTGCAAATATCCAATCATGAGTAAGTCCACACTGCTAATACACACACACACCAGACAGATACTATCTCTCATACTAATCTAATGAGATGCAATAGAAGAACACTTGCAAAATCTAATGACATCCGATGCAAAAATTTGATCAAGAATGCTGCTGCCTTCCAGTGATAATAATGTTTAGTAAATTTTTAACATTGTGGTAAGAATTTGGAGTAGTATGCTCCCAACAGTATCATTTAGAGATAATTCTCACACTTTGTATTTTCACATACCCCACAAAGTGTCCAAAGTGGCCATTAATGGCCTGCAGTTTCTTTGTTATTGCTCTGCGGCATAATTTAAAAAAAATAAAGTTTGAGCTACCCTAGCTCAGCCCACATCAGACTGTTTCAGGATCCAGGACGCATTGAAAAGAAAAAAAAAAAGCCAACCAAAACATTAGAACTGGGTAAGCGTTTCTCCAAGGCTGAATTTCTGCTGCAGTTCTCTGAATCGAGTAATAAAAAAAATCAGGTATGACCCACAAGCTTAGACATCCAGAAATACAGATGTGATTTATTATCACCATATATTGTGCAATATATCATCATTCTCATTTATATTTCTGTTATCTTTGAAAATTGCTGGACACCGTAGTCAAAAACCTCTCTCGTTTTGCATATTAGCAATTGTGTTGTGCCCAGACGGATAAAAATGTTTCCTCTCTGTGAGTGACTGACTCCAGAGGGACTACTTGGCACCTGGAGTGACAGGCTGCCATCAGCGTGCAAAGATGCTAATATGAATTCTGATCACTCCCAATAGGCAAGGGACTTACTGCCCATCAGCGGCTTCTAGTGGTTCTCCACACATGGCAGTGTCAAGGGGCACGCTGTAAAAGCCTGGCAAATGGAGTTGGCACCACAGCCAAAGCCAGACTCTGCATTGACACTTCTCTAACCCTTCTTAAGTGATAATATAGCTTAATGTACTCCATCATGTCATAAATGCAAAGGGCTACCTTCAAGATTTTCAGCCTGATGGGAAATTTCTCTGACAAATCAACCGCTTAAACTATGTCTGTCCTTCATTATAGACGTCTGTGTGAGCACTGGATGGTCAAAGGCTAATTACAACCAGGATAAGAGGCAGGGAGGCCGGAGAGACAGCGGAGTCACATTTTTAATTGGTGTAAATTTATGCCGATTATTTTTTTTCCAAGTCTCAAATTCAAAAAGGACATCACTTGTTTATTCATAGACAAGCAGCAAATCATGGACGTTTACATTTTTGATGATTTTATGTTTATTTTACTGGGAGAAAAACGGTAATGTATTGATACACTGATTAGCTGGATATGAAGAAATGTGTTAAAATCCGATCAATTGCAGAGGTTTTTATATTAAAGGAGGTGTTTATATGTCTGACAGCATGAAGTTCATATTTAATAGTAGCTCTCACCCAACCAACATAATACTGTGAATATATAACAGGAATAATAACTGGACTTGTGATAGGAGTTTCGTGTCCGTCAACCTTATCCGGTGAGGGGTAATTAGGTTATTTGAGGCTTTTAATCACATCTCTTCCATGAGGTAAAATCCTGCCGTAAAAAGTAGAGAGGTAACATTGAGCTGGACTTAGGTGAGAAATGTCAAATTAATCAGACTTCGTGAGCCTAAATCCCATGTATTTTTAATGAGAATTTTCCCTTACATTTTTGTGAACTGGTGTCACCATGGTTACACAAAACGTTGCCCAAATGACTGCTTTACTGCATTGGAGATGAAGCTATCATTATTTTATTTTTCTAAGCTCTAAACCAAATAAGATATATAAAAAGTCCAGAATAATTAAGAATATAAAAAGTTAAAAAAAAGATTAAAAAAAATAATAATACAATGCGCTGCATAGCTTAGCAAATTATAGCATTAAGGTTGCTTTGTAGCCATAAAGGCGGGCCTATAGACTACAAACCTTCTGGGTGAAAAGTTTGAAGATGTCCACGTTTCGAGCCGTCATGCAATGCTGTCATCAAGCAAACACACAGCCAAAACAACAGATCAATTTTCTGTTCAAACAATGTCATGCACAATACCGGGGTTGAAATATAAAATCATTTTGGATTGGTGGCCCTGCCAAGGTGACAACAACCATTTTCATCAATGACCCAAGATACTCAAACTAAGCAAGGCCTTAGTCCAGATCTGAGTAGTTGTTTGACAAGATGCAAATTTCATTTGGATTTTCGTGATCACCTTGAAAGGACTGAACACCATCAAAAAAAAAGAAAATTCATCCGCAGCACAGTTCGCTGTAATGCTTGCTTCACTTGGGAGACTGATGATACTGTCTTTTCTGCTAAGACTCCCGCCGCTTGACATCTTGACATGACGAGAAGGATGTTCCTGTCTGTCTCGTCACATCACGGCTGTCCTGATTCGGATCCCTCCCATCCAGCGCCATGTGACACCTCGCTTTAAAAAAGCTGCCCGTCCATCATAAACATCCTTCCTTTTATGTTCGCCGTCTGAGCGGGAAGGGCAAAGAGAGAGATCAGCCTATCAAAGACATGTTGACAGTCAGGCAGACTGACAGAATATCACAGGAGCAATGTGCCAGACGTAGCTGGGAATATCGCTCACAAGGTCGTTGATGATTATTAGATACTCAGATGTTGAGAAGTGTCCGCAATCGCAAATCTACAGGTAGGATCCCATGTAACGCAAGATTCCTGAGAACAGTGCAATCGTGTATATAAATCAATGATGTGAATCAATCTTTTGCGAAATATTCTGGGCAGGTCTGCAGTCGTCTTAAATTAAACCCCTCACCTTGACGCCATATAAATGCAATACTGTCAATAAAGTGGGTATAAATAGATCGGGGTGTAACCATTCATAATCTACCTGAATATTTTAAAAGGGTCTTTTGGGCCAGAAAAAGGAGAGCGACATGATCAATTGTCTTACTTCAGCCCCTACAATCAGAGGTGCGCTAATTGAAATGGTGTAGAATCATCTGGCTGCCCTAAAGGAGGAAGCTTATCAGATTTCTCCCTCAAAATTGCCAGAAATGAATAAAAAAATCCTTTGTCTTGTGTCTTCTTGCCTGCGGTCTGGAAAGAGAAAGTTGTGTGCTGACTGCTTGTGGTGACGTGTTGAGAAATGTTAAAGAGACCTTTTCACTGTCTGACCCATTCAGTTTGTGAATGTTAAAGTTCTTTAATGGAGACATGAGCGCAAAAGTGAACTGTATCGTTTGATGACAAGGGGGAAGGGTGAAAACCAACAGCAGAGTAAAAAGACATTACGGACGCTTAGCAACGCCTTACGGAGGAGTTCATGAAATATGCAGCTGGTCAAAAGCTTAAAGAATATCACAAGTGTTTAAGGTGGATTGGAGGACATATTTGAAGCGTGCTCGCTGCGAACCTCCACCGCATGCCCACCTTTCCCTGAGCCATTCTATTTTCAGAGTGAAGCTAATAAATAGGGATATGGAAAAGGTTTCTCTGCAGGCTCACAATGAGAAACGATAGGAGATTATTTTAGAATGAAGATCAATGACAAAAGTCCAAACGATGTAGCAGCAGGAGACAGTTGCGTCTTAATGTAAGATGAGTGGACTGACACAAAGCCGAGGCCAAAGGCAAGCTCTTCATCTCCCCAATTCACGCCACAGAGTGGAAATTAGTCTGTGCCATTCGTCGCAGATTTTTACAAATGAATTACCTGGTATATTAATAGGGCGAGAGGGATTTATTAAACACTATGAGTAAAAGTAGCTTTAATTATGCATACTTTATTAAACCTGTTTGACTTAACTGTCTGCCGTCCAGGTGCATTGTTCATAGTAGCCAGGTAAGAATAATGTAAGACAGTTACAAACAATGACAAAAAGAAATGGAGCCTCTTAAACAATTAATTTCGGACCACTTCTTAACCTCCGATTTGAAAACAGTTGGAGGAAATAATGGAATGTGATAAGATTAGTGGTAGTTATTAATTAATTGTCACCATCATAAAACTATTTGTGGCTAGTAGATTCTTCAAGTGTGGTTACATGAGATCTGTTTTTTTAAAAAATAATTAGCCAAATTGCCATTTGTACAATCTCAGAATATTCAAATTTCATCTAGTTTGTTGCTCAGCCTGATTTAGCTTTACTGTCAGTTGACGTATATCGTGTGTATCATTCTTTTATTCAAATTAATATCGCAAAAACTGCAACAATAATATTTGCGCCGGCGGTTTGCTCTTTGTCTTTCAACGGTCATTTTGGCCACCGACATGAGCGAGAGTTCCTGCCCTGGCCCTTCTGTTGTCTGAGGGGACCGCCGCGCCGACAATGGTGTCAACTCTTCCCCTGGAGGGGGGGGACACCTCCGAGTGATTTGTGGTTCGGAAAGACTGATGAAGTACTATTGCCACCCTGCTTCTTTGCAAGATCAATTCTACATGTAGGAGTGCGCTTTATGAATGATGGAGACCTCCTTAAGCCATCCATACAGCTGCCCAAAGACACAGCCCCAGTCCCCATTGCACCTACAAGGCAGGAGAGAAGCAATCAGTCTTCTCAACGGAGCCATGCATTACGTACCCACACCCACACATCAACTCATCCCCGTGAATACACAGATAAGCCAACATGGCAAACATACAGATACACATAGTTAGCTGGAAATAAGTGAAATAAACACCACATATAATTTGTAAGTCTTTTAAGACATATTGTAGTCAAATGTTCAAGATACATTACAATCACACCTCACTTTTGTGTATTCTGTTTGGATACCTGAATGTCAGAGATGGGGGGGACTTGAGTCATATGACTTGGCTCGAGTCGAGCTTGAGTCGCTATTTTTAGGAATTGCGATCAGAAATGGCTTGACTTGGGATTTGGTATCGAACTTGACTTAAACTTTAACTACATGACGACAAGTTTTAAATCTGCATTTTAACGCAGTTAGCCTTTTTAGGGAGGAAAACAAGAAAGGGGATTGTTTTTTTCAGTCAGCGTCACTTGTTAAGGCCTTTACACACCAAACCGAAGTTGGCCGTCGTGGCCTACTGTCGCATCAGCCTAGAAGTTGGCACGTCGGACCAGAAAATGACAGAAGAACACACGAGACGGGATTAAGTTCTGCGCATTTAAAAAGTAGTGTCCATTCACCAAAATATGGGCACCATAGACACTGCGTCACCGGCCTGTTGCTAGTCGATATTTGTGGGGCGAAAAAAGATGTGGAGATGTCTTTGGATTCAAGAATGGTCGATATGATGAAACTGGGGAAAACAATAACAAACAATAATCAAGGTTTTAAACTTGAAAATGAGAGAGACAACATCTCTAAATTTTGTTTCATCTGTCTCTGACACATTTAGATAGCTCTGTGAACCCAAGCTCAGTTTAGCTCACCACTCAAATACTTCAATGTCGCCTCTGCATTTTGAGAAGCCAATAAAGCGATAGATAAAACACTGTGGACACTGTAATCTTGAAACTATACCATTTAAAACAGAGGTCGTTATTTAAGCACAGACATTGATACATGGAGTCTAAAATTGAGCGCTTATTCGTTAAACAGCGTTTATACAGTATTTTTCTGGTCGTGAGTGGGTCCGCCATAGTTGATGTGTCAATGGCGCCATAAACTAAACTCACCTTCAAAAAGTGACAACGTACAAAGTGCACAAAGTTAATGCCTTTCATTCACCCATTTACACACATTATTAAGATTTGGGCAACAGATTGGCACCTGAATCAATGTATGCAGTTATTAAATCTGATGATCATGCATTATTATGCAGCATATTTAAATTTTTAACACCAGAGTGTGCGTGCCACTCATGTAAATAATAAACAAATCATTTAAAGTGTAGACATTTATGTTTAGCATTTTACTTTTAGAGATGCAATTTTTGTAGTAGGATCAGTTATAAAAGTATTTGATCTCTCTTTTACTGAACACGATTTTATGACTTGACTTGCTTGAAATTTGGTGGCAACTCAACTTGACTTGCTTGATTTTTTTTCACAATGACTTGGGACTTGCTTGACACTTGTAGGTTACCCCTCAAAACTTATTGTGACTCGCACATATGTAACTCACTTCAAACTTTGCTGCATGCCTTCCCCAGAATGTTTAAAAGATTAATATAAACGGTATTTTGCTTTTTTGTGTAAGAATTTGTATATGCGTCATGGGAGAATATAGAAATGGAAAAAAATGGTTGCCAGTTGAGTGGGGTGTGGTTTCAGGGAATTCATCAAACAAACTCAAAGTATATGTGAGTGGAAATACTGTCTGGATTTTTAATGGTCCTGAAGCTCTGTTTTATATACCCTTGGCGATTCATTTTAATGATTCAAATTTGGTAGCGTTGTTAACAGTCTTCTGTGTGGTGTGTCAAATTTAAATTGAGCAAATATTTCCTGTATTACAGTGTGGAGTGTATCCTCATATTATCACAGCAAGCAAAGAAACCGACTATGTTTTTACAGCTAATGTGTGCGTACCTGCGTGCGGCAGAAAGAGATAAGTAAAGTTTCATGGCTTGGATGCTAGCTGTAAAATTAATAAAATCTAACCTTTAACAATAATCCAACATTGATAAGTGTGCTTCTTACATTTTAATTCTGGTGTGTCAATATTTAAGTTCTGCATCCTTTTGGTTTTGCCCTTTTAGTCTTGCCACATGCTAATTACAAGCTGTAACATTGCGTGTGACTGTCGAACTATGATGGTTAGATACAGGACAAAAGACTAATAATTAATGTCGGTGTTATTTTATATAGTTTAACCGGACTTTCAAATCAGACAGTTAAAGCGCAAAGACACACTACTATCTTATACTCAATGTACCTTAGTCCAAATGACAGTGTTGGCATTGTTTACCACTTGCATCAGTTAATGTTTCTGCGCTAACTTGAGTTTTCTAAGGATCTAAACCATTTCTAACGTTTATGTTTGCTAGATATCGGTCTCTGTCATTGAAGCTTTTTGTTTGCGCACTTTTTTCAATTACTGCCAATCCTCTGTAGCGTTAAACATGGCCGCCAGAGCCCACATCACAAAGCTTGTTCCACGCCCTATTATATATGGTCTAAATTGCAGTACATTACAGGTGTGTCGATTATCAAACTGGCAAAATAATTACCAACGGCGGTCAGTGGAGGAGTGTGGAGGCTAAACCACATTTAAATCAAGAGTAATGGTCGGTCAACTGAACGGTAAGTAACATGTGATATTTGTATTAATTACCTATTATGGTTTGCTTCAGTGTTGGTACTACTTAAAGAGTTATTTACATGCAGTTTGGGCATCAGCATGTATGGCATGTGAACGTAAACACAACCACATATGACTTGTGTCAACTGGAATATCCATGTAAACAGATGAACACAAAAAATGAATACAGGCATTAAAAAGCAATTGCCTACTTTGCCCTGCAGTGTTGACCCAGCCATAAGGGAGATTAGACTGAGGGCTGAATAAGACCATGAATAGAGCAACATATATTGATGCCCTGAGTCATGCCTCCTGGAGAGGTGTTGAAAGCTAAACATAGAATGCAATGAATACTTGATTGTTCCAGACTCCATGAAAATAAAGGCCCCTCACTGAAGAACATGAATGAACACTTTTTACCTGTTTTCTATTCACTTGATTTTGCCTCACTCTATTTGGGGTGGAGAGTGAAGAGTCAAGCTGCCATCAAGCATGGAGGATGCAATCTTTTTTATTTGTATTTTTTTAATAAAGAACAACCCACCGCCTGGGAAAACTAATATGCAGTATACACATAAATATATATATATGTATATATATATATATATATGTGTGTGTGTGTGGGGGTGTGTGTGTGTACATATATGGGTGGATGGTGTGTGTGTGTTTAAATGAGCAGGATTAATACATTCATTGAAGTATAAAATTGATTCATTTTATCTTTGCCGTCTCAAACACCTTTAAGTTCGGTGCGCAGGACAAAGCTGACGGACTCTCAGTGTGACATGTCTTGACATGGCATCTTACTCTTAGTGTGACATCTAGAAAAGATCCTTGTGCAGTACACACCTACAGTATTGCGAACCAGTGAATTTGATGTGTCACACAATCGCAAAAGGTTGGCCATCTTTCATCGCTAAGTACGGCAACAACACTAGGACAAAACACTCTGCGGCACATGTTCGTAAAACTCAAAGTATATATTGATGACATATGCAATACTTTTATATTGTCATGCTCCAGGAGAAGAGGGTCTTAAACTTTTCATTTTCGTGCAACTTATCACAGAAGGCTACCATCTATGTCCTTCCATCCATTGCATATTTCTTTTTCATCAATACCCAACAAAGTGCTCACAAAACACTTCTCAATGAAGCATGAAAAGATTTTGGTATGTGTACAATAAAAAACACATTCTTAGGTCTGTACATCTTCATTACGTAAAGCAGTTAATTTGCTCTAAATTTTTTCTCAGAAAATCATTCCAAGCATAGATGCTTGTTTTAATTTTTATTAATCAAAACCACCATCCAATCATATTTTCCTTAAAACAAGAGAATTATAAACTATTTATAATTATGAGCAAACAAGCAACATACCGAACTTCGCATTCCAGAAACAACAACCAAAGGAGTGAGTAAAATCATCATATTTATTATTTTGAAGGCCTGTTTTGTTTTAAGTCTATTCAACGTCCTTCTAAAATGTTCCATTTGACCGTTTCTATCAAAATGTTGTTCATTACCTGTTTCCCATTTTATTTCATCCATATTTTATTTCTCGGTACTCCAATTGGGGTAACTCATGATCCTTGTCAAATATCTAGTTTAGAAACGGCTCCCAATGTCAGAATTATGTTTAAATATGAAGCGCTCTCCTGAATGCTAACCAACGGTGATGTTTGTGCCTTGCAACCATAGCAACAGCTCGCAGCTAACAGGAGCAGTAAACATCCAAAGTTATTTTTGCTGTTTGCTTTTCTTCAGAGTAGGCATTAAATCAATTGTTCAAGTGATTTTCAGCAGTCAAAAAATAAAAAAGAAAACCTTTCCGCACCCACCCCCCAACTATTAGAGCGAGCAATGACACACTTACAAAGCATAACCAATGACAAATGACGTTTTGTTACCGGGACTTGCCCACCAATATGTCTGCCGACAATGCATTGTGGGAAATGCGGAAAAGCACGAACCACTCTATTGTATGTCTACTTTTGTCTTTATATTCAACTCAATAAAGTCACTTCAACATATTTTGAGAGGAGAACATGGAGCCCGGGTAGCATGGATAAGAACAGATATGATAAATTAATGACCTGAATCTTAGGTTTCTCCAAAATATTACGAACCGCCTACAGTGAGGACCACACTCATCGTGGGTTGTTCCTAAGTGACCCTGTTTTTCATCTGGCTTAAGAAAGCCATTGAATTGTATATTGTGACTGTATGGGAGAGGTATTCATGCAAATGGCTTTATCGTGGAAGGGAGATGATTATTGTAGCGTGAGTTCGTATTCCAGCTGAGGTAACTTTGTGTTTACCTTTGGCTTTTGAAAAAAAAAAAATCAAATGCCATTCTTAATTTGAATGCCATAATAATTTATTAAATGTCATAATATGTTTGTGTGTGTGTGTACTAGTGAAAATTCCACCAGCCAACACTCGTGTGAATATAGAGAAATTGGCTGTTTAATTCACAGTATATCATGATAATACCCAGCTATCATACAAATATGCCGCCAACAGAATAGGAAATGGAATCAATCAGAAGAATCTAATTGAACGCTAACCAAACGTTATGTTGGTGGCTGAGTTTGAAATGACAAATCGTTATGCAATATTACTGTACACGGTTGAAATGCTCGGTGTTAAGCATTTTGGTTGCGGAGAAGTATGAATGCTAGGCTCTGTGTAGCATTCACTATTAACTAAAGCTTTTCTTCTTTATCTCTTACGTGATGTAATATTTCATGCACACAGAAAAGCCAGACCGATGCCATTGTGATAACTTCCATTTACAGTGTAAGCCGGAATAGACACTGTGCAGAGGCCGTCGACTATTTATGGGTTAATCGATACAGTCCCTGGATGACACCATGTCCTCGCTACTTTCTGTCATGATGACGGCTCACTAATTTTGGAGGGGCTGCTTTCTCCTCCTGCCGTCAGCCGGCTCCAAGATGTTTTAATTTGGCTGTAAAAATGCCAATCACTATGGTTACTTCTTGTTCCCGAGGGAGGTCATGATGGGGGCAAGTCCATAGGAGGAAATATATTCTCATAGTTCTCTTTAGAAACCTTGCTAACCCCTGACATCCCATTTGGGTTGTAACTTCATGTTGTTAAAGTGACAGCGACCCAACTGCTCTTAGAGAAGCTGGGGCACAGCCAAATCCTGGTCAGAAACGCCCTTAATTCTTGTCCTACTCAGTTTGCTTGTGAGTGCCTGCGTTCGTGCATGTGCGTGTGCGTGTTTGTGCAAGTGAGCTCCAGCGATTCCTTACTCTGTATCCAATGCGTTGATGAGCATGTAATGCGCAGGCTGCATTGAGTTTTTACGCAATAAGATATTAATGTGTTTTTTGTAGCAGGTGTCAGTAAAAGACGCCCCACGCGCAGACACAGGCTCAAATAGAGATTCATACCGTTACTTGGTCTCCTGAGACACTGCTGGCCCAAGGAAAAATAAAAAAGAGAGAAGTGATGAAAAACTCTCATTACCACGACACGAAGACTTGACGCTGCTTCCTTGAACTGACTTTGATCTCTCCCTAACGTGGATATATGGGAGAACTGATGCTTTTACTGTGATGAAAGCCAACATTTAACAGCTCACATTAAGTAAGAGTGGAAAGGACATCAGGCATGTTGGCATTTTAGTAGGGTGCATAGAGGGGGTTTTGACATGTATTTTTGCACGGAATATTTTTTTTTTCGGCTGAATTTACTGCAAATACAAATAAGCTAATCCTTTATTAGACTGAATGTGGGTGTTATTACAACAGAAGAGTGAATTGTTACACAATTGTCCAGGCTAAATGGAGTTTTATAGTCACATGGTCATGTGTATTTTTGTTGCACGCCACACAGGAAAAAAAAATAACGAGTAAGTCCCTCCCATATCACCAAATCTTGTACCCCAAAGCAGACTCAACAGGTAGGAAATTAAAACACATTTTTGGGGGGGTGTGAGGAAGATTAAATAATTTTAAAGGTGACATGTCAACAGCTCTCCTGAAGAGCAGACTGAAAGAAGAAACCTCCGAAACAAAGCGAAAGATGCAGCAGTAAACGCCTGGAGAAGCATGTCAAATGAAGAATGCAACTGTCTGGTGACGTCAATCGGCCGCAGGCTTGATGCAGTTATTGCATATAAGGGTTATGTCACCAAATATTGAATGTTATTCATGAGAACTTAATTTAATGTTCCATTCCAATACACTTGAAAAGAGGGTGGCTTCAAGCAGAAAGGTAAACGACATAAAATACCATGAAAATAAAAGCTGGAATTCTGAACTTTTGTCTCATATTCATCATATGATCTGAAACCTAAGTCTCCAAGTGTCAATAAAAACAAAGGAAATTGACATACCTTTTGAAGGAGCTGTATTTTGACAAAAACTCTTTTGATGGGACACTTGTCATGGATGAATAAATGAATACTATTCTATAAACTCTTATCATGAGTATACTCACATTCAAAAGCTTAGACGTGTCACAACACATGAGTCATAATGATTATTTTTCATTCCAGTAATTCCATGTTTGGATTTTTATTGTATCACAATCTTGTCATCCAGATTGTTTGTATCATGATGCTGGATATGATATAAAAAATATATATATTTTTTTTTAATTGAGGGGGGAGGTGTTTGGAGATGTGAAGTGACTCACGCGTCCAGCAGAGGTAGGAGGATACTTGTGGAAATGAGTGGGGAGAGAGGGGGAGGCGTCCTCTCGCAGCTCAGCCTGACAAGTAAAGAGTTAACGGGGCGGTGGGTTTGCCCATTCTCCACTTTGAGTGACGCGATCATCTTTCTTCTTCCCCCAAGTTTGCTTGTTACCAGAGCAGGCGGCCGAGCTGCTTGGACGCAAGCTGGGTGGTGTGTGTGTGTGTGTCCGATCGCGTGCGCGTGTGTATGCTCGTGTGACACCCTCCAGCACAACAACACGCCGACAACGTTGCTAACGCGAACGCGCCGCCTACAAACCCAAAAAGCATGATGACTTTTTCTTCTCCGGCGGACTCCTCGATGTCGTGCCGAGGCGTGAAGCTTTCTCTCTGAGCGGAAGGTGGATCTTCTCGAATACGGCGAGTGGCTTTGTCGCGTGCGGAGAAAAAGGAGGAGTTTGGCGGAAATCCCAGCAAATACAGTCACAAATGCCACGGAGGAAACAAGAGGCGCCCAAGCGCGCGCCAGGTACGTATCCCACTATCACGCGTGTGTCAAAATTGCGTTTAAGCGCCTCACATTGTGTTTAGTGCACTTCACAATGCGCTAACAATGACTTATTTCAGCGTCTCTACCACTCATATGTGTAATAATAGGTTGGACGCAGCAAGCCGTTTATCCTGCTGACATAACTTCTTTACACAAGCTAAAAAACAAAAGTCGAAACGGTGCCGTCCTTTCTCTCCCTCTTGACAAGATAAACAATTTCCGAGCAGACAATGGGAGTTTCGTGGGCTGGAAGGAGCCATAATCGACAGTTGCCATGTCCGATTTGACGGTTGATTGATTGGCTGTCACGCGGCTTTGATGTGATCCCTCCCGATTTGCATCAGGAAATCACTTCCCACCATGTGCTGCAGCCCCCTGACGTCACGTTTAAACCACTTTCAAAGGATCCGTGTACTTTTTCTGCCTCCCCTCGAGCACACTCACTGTTGGTCAAGTGACTGATTAAAAAAAAGTGAGGAGCCGAGAGAGGTTTCACATCGAGGCTGTGCACACTTTCTTATTTTGTTTTTAGGCAGCGCTTTTTTGCATTTTTTTACTCACTAACCCAAAGTGTACTTATTTGTCAATTGCACGTTAAAACAACAGGTGGCGCTATAGCCCCTGAGTCTCACTTTAGCCAAAACTGCAAAAGTCCCAATAATCTTTGATTACATTTTTTTATTGAGTATGTGGGAATTGAAAAGCTTTATTTTGATTTTATGTTATTTATTTTTAATGATCTAGATTCTTTTTGATCATTTTAGTGAGGCAGAGGGGAGCAATTCCACCTACAGTTCTAAGCTTAGGGATTGAATACGAACTCCAGCCTTCCTGTGTTGAGTTTGCATGTTCACTGCGTTCTCTTTCTTCCTCTGACACGTAAAAAATATGCTTACTAAGTTAACCGTGGACTATAAATTGTCCTTAGTTGTGACTGTGAGTTGTCGTTTGTCCCGCCACTTCCCCCAAATCAGCTGGGGTAGCCGCCTGCTCTCTAAGCAGTATAAAAGTGGGTGGTTGGCCGTTATTTTTGTTTGTTGTATTTGGCTGAAATCTGAGTACGGAACGTAATAATGCAGCCCAAAAAGTTGTACTGTGGTGTAGCTCTCCATGAATGTAGTGCATCTTTCCACTGATTGAGCTCTTGTTGCTCTTTAAAGCACAACCTAGATCAGATTGAATCAGTGGCACCTCTGCTGGTTGCAGCCAAGTTGTACACTCCCATTTTGCCACAATTCAATCAAGACGCATTTAATCAACAATCAATTCCACACTAGACTGATTTTGTAATAGTCAATTCCCTACATTAGTTTGCCCATCCCTTACAGGGAGACAGTAGTGCACACTCTGACGTTCTACCTGTAAAAAAAGCAGTGCTTTGAAGAAAAGTCTTTAGCCAGAATGAAGTGTTCCTAAAAGTCATTAGCATGTATACAATTAGTCAATACGTGTTTTATCAAAGTACCCATGCTTGCTTCAACCTGGTTGGGAAGAAACACACGCGCACACACTGAAAACATCATAGTCCCGTGTGTACATGTTCACTTTGAACACACACACTCACACAGTGGCCAGGGGAGGTGGGAGGAGCGGGTAAGGGGTTGTAAAAGGAGCTGTGTGCTATGTAATGGAGGGGAGGAATGGGTTTGCTCTGTCAGACCGGGCCGCCACAACGGCTTTGTTTCATGTTTGATTTAATTGTCTCCACCCTGACAGGCCCATTCATCAATGGTTTTAATGGTCAATCAGAGACAGGCTGAGTGAGTGCTCCCATTCTGTTTAGCCATAAGCTGGCCCGGGCTTTTATTTCATCAAAATGCCCCAGCCTAATGTACATGCTCACTGGCTCAGAGTGGCCGCGGGGAGCACATAAAGAATGACTGAAAGCTTTCTGATTTCAGATCAGTGAGAAGGATGTTTTGTTCCTCCCCCTCTCTCACTCTCCTTCTGCCCGCTACACGGCTGTTT
This sequence comes from Idiotropiscis lumnitzeri, assembly GCF_059441095.1. Taxonomy (NCBI): domain Eukaryota; kingdom Metazoa; phylum Chordata; class Actinopteri; order Syngnathiformes; family Syngnathidae; genus Idiotropiscis; species Idiotropiscis lumnitzeri. Next base: position 14,195,959 of record NC_142396.1, on the reverse strand, counting down.
GTCTGTTGATGAAAGGGAATAAAAGGGCTGTAATACAGATCGTTTGGTGTTTGTAGAAAACAACTTTTTTTCTCGCTGAAACCACGCTTCTTTGTGCATTCATTCATCCATCCATTTTCTTCATTTTTTTTCGCACTCCCCTTGCACCCCTGTCAGTCAGCCTGTGCAGCTGCAAGTTATAAAGTTGTCAACTGTTCAGTGGCACACAAAGGGTGATGATGAATTGATTGCAGCACAGAGCGTGGTGATAGAGAGAGCAAAGAAAAGGATGACAGATGATGGGCCTTGATTAGGGACTTAGGGGGAGAGTCGGCCCACTGCAACCTTGAGACTTGCATGAAAAATCTACCTCCCCCATACACACACGCACACACACACACGCGCATACCCTGCTTTGCTCTCTCATTGTCTCTCAAGCGCGCACACACACTCTCCCTCTCTTGCCATCTTCTGGGTGAGTCTCTCCACAGTAGAAAACTTGTTTTGCCTGCTTCATTAGCATCGGTCCAATTAGCCGAGAGGCTGATGGAGTCCTGACAGGCCTTGTGATTGGAGATGACAAGCTCGGGGTGCCCGGCCGAATGAGGTTTGCCACCACTTTGATGTAATCAACTTGATATTACACAGAGCTGCTCGCCTTTGGTTGTGCTGTAACTCAATTTTGCGCTGCAGGTGACAAATGGGCCGCGTACCTGCATCAGGTCTGAGTGTTCCTAACAATCGGGGGCAGGCGGCTTTCTAACCTAACGGATCAAACGTGTTTGTGTAAGTAAGTTTGTTGCCGATGATACCTGTGGCCTGAGACAGTGGCAATAATTGGCGGACTTGGCAAACAGTCAGCAATGGCTTTATAACACAGCAAATACACAGTTTCTGCAGTACGGGTGCAGAATGCTGCTACGTCTGTGCCGTAACCCTAATATTTTGCACCGGTAAGCCACCATGAGGGAAAACGACCCTGGGTTTTCTATTTAATAGTGTGACTGTTTTTGAGATAGAAAGAGGGCCAGGAGAGCTGGTCCAGTTTGGAACGTCCTCCATGGTAACGGTCTCCTGTTTCTGCAGGCTCAGATTTACAAGTGCCAGACTGGCAGCCATCACTCATGAGTGCGTGCGTGTGTGCAAATCAGTGGGCATCTACTTTCTGACGTGCTGGCTTGGCTCACACTGTGTGTGGTAGGGTAGACGGGCAGTGAGGTATTTGTAACCGCAGCCCACTTGCCTGGATCAACTTGTGCCTTCTTTCCATATGCCAAGTTAGCAACACAAATAAAAGTACTTGGAGCACACATTGCGCGCACATGTTGTGTCCACGTCGTAAAAATGAAATGACGTGAAGTGTTTGCATTTCTCTCTGCCCACCTGCTGTTGTTATCTGTGAGAAGTGTGGCCTTACAGAAGCAGCGGGGGTCAACCAACTAACTTTTAAACAACAAGGCATCTCCTTTTTATTCACAGGTGTAAGTAAATGTTTGGGCCTTGCAGGCCTCCTTGCTAATAAAAGTCTTTTGGCTGGATTCCGTTGAAGTTGAGTCACGTCTGTGATCTATGTGTCTGATAAGTGCATACCTAATGAGGCTGTGAGCACTAGTGGAAGGAGGAAGGCTGACAGAGTGTTTCCCACTGGTATTGACAGATGCCTTTTTGTTTTTGCCATGGGCCTCGAATCCATAAATTCTGCCTGGGTAATGATAACATTGCCACCCTGCCAGGAAGTGAGTGCAGAAGATGAGAAAAGGCAAAGTGGGGGAGGACAAGGAGGAGGTGTTGGTGTAGGGGTTGATGAGAAAGAGAAGAAAAGTGGGATTGTAAAGCGGCCCTCCTCTGCCTTTTAACACACACTTGACAGATGTCAGGCCATTGGGTTGGGCTCTGGGATAAGAAAGAAGCGCAGGGTCACAAATAGAAAACTGTGAGCCATCCGCTCTTCCAGATTTCACTGCTTTCAGACGAGGTTTTCAGCAGGGACTGCTGTCTGGGCACTGAGTAGCAGGCTTTGTAAAAATAGTCCCACCGCTCTTGTGATAGATGCAGCTGCACTGTAGTGACAATTGGGACGCACTGTAGCACGCCAAGCTGCACCACCCCATCCACTCTCAGTCCTCGCAGAGGTAGAGACTGAGAGCCTGGCGGGATGTGTGCTCATTTTGGGGAAACTGAGCTTTGCTGTTCTTTGGGGGGCCTGAAACCCAATCCAGGAGGAGAATAGCCCGGCCATGCCAGAGAGCCGATTTCCTTTTCAACAGAGTCATTTATCACTGACCCACCCTTCGCTTCTGACGTGGTGACGTGTGTCATTTATCAAACTGGCTTTAGCAGACACACATGGGAGGGAGGTGGATGCGTATGGTGTGGTGGGCTTCGAGAGAGTGAAAAAACAGAGAGACAAAAGGAAGACGGAAGAATAGGGAAAGAGTTGAACAGTCAGAAGAGAAATGATGTGCGAGGAAAGGATACTTTTTGATGCTGACGTTTGAGTGATTTTTATGGTAAGCTTTCATGAAAGCTTCAAGAAGTTGGACTAAGGTTGAAGACACGATTGAGTTACCCTAAGTTAATGTTTTGACGAGTGACAGAATGTTCCTCGATGACTGAAGACTTCTTTATGTAGAGGACAAATAATATACTTGCATACAGTCCCATACAGTTGTTTTTTGTGTACACAATACATACAAACTGAGCTCTTTCAGACATGCTTTGTGTGTGCGTCTGCGTGTGCGTGTGACCATATGGCGCCAGTGTTTAATGTGGTATGTGTGTGTGTGTGTGTGTGTGTGTGTGCTTGCAGTTCCCTGATGAACAGGGCTGACAGGTATCACTCACTCAGCAGCCTGGCCTTTAAATGAACCCGGACTGCTCTGCTCTCCCGTGGCCCTAACAGGCTCTCTGAAAGATGGATGCTTCTTTAAAAATCAGATTAATGATGGATACCAGGCTTATAGTGCCATTTATCATGAAGAATATTATTTAGGCTGGTCGTGTATGGCTGTAACTGGAGAGCCAGGACGAGAAGAAGCAGGGTGGAAAGCCTTAGACAGACACTCACTGTGTGATGGATGGCTGAGCTCTCTCTCTGAGTGTTACTAGACACCAGTGCTGCGGCAGTAGACCATAATCAGATAGCCCAGGGATGTTTATACCGAAACTACACTTCCAGCTTGGGAGAGTTGCTATATGAAAGGTGTAATCTCAGAAAAAAAGAATCTCAAGGGATCATAAGGAGTGGAGTGAGCGTTTGTGACCAGTTACATTTCTTGTTCATCAAGGTAAAGAGTCAACGTGTTTTAAGTAATGTTTGCTGAAAGTAAAATACATCCTTCGAGCACTTTTTTTTTGCCTTGGAACAGTGAGAGAAATACACATCTACAGTTATCTGCACCGTGTTCAGTAGATATAAGACGACTCCTGTGAATGACTTATAAAAATTCATGTCCGTCTTTTCCATGCTCCCAAAGTCCGTCAACGGACTATTCCCACCTAAAATTGTCCAACTCACGTAATTTTCAGGTATATTTGGTTGAATCGTCAGCTCAAGTCGAACGTGGTAGTTGGATCTCAAACTTTACGATGGCCCTGTTAAGATAGTTGATCCAAAAGCTCCTCCATCATTACTGTCTGTGAATGAGCTGTTAACTTTTCTTGCATGGCAACTTATGCCACTTCCAATTATCATTAATCAATGAAACAGTGAAAAGAAAAGTGATTTCTGTACTTATTAAAGTGCAAAGATTGCAATCCTTTGAGGAGAGAGCCCTTTAAGGAGTGTCCAATTACCACACAAGCAAATGCATAGGTTTACTGCTAAGAATAAAATGTTTTGTCAGTGTAAAAATCCCTGTTTGGCACAAAAACAGTTTTTTGTGTGTGTCTTTCACCTTCTGTGTGTCGAGATTTATGGTGGCCATTCATCTTCAAGCTATGTCCATCACCTCCTCGTTGCTAGGCAATCATGGCAGCAGCTGCGTGATGGGAAAGGGGTTACGTTGTCTGTCTTAACTTCCCTATACACTCCACCCTTACCCTGGGATTCAGCTTTTGTCCCACTTTTTAGTTCTTGCTAAAACAAAATCCATCTAATTTAGGATAAACTATATGCTTCAGTTAGTCGTACTCGAGATGATATATTTGTCAGCGAAACACTCTGAAAAAGTCATAATCATATCATTTTTCACTGGGGAGGTATCGTTCGGGGTACAGATTTTTCCATCTGTGACATATTTATAGTTTGGAAACCTATTACTACACTATTAGCGGTAGATGAGGTACACTCACCTTGAAGTTCAATAATTTACAGTTCGGGGTACAGGAAGATTGTATGTTGAGGGATGGAAAATTCTCTCCTATCCCAATCCCCTAAAGACATGACTCTTAGATGTATTCACATCAATACGATAAAAAGGCCGACACTTAAACAGGATGTCATACAAACCGCTGTACTTTCACTGACATGATATAGCTGTTTTACACTAAAGTTCACGGGGGCAGACCTTTTTAAAAGCAAGGTAAGCCGGTTATGAAAACATTACATTGACACGAATCAGTGCTGCTAGACCTCATTTGAACAGCTTTGTTTGGTTTTGCACATCGATGGATAAGGCAGACAATGTGAATGTGAGATTGAACCATTATTTCATAAAAGTACGTTTTGTGATGTGATTAGTTATATTATCACGTCGGATAGGTTTGGTATGTTCATTGATGCATTTTTCAACGACTGTTGTGAAGTTGCCTTTTTACGAGAGAGAGAGAGACAGAGAGAGAGAGAGAGATCCGTAGTTCATTGCGAGAAATTCGGGGGATGGGTGTCAGGGATTTGGGGAATACCGGAAAATAAATCCAATTTGTCCAAAACAGTAAATGGACAATACTTATATTGTACTTTATCTACACCATATGTTGCCCAAAAAGATCTACAAAGCACGACATTTTTTATTTGGAAATGTATTAATACAATCAGCAGACGCATTGCTGCTGCATTGTTCGTCGGAATAGTTGTTCTTTTTTATTTCAAATAAAAGTAGTAAGTAAGTAGAATCTCACGTTGCAATGTGGCCAACGGGTGAATCGGGGCCAGTTATTGCACACTTTGGTGTTAAATGATACAAGCCACGTGTCATTTTATAATCGGCACTTTAACATAGAGACCATCGCCAGTGTTCCTGTTCAACATGGCTGCCACTCAGAGAGAAGGCTCAAGGTTGATATCTACACCGACAGCCGCCTGCCTGAAATGTACTGTACGTGTTTTGCTTCCTTTTTCTAAACAATTGTCAGGCCCCATAGCATTTCAGAATGTCTTGTGCAGCTTGGCAACTTGTTGCGGCATTTGAACTAACAACCAGGTGGGGATTGGCCCCAGGTTCAACATGCTCATTTCTGTTTGCTTTGCATCAAATCACCGTAGAAGATTTGCACGGTTCCATTAAAAGATTCTAAGCATTTTCAAAAGAACAGCAAGTATGATTTCATGTGGATGGACTTTGATACACATTCTCTTTTACGATATCAACTGGAGTTCCTACGTGGGTTGAGCCTGAAAATCAAATCTGAATTTGTGGTCTTGGATCAGATGGTGTTATTATCTCCGGAACCTAAAACGGGTCCAAAATAGTCGTGGACAATTCTGACTAAACTCCAAATTTTAGTCGACTAAAACTAGACTAGCCTAAAAAGAGTATGAACATGACTAAAACTTAATAAAAATTAAAATGACAACACAGAGACCCGACTAGAAGTAAAACAGGCTACCAAATAATAAGGAAATACTAAAGCAATACTGGAGTAGGATTGAAAAGCCAGGGAAAACAATATAAATAAATAAACAATACCAATAACCAATCACTTTAATTTGGTTTCCTTTAATTAACTGCACTTTGGTCATAAATACGGTTTAAGGAAGATTCGAATTGGTGAATGGAAGACGGATTTCCTTTCGTGCTGCACTCAATTTCCTTTGACGCCTATCATAAGCTCTACAGTCTATCAGCACGTGCCGAACAGTCTCTTGCAGCTAGCGAGCAACAGCTGCTGCTGGTTAATAGTGCGCCTATAAACACTTTGCAGTCGCTCTTAAGTCAATAATTATTGCCTCCATTGTGACGAAGAAGCTACATTTTTTTCTTCCTCAGTATCGTACTTGTGAAAGAATGATGAAAAAAGATGGAGAGACTAGCTAAATGCTATGCTAACCTTAGAATAACACTGCTTGCGCGTTTAACACTGCAACTAACTTAAGTGCATGTGGGATCGACACTTTTCAAAGATGTCTGGCTGAAACTGCGTTAAAGCAGAGAACATTCAACTTTGAACAGCAAAATAGCAGGACCATTAATAAGTGGCTTTTGGAGAGAAAATCACACATGCTAAATTTAACCAGACCCGGAAATTAATCAACTTCCGTCAAGGTGTACAACAGCAGGGCACGGACGAGTGGACTACCAATAGGCCACTCGCGGGGGAAGCTGGAGGGCAGCCAACTTACGTTGCCACTGTTACTGACAACGGCTGTTATTTTTTTTTTCTCCGAAAACACTCTTATTCATAAATACGTCAAGAGGAATGGCCTGATGCTAAAAGTATGGTGACATACAAAGACGTATGAAATATTTATAATTTAACAGTACTGTTATTTATTTGTTTTCCCCACAGAATCCTGATTTTTTTATTTGGACTTTTCAGATGTGCACTTTTAAATGTTCTAAATAAAATTTATGCAGGGTTTGTTTTTTTTTTAATGAATTTACTTTGCTTCTTGACAAGAAAAGAAAGTTTGACAATGTGAATTTTAGAAATAAAAAAGAATACCAATAATTATATTATTAATAATTGTTAATTAAATATATATTAAAGAGATGACAATTATGGAAAAATAATAATCACATATATTTGGAATGAGATTGAAGTCATGATTGGTGAAACCATTATTCATTTATTTGACTGTGCAACTTCCGATATAGCATTAAATGGAAACTGTTTGTATAAATCCACTTTCTATGACATTTATAGACTTAAATAATGTGAGAACACCATATGTTGCAGCTTTGAAGAGAAATCACTTCCACCACTTCCTGCTAATGTAGCCGGGTAAAGAATAGTGTAAAAAAAAAATAAATAAAAGAAAAGAGGTTGGACACAGTCTTATTTAGGTTCACGGCGTAGTAGACAAACAAACCTTTTTTCCACTGCATGGTAACCACATGACTGGGACATTTAAGGCTTAAAGCGTTGTATTGCTCAATGGCATATAACTACAATCAATCTTCACCAAAATTTCTGCAAGCATCTCTTCTCATGTAACCGTCAGCTGCTGCAAATAATCTAACAATCGCCCTAATATTTTGGATTTTATGAGCATAGGCGCTCCCTACATCATTATGACAAAGCTGCTTTACTGTCCATAAAATCCCAAATATTCGTCTTCCTAGTAATTGCAGCTGGTGACATATTCTAAAATGTGTGGTCTCTCAGTCATATAAAAACAACACCTGATGTTCCCTGTGGCATATGCCACCCGAATCTTATCAAAAGCTGCTGCAATGCAAGCAGCAAGCACATTAGCGCACGTGTTGTGACACCATGCTCTTTCTCCACAAAATGAAAAGCGGCACAGGTGCAACGTTTGAGGTGGTGGTCTTTTCAAACACACACTGCCAGAATATTTTATCTGTGATTTTCATTCCCAAAAAGATCCTTTAAACCGACGTTTATCACAACATTCTCTCGTCCTAGTCTGGGCAGCAAGTCCAAAACATTGCTCTTGTAGTCAGATTCAGTTTCTTAGGCGTGTTCGTACAACCGCTCACAGTGCAACAATTTCCCAAGATATTTTTTAATGCAATGGAGGCTTATGATTGCTTAGAAAAGGGGGTGAATAAAACATACAAATAAACTGCTGCGTGAAACGAAACCCGCAGTAACAAATAGCAAATTCTTGCAGAAGTCGCTTACATAATCATTTCCCCATGAGAACCTGCAGGAATTAGGTGGATTAATATAAATCTTTTTTTCACAGATTGGGAAGTATTTGTCCTTTTGAGGAGTGTTATTTTACCTGTATGTGTTTCCAAAGGGTTTGTGAGTGAATTTTCATTATTTGAATCGCTCCCGAAGTCTATACTAATTTGCTGTTAGCATGTGAATTTTTTTGTCTTTATATTTTAATTTTGGTGGGATTTACGCCTCTATTGCGCCATTGAAATACAAATAAAATACTTGTTATACCACAAATGTAACTTTGAAATTGCAAAATGAATAATGAATACCAAGCTGCAGGCTGTGAGAGGAACGTGATCTACAAACCCGGAAGCGGATGATTAAGATGAAACGTTGGCTAAAATTGCCTTAATTTAACGAGAATCCTGCGGTGCATTTTAGCCAAAGGTGCAATCGCGGTGGATTAATGCACTTTTAAACTCTTGTTCTTGTTGTGCAAAGAGAAAGATGGTCATTCTTTAAGCTCTTGTTGCTGCTCTTTCTTCTTCCGTCATCTTATTCTCGCCTCAGTCTTAAACCCACGAAAAAGAAGCACTGTCGTCGGAAGGAATCATGTCTTAACTTTGGCGTTGCACAAAAACATCAACAAGGACCTTGGGATAAAAAACACAGGATTCTTGTTAATCTAGTTAGATTCAAGACAAATTTAAACACGTCAATATTTTATTTGCCAATGTTTCGTCGTCCTTGTACTGAGCGAGCTGTGCTCGCTGGGTGAGGCGGCGATTATGCACAGCCAATCAGCACATGGGCTAAATCTGCACACAGTTTTGGAGTAGTTTTTGTCAGTGGCGGGTCGCTGACATGTACCTATAGTACAACAAAAACCCGATGGCTAATTGTGAGAGTTTCAGTTCGCGTTTGACTGTAAAAAAAATTTCAGTATATGTCTCATGCTGCAGTGTCTGCTCATACTGCACTACAGTCCGTCACAGGACACATAAAGACAACCATTCACCCCGCCTCTGAGTGAGAATTACACCACGCTGCCTACACCGTTACTGAGACTTGAAAACATGTAAAAAAAAATTGAAACATCCTGAAGTGGTCATTTTCAACCTCTCTCTCTCTCTCTCTCTCTCTCTCTCTCTTTCTCTCAAACACAGAGGCATACACTGTATACATCCCCCCTAAACCCCCCCATTGTGAGGTACATTGACAAGGTTTGAGCTCTAAACTTTGATTGAGGCCAGAATAATCTCTGTTTTTCCCATCTCCCGTATCACACATCCTGTACTACAATCAGCGGACACAATGTATTCACAATGCCATCAGGGGGTAGAGAACACACATGCACACTAATAACAAATGACAAAGGCTGCATGATCACAGTAAACATGACTGTTTGTGTTAGCATAATTTCACAGCAGTGAATGACGGCGCAGCATAAAAATGCGTGACCTCGGTAAAGGTAAAGATTCCAGGAAGCTGACCTTTATTTGAGTTTTGGAAAATAAACTGCATATATATATATATATATATATATATATATATATATATATACAATAGACATACACTATGTCCAGTCAATTATGATCATGCTCCTGCTGTAGTTTTTTTGTTGTTGATGTTTAAGATTTGTTTTGTCAAAAAGCTTTAAACAAGTATAATGCCAAACACAATGATTTGATTTCTTGACTTCGTCATCCTTCCGTTCTTACTAGAGCACAAAGCACAAAAGTGTCATTGAAAATCTGAACCGTCAAACAAACTTTGTATGTTATTGAACTGCTGCTATTTTGACAGGACTGTAATTAGTCAAACCTTATTAAAACGTTTTAGGCTGCCAAAAAAATGAGATAAGAGTTGAAGTTTGCAGATTGCTGTTAGTTAGATTCTAACTGAGGTGACTTCCTGTCCTGTTGCATGTCGCGCCTTTTTCCTGTGGGTAAAAATCCCTCGATGTTGGTTTAAGGGTGCAGGGTTAGAATATTGCAGTCAAGTTAAGAAACGCTTTTCATGTTGGGACAGAGTTGAACTTTCTGCGGTCAGAGCCCTGCCTTTAAATCATCAAAAATCATCTTGGCAACGCTTTGGAACTTCCTTTCCACTTGAACTTGAAGGTCTAAACTTTATTTATGCTGCATTCTTCATCGTATAAAAAAAGACTACCCAGTGCCCAAGATTAAAATAAAATCTGCCTAAATCTATTAGAATAGTTGCTAATGTATCCCTTTGTGGTATGCAGTTCTTTAAACGCTGTAACTTCCTGACTGTTTCAGTCATCTTAATGTACAAAGGGACCACCCATGTAGGTAACTTCCTCTTCCCTCTGCCAGCTGCTATTTCTGCATCGTGCAGTTCACTGGGTGATTGCTGTAATTCCACTCAGAAACAAGACTAAACATTTGTACATTTCAAATGATCTGAAGCAATAGATTACGGGATAGATTACATCAGCAAATATACACGCAGCAAATGTCTCTGAACGAGAGTCGTCAATTATATATTTATATTTCATATTGTGAAAGTGGTTTTACCGTTTCGATTTTTTATTTTTTTTTTAAGTCAGACCCAGGTAGGGTTTTTAATGATGCATCCTGTTTACTACGTTGCTCTTGTTTTGGGATCTGGCCCCCAGATGGCTTTCCCAGCTGTGAAGGCCCCACCAGTAACAAGCACGCGGATCATCTAGGGACAGATTTAAAAAAAAAGCACGAGGATTTAACGAGAAGGAGTGTAACGAGTTCTAAGAGAAGAAAATTGTTGTTTGGAGGGGTTTGCCATACAACAACTTATAACACGCACCTATGCAAAGTCCTTATTTTGTATTCTCATTTGTATACTCCACATCCTGTTAATAGTGTTAAATACCTGATGGGATCGAATCAGGCATTGAGAGCATTAGCACCTCCGTGCTGATTCACCCCATCCCTGCGATGTCTGTTGTTCCTGATAGTCAGAGCAACACTGCGGTGTTTCTATCAGATCATCTCTCTCCTGGTCAGCGGCCCTCGTGTTTACGTAAATGATACTCTGCAGGAATGCTTCCTGCATGCCAAGATGAGACTGTCTTTCCTCATCGCTTGCATTCATGTGCGTGTACAATTGTGTTTGGGCAGCAAGAGTGCTGTCCTAACGGACTGACTAACTTTATTTTGACACACACGAGGTGGATTTGGGGCCATGTATCAGAAGGTGAAGCGTGGTTCTCAATGTGCGACTCACATTCACATGGCGCTAAGCTTCTCTGAAGTAGGGCCCACTACAAGTAGTGAATCAAAAATTATAATATTAATCCTTAGTTAATATTTTGGCAGTCATAAAGAACCATTGTTTCATTATTGTGATTCTAGTTTGCTGTGGTGGAGAACTGCACACATTCTGAGAGGTGTTTCTAATGTTTTGGTTACCTTCTCTACCTGGACAAATCATTGAATTTTATTTATATACCACTGCTTCAACACATGATATTAAACTGGGCTCTTGTGTATAGCGTAAGCAGCCTGTCCAATGTTGTGGCCATTTGGTAAATTAAGGAAGTAAAAGAGTAATAATAGCAACTATAAAAATAATACTAATAATCATCATCACGATGATGATAATGATAATGATAATAATAATAAATAGTAAAATAATAAATTGTATAGAAGTAATAATAATTAATAGTACCTTTAAATGTATAACATATTTCTTTAGGGGAAAACAAATTCCAATACAAAGAAATTTGGGATGAGGATTTGATTTTTATTTTATTTTTAAATCACATTAATTGAACAATGACAACTCGAATTGTCACTGTTGACTGCGCCGGAGGTCTTTAGCCTTTTTTACGCCACAGTTTCTCGCAATATACTGACAGACCGACAATAAATAAAATCAAATAATTAAAAATACATGTCATCATGGTGCTGAATTGAGTTTTTTTAATTATCTTGGAGGACTTAATTTGTTTCTCTTAAACGAGCCGGTCCAATCTTGGAGTAATGGGAGAAAATGGCACCCAAGTGTGATGCTTAGTTACAATATATCCGGTCTTCTCTGCATTTTTTTTTTGGTTTGCAGAATTGCAGAAAATTCTGACTCACAAAAATTGGATGTTGGAAATGGAAGTATTACGCGTTTTGTTTCTTTGGGGGGGGGGGGGTTGTTTATTTTTTTCGGCTTCTGGAGAGTTCATTGCTCTAGTTTGCAAGCCTGTCACCACCTATTATTTGGAATGGGCTTGACATGCAAGAAAAACTATAGGTTTTAAATCAAGCTTTACTTTTTTTGGAATCAGTCGCTTCTTCTGTCTCATATACTTCCTTTTCACTTTCTGAAGAAGCTCTCTGAAGATATTTGCTTTTTACTCATTTTTGCTAGCTCATGTGATTACTTTCTTATTACCATATCATGTGGCTGTGACAAACTGTTTTCTGAACCGAAAAATAAAACGTCTTTGATGACCAAGTGGGACCCTGATAACAAATGTCCCTCGGACCAGTGCCGTTTCCTGCTCGGAGTTTGGGGACCCCTGCGCTATACAATATTAAGCACCACATATCGGTTCTAGACCCATATGCTTCCATATCAAGGAGATAGTTTAATAATCCTTGTGTTTTTTTTATACTAAGGGAGCCTCTATACTCCCATCACCTTTTATTAGCTTGATAAATCACCTCTGTTGTCAGTCAAGCCAGGGAGAATAATTGGATGTGGTTGTCGCCCTACGTGATGGATTATCAGTCATTGGGGATTAAATTAACAGATAGCGCTCAGACATAATGGTTTTTGTTTTGCATTTTAAATTGCCTGGGAGCACAGCTACACTCTGTAGGTTTTTATAGCTCGTCCTTTTGGACTTCACTCCCCCACTCTGCAATTTAGGCCTAATGACAAATGAACATTAATAGGGCTGCAGTCCTTTAAAAGTATTGAATTTATTTGACAAACTTTGAGTGCGTAGGGAGCCTTGGGAACGCGTGCAAATGTGGCACCGTAACAATAAATGGGTTATAGCATTCGATGCATGAAGTTGTCAGACAATGCACAGAGAAATGTAGCATAATTTTTTATTGTGGAAGAGTCAAGTGACCTGACAACTTGGTCAAGTGGCGTGGCAGCCTGGCCTGATACAAGCTGACATCTGTGACTAGTTAGCGGGGATACAAACACATTACAGCGACTACCTCATCCTGACTGGATTTCCTCTTTCAAATGAGAATCTGACAGCAATTCCTTCCAGAGGAGACGCGGATGAAAGCCTAAAGTAAAAGGAAAGAGGGTGTGGGCAGTCGCTTGCCTGGTAGCAATGTTCCCTTGCGTGTTTGCCGGAGCATGAGCAATTTAACTCCTTGCCCCTTTCTCCATCCTCCCAGACCCCTCCCTCCCTTCCACTTCCACATTATCATAATTGTGTCCAGAACATGAGGGGCCAGGAAAGTGATCATGTCATTTTATTTACACCCTGCTTGGCCCTTTTTACAAACGACATGCCACCGACTGCCAAACGGATTGGGGCCCGACGACATCTTTTGATCAGGGCTGTCGAGACCTATCAGCCCAGAATGGCAGGTAATGGATACCCGGTGACAAACCAAATCTCTGGGAGGACAGAGAGTGGGCCGCACCTGCCAGGTCTCCATTAGGCTGGCCCGCACTGTGGAGCTGCCTACTGACTTAGCCCCCAGGGCCTAAATCAGACCAGCGCCAGCCACATGGATGTCTGGAGATTGGCTGTTAGCACTGGAAATGAGAGTTATTTCTGCTATGACATTTTTGTTTAGAGTGGATGTGTGTGTGTGTGTGTGTGTGTGTGTGTGGGAGGGTGGTACAAATGTAGTCATGGTGTTTGTGTGTTCACATGCGGAATTTAGACTACTTGAGTGAACAAAGTCATCAAAACTAGCAGTCACAGCTTTTTGTACGCTAAGTTTTCGCAAGGCTTGGTCAACGTTTGTCAATTTTTGGGCTAGCTTTTCTGTCTTTACACAAGGCAGCCGTACAAAAATGTGCCGGCACACTGCTGAGTTTGTTGAGTTCGTTCACTTGTATTTAGTGGCGGTCATTATCCCAATATGAAAATATACACAATCAAAGTCAGTGACATTTTTCTTGAATGTTGCACTTCATTCTGACTCGTCTTACAATGATGTCCTTACTTCAATTTCAACTTCTTTGATTTATACCTCTATTTAATAACATGCAAAATGTGGTATTACAATTGCCTTTAAAAAAAAAAACCTGTTAAGATTTGTAGCATGCAACCAACTGCGCATATTACAAATATAATGAACTCTTCAGCTGACTGTAGAATGCATATCTGACGTGTCGAACTCGCATCAAAACAATTCAAACATTCCTCTTTTGGAACTCTTCAGCGTTTGCTATTACGAGCGTCTGAAAGTGAGTGTGATCAGAGAAAAGGGCAGATGAAGAGGCGTCAGACATATTAACTGACAGATGGAGGTTGATCCAACTCATTTATTACCCCAGAGGAGAATGCCACAGTAAGATTGGGCTTCATTAATTTCAGATTTAGTTTTCATTTCAAGCTGTTGCGCCCTGAGATAAATAAAATGGTGCATTATGTTTTTGCCAAGATATTTCTTTTTTTGTTTTCCTCCAATACAGGGAGTGAAAAGAGGGGAGGCATAAGTTCCATGTGGCTGGGGTAGTATATAAATACAGGCTCGCCTAGAGGAAAATAACACCTCAACGGTTGATGAGGTGAAATGGGATGACTGTAATTTCTCAGCTCAGCTTTAAAGGCTCCCACACAGATGGCTCATTTATCCCGGGGAGTCCTCGGGCACACATTGCAGAGAAACTTTTTTCAGTTATTCTAACACAGCGTGTTGACTCCTTGCAATTTTACTCATCTTGTTCTTTCTCTCTTTGTCTCCATTTGCCCTACAGCCTATTCTCCGGAGGAGCTGACAAAGCACCCTACAGAGGATGAGGAGGCGGAAGCAGGCGACCTGCCCTCAGCCCCTCAGGATGACCTTCCCATGAAAGATGAGATTGTGGAGAAAAGCGTCAAGCCTGCCAAGGACCAAGCATGTGACCAGGAATCAGTTGGGGCTGCAGAGCTGTCAGGGCAAGAGATGGACAGCGAGTCACATGTGAGCGAGATCAGTGATTGTCTGTCAGACTTTGACAGCCCCTCCAGGAAAACTGAAGGAAACTCGGGCGCAGCACCTCTAAATGGTGGCACGAAGACGCCACCCGTTGGAATGGATACTTTGGAACACATGAAGGCCATCTACTCCAGCTTCCTAACTAGTCCTCTGTGGGCACCGTTGAACTTTAATACAAAACCGACACAGGTGCCACCATCCGCTTCGACAGAGAAACCAACTCGCAGCAACAGCACCAGTAGCAGTAGTAGCTGTAGCAGTAGCAGCTATGACTGGCATCAGTCAGCGGTGGCAAAGACGCTTCAACAAACTCCTCCCCAGAGTCATCATAATGCCCAGTCCGAGACCAGCCTTTTTAGCACAGTCCAGCTCCACAGGCAAAACCCCAAGTTGTTTGGTTCCATTTTCACCGGGGCCAGTAAGTTCCGCTGCAAGGGCTGCAGCGCTGCTTACGACACACTGGTTGAGCTTACAGTTCATATGAACGATACGGGTCATTACCGAGATGACAACCAAGATAGATCAGGAAACGGTGCAAAGCGCTGGTCCAAGCCCCGCAAGCGGTCTCTTTTGGAAATGGAGGGCAAAGAGGATGCCCAGAAGGTTTTGAAGTGCATGTACTGTGGCCACTCCTTTGAATCTCTGCAGGACCTGAGTGTCCACATGATCAAGACCAAACACTACCAGAAAGTGCCTCTGAAGGAGCCCATGGCCCCCGTGGCCACTAAAGTTTTGTCCTCTAAAAAAAGGGGACTTTTGGGGCTAGAGCTCTCTGCCTCACCACGTTCAAGAGAAGGAACCCCAAAAGCTAAGCCCTCTCATGCAGACTTAAGTGAATCCTCACAAAAACGTTCCTCCAGCCCCTACACCGCTTCCAGTAACCGATATGCTCACCAGAATGGTGGTAGCTATGCCTGCCAGTTTGAATCCAACAAATTCCAGATCCTCAAATGTATGGAGTGTGGGAGTTCACACAATACATTGCAAGAGCTGAGGACCCACATGATGGTCACTGGGCACTTTCTAAAGATGACAAACACGGTAGGAAAGCGAGCCAAAACGCATCCTGAGACCACCTCCCCTAACCCTGGGAGAGTGACCACACCTACGGAGCCAAGAGTTCAGTCCGTCCCACTGGCACCGTCCACTTTCTCTCCTCCGCCTCTTCAAGCCACTTCAACTCCCCCTGCCAGCTCTCCTCCTCTCAAAGAGATCAAAAGGGAGGAGTTTGAGGAAGAGTGTACAAAGCAAGTGGACCTTGGCAATGAAAAACAAATAGTGATTTCAGTCAGGAAGGAGGACGAGGCAGAGAAGGAGGAAAAATATGATATCTCCAAGTATACCTACCTGACTGAAGAGGACCTGAAGGAGGGTCCTAAAGGGGGCTTGGATATTCTGAAGTCGCTGGAAAACACTGTGACATCAGCTATCAACAAGGCCCAGAGTGGGAATCCAAGCTGGGGGGGCTATCCTAGCATTCACGCAGCTTACCAGTTCCCCAGTGCCATCAAGCTACAGGGGAGCGTTGAAAAGAACTCCCCAATGAAATTCTTGTTTAACGGTGGGGATGGAGTGTTGTCCTCTCTCACCAGCAACCAGCCGCTAATAAGCCCACCTCTTACCCAGTCTTCCCCCTTTCCCAGCAACAATTTCCAAGCCATGGAGGATTTAGTCAAAAAAGTGACTGAGAAAGTAGCAAAAGTAGAGCAAAGGGTGAAGCGGTTGTCTCCCAAAAGGGAAAACCGTCTCTCCCCCTGCAAAAGTGAGGCTGGTGACTTGCACAAGGGTGGAGAGGCTGACTCACCTAGGGAATTGAGGGCACTCACCCCAGCCAATAGTGACAGGGGAATCCATAGCGACCGAGCCTCCCCGGCAACAGAAACCCCGAGAGAGACAGCAGGCAAATCCCCGCATGCCTCCGATTTAACACGCAGCACCGCCATCATCACTGGCCATTCTCCTCCAGAGCAGCCCTTTGTCAATCCTCTAAGTGCTCTTCAGTCAGTAATGAGCATTCATTTGGGGAAAGCAGCCAAGCCCTCCTTGCCAAACCAAGATCCGCTGAGCCTGCTCTCCAGGTTCAGCCAGAGCATGGCCGAGAGGGCCGCTGTGGCTGCCCCTCCCCCGCAGACTAAGAAGCCCGAAACTGTAGTTGACAATAGTTTTTGTCAGTCCAGTGATGACCAGCCTATGGACCTTACAAAAGGGAAAGGAGAGAAAGGAGTATCGGTAGCGTCGGCTCCTTTAACACCCTCATCCACTGCCTCCTCCATCTCGCCCTCCTCTCTTGTCACCCCTGTACAGCTCACAGTGGTTTCTCCCTATACATCCAACAGCCCTTTGCATGAGAACGCCTTGTCTGATATCTCAGACATGCTGAGAAACCTGACACAATCCCAGCCCGCCCCAAAACCAGCGTCTCGGTCACGGGTCACTGATAAAGCCGAGGGCCTCGTCTCTGCATGCGATGATGACGATGGGGCCCTGCACGGTCACAAACGCAAGGGTCGACACTCCAGCTGGAACCCCCAGCATCTCCTCCTCCTGCAGGCACAGTTTGCCTCCACGTTGAGACAGACCTCCGAGGGGAAATACATTATCAATGATCTCAGCCCACAGGAGAGGATGCACATATCTCGTTTCACAGGTCTCTCAATGACAACAATTAGCCACTGGCTGGCTAATGTCAAGTACCAGCTAAGAAGAACCGGCAGAACCAAATTCCTGAAGAACTTGGACTCCGGTCAGCCTGTATTTTTCTGTAGTGACTGTGCCTCTCAGATCCGAACCCCAACAGCATATGTTGGTCACCTGGAAGCTCACCTCGGCTTTAGAATCAGGGACTTGGCTAAGCTCTCGCCAAAACAGACTGTCAGGGACTCGCACGCTCTTGCTGAGAAGCTAGCACCCCTGGAGTCGTACATGTCGCCACAAGATGATTGCAGTAGTAATGGCTCTGTGTACCGCTGCCAGCTCTGTGTCCGTAAATTTGCCACTAAGCATGCCATCAAACTTCACCTCAGCAAGAGTCATGGGAAGTCTCCAGAGGACCATTTGATGTATGTGTGCGAACTCGAGAAACACTAGTGTGTTCTCATCAGTCGAAAAACTGGATGGAGTTCTATAGAATTTGTTGAAAACACAAATACAAATTGTGGTATAATGCACTAAGATGCCAAGAACTACTACTGGTGAAAAGTGTCAGCACAAAGAATTTACGTCTATCCAGTCTGTAGGATTTTGATGTCTCTGTATTTAAAGAAAAAAAAAAAGATTTGTTTTCAGATCAAATTTGAATGTCCAAAATATTCAAGCAAATTTTGGGGGTAATTGTTCCATCTGTCTCAATTTATGTGCACCTTTTGGTGAGAAAGACAAAAGGTAAAATGTATAAGTCAAGAAATAACTTGAAATTCATTAACTATATTTATTTTGTATTTCTGTGTTTTGTTTTGGTTTGATTTGCTGGTAAACTGCATGTTCAGATCTTACATTTGTACAGTCCTGTCCTGTCCTGCCCCAAGTTTGAAAATGACACTTCTAATTGGTCTTCTTATAACAGCTTAAAACAACCAAATGTCCTAAAAAAAGCTCTTAAAAAATCTGCCAAACAGCTAAATTTTATTTTTAAATGTATTTCTATGTCTATCTTTGGAGTTTCTTGCTGATTGTAAAATTCACTGTACTTTATAATTGAGTGAGAGACAAAATCCAGGTCTGTTTATGTAAAAATGTACATATAGTGTATATGCTTACAACTTGCTGTTTAAATTATGCATACTTGTTATATTTCTTAATTTAAAAAAGGACTATGACTATCCACTGGTGCAGAGCCTTGAAGAAGAATAAAAGGACAATGTTTTGCACACTAGTTTTATAAATGTTATTTGATAAAGAAAAAAAACAACTATGTTAATGCCTTGTGCTTCTATTATTAAACTGAATTAATGCTGCATATAGAACGTGTTTTGTTTCATTTTTTTTATATTTACCAATTTAATTTACATTGATTATAACATTATTAACTGACGCATCAAATTCTAGCCATCTTTTTTCTATATTGCTAGTCCTCATTAGCGTGAGCTGGAGCCTATCAGAGCTGACTTTGGGTGAGAGGCCGGGTCACATACAAATCCAATCTATTGAAATCTCTCTTCGACTAATTGCAGTTACATTCACATTTTCCAGTTCTCTCGTCTTTAAAATTCCCAATGATTCCTTTGTCACCGCGTCGGGCCCGGCTCTGGGGGTGCGAGTGGTGCCACTGCCTGCAAGGCGTCTGGCAGGTGTTGCGTGCTGCATGTAAACCACCAGATGTTTCTGAAACGAGCCACTGGAGGAGGAGGAGGCAGGCAGGCTGCAGCAGCAGGCGGAGTGGGCTGATTACCACAGGGGCTTGGATGCCATCAGGAGCCCCGGGCACAGACAGCAGATCTGGCACACACCTGTACTCCAAGACTGTCCCTTGGAAAAAATAAAGGGGATGGTGTATATGCGCATTGAGACAAGCTGACAGTGGTGCAGAATGCACTGACAGGTGCTATTCCCTCAAAGCACACTTTTGGATCTAACAATATTACTGGCAGGTGTTGACGCCATCAGAATAGTCAAAATTCAGGCTCAGTGCCATACACAAAGTTTGAATGTTTCACAGCAGCATGCATCTACTTAAAAGGTGGCTGGAGACACTGTTCTTTTGCTTGTCATGACTGACTGACATGACAGACTTGGGCCTGGGAAGTTATCTGGTTACTATGGTGACGGCCATTTGGCCAGCCTCTAAGCCCGCTCGCTCACTCAACAGAGGACAGCTCGAGTGCAGCACACCCATTTACTCTCTTAAATCTCATCATCTCGCTTCAGTTCCTCCCACCCGGGAACAGATTAATTAACACACACACACACTGTGTCCTGACCCCGTCTTCTCACACAAACTCATTACTGCCTCAGACTCGCTCCCGGCCCTCCAACGTTTAGGATACATTGGTCTAACATTGTGGGAGAACCCGACGATGACTCACGTCTGACAAGCAGAATAAAACCCTTAACAAAGAATGATAATTGAAAGATGGCGCTCAGACCAGTAGCCATTGATAATGCAAATGAAAAGACCGGGTTGCCTTATTGAATATCGTCCGTGTTATCTGCGATTGCCGAGTCCGCGCAGGCGTTCAATTATGTTTGACATAATGGACTTTTTTGCAGCCATGTATGTGTTGATGAAGGCTTTGGGGTAAGTGATGTGCACGAGGTGAAGATGGTTGGGGGCGTTAATGAGATAGTTGACACTTTGGGGGTTAATGAGGGGCTGGAGGGAGACGGCTAAATGACTGGACTTCTGCTTGGATGAGCATTATTGAGGCTGCAAGAGTACAGCGTTGTAACTGTGGATTTGACATTGTAGGTTGTTTTGCGTGGGAAAACACAAGACTCCTCTCTGCTGTATCTTTCGGTGATAATAAAGAAAAGATTAGATGCATTATCCATTGTTCTTTTGTCTTCACTATCCTTGAGGGCTGGCTTGTTACAGACGCTGATGCGCCTCAGTGCTCCTAAAACAAAGTCGCCGGCAGAGAGGGAAGAAAGGAGGCGGACAGGACGAGGATAGGATAGGAGGAGAAGTGAAAGTCCCCCCTCTCCACAGATCTCCCATCAGCTCTTGTCATCCCTCTAATGAATATCAGTTAAATTGCTCCGCGGTTGTGAGGAGTTTGGATGTCAATGTGATTTGTGCGAGTGTGGCGGATGGAGGGGCCCGGCCTAATGAAAGGCGAGCCTAGCCCGACAGAGTGATGAGCATCAAGCCCATCAGACCAATCACTGCCGAGTGGCTGACAGCACCCACGGACAGACAGCTGAAGAGGACAGGCTATGTAGTTAGAAAAACAAAATGGCTGCCAAAGCAATGGCGGATGTCTGCAGGGCACACTGAAATTTATTGCTCCTTTCTCTGTATGCTTTTGATATGAGCTGCTTCGTCAAACACAAGGATGCTCTGCGAAAATGATATTTCACGAGGATTAATCAAAGCTACCTGTCTTCTCTTGATGCCGTGAATTAATCCAAGTCCTTAAATATCAACAGGTTAAGGAGAACAAATAAGTATTAAACGGTAATGTATCCATCAAGTATTCGGAGTGCTGTAACAAAAAAAAAACGTGCATGTCATGATGTAAGGCAAAAGTAAGAAGTGTTGCTCAGTCATGCAGGCTCTACGGCAAAAGAGACATGATGGCTTGTGACAGGCTCAAAGGAGTCCAAACAGAGCCTTCGCAAGCTTCACCTTGGACCTTTCACCCCGCCGTCTCGCAAATGTATGGGAGGAGTCACGCGATGACGGCCAAAAGAAAGTTCAGTGTTCTGTCGGCGCCTTATATCAAATAAGGAAATATTAGACAATGTTTAACGTGCAACCAATGTGCTCCTTGTGGAAGAAGTGGCAGAAATCACCAATGCTCTTCATCAAGATTTAATGATTGTAAGAGTTTGACCCAAGAACAGATTTTTTTTTTTTTTTAACCTTTTATCCAATTCCATATTTGTCTCGCAACAGAATATGTTTGGCCTCCGCAGTTCGACAAATTATAATAATACAGGTACATTGAAACCAATTTAAATGTTAACTTGATATACACTCCATCATTTCTGTACTAAAATTTACATTGTCCGATGAACAAACAAAGTGAATATTTAACTAGAATTCTAATCAACATTGCACATGAGCCACTTTACCCTAATCTTGACGTTAGATGGATGTTCCACATTCATTAGCTTTGTTGTGCACCTCGTCCGTTTGTCTGAGCCAGGAAATCAAGTTTGGGTCATAAGCTGCATTCCGCGTGAGTGTGGCACAACACAATACATTCCGCAAACGTGGCAGGCATGCAACAAATACACTGGGTTGAAAAAGCTACTGGCCCTAATTCGGAAGCAGCTTAAAAAAGAAAGTTGGTTCAGGCATTTGGGTTGGTAAAAATCGGTTCTATGAAAATTAAAAGCAAGCCTAACAATCTGTTTGTTCACTTTTAAATACAGCGTACTAATGCAACTTGAGAAAATGTTCTGTAAAGTTGTGAGAGGGAATTACAGCCAAATGGGTTTTGACTGAACCAACTAACGCATGATTTCCATTTTTATGTGAAATACTGTCATCGTTCAAGTTCATCTGATCATGTTGTGGTACTGTAAGTTTGCGATCTTACATCTTCAGTGTGTCGTTTGCATGGTGTGAGGGTTCTTGCACTAATTAATATAGTCAAATAAAAATAAACAACTGAATTGAAATGCAGATGTACAACTTCATCAATTATTTTAATCACAGCAGAGGGGAAAAAAAGCCGAAACAACAATATGAATATGCATATTGGTATGCGATGGTGTTCATTAAAAAGTGCAGTCGATGCAAATAAGAGCAAACGAGAAAGACTTGGAGAAATAGAGGTGAGACGTTGGAGTTGGGCCCATTTCCAAATGTGCCTTCACCAATGGACCCTGGATAGCTGTCAAAGTCATTTTGCTGTGATAACTGACAGATTTGCTCCAGACGCTCTTCTCAGGGCACCTCTCTATATATCGTTAGTTTAATGCACAATGACATGACCAATTATAGGGAGCTCCATGCTCAAATAGCATGTCAAAACCTGTGTATCAATCCATTAGATCCTGCACTGCGTCACATAAAGTGCTACCTTTTGCTATCAGTTTGGTGCGTGAAAAAAAGAAAAAAGAAATGCTGACAGAATGGAAAAACATGCCTGTGCCATTAGTGGCGCTGGTGTCTTGGGGTGAAGTGGAGCTGTCTGTCTCTCTTTGTTTTTCTGTCTTTGCATGTCCTGCTCTCGCTCCCACTTGCTCATCTCAGCCACGGAGCATAAAATGCATCAACAATGCATCTACATAATGGCCTGCATTGTTTACTTAGCTCTGAAAATGTATTTGTGCAAAACGCTGCAATGCATTTAGAAGGAATCCGTCACACTGTGTAAAGCCTTGGTGACATTGGGGTGCTCTCAAAAACAGGGGAAGTGTCATAACACGGTCATATATCTTGCGATCATTTCCAATAAGAGCATGTGATTATGAGAAGGAAACCAGTATGTGTCTGACCGGGAGCCGTTTCAGGCCTCCGAGTAACTCTACATCAACCTGCTTTGTCGGCCATGACGGTGGGCAGGAGGAGGTGTTTGATTTAGTGCACTTGGTCCTAACGACCTTTCTGTCCTTGTGACGAGGACATACAGCCTCGGGGAGCTGGCATGGAGGATGTTGCCTGGACTGCCTGGCACCTCGCCTGGCACCACGCGTGGCAACACGTCCACACACCGCCGTCTTTCTGATGGATCTCTGGAGCCGCCTTCATGAAATCATTTTTTGATTTGTTGTCAGTTTTCCCTACTACTCGCCCCAGACCCCCCACCACACCTGGTCTGGTATTACAAGAGTGATTAAAATAACCTTCAATAAATCAACATCAAAGCACAATGACGAAGAGATTATGTATGTGCGTGCCATGTCCAGTGTGAGAAAAGTGTACTATTGGAAGGTCATTTCATGACCATCCATGAACACCAGTAGCAAACAGGCTTGGCGCGTGTCTCAAACTGCTCTTTCATCACATCAATAAGAAACGATTACAAGGCTGACACAATTAATCTCAAATGTCATTTCACAGAGCTGAAGTTGGAAAGTGCCCTGATCAGGTCGTATTAGAGCAAAGCTAGAGAATGATTTGAAGCGAGATCAAAATCTATTTGACTTCTCAAATGCTTGGAAAGCGCATCTTGCCATTTCTCTTCACATGACATTTGTGAGTGCATCAAACATTTAAAGGAGAAATAGAGAATAATTGGGAGGTTTGCTCCAGGGCTTCCCCTTTGCAGTTCTATCCATTCATGTTCTGTCAGCCTTCTCCTGCTCAGGTTTGCAAGGAAGCTGGAGTCTATATCAGCTGACTTGAGGCACACAACACAAGGGACCACTCGTCAGTAAATGGACCGAGTGGGCCACTGAGTGGGAATCGATCACACATCCATGCACCTAAATCAGCCAGTTGAATCCCCTTACAGTTGTGCAATGTAATTTTTTTTTTTTAAATCAACAGCAGAAAGCAGCAGCCAGGCCGGACTGTCACTTTCCGTCCCTTCATTTCCATTTCTATGCCACTTGTCCTCGGCAGGGTCCCGGGTGAAATGAAGCCTATCGCATCTGACTTTGGGTGTGAGGTGGTTGCCAGCCAGTCGCACCGCACATATATAAATACAGTACATACAACCTACCATTCTTATGGACAATTTTGAAGTCTTAAGTAAACTAAACATGCACGTTGTTGAAATATGTAACTAAAGAACATTGAAGGGCTTGAGTCGTAGCAACAGCAATCATTTTAGATTTATCGTAATGTGTAGCAGTAAATGAGCATAATTATTGATTTAGTTTGCGTCAAATTGTCCTACTGTGGTTATTATAATTTGTTGTTTTGACATTCGTCTCTATTTTTAATGAAAGGTCAACTGTTGTCTGAAGGTCAAAACCATACTAATCGCACAACCTCCTCGAAAAATATGGATAGACACGCAAATGATTCATCTTTGATCTTGAGGCGCAATGATATTTTATCATCAAAAGTTTATTCCACCCAAAAATATGTGCCCGAGTCTCACAAGACCTCATTATTTCCCTCCACACTGTCATCATTGTCCTTGATGAGGACATCTTGAATGTTGCGTCCAAAGAAGGAAGGCAAACTCAGGACATGTGCTTCTCTGCTTCAGCAAGACATGGCAGGGATTTTGATGCAGGGTGTCAGCGTAATGTGACGAGACAAGCCTCGAGTTGTATGGCAGCGCTGGCAAAATGTGCCGCAGTCGCTCTGGCTCGTGTCTTCACTACATCATTCTGTCTTCTCCTTGACTGCTACGCGTGGCGTAGGTGGCACCCAGATTGGAATGTCCTGAAAAACAAATGAAAAGAGAGCGAAAGGGGGAAAGAGAGGGGAGGAACAAAAAAAAAAAAAAGTCACACTCGTGACCTCTTCGGCCGTGCAATGTGTCTGGAGCTGGCAGGGGACGCAATTGAGAGTGACACTCCTGGTTGGAGCTGCCAAACTGCCACTTCCTGTCCTCTTTATTCACACATAGCAGGAGTTTAAGGCTGGACAGTTGAAGAGCAGAGAACAGACATGTGTCTCCTTGTACAGCCGTCCAGTGTGACTGTCATTATTGTGGTTCACCACTACGCCGTCATCGTGCTCCAACGCCCCAGTTGCCGAATAAGGAAGAAAAAAAAAATGGGAGAAAGGCAGCTTGATTGGACATGGCATAAAATTGTATTTTGATTTGTTTTCCTGTAATTGATTGAAATACGAAACCATCCCAACTATTCTTATTGCTTTTATTCAACTCTTTATGGCTTTGCAGGAGCTTCATTCGATTGGATTGTCCTCTGTGGCTCGGAGTGATCAAATTGCCGCAGAATTGGAGCAATTGGACTCATAATTTTGATATTTCACATCAAGTAGCCCGTTAACTTTGTTAGGATCAGGTTTGTCAATCTTCTTTGTGTAATCTTTTCTCTTTAATGGCTTTGTTTTTCTCCCTTCTAGCATCCCTATCAATGCTTTCACCAATACAAATGAGATTCAAAGTCCAGCTCCAGCTTTTCATTGAGCGCTGTCCCCTCGGGCTGAGTTTGTTTTATTTCTCTGATTTTCTTCTCTTTGCTACCTTTGTCTTTCTACTATATTCATCTTATTTTTTCCCTGTTATCCTCCACTCTGAGACACACTCGGTGCTTGCACACATGCACACATTATCCTTGGGCTATTACAGGATAAGTCAATTTGATCCATCCAAGGCAGTGGATGTCATTTTATTCATATATTTTCAAGCCTGCTGACTTTATTAAAGGCTACTGCTTCAGTCTATCTTGAATGGATGAATGCACCTACTGATGAAACAGAGGAAAAATGAATCCCACACAAATGACCGCAGCCATCCAAACTGTCATGTTCACACAGTCAGACTTTTATATGCAATCGAAAACCGCTTGGTGTTCCTATAGCACATTTTGGCACAATATTTTCTATTCATCTGTGAGTGAAGAGACAGGGAGCTGCCCGCCCGCCCGCCTCCCAACAACAAGAGAATGGCTGTAGAGTATTTCCAGCTTGGGGGAAAAAATGAGATGTTACAGTCCGCGAAGGCGTACAGCGGAGAAAGTTGGAGACGACACAAAAATGTGTCTATTCATGCCAACTGGTGTCCTGACCCTCCTCCGGGCTGCCATTGCATTCTGTCAAGGGAGGAAATTAAAGGGCCCTTCACCAGACACAAGCATTTCCTCCTCTTGCCAAGCAGGCCTCATCCATCCCATCTCACACTCACTCGCTTCAGGTCAACTCTTTATTTCCAAAAGATGCTCCCCCATTGTGTGGTTCACTCCGAAAAATGGAGCTGCTGTCTCTTTAAGGTTAACATGGTGATGCCAGAACGCTCGCAGTATTGTAGAGCATAGAGGAAGGTCATGGAGAGTTCAGAGTGAGAGCGATGACTGATGGCTTCACAGGGCACCACTCAAAAGAGCTTGTGAGTAAGGCTTGGCTGGGCTGGGACCGGACCACGCCAGACCAAGGACGGCACTGATGTCATATACTGCCATTAACTGGATGGACAGCTGTTGGCCTGTTCTCTATCTGATGAAAGATGAACCCGAATGACTCAAGATGTCATCAGTTCGCTTGTCAGATGTTAACTGATAGATAACAAGAGAGGAGAGGAAGAAATGAGAGGCTTTCAGTTTTGCTGAACAAATTGCACCTGTTGGACTGAAATTGAATAAACTTTAATAATGCTCAGTGAAATTGTTTAAACCGATTATTACGCTGCTTGCTTTTTTTGGGGGGATGTGTAACGTACATGGGTTGGCTAACTCGAGGAACATAAAGATAATCACAACAGTAACAGACAACATCTGAAGATCACTTTAGGCACAATGTTACTACTTCAGATATTTTTGTTACTTCTATTTTTGACTGTGGGAACTCTATGAAACAGATACATTTTTAAAAAGGAAAACAGAACTTGTTTTTCTCCACAAGGCCATTAGTTTATAAGGTACATTTTTATCATGGAATTAATCTCGAATCATGAGGACTGGATTGTGACATGAAAAGATATTATCGATGATGTCACGGTGATGAGAGCTGCAGGTTCTCAATTTCCACCCTCGCCTAAGGTCACAATCTTTTGGGTGCTTTTTTAAACATCCGGTGCGCTGTACCATCTTCGTGGTCTCTCAGTTGGAAAAAAGGAAGGTTTCCAAGGATCGGCAAAATTTAGGCCTTGTTTCTGCTGCTTTTGCAAACTATATTTGGATATGTACATGAAAATGAACATACAAATTCCAATATTCAAGTTTAAAACTCTGAGAAATTATTTACAGAGGGGTTTGTGGACATATCAATAGACAATTGTTGAACAAATGTGAAACGTGCTGTAAAACCAACTCCACCTAAAATGTCGGTCGTTTGGAAACAGTTAAAAATATAGTCCTGGAAATTTCATCTGGCAGTGCAGAACCTTCTCAGCCTTTTTTACTTTTGTTTAGTGAAAACTGCAATCAGCAACCAATCCAAGGATGTACCCTGCTTCTTGCTCCAACTCAGCTGGGATAGGCTCCAACTCACCCGTGACCCCAATGAGGACAAAGAGAATAACAGATTGATGGATGGGTTCTGGGATAAAAGGGTTCTATAGAGAGCAACTGGATTAGGTAAAGTCTGCAGGCTGGGTCAAAATGAGCGACGCTTAACCAAAACTCTTGCAGATGCTTTCTATTTAAGCAAGCCAAACAATAACCTCAGAGGATCTCACACAGCTGGAGGAAAGAGAGGGCTATATGTGTGTGTGCATGTGTGTATGACAGTTACCAAATCTAAATTCATCCCCTCTTGCCTGCAAAGGCCTCCACCTCCCCTTCCACACTCCTCAACTATCAGAGCTGTATCGCTTTGCAAACCTCGGCGGTGATGTTGTCAGGCTCCTGTCTGTGAAGTGGCCCCGGCCATAAAACAACAGTGACGTGAGTGATTGATCCAGCAATGAAGATGGCAATACTCCTCTGCATCAATATGAAGGCAGCCTGCGGGACTGGAGCCCTTTCAGACAGCTCTCTGTTTCTCCTCAGAGGAAAAATCCATACACAATTGATGGCAGTTCAAAGAGGGGCTTTATTGTGGGATATCAAATAAAACATCAGAGAACACAGGGAACGGGAGCAAGAGACGGAACGAAAGAATACACGAGTAAGCGAGCCTTTGAAAGAGGGGAAAGACACAAAGAGCAATCTGCATTTTACTTTATCTTCCTTTTGCACCTGAAATGTAATGAAACACACAGAGTTTGTTTTCACAAGCAGCATGTGGACGTCAACAGTATCTATGATGCAATTACACTATATGACCATTGACCAAAAAACAGCATGTAGATACGCCCCAAAAAAAAAAAAGGTGCTACGAGACCAACGACGAGCCAGATAGGTGCAAAGTATTCCAAAGAGAAGGGAGAAGTGTAAGTAAAAGCGAGAGTTATCAGTCGCTTCCTGTCTGTTCTCTGCAGCCTGGCCTCTGGCGAGCCCGCTTTGATTTCATCATCCACTTACTTCATCAAAAAGATAATGAACACTGCTTAATTGTGGTACAGACACATCTGACTGAAATTACTTCCTCTTCCCGCATTTGAATGTGTCCTTCATCCCATTTATAATAAGCATTATCTTTGTATTTGTATCATTTCAAATTTTGTTTATCCAATTGTCTTCTGTAATTTGATTCTAATGGATAAATGGCCAATATGTCATGCAATTATATATATTAAACACATTTATCTCACAATTAAAAATGTTTCTTGTGGTTGGTTTCTTTTTTTTACTGCCACAGTTTTGACCAAATATGTGCTTAATCAGTGTTGTCACTAAAATATTAATATTGGGCGACAGCAGCAATTAGATCAATACAAGGGCCGAATCGAAAACGGAGATACATAATTACAGAAACGGAGGAATTAACTTGTGAATATGGATCATTATTTGCATTAGTGTGAAAGTGCTCGTATGACTTTGAGAGATGTTTTTAATATTTTGGTCTCCTGTTCAAAACATAGGGCTCTATTTTCATGGACAGTCGAAATCTGCACGGCGACATGTTAGACCAGGTCTTGGTCATTTCCAATACTCGTGCAAGTCGGCACATTTATAAAGGGGTGCTTGCGCCATTGTGGGAGTGAACAAAGCCAAGTCGATTTTCCACTAATCAAAGCGTAGAGTTTTGATGAGACAATTCCATAGAGATCCATTTTGAAAACGTGACACACTTCCATTATGAAATTACCTTGCGTCGTGGATCCCAAAGTTATTGCCAATCATGTGCGTGCATGTGGCGCATATTCACTTTTTAAAACCAATAAAAGCAATTTAATAAGAATAGCATGCCCATGACAAGAAGCTTAGGTGACGGTGAAAATCGAGAGTTGACTAGGTAGCCAAGCATTGCAATGTGCAAGTGATCAAATATCCTCCCTACATGATCTCAAACTTACTGTCCATGATTTTTTTGTGATCTGTGCTTCAATTCCAAGTCCATCAACATGTGTAAATGCTCCTCACTGGTGAAGAAAAAAGTCCACTCGCGTTGATCCTTTTTTTTTTTTTTCACCATTGATTCTGAATGAAATACGATGACTCACATGTCCGGAAACAATGACGTCTGCCTCTGCCCCAATGAAATTCACCAAAATCTTCTGCGCCGGACTTGGACATGGTACGCATATATTTTAGATGACTTTCTGCCACCGGATTGCCAGATGCACCGGGTGCATGTCAAAGTACACGCCATAGCTACGCTGCTCCACCCAGCTTGGCACATAGCGGTCAGTCAAATTCCCAAACAGGTTGTGCTCATAATTATTATGCAGTGTAGTGCTAAACCACTGCAAACTACAACCACAATAATAAACATACATAGCCAACAGTTAAATAAAGTCACAATAGAACATGCATATGTACAGTATGTCGATAGAGCCCTTGCAATGAGCCGACCTCTAATGTTGGGTCAGTGAGTGTACATTTGCACATTATTGTGGGGCGTGAGATAGTACTTAATGTTTGCCCTGCACTTTGACTCATCCGTTCACTGTCTCTCTCTTTCGCTCCTGTATGCTCTTTGCTGATGATTGATGGCTGTGTCAGGTATGATAGGGCATCATGGCATCATGTGACTACAACAGATGGCACAAGAGAGTATCAGAGCGGGTTCACCTGCTGTTTGCTCTCCTGCTTACTGCGATCAAATGCTGCCGAGGGAGAGCGAAGGAGGGAAGGAAAAGCATGAGTGAAAGTTACAAACAGGCAGAAGGGGAGATTGACAAAGAAGACGTAGATAAGATGATGATGTTGAGGAGAATTCCGCATAGGTGGTGCAAAAGAGCGGGGAACGCTGGATAATTAAATGCACAACATCAACAATCTCTGTTCTTCTTCTCTTTCGGCCAGTCTCAAATAATAATCTCCTAATGATTGGATGTGCTCTTGCAGCCATTTAACACCCGTTCCAGACCAGCGGATAAGTACAGATAGAGGGGCTTAAGAGACACACAAAGTAACTATGACTGATCACTCCGCCTGGTGTCTCCAAGGGACATCCTCTGTGTAATTCTCTTAGTGTAGCCGAATATCATTTATCCTACAAATAGACATATGACCCTGCAATAACCGTGTCACTCGAAGTTCACCACTGCACTGTGAGTGCATTCAAAGGACACGGAGCACAATTAATTTCATTGGCTGCGGTTAGTGCACATACATAAACACACAACGTACTAGCGCTTGAACCCACAGAGACGCAGATAAGGACTGCCATTCACACGTATGCATTACATATGCATAAGCATGTCGTGCAGAGGGCAGTGCTTACTAATAGAAGCACTCTGTGAGGCCCCGTGAAAGTAGAAAACGTGTTATCAGTGATAAATTCCAGCACGGCGACCCACCTTGACGGCAGTCCAAGCGCCATCCTCCTCGCCTGCTATCTGCCCTCTCCAGCCCTGCTCCCGGGCTGTGGGAGAGTGAGTGGCAGCTGTGTGTAAACGCCGGTGCCAATATGTCACCGGCACCAATCTGCATCCCCGAGGGATTCTACCGGGAGTTCAACCCGAGTATCACACCGCAGAGAAAACAATTTCTGCTGCCAATACTCCCACGCAGATGAGAAATGTTTTAATATTTGCCGCTGCTTTATGGCCGCGCCTGTGACAGTGATGGAGAAAATGTCAGCTTTTTTCCACGCTTAAATGCCACTCTTTGTCTCAGGCTGTTTCTTTTCATTGATCGTGCCTCTGCTTTCCAATCAATAACATCCGCCGAAGAGTCTCTTGTTT
Organism: Idiotropiscis lumnitzeri; assembly: GCF_059441095.1. Classification (NCBI taxonomy): domain Eukaryota; kingdom Metazoa; phylum Chordata; class Actinopteri; order Syngnathiformes; family Syngnathidae; genus Idiotropiscis; species Idiotropiscis lumnitzeri. The sequence continues at coordinate 14,164,479 of NC_142396.1, read as the reverse complement.
GGTCCCTTTCAAAAGCTTTCAGCCATGCAGGATTTCACACTTTACTTTCTTTGCCCAATTAGGTGTCCAATCGTTTAGTTTGTGCAAGGACAAAATGCAATTGCAGTTACATGCAAACATGTTTTTATGTAAAATAAATAAATAAATAAATAATGGTGGACACACAAAACGTAATTTGGTTACATGCAAGAGAGCACTGTCTGTTCTTTCGTACCGTACGGGTGTCAAAGGTCCAACATTTCTTCCAATCACAATGTTATGAATGGTACAGGCACGAATCTGACTGGATAAGAGTCATCGTCAAACTCTTTAATGAAATAAAAACTGTAGCTTCCGGGGCTGAAACAAGTAACACAGCTCGATTGTGGCTTGGATTAATTTACTGTTGCTGTATTATTCAGAATTCATTCGGCTGTTTCATAATTGCTCCAAAGGTCATATTCCCCCCCAAAAAAAAAAAAGCATATCCTCAGCGCTGATGGCACAGAGGCAACAAGAAGAGGAATTTAGAAGCAATTTAAGCCTCTTTTTTTTTCTTTTTTTTTAAATTTTGCAATTGACTCTTAACTTGGCATGAGTTGATCAATCAGCTCCTGAGTGTTACATGCTGTCATTTGTGACAGAGTTTTTTTCCCTTTAAATGCTAGGCTATATGGAAAATATAATATTATAAAACTGATTCTTTGATTGAGTGACACTTTTACAAATCATTTATATGTAACATCTTAATACATTAATTTTTTTAAATTGAAACTGAAAAGTTAGAACAAACTTGACAGTCTCATTTGTAGTCAAGAAATTAGTAAATATAAAGCTGTTATAAAAATTGTTTCCGTTGCTTCTTACACTTTTATTTACCATAATATATTTTCTCGTATTTTATATGTGGAGATTTTTCCAATCCAAAATCTAATCCAAATGCAACCACCAATGCACTTAATGCACCTCACTGCCAGCAACTAATGCAAGGAATGAAACCAAACTGTCAAACTGAATATTAAAATAATGACAGAACAGAAAAATGTTGCTTGATCTTTTAATGAAATCTTCTGTGGAGGAATAAATCGCTTTCAAGCGGGGAAGCTGTGCATATAAACAAAAACTAACCTTGAACATGGAACAGCTAACATACAAGTAAAATTGAAAGAAATATTGTCCTTCCTCCACAGAACAACATGGGAAACGGGAAAACTGCAACCTTTTTCGTGGTCCGACTGCAGAATCCAAAATTAGCTCTACCAATTCTGTAATAGGCAGAGTGATTGTATCACACACATGTCATGTCAGATACCTTCAAAGAGTGATTAGTTTTACTTTATTTTAGTTCCATTCATTTTTAACAGTGTTGGTGTTTGACAACCAAAATATCAGCCCAACAAGACAGCAATCACGATTTCCTCCTTCCAGGCTCTTTCTGACAGTAACTGACCTAAACTTGCACCCTCAGAGGGGTGACGGGTAATTCAGTCCCTCAGTGCCTCATCATTGCCACCCCCTGGTGCTGAAGCAAAGAGAAAGCCACAAAAGAGAAACCAGTTTAAAGATTCACTCAAATTCAGAAGGTTCTCCATCCACCCTGGCCTCAGGAAGGAGACGGTGACCAGCGCCGACGTTCACCCTGACAGTAAGTGACCGTTTATTGTATGTCTAAAGTTGATTGAAAGGTTAGAATCAACATGAAAGCAACAATAGGTCCATTTAGTCGAATCGTCCAGGGTCATTCAGGGGACATAGGGCAGAGTGATGATAAAACCTAACGCATCGTTTCCTTTACACGTCAACACGGCAGATAATTAATGCTTTGGCCTCACAAAAAATGTCTTCCATTGCTGAAGGGTCAGAGAGAGAGAGAGAGAGAAGGGGGTGAAAGTGTTTATAGATGTGCATCGATACGAACACACACATTAGGTTTATATACCGGACTGTGGCACTCCAGAACACGCTGAGAATTCATTAGCTCATAAAATACAACAATAGATAAACCGTAAATCTTGACGGGCATCCATAATAAAGACAGGAAGCAGATGTACAATACCTGGAAGCACCAAAAGTCGACACATTCAGCAGGTTGACGCCGGAGAAAACAGCACTTTACAGCTCACTCGGACCATTTGAATGTTTTCCCTGCGGTCCGCTACAGTTCAATCAATATTTACAACATGAGCAATCACCTCCCAAATCCTCTGTCACAGCTTACAGGTCCATCCTCACAGCAAGCTAACAAACTAACATGTCGAACAGCAGCAAACACTAAATGGTTCCGAGACACTCAGGGTGTTGCTGATATATTTTCTACTTTCCACTCCTGAACCAAACTTGGGACACCTTGATGTCGTTTTTCACTTGCAATTTCCAGACAATAAAAAAATTATGTTTTTGGAAAACAGCACACAGAGAGCAGACTTAATCAGATAGTTACACCTACAAACAAACAAATACCTTTTCAAGATTTATTTTTACATTATTTCAACCAATCAAATTTTCTCATAAGTAGAGCAAATTACAATTGAATGAAATACAATGTCCACAATGTTGTCTATTCCCGTTCAGTTCAATTACAGAATTAAATTAAAGAATTTCTTTGGGAGGATACCAACACATCTTAAAAATGGCTGCACAAAACATGAGTCAGCAAGAAAGCTGATCAGTAAAGAGCAAACCTCCGCCAAGGTGGTGAGATTGTTATCTAAATACACAAAAACAGTTCAAAAGAAATCTTGTCATTCCATGTATTAAGAAAATTAAAACAAATCCATGCCGCCATGTCTCAAGGAGACTTATGAAATTAGTAAACATTAATACTTCAAGTTTGGTCAACCCACACATACTTGAAGTTGAGTACCAGTGTCAGGAGTCGCCTTGCGGCAATGAGGAGGTGGACCCAAGAAGCGAGGAAGCAGGGGTAGGTGAAGCTTTAAGGAGATTTATTGTGGAGCTTGGTGGGGACGAACAACGGGGCGTGGGCAAAGAAACAACACAGGCAACTGAACGAGACTAACTGGACGATGACAAGGACCAAACACGAGACGGGAACGAGCCAGGCGGACAGGGAACGAAGACAAGTGCAACCACGGGAGCGACGCGCAAGTCGTGAGAGTCCGAGGTGACGTGGCAACAGGAGGCAAACAGGGTAATGACCCGACACTGCGTTGTCGGTCTGGAAGGTTTAAATAGTCCGGGTACTTAGGGGAGCAGATGGGAAGCAGGTGCGTGATGATGACTAGGAACAGGTGCGTGATGATGACTAGGAACAGGTGCGTAGCTGGTGAGAACGAAAACAATAACAAAGGCACATGGCAGGGAGGTGATGAAAACAATAACAAAAGGCACATGGCAGGAAGGAGGGAAGAAAATAACAACAAAAACACTGACGTGGCAGACACGGGTCATGACAGTACCCCCCCCTCAAGGGACGGCTTCCAGACGTCCCAAACGAAAACAGTCAAAAATGAAATCAAGTCCAAGAACGAGGGTGGGCGGAAGGGGGCCGGTAGGTGGGACCAAGGCCCGCGAACTAGGCCGGTCTGGCGGATGTCCAGGGGGCCAGACCAGCGAGTCCCGACGGGGCCATTCGGGCGGACGTCCGGGAGGCGGGACCAAGGCCCGCGAACTAGGCCAGTCTGGCGGATGTCCAGGGGGCCAGACCAGCGAGTCCCGACGGGGCCATTCAGGCGGGCGTCCGGGAGGCCCGATCAACAAGTCCACCCGTGAACACTCAGGCGGACGTCCGGGCGTACCCGAGACCGGAACGTGGAGCGGCGGCTGGTCGTCCAGCCCCGCCGAGTCAAGAACGTGGAGCGGCGGCTGGTCGTCGAACCCCGCCGAGACAAGAACGTGGAGCGGCGGCTGGTCCTCGAACCCCGCCGAGACAGGAACGTGGAGCGGCGGCTGGTCCTCGAACCCCGCCGAGACAGGAACGTGGAGCGGCGGCTGGTCCTCGAACCCCGCCGAGACAGGAACGTGGAGCGGCGGCTGGTCCTCGAACCCCGCTGAGACAGGAACGTGGAGTGGCGGCAGGTCATCGAACCCCGCCGGGACAGGAACGTGGAGCGGCGGCTGGTCCTCGAACCCCGCCGAGACAGGAACGTGGAGCGGCGGCTGGTCGTCGAACCCCGCCGAGACCGGAACGTGGCACGGCGGCTGGTCCTCCAACCCCGCTGAGACAGGAACGTGGAGCGGCGGCAGGTCATCGCACCCCGCCGGGACAGGAACGTGGAGCGGCGGCTGGTCCTCGAACCCCGCCGAGACAGGAACGTGGAGCGGCGGCTGGTCCTCGAACCCCGCCGAGACAGGAACGTGGAGCGGCGGCTGGTCCTCGAACCCCGCCGAGACCGGAACGTGGCACGGCGGCTGGTCCTCCAACCCCGCTGAGACAGGAACGTGGAGCGGCGGCGCTACGTCGGGAGCCGCTGTGACAGAGACGAGAAGCGACGGCGGGTCGTCGTCCACCGCCCAGGCAGGAAACTGGAGCGCCGGCGAATCGTCGAGTTCCGCCGAAAAAGGAGCTTGGGGCGACGGCGGATCGTCGAGCACCGCCGAGGCAGTGACGGGAAGCAATGGCGTGTCCTCGGGCGCCGCCGGGACAGGGAATTGGGTTGGCGGCGGGCCGTCTGGCACCGCCGAAGCAGGGATTTGGAGCTGCGGCGGGCCGGGCGCAGCGGGGACCGGGACTGGTAGCGGACGCAGGGCGTGCCCCGCTGCAACAGGGACTTGTGACGGACGCAGGGCGTGCTCCGCCAGAACTGGGACTTGTGGCGGACGCGGGGCCTGCTCCGCCGGAACAGGGACTGGGGGCGGACGCAGAACGTGCTCCGCCGGGATAGAGACTTGTGGCGGACGCATGGCGTGCTCCGCCGGGATAGAGACTTGTGGCGGACGCATGGCGTGCTCCGCCGGAACAGGGACTGGTGGCGGACGCAGGACGTGCTCCGCCAGAACAGGGACTGGTGGCGGAGGCATGGCGTGCTCCGCCGGAACAGGGACTTGGAGCGGACGCATGGAGTGCTCCGCCGGAACAGGGACTTGTGGCGGAGGCATGGCGTGCTCCGCCGGAACAGGGACTTGGGGCGGACGCATGGAGTGCTCCGCCGGAACAGGGACTTGGGGCGGACGCATGGAGTGCTCCGCCGGAACAGGGACTTGTGGCGGACGCAGGGCGTGCTCCGCCAGAACAGGGACTTGTGGCGGACACAGAACGTGCTCCGCCAGAACAGGGACTGGTGGCGGACGCAGGGCGTGCTCCGCCGGAACAGGGACTGGTGGCGGACGCAGGGCGTGCTCCGCCGGAACAGGGACTGGTGGCGGACGCAGGGCTGGGTCCGCCGGACCAGGGATTTGAAACGCTGGCGAGGCGCCGGAGCGGGGGTCAGCAGCTCTCGGGAGGCCAGAACGGGCCCCCGCAGCTCGGGGTGAACCGGGACAGTGCGTATCAACTGGCGGGGAGCCGGAACGGGGTTCAGCAGCTGGCAGGAAGTCCGGACGGGACTCCACCGCTGGGGGGGAGCCTGAACATGGTTCAGCAGCTGGCAGAGAGCCGGGACGGGGCTCGGCAGCTGGCGGGGAGCCGGGAAGGGGCTCGGCAGCTGGCGGGGAGCCGGGAAGGGGCTCGGCAGCTGGCGGGGAGCCGGGACGGGGCTCAGCAGCTGGCAGAGAGCCGGGACGGGGCTCGGCAGCTGGCGGGGAGCCGGGAAGGGGCTCAGCAGCTGACGGAGGGCCCGGACGGGACTCGACCGCTGGGGGGGAGCCGGAACAGGGTTCAGCAGCTGGCAAGGAGCCGGGATGGGACGCTGCGGCTGGAGAGGAGCCGGGGCAGGGCTCAGCAGCTGGCGGGGGGGCGACAGAGGGCCGGGCGCAGCAGTCGGACCGGGCACAGCCGAACCGGGGGCCCTGATCCCTATCAGCCTGCCGCCATAGGGAATCAGGGGAATGGGGAACACGAGGGACCGAGGTTACTGGGGCTGGTGAACGTGAGCTAGGGGGTGCCAGGGGAACGTGAGCAGGTGCTAAAACCGATGGTGAACGAGGTGTGCGACGTGACCGTGACTTCCGAGATTTTGGACGTGAAGCGCGCGAGGTGGAGTGGGAGGTGGTCTTGAAAGACTCGAACGAAAAGGGTGTCAGGAATGGTTCGGGGGGAAGAAGGTGACTGGTACTAACTGTGTCCGGGGTGCGCTGAGCGTCTAACAAGGCGTAAATGTAGTCGGCATCGTACTCGTGATCCGAGTCGACAAAAACGTGCGGGGCGTAGTGCTCAAAAACTTCTGCTAAATCATTATCAACTAAAGCGTGAGTGGGTGAATTGGCCTGGTGATCAAAATTGTCGTCGGAATCGGAATCAATGGTACAGTGGGGAGGAAGGTTGGGAGGGAAGTCGAGGGCGTTACCGTGAAACGAAGACGAGGTACGGGGCTGGTCGGCAGGCTGGTGAGGGGCAGGCACCGGAGGCTGCACGGTCGGTGCAGCTGACGTGGGGGCTGCATGGGTTGCTGCAGCTGACGTGGAGGCGACGTGGGTTGCTGCAGATGACGTGGAGGCGGGACCCCTTTCAGCCAGCTGTCGGTCGGCCAGCTGTGCCAGCCTCATGCTCTCCACCATCTTGACCTCCAGCTCCGCCATCTGAGCTGTCAGCTCCATGATAGCCTCCCGGGGTGGTACCGCGGCGGCGCCCTTCTCCGCGATCGAGGCCACCTGCTCCGCTATCTGGGCCAGTCGTGCCCCCAGCTCAGCGCGGCGGGAGTCCAAAAGGTAGGCAGTCTTTTCGAACAAGTCCTCGTAATCTGGGGAAGCGGGGAGCGTGGCAGACGTGGCGCTGAGCTGATCGGCGGGTTGGTGGGGGGGGTCCGTGCGGCGGTGTCCATGACGCCGCCGCGAGCCCCTCGCTGGGTCCTTCTTTCGAGGTCGGGTCATTCTGTCAGGAGTCGCCTTGCGGCAATGAGGAGGTGGACCCAAGAAGCGAGGAAGCAGGGGTAGGTGAAGCTTTAAGGAGATTTATTGTGGAGCTTGGTGGGGACGAACAACGGGGCGTGGGCAAAGAAACAACACAGGCAACTGAACGAGACTAACTGGACGATGACAAGGACCAAACACGAGACGGGAACGAGCCAGGCGGACAGGGAACGAAGACAAGTGCAACCACGGGAGCGACGCGCAAGTCGTGAGAGTCCGAGGTGACGTGGCAACAGGAGGCAAACAGGGTAATGACCCGACACTGCGTTGTCGGTCTGGAAGGTTTAAATAGTCCGGGTACTTAGGGGAGCAGATGGGAAGCAGGTGCGTGATGATGACTAGGAACAGGTGCGTGATGATGACTAGGAACAGGTGCGTAGCTGGTGAGAACGAAAACAATAACAAAGGCACATGGCAGGGAGGTGATGAAAACAATAACAAAAGGCACATGGCAGGAAGGAGGGAAGAAAATAACAACAAAAACACTGACGTGGCAGACACGGGTCATGACAACCAGATTCGCATACCCATGGATTTATTTTTTTTTGTACACAGAGAATTATGTATTTATAAAAAAAAAAGTGGAATTTGAAGCTCTCTGATTGCAAACTTTATGATGCCCAGGTTTTTATTTGCAATTAAGAATATTTGCGTGTCACTGCTCTACAGTATCATACTTCATAAACTAACAAATGAAAATTAAAAAAATAAATAAAAATAAATAAATTATTCATTCAAATGTGGCATGGTCATGAGAAGTATTTGCGCTCAGTAACAAAAAAGTGTGACTCAAGATGTACGGGAAGTGATGACTCAGTCTCATTGAAATGGGATGTCAAGATGTGACAGAAAGCTCACACTCACTAACCCTAAATCCGAGCAGCTTTAATGAAATCAAACCATTGCTCATATTATGTTTAACATGAAATCGCACGTTCCTCAGTGAAAATACTGCATTTAGTGTACACTGTGAATTAGTACAGATTTGACTGATGGGTACAGAGGGTTCAAAAACAAAAAACTGTGACTTTATAGAGAATAAAAATTCCAATTTGAAAACCGCATGTACTCAGACGTAACTAGCCACTGAATGTCAACTCTCAGACTCGCGCTGCTCAAATTGTCATATTTGGAATAGTGTTTAGAAGTCTCATGTAGCAATATTGCCACCTCAACCACCACATTGAATTATTGAGCTAACTTAAAATCTCTCTTTTCAGCAGCATGAAAAAAGCCAATGAAAAAAAATCTTGCCCTCTTCTACGTCATGTCTGGTGTCATCATCTGCTTCATTTTATGTCTGCTGTGTGCTCTTCCTTGCATCCGCTGATGCATGTGTATCTCAAACCGTTCACATGAGCTTGTCCATCAGTTAAAACTCATTAAATATTCCTCCTTTAAGAGATAGATTTTCCATGACGCACATACATTTGCCCGAGACCCACTCCACATGAGCCCATTCATCAGGACAACATGAGTAAGAGAAGCCGATGGTGTGTGTGTGCACACAAGGCTCTGTGAACGCCAGATCAAGGTGGCGCAGCTTGTCAAAGCAGCCCAGTTGTCAGGTGACGACGACTCAGACGGAAACGGACCGCTCGCGTCTTGGACGATGAGCCACGGGCCACAGCTTTGTCTCACCCCCAAACCATCACAGCTGAGTTCTAACAGCTGCTCGCTGCTGTCACCGTCTGCTAATGTGCTTCCACATCCACGTCTGTCCTTTGGATTCTCACCGGACCATCTGACACATCTGGTTTGGACAACTTACATCCCAAACATTCAAATTTTTGGATTTTTCATCATGATAACTAGTAGGTTTAAAAGATCACTGTTAGTGTTGATATACTTAAGTGGATAATCAAGACACATTGTCATCCTCATATTTTGCCTACAATAATGGCAGAATAAAAAAAAAAAAAAGAAAAACGCAAAAAAAGTCAATTGATTCACCTGCAATAGTTGAAAATCCACAATATAAAGAGTTTTCGGTTTTAACCGACCCCTATGCTTTAAACACATGTAAACTTATTAAAACACAATTAAAATTAATACACGCCTTTAAAAATATACCTTGGCACCTGTTCTTACTCTCTTGCCGACAGTTCTTCAAATAAGAGGTGAAGCATGTTTGCTTCAACGAGCCTGTGAAACTGACACATGAAGCAAAAGAAAATTAACTGTGTATCTTCATTTAAACATAAAAATGTTCAACCAAATAATAAAATGGTGTCGACTAGCTTAACATATAAAACAAAATACAATAGAGGGGCTTAAATTTTAGAAATAGAAGAATATTAATTATTAGAAGGATACAAAAAGCAGACAACGATACTCACAGGGATATTCAGCTCTGCTTTGTAGGCGTAACAACATTACTAGAGTTTAGTTGGGTGCCTTCTCTGCCTCTTCTTCTTGGTCTTCATTTTGCTGCACGTCTTCCAGACTGCATATGTATTATTATGCCTGACATGTTGTCGCAGAACATGAGGTACTACGCTGATGTCATACAATTCCAAAGTCCGACTTACCTTTAACTGTAAAAAACAATTCACAAAAAAAAAAAAAAAAAAAAAAAAGATTCTTTAAAAGTTCACAATACAACTAATGAACTGCCACACAGCGGAGCAACACTGTCGAAGCTGTGTATGAGAACCATAATATAGGTTTTGTTTTATTTATTTTTTAAATGCCAAATGTAACAATGATAAGTACACTGCAAAATATGTTTCACTCAAGTTTCTTTTTTTAGATGCCACGTTTAATGGGAGGGCAGCATGGTGACAGAGTGGTTGGTTAGCATGTCTGACGACCAGTTGTGAGATTTTGAGTTTGTATCGTGTCCACAGTGGTCGCATGGTTTCACATTCAGTAAATGACTTGAGTCATTCGCAAGGTCCATGTGTTTGGCAGTGGCTGAATTCAGGTTATACCCCACCTCTTGCATTCACTCAGCATTAATTCTGATGAGATAATCCAGCTGCTGCTCTGACTTTAACAGGTTAAGGAATTCGCCTTTTTTCTAAAACCCTTTCACTATGATCCTTTAGTGCAAGTTCCAAATCAAAATCCTTGCTGTACTGGCCAAGCCCCTCCCCGTGTCAGTGATTTAATTCACTCTCACACCTCTGCTCACTGCACTCTTAATCTATCGACTGTCCGGAGACACGTGGTGACCTCTCCTTTCAGTCACTTACATCCAGGTTTGCAGACTCAACTAAAAACTTTCAAAAGGATCTTAAGACTTTACTTTTTGAACAGACCCTCCCTAAAACTAAGTCGAAATGTATCACAATAACTGATTTGTTTCATTACATATTACAACTTACTGTTTGTCTTATTTGTGAGTATTTTATTTTAAGGGGGTGTTTTCTATTTTGGCTTGAGCAAAGTGCTTTTTATAGATTTGTGTGCTCCCAGTGTCCTTTATCTTTAACTTGATATAATATATTTTGCTGACTGTCTTACATACTTACTTACTTAAATAAACATATGGATAACAATGGATGTTTTATTTAATTTAAAGTGCACCACCTCTGGATTTGTATTAAACTGACACAGAGAAATAAAAAAAATCTGAGTACTGCTGATCATATTTAAAATTAGACATTTGACGGTATTATATTAGATATGCATCACATTAAAAATTAATATGATGCTATATAACTGTTTCTCCTCCCCACCCCTAATTTATAAAATAATACAATAAGACCATTTGTTGCACTGTTAAACATACTACATATGTTCATGACCACATTCAATCAGTTGTCAGCAACTCTTCATTCAAACTTTTAGCTGTTATTATTTGTTAGTGCGAATAATACCAAAATCTATAACCTAGATGAGCAACTTTTTAACAAATAAAAAAGTTGAACTACATTTTTAAAGACAATACAAGTCTGAATTGATTGATTGACGGAAGGACGTATTCATTTAGGAACATGTTGATTATTGGGTTTTAGTTTGTAAAACTGCTCTGGATCATAAAGAGAGGTCTTTACCAACAAAATCGAGACTTTCCTGAGTTAGATCATTTTGTAATCAACAGCATTGCAGCATTCCCATGAACATTCTTCTTCCCTCGTCTGTCTCCCAAGCTCTTAACTTGATGGTTAGCAATGATATTTTTTCATTTGATTCCGTCACTCATAATAAAAGAAAACACGGGCAAATGAGTTATCTGATTGAGCAAACGATAAATAGCCCTTTTGGGGGTATGAATGTCACCATGATACAGCATAGTTTCCTCTGTCACACGTCTTCCGAGTATTCGCTCTAATCCTCTTTTTCCCAGTCTTGTCTGGGAAAGGCCTTTCACTCTGGTGGCCTGAGGGACATGAATAATTGTTGCTACAGAGACTGTCTCATAAACTCCTAACACTGTAATCACACTCTGACAGATGTAGGCCTACAATGTACTGCACACACACACATGCACACACACTGAAGTACAGATTTAACCCCCTCTTCTCTTGCATGCTTTCTTATCCCGGTGACTCATGGCTCCTATCAGCGTTATAACCACAGCAGGATCCCGCCCACGGGCTCTGAGGTTTGGAGCTACACTGGATTCTGAATAAACAATGAAGGACGTATGAGGAGTGACTGATGTGGCCGTAAACTACAGTTTGGGATTTTCCAACATGGAGTGATACTTCACAGTCCCTGATATGATGCTGATGTAAAAACAAAAAGTAAAAGGCTCTTCTCGCCTCAGGTTTGGCAGGCCGCTTATACTTTTTGCATTTTCTTTAATTACGGTGTAATATAAAAGGAATGACATTTGTGACCAGATCCCGAACAATAGCTTGCAATCTAACCTTTTGTCCCCCGCTAAGTGGCAGCATCCTGGTATAGATCCTGCAACGATGAAGCATGAATAGTAATTGTTTACCTGGAGTTGGTACAATGTCAACAGTCTAATCCATCACACGGACCCTGTCTACTTATTTATAGACAAGGGGATAAATCAGATGAGTGGATGAAAGTTGAAAAGACAAACACAAGGACACAAATAGGAGCACTATGGATAATCCTTTAAACATTTTAATCAAAACGTCAGCGACGGGAAAGATAAATGAAGCATCCATCTATCCGTAATTAAACTTGTGCATCATCATAACATGATAAACATAATGTGATAAACAGCCTGACAGGCAGCCGGTGATATACGGATGCCTATAGTGTGGTGAAGGATTTGAGCTAAATCATAACCTGATGTTTGCATTGTAAAAGTGAAGGTAAACAATTTGAGCTTCATCATCAATATGGATTCATACTCTAAAATATAACTTGGTGTTCAGACATGCTGGAGCCTAATATATACATATATATATATATATATATATATATATATATATATATATATATATATGTAGAGAGAGAGAGAGAGAGAGATTTCTTTTTAATATAAATGTATGCAAGGCACGGCATTTGTTTCTTTCTGGGATATGACAAAATTATGTCCTTGCTATGTCCAATGATTGTGGACTAGCTCTGATTCATTTTCCCTCTTCTCTAAGTTTCAAAACGGTAAGCGTTTCTCCCATAGACTACCTCCCTGGTCTGCTTAACAGCCAATACACTTTTCACAGATGAAACCCAAAGCCAAAATCAAGCACGAGCTAAAGTTGAGGCAATCATCAAAAAAAGCAACACCTGAACAACTGGAAACACTCATCAGTCACATTCCAATGTTTTGCTAAGTTGAAAAATAAGTACCGGGTACTGTATCTTTAAACAAAACAACTCTACTGAGTTGTTTTAAATATCTAAATGTGAATTCGATAAAATAAATCCGCAATTCTGGGACAATATTTTTTATTTATTTCTTTAACTTGATTATGTATTAACCACTGGTTAAATAGATTTAACCGACCTTAGATGGTGTTCATGAGGAGGAGCGTGCACATTTAACGGCCGGTTAGCTAACAGCTAGTTGCGAATTTAACTAGCGGTTACGACTTAACCAGTGGTTAAAATAACCCACTTTTGAACAACCAGGCCCTGAACTCTTGTTTCATATTTCTCCATATGTTTTGATCTAAAACGTAACTGTCACCGCCTACTGCCCGTAAATGGTTGGGATAGGCCCTAGCACCCCCATGACCCTCGTGAGGAGCGGTGGATCAGCTAATGGATGGATACAACAAAAACAAAGGAATGAGCCGTTCCAATACTTTTGAGGGGATTCCATGTGTGCTTTTTATTTCACAAAACGTTGACTGTAAATGGTATGATGAACAATGACTTCTCGGTCACAGAAGGGTTGACAAGAATTAAAAATGACGTGAATTTGTCCTTATGGCCACCATACTGAGAAGTTTCGGTCTTTGCCTTAATATTCCACAAAAATGTGATTTCATTCTCAGTATTTTCTATTTTTCAGCTTTTATCTTAATACTCAAAACACATGTGTCATTGAAAGATTTGTCATTTTTTTGTATCGCAATGACTCAGTTTATATGTGTGATTTATTTGGCATTCATCAATTATTAGAAAAGATTTTTTTTTAAACGCAACATTTACTCTGACGTCTTTCTGTAAAGAAGATTCACGTTTGTAAGCAAAGAGTAACATTTATTTGTGAATTGATCATGTAATTTGTTGGACATTTAAGACGGAGTCTAAAAAGTCTCCAGAGGTTCAACAGAAACAAACGACTCTTGGAAAGATCTGTTTGCAACATGTTATTCTTACTTCCTCGGACAGCGGCTGAATTGCTTTCAAACCAAACAGTTCATCATTTACCCATAATATTCCCCAAATGTGTATTTAAATAACAGATAAGAAAATATGGTGTTTACTTCTGGAGAGAATTGCGCATTAATCAATATTTTCCACATTTCGAACGTTCTGAGGAACATTCCATGTCACCCTGCTTACTTCTATTCAAGACGTGCTGTCGGGATGTGTTCACTCCCAAGTCATCAAATTTATGGGACTGGAGATGGCACGACACCTTTCGACTGTTCGAAATACATTCTGACAGCAGAGGAAAGAATGCATAGGCAGGAGAAAACAGAGAACAGCTTTAATCAGTGTCACTTGTTGCCTTTTTTTTTTGTTTTATTATTCCTGCTGCATCTACACCTGACTGCATTTGCACACGTTGAAACGGCGAATAAGCATCTCCCTTGTTTTGCTATTCGATGTTTATTTTCACAAATTTTGCTACTTACTAGCCTAATCTGATATCTTGGGTATCCTATTTTGTGCCATATCTGAATGTGTGTTGATATGAGAATTTGAAGAATTCTTAAATCCTTGAATATGAACTTAAAGCCTGATTCTATTTGCTTACGTACCAAACTTCCAACATTGCTGGATTCATCTGTGTGCTATAAGAGGAGGGCGGCAGGTGGTGGGGACTAAGATTACAGTGAATGTCACCCAAGCTCCTCTCTCAATCATCCTCTTTCAATCCATCGCCGTCCCAGAGTTTGTGAGACAGCTTGGCAATGATGCCAGTAAAATGGGATCAATAGCATCGGGAAAAAGGGAGCAGACAATCTTTTACCCCCTTGAACTTCTGTACCCGTGATTGATTTGTCCCCTGCCACAGCAGAGGAGACATTAGAGACAAGAAACATGTGTGTTTGCATATGTGTGTGTGTGTGTGTGTGTGCGTGTACACCTGTGTACGTGTGTTGAAAGCATGTTTTTGTAATAGCAGTGCATATGTTGGTGCGTGCGAGTGATTGACGATGTAAAGTGCACACACATCATCAGCGAGGCATTTGCGAGGTGTGTGAGTCAGGGGCTGTCATCCCCCTCAGTCTCCCCAAGCAGAGGCCTCCCTCGGCGGTTGATTTATAGTAAATCATTAAAATCTGCTTATTATTGCCGCAGCCTGCTCCCCCTCCTCCCGTGTCCCCGCCACCAGCTCCCCCTCCTCGCCCTAAAAAAAGAAAGGAAAAAGCTTGTGTGACCAGCTCACACAGAGCAATGGTCAGCGGGCTCTGGCACATTAAATCCATTCTTGCCGCATGTTAGAAAATAAATAGCCAGATGTCTTATTTCATAAACATCGCCAATGAGGGAACCTGGCTTTGTTCCTGCAGAACAGCTGGAGCGCAGTGTCTGTCCTTTAAAAAGTGGCACTGAAGGGCTCAAGAAACTTTATGACACACACGCAGACACACATTTGCGCACGCCTATTGTCTCCCGTCTTTGGAAGTGTAAATGTGATGTGACTTGGACAATGACAGGTGTGTTTGTCAAGGATGTGCCTGTCACTTCACATCAGTGGACGAGGCCTTCTTGCCACACTGGCTTTCCACTTCTTGGTCATGTGCATGTTCAAAAAAGAACGTGTTATTCAGGCATCTCTGTTGATGTGCCATCCTATCCAAATAATCCAAAGCAGTTCATTTGAGATTCAGTGTCATTGAATAGATGATTGGAAAAGTGCGCACAGGTTTCTGTGACTCATACTGTGAAGAAGAAAATGATTATCTGGGCGTGTATCCATCTGAAGTCCATTAGCACCGACAAAAGTGAGAATCAGCATTTGACGTACTATTCAAGCACGTTGTAAAGGGCGCGGAATGAAATGATGCTGATTATTTCTGCAGAATAACTCAAGTGAGAATCACAGCTTGTCTATTGTCGCCTTGGTTTGTCGCACGGTTTGTCAAACGCTTTTCAATTACAGGCTTTAACTTGAGGCACTCTCACATCCCCATGAAGTGATTTTAATGGAGTTTTGGTGCAATTGTTTGTTATGCGAGACAGGTCTTTTCACGAGAATGAGGAGAGCAAAGGCAATGAGAGGAATTTAGAGAGATAACACGATACAAGCGGGTGAGAAGCTTTCTATATTTTAGTTGAGCATCCATCCACCCATTCTTTGTAATGCTACTCCTCATTAGGGTCACGGGTGAGCCGCAGCGCATTTTAGCTGATGTTGGCTGACACATTCACACCAATGGACCATTTGAAGCCGTCAATTAACCTAACATGCAAGTCTATGTAAAGCGGGAGGAAGCTGGCGCGCCCAATGAAAA
The DNA here is from genome assembly GCF_059441095.1 of Idiotropiscis lumnitzeri. Classification (NCBI taxonomy): domain Eukaryota; kingdom Metazoa; phylum Chordata; class Actinopteri; order Syngnathiformes; family Syngnathidae; genus Idiotropiscis; species Idiotropiscis lumnitzeri. The sequence continues at coordinate 14,148,526 of NC_142396.1, read as the reverse complement.
CACAAGCGAGGAGAAAACATGCAAACAGACACGGCTGAGATTCTAACACAAATCCTTTTGACTGTGGCTGCTGGCAAGTAACAAAGCTAATATCGGACGGAGCATTTTTTTTTTTTTTGCACCGGCTCTCAATAATGATCTACATGCTTTCCAATATGAATTTTATATTTAATATAGAACCACGATTCACTTTGTGGTTATTTTCTCAATGAGTGACTGCGTGACTATCCGTGCTGTCACAGACCAACTCAATTGGTCTCGCCTGACTCGTGTACCAGTGTTTTTCCCATTCAACTCGTCACCTCTGCACTCGCACTTCGCCACGTTGAGATACCCAACGAAAGACATCCTCCATCCTTTTCCACCCCCGCACCCACTTTTCTCCAACCTTTATTCTCGGCCTTACTGAACGAAAGCTATCCTATGAGTTTTGTCTGGTTTTAGAATTGGGCCAACTATTGACTGTGACCAGGAGAAATCTATCCATCCACCAGGGTTGGCAGGGAGCAGCAGCCTCCGCCAGCTGACTTCAGGTGAAAGCCAGACTGGCCCTTGGGCTCGTCGCCAGTCAATCACAAACCGCATGAAGAGAGAGCCAACCATTCATACAAACATTCACACCGTCACTGAACCTGCCCTGAAGTCAGGCGAGTGTACCACTGCACCACCTGCAAAAATACTGCAATTCTATTAATATTAGTTACACCGTTGGACTTGGAAGTAAAATTGCAATCTAAAAAGCACATTTGGAGAATGTCAGGTTTTTTTTTTCTGGCATAGTGGCGGATGCCCCACCTTTTCTCACTGTGTGTGTACTCCATATGCATTTTATTGCCAGATATTGCAATCTGGTTTCAATCGGACCACTGTGTCCCACTTTCCTCCTCTTTGATTTACACAACCTCATCTCCATTCTGCCGCTAAAGCTCCTGGATGGTCCGAGCAGGTGCACGACTGCGGGGCTGCAGCCCAAAGGCCATAGAAGCTGAAACAAGAGAGGCAAGCCAGCACGCATGCAGAATAACAATGCCTCCATTTCTCACACTGACATAATCCCCATGTTTTATTTGTTCCCTTGTAATTCTTTTTATATCTCGGGCTTATGTTCCTTGGCATTCGTTCAATCCCAGCCTCGGGACACAGGGCTCTAACGGGCCCATATGTGTGCCTTGCTCCAGTTAACGCCTATTAGTTCCATTGTAAGTGTGACTAAACTGGCACGTCTCAGCCGGGAGATGGGCTGGCTTTGACTGACAGCCCATGTCTGGATCCTGTACTTTGAGTCTCACGCAGCCTTGTCAAACATGGGCTGTGTCAAAGCATCCTTCACTCCGCTACCAAGCGCAGGAGCCATTCTGCTCTGCACAGCTGACCACATGACTCTCAATGACTTCTCATTCCACACTGGAATGGGACTTTTTGTGAAGTCACGCTGCACGACTTGCCGCTCTTCTTCCGTGTTACTTTCTTTGGGATTTGGAAAGATGGCGTGTTTTCCCTTGTTTTCATTAGAAAGATCCTGAATGGAAAAAATGATGTGAGACATTTTATGACCTCCCTTTACAAAAAGCTAAAACCCAGTCAGCTTTCCAATAACAGCTTCATAATAAGACCGTGACATGGCGATGATGTATGTTGTAGGCCAAGCAAATCTGCGAGGCCTGGACCACGTGATGCCAACTTGAATATTGTTTTCACAACTGTGCAAGCTAATTACCTTTAATTTTTCATCTGTGCTCCGAGGGTTGTAGGAGACTGTGATTAGTGATTCATTACTTCTCATTACCTGACCTGTCAAACAGTTTCCTTTCCTTATTGAGGCTGATTAGGCGAACATGGCCCGTCTATCTCGGCGAGGCTGAGAAAGACCTCAAGCATGATCTGCAGATGAGCCTCTGATGAGAAGATAATAACAGGATGATCATAAAGGAAAGGAAACACGACTCTCTGAAGGAAAGGAAGTCATTAAGCCAGCCAGACAAGTTAGTTGATCTACACTAGATGGACAAAAGTGTAAGTAAAGCGGACATTTTAGATATTTGTCAATGATGTTGGACCTGGATCACTCTTATCGTTCATTCCAAAGGTGTTGAATGGTGTTTCCTTTCCCAAACTTCTCACAAAGTTAGAAAATGTTTAGAATGTACTTAGGTTTTGTCCAGATATAATTGAGTGATAATGAAATACTGAGATGACATTTTGTATGAGATGATGAATTTACACCAGGTTGTCATCCTCGGAAAAATGTCAAGGTGAGCCTAATCTCATGACAAGACAAGAACACCCCATCTCAGTCTCAGAAGAACCTGTTGGTCCCTTTCCAATGTTTTCAAATTTAGAGACAAATTCTGTTGTCGAAAACATAAGAACATGCATTCCTTGCCATCGTCAAACTGAATGTCCGCCTGCCCAAAATGTTCATGGAAAGAGGGCTGGTTCAGTGTCATGAGAGGGTCATCCCCTCAAAATGAAAGTAACGTGTCCTATACAGCATGTAAGAAAAGTTACAGTATTGATGCGACAAAAGTTATATTTCCCTCACAGTGTGGGCCAGACGATCGTCCAGCACGTCTCCAAACAGTTGCTTTGTGCAAGAAGAGGTGAGAGCTGTGGCAAGAGCATCCAGCAGTTGCTGGCCTGTTTTAGACTTTTTTTGTGATGCCACTCCCCCTTTTCTGACACACCTTACATAATTATTGATTGTTGGATATTTTTATGGAAGTGCGTCACAGACACGTTATAGACAAATAAAAGCCTTTTTTAAATAGTGAAATAAAAATTCATAATATATCTCTTTAGCTTTTATGACAAGTGACACATGGTGATGCTGGAGTTTCATAACCACATGTGTGTGCTTCTTTGTAATTTAATAGAAATTTAGCAATTATTTGTGAAGCTTTTTTTAAGTTAGGTTTAATTCTATTTCAGAGGATTCACAATGACATGTCGCCAAAATATATGGTAACATGGCAGGAAGCTGGAAAGATGACAATGCAGCCGAGTGTAACAATGGCTACAGTAGCGAGACGTCAAGTAAAACATTCATCACTATTAGTCGTAATTAATCCCCAGTATTAATTAAAGGGTGTTGCTTTAAGGGATGGTGTGCCTAATTAGGAGGTTTGACAGGATGACACCCACATCCAGCAGCCTAATAGAGGGGAACAATCAACTGAGTTCCCCTCAAAGCTTTTGGAGCCTTGCAAAACTCTGTGTCCTTGTTCAAACTCAGAAGACGTGCTGGTCCTGGCGTGGTTCAGAAAAAGTATCGACAGGTATGACAGGCCTCCGATTAGCCAGTCAGCTGGAGGCTCAGACCTTGTCACCTGTCGGGTAGACAGATGAAGGGTGACTGAGCAGCAGAGAGGGAGAGCAAGAAGAGGCGGAGGAAGATAGGAGGAGGAGGAGAATGGCATGCGGCAGAGCTGAGATGGGGTCACCTGCGGAAGTGTTTCTGAGGCACTCCATCACAAAAAAGTCGCTGATGGCGAGCCAAAGAATCTCTGATTGCATCAGGGATTAAGGGCCAACTTGTGGTAAATGGGAAGGGTGCACTTAAAGGGAGGAGAAAGTAAGCTTGGAAGGAGGACAGTAAACAAATGTCAGATGGCCCAGGCAGACAGACAGAGTGGCAGAGTGGGTGGGCTTTGACAGACACATCTCACGCAGCCTGACAGTGCCGTCAATAGCCCCGGGATGGCTGCCCTGATTGACAGCTAGCAGGTGGCGCTTGAATGGAGTTGTCAGGACGACTGTCAGTCAAAGTCACATCAGCGCGGCTACAAGGCTTCGTGTGAACAGGCACACAGCTGCCCAAGGTGATCTCAGGGTACAGGAGGAATGTTGGCACGGCAGGCGGCGGCGCAGTGGATCATATGCAGTAATGGCCACACATGGCAGCAGTTTAGGGGGCATATTTAACAAGAGTCGACTGCATTTTATTTACACAACGCGAGAGAAATCTCGATCCTTTTTTTCCTGTTCGGGATTCCATCATGAATCTTTCCAATTTTGCCCATTTTCTTGGTTCCCCTTAATTGAGCATTGTTCCAGCACCATGGCATAAAGCACAGGAGTTAATGGGCAATAATTATATGTGAGAGAGCCTTTCTCCCTGGAGTGGAATCCAGAACAAATGGAAGCTCTGATGTGCAACATTCTACTTCATTACATCTGCCGCCACGAAAGCCCGAACATCTGGCACCATATCCTGACAGATAGACAAGACTTGTGGACTGGAAGGGAAATGGAGTGATATTTAGGAGAAAAAAAATAAACATGGGGTATTTACTGGATGAAGGAACAAATGCTTTGGGCAGACAGGGTACATTCTCCCTACCGGACGAGTGTTGAACTGATAGATGCTATGTGTTTGGACTAGCTGCCAAAATGAAATGCACTTATTCTTATTGTTACACTTTCACATCACAGTGGACTTTATTATTAGCAGTATTATTATATGCAACCTCATTGCTACAGATAAATACATCTTCAAGAAACACTGGAATGTACATAAACATTTGCTGTTAAAGGGGATCTATATTCCCACAGGACACAGCTGAAAATACCCTTATTTCTTTTACTGTAAGTTCTGTCTGAAGGAAACACAAAGGAGGAAAGAAGCAAAGGAACAGGTCTCTAGTACTTAGTGTATCAACACCCGAAAGTGTTACATAATCATAGAACATAAGAAAGTGCATACCGTAATCGCTCCTTTTAACGTAACATCTCAGTCGTTCTTACCAAAGCAAGAATTCATAACTGTCTGTATCAGTGGTTTCCATGACAACAACATCAAGACCCACAAAGCGATGCAGCGTTGATCAGCTCTTTCCCCGCTGCCTGATTGTCTTCCGCAATACTCGGTGGCGAGCTGGACGACCGCTGTGGCGTGTGCGAGCGGCGGAGACGACGGTCGGGGTACAGGCTGTTGTCGAAGGGCTTTCGGTGGACGCAGATGACATGTGTCTTCAGGTTGCCCTTCTGGGAGGCACTGTAGGGGCAATATTTGCACGGGAAAGGCTTCCGAGCTAAGAAGGGGGAAGAAGAAAAAAGTTTATCGAATACATTTTCTGCATCGTCGGGAAAATATGTTGGAGAAGTTAATAAAAAGAATCCAGTTTCGCATCCATGACAATAAACATTTTGTTGAATATACACCTGTCCGGCAGTGTCAATCAAATCTGAGGCTCTTGTAAAGCCAGAATTTGATGCATAACTTTCATCGGACTCCATTAGACTGTGCAGGTGGACCTCTTAGTGCGGCCAGTCAATATAGTCCATGTACATCTTTTTTTCAGTCTGGTCCCCTGTATAACATTGTTGGATGAATGGCGTTCTAATTTCATTCCCAAATTTTAAAAAAATTATAATTATTATAATAATTTTGCCCAAACTCTAAACTTTTGCAAGGTTCAAAATAATTCTTTGTGGAACATTTTTTTTCTGAAAAAAAAAAAAGCTCCTCATAATAGGAAGTTGCTCCTTAAAAGAAGGCATTGAGTGGTCGTGGGTTCGATCCCCGGCCCTCGTGTCCACGTTGAAATGTCCTTGACCAAGATACTGAACCCCCACCTGCTCCTGATGCTGCGTCATCAGTAAGTGGAAGAGGAGCCAGTGGTAGGTGGAAATGCGCTATACAATGAAAGCCTAAGCCCACATTTGGGTCATGCTCGGGTGAGCAGGAGACTATCCTACACTCTAAAAACGCTTGGGTCAAAAATAACCCAATCTGGGTCAAAAATGGACAGATCGACTAATTGGGTCAATTTGACCGACCTTCTTGGGTTGTTTTGTTGAACACAGCCAAATTTGATCGATTGTTTTGTACAAAACGACACATTTGTGGGGTAGCTTTTTGCAACAAATACCCAGAAATGTGAGTCAAATTGACCCTAGTAGTGGATCTGTCCATATTTAATTATTATTTTAATCCAACTGTTTTTAGAGTGTCTCTGACTCAGGGCAAGAGGCAGGGTTCACCCTGACTCGCACACTCCACTGACCTCTTTGTTTTTATTATCAGTTTTTTTTAGTTGATATTTAACATTTAATGCCATATTTGCAACCAGGGCAGGGAGTTTTACTTTTGCCAAAAAGTTAGATGGGGTTGGTTCTAGCACACTTGCAACCTCAGTGTGTATAAGCGCTCCAGAAAATGGCTGGATAGATGGATGCATATTTATTATTTATCATTTTATATGTAATCTTCTATTATCAGATTAATACAACACTTTCTTCTTTACTTATATTTACTAATATTTTGCTGTAAACAGACCATTTCTGAGTAATTCCTTCAGTTGTCAAGCAAAGGCTTGGGCTGATTTTGAACTTCAGATATGAAACCCTCTCTAATCCATTGTCACCCATTTCCTGCTTGCTACAAACACACACACACGCACACTCACACAGATAAATAAACACACACACACGCAAGCGTTGAGTTGAGGAATGACAGACGTCTGTAGCTGAGAGAGGAAAGGAATGTCAAAACTTCCTGTCTTTCCCGTGCAACTTAACTCCACTCGCTCCTCTTGATGTGGTTCACTTTTAACCACACAAACAACAGCGCATTGCAGTTAATCGCTTCCATGCGTTTGTCCGACCTTAATGTACAGCAAACATCAGCTTGACACCAAAGCCTGAAAGTGTCAATGTGATTCAACGAATGACTCCTTTACCTTTGTGCTTTGATGGACACGTGTCCTTGCTCATTTAGGTGCAATTCGGGAAGGGTTACCTCATAAAATGACTTTCTTTTTTTCCTGTCTGTCTTGCACTTCAATGTGTTTCTCAGTGATTCACCGTTACAGTAAACCGTTATGTGCTGATGTCATTTGACATCACTTCCCAAAAACCGAGGGCCGTCTGAAGCCTTTTTCACATTCTCTCTGCCTCCCTCCCCCCTTCGCTTGCGTCTTCCTCCCTTTTCCTTTCGATCACGCTCATCATCAGAGCCCGGACAGCTGCGGGAAGCTGAATACTGGCCGTGCATCTACATAAAATTGTGTTTTGAGGGGGAAATTTGGGAAAACTCACAGAAGGTGTGTGCAATAAAAGGTAATGCTCCATCTGCTAGTGTATAATAACCTGATGGCCAATAAAGGACACACACACACACACGCACTCGTCACAAAGAGGATAAGACCTGACACATGTGAATATCATCAGAGTGGCATACAAGGTTTTGTGTGTGTGGCGCGTACAATAGGAAAGAAGAAGGCTGTAAATGGTAATTATACGAACGCCTTTGTTCAAATCACTTTTCAAGCAACAATCAACAACAATGGAAAATAAATCAAATCTGACGTAAAACATCAAAGTTATAGTTTTTTTATCGATCAAATTGCCTACAGTTTTGACTGACTGTAAATGCAGATGTTACACATTGGTGTAAATGTAAAAAATAAATAAATAAATAAAAAATGAAGCCCTCCTATAGTCAGATCAAAACGAGTCAAAAAGGTCTCATGCCTACATCAGATCCTGCTTGTCTTTCCTTCTTTCTGTCCCTCCTCTTCTTACCGGAGCCGCTGGTCTTCCTCCCCACTCCCACAGGAGAAGAAGGGAGGTCCAGGAGAGGGCAACCTCCAAATAAGTTCCATTAATCACAGACCGGAGTCTAATGTAACTAATATTTTACAATTAGAGGAGACAGCAGTGGGCTCGGAGCCATCCATCTCTTCGCCACATGATCCTCTATTCATAGCTTGCTTTTCGCCGCAGATTTCATACCGACCACATACACAATGTACACACAGTGTGTGTGTGATCCTATACCTTTACATGGACATGCACAGGCACAAATAGATTGGAGGGGAAATGAGAAAGGAGGGACTGTGAGGTGCTGACAGAAAGAGAAATGATATGCCAATAGTGAGGAGGGGGAGAACAATGCTGATTTTGTCAACGACAGTAGCCTGTATGATGAGAAAATGACACTTAAGATGTAGCAAGCAAGAGCACATAACACACTACGATATTGTAATTGGCACGCCCCCTCGCTGCATATCACACAGCGCTGAGGTTTATGACAAAATATTAAAGCCGTAAGTCGTTGTCATGATTTGGTCATTTGTGTTGCATGCTCTGCTATGTCCACTTGCAACTACGTAATCACCAGCAGGTGCTCATGTGCGAGTCTGTCTGAGGAAAAGATTTTAAAACTTGCTTTAAAATCAACTACAAAATGACGTCAAACTTAAAAAAATGGGTTGGATTGGATGTGTTTAAAGGAACGCTGAATGACTTTGAAAAAAAAACATTTGGCAACAGTTGATGCAATTTATCTGCTTTTATTCGGCATGAGTTTTTATGTATATATTTATGTGTTTATTTTAATTTCTTTTTTTTTAACATCAATTGTATTTTTACTTTTACACATTTGGGAGATAAACGACCCAGAAATAGACTTTTTTTGTCCTTGACAATAGCCGATGCAAATAAGTTACTTTCAATCTTTAACCAATCTTACTCACACACTATGCGGTGGTCAGGCTCCAACAGATTGAGACAATCTGCTTTAAAAGCGATATTTTATTTTGGGATTCGCTTGTTATTTGTGTTACACCCATGCACATAAAATGAGTAAAATGAGCGTTTTGCACATAGCCAAAGTGCAGCAATATTACCGAGAATCATCATTTAATCTTGTCATCTTGTAACTCAAGATGACTGATGTTTTCTCTTGAATTTTTAAATCTTCATGGGAGAAAAGGCCACATTGGTGATGGTGATGAGGCCCATGCAATATTGAATCGGCAGCAGTGTAAAAATGATAAAAACGTTATCATGACCTGCCTCAGCTCCAAGTGCACATTTACGTGCGTGCGCGTGCGAGTGTGTGTTTGTGTCTGAGATAATGACCATGATGACAGTGGCGGGGCCGACGGGGGCCAGAGGAGCTGAATGGTGACGGATGACACAGTGCTGAGCTCTGATGGCACACAGACAGTGAGTGATGACTGCACATCCTTCCCAGCACTCCACCCTTCATTATCTCTATGAGGAGAAGCACGGCACAAAAGAGGGCCGCGTTGCCCTCTCGCTGCCCTCGGACGACATCTGCTCATGGAGACAGGCGCACCGCCGCTTACTCCTCTTTCACCTCGCTGTCGCTCCATCTATCTCCATCTACTGCCATCTTTCTCGCTCCTTTTCTCTTGCTCCCTCCACGGAGGGAACACAGAGGTCAGACAATGAGATAATGACTCATCCCTTTCATACAGGCCTTTTCTTTCTCTCCATCCTTAATCATTTCTGTATGGATCTTCTCATATTCACCGGGATAGGCCGGGCTTTATCAGTTCATTTGTCACTGTTTCAAAGTTATCCAAGGGCATCATGTTATCAAAACACTTTTGCCTATTGAGCCTTTGAAATATGATTGCACCGTTTTCGGAGAGTTCAGTGCATTTTAGCGTAGCAAATGCTACCATCTAGTGGTTAAATGAAAGCATCGCAGGGACGATAGGCTCAGTTAAGAACACAAGGGAGGGTTCTGTTCCGTATGAGACTAATGAGCATGCAGACAGGTTCAAACAGAGGTCACCATCTGGCCAATTACCACTGTTGGCACATTGGAGCCGACCCGAGCTGTCAGCGCAAACGCATCACTCCATGTCCAGTGTGCCCGGCAATATGTCAGCGTGCCACTCGACATGCCATCCAGTGTGAAAAGGATGGGGGCAAACGGGAGACAGCCCCATGACAAAGCCACCTGGTCAATGCCACAGACAGGACAGTCTGCTGGGCCACCTGCTTCGCTCACTTTTGGAGGACACTCCATGCACTCTCAATGTCACTCATCTGTCTCAATGTCCCGTTTGACTGACACCACCTAATTGTGGCTCTGAAATCGGCTTCATGAGACAAAATCAATCTGCCGCTGAATACAGAAGAATGTTTGAAACAATGCCTTCCGGGAGATGACTGCCGTTAGTCAGAATAAGGGCTCAAGTATCGCGACACGGCTCTTAATTAAATTGATCGCCCTCCTGTTTGGCCTTCCCTCTGAATCTTAATTGTTAGTCTTTACGGGACGATTTGGACAGTTTGGGGAAGGCCCATTTAAGGCCCACAAATCACATGGTTAAAAGTGCTTGATGTGGAACTGACGAAGATTCCCACAGATACAGTCGAGACAAACCTGCCAAGTGCCAACCCTCACATTGACTGGCGCCACACTTGTCCTCTGTTTCTCCTGTTGCCACGTTTACATTTAAGCACACGTGAGCCCGTACACGTTGGGCATCAGATGTGTGATGTGAGCTAGAAGAGCGCCCTTCTTTGATTTTGACCGTGAGACGAATAACTTTCTTCTCTAAAGGCAAGAGGCATGCCCTTTGTTAAGATTTTGTGCAATATGTATAAGGACCTCATTATCATTTTGGTAAGTTTAGGGTCTGATGGGCAAATATATAGTATTTGAATTTATTTTCACCCTTTGTCACTTTGTCATCCCCGATGAGCCAAGAAATAGCCTGCTAACTAACAACCAATCAAGTATACTTATACTACTGAGTGAACCTTTACTATTATGATATAATGCATTGCTAAAACAACAACTGAAATGGTGGCCAAAGACTTTTTGTAATGTAATATGTAGCTACAAAGGGGGTGGGACTTTATTTTTTCCTTTATTTGATCCAATAGGCGAAAACAAAACTTTTGTCCACACAGGAATTTTAAACATAACTCAAGATAGTCCATTTTTTTTTTCTTTTTGAAATTTAAATGGCATTAGGTCCAATTACGTCAGTGTGACAACTAGGAGATGCGTCGAAGGGGAGACATGCCTTTTGCCGCATTATAATAACCATCTGTGCAGGATGACACAAAACTACAAGTTGCTGTTAGAATCATAAAGAAAAGGAACAGATGTGAATCCCTAATGGAGTTGACAGGCACTTTCCTGTCTTTCACGTGAACATATTGGGTTTGGGAATAAAAAGGAGGTGGGGAGGAGCGAAGGTGTATCATGTTGCACTCATAATACATGCATACCAAAGACCCCAGCTGTTGGATCCCCTCTCCTGAGAGACAGCATTATTAAATCTGCACTCAGCAAGCGTATCACACCAGCACAAGAGCTTTAAGCCTCTCTATCAGGGGGCTCAATTGGCTTGGGCCATTTGTAACCTATCACACAAGGAGATTATATCACTCCTTAAAGCGTCGAGGTAATCAGTGAAGCACACCTGAGTCTTGCTTGGCTCAGATCAGTTAGAAGTTCCAAACAATACCCAAAAAAAAGCGAAAACTTGTTTTCAATCTGTGAGGTGTGTTATTTTCAAGTGATGTGATCGTTTCACACACATTATTTTCACACTGGTGGCTGCCATAATCTGTTTGGGTGGTGAAAAGCTGGCAGTGTTAGGGAGCATCTTGTAACTAACAATGCGACACATTTGCCGGATATCTCCAGGAAGCTTGACGTGATTGTGATCAAAATCCCCAGACACTTCTGGTCTGCAGTGCTCCAGAAAGCAAATAGATAATGAACTTTTTTCTCCACTAGGTGGCAGTATCAACCACCTAATCTTGAAGCCAGCAGCGCAGCAAATTTATAGCGTCACACAAAAAAATCTGACACAGCACCCACCCCTCAAAAAATAACAGAAAAACAAACAAATATCGGGAAAAATCGATACACAATTGAATTGCCATCTTGTGGAAGGGTATTTACTATTCGGCCTGTCACGATACTCGTTGGCATCAGTGGTGGATTTACCCTCAGGCAAACACAGCCCACAGATTTTAGAGACGTCTGATAAAGAAATCATTTGGGAAAAAAAAGGTCTTGTTTAATTAAAAGCAATTGTAATTGTTTTAGTCTTAATTCACTCGCTTAAAAAAACATTAAACTATTTTGAATCTATCACGATCACTTGAGTGCGCTACATTCTAATGCAATGGACTATTCCATCTCCTTATTGCGCATGTGCAAAAGTTTATTTCGGAAAAGGTTAACAAAACAAAGTGACAAAAATGTTGGTGCGTTGTAACCGAAATCTACTCGTGCTGTTATCACAGTGGAGCGTAGAAGTGACACAACTGTTGTTTGTCATGACGAAGATGTGAGTAATAAAACGGCACGAAATGGTAAATTATATTAAATGTTCATAATCAGTTGAAGTGAAAAGTGCTGAAATGATTCACTTGTTTTAGACTAATCTGCCAGAATGATTTTAAAGACGTCATCTAGTTCAGGAAATATTAGCTTATTCTCAAATTCATATTTTTTAGTTGATGATTAATTATATCTTTATTAATATCTAATAATATCTAGAATGCTTATTCAAACACAGAGTTGCAGGTGCGCTGGCGCCTGTTTCACTTGACTTAATATGGGCGCACACACGCGACTGGTTGCCAAGCACTTAATTGTTGGCGTCAGGATCCTCACCTCTAGAATCATCACTTTTCAGTAGACCCAAAAAATGGCATGTTTGTTCAACCATTGACATTGGATCGTCAAACAGAGCAGGCCATTTTCAATACATTGAGATTGGTCAATAATTTGTAAAAATAATAAATAAATAAATAATAATAATAATAATAATAATAAATTAAAAATAATAATAAATTGAAAATAATAATAAAATTAATTAATTAAAATAATAATAATAATAATCAAATTTGCTGTCGACAAGTGGAATTTTCTGACCATTTCCCGCAGCACACTAGATGATCTACTGTGCCATTGCACACCGGTTGGGATGGAAATCAGTAATCCATCACAGAGTACATGCTTACCTGATGCAACATTATTCATGTTGCCCCCGCCGTTCAGGGTGGTCCTATCAGTGCCACTCTGATTCTTCTGGGCTCTGAGGAGTGAGAGCAGGCCAGCTTGTTGATAGGGATTGATCGGATCTGGAGCAAGGTTCTCAGGTGAGGACAGGCTCGATTCTGCTGCAGCCCACGGGCCCATCTCGTCATGCTTCTTCACCACAACATCCGCCTGGCCCGCATCTTTCAGCATCTTCCACTCAACTGCATCTTCATTTGCTCCATCCTGCTCTTCTTCAAGTCTTGTTTTCTCAACTTCACCTTCCACACTGTGGCTTGTTGATCCTATATTCTTTTTGTCCACACCTTCTTTTAGTCCCAAAAGCTCACACCTGTACGCAGGCTTCACATCAAGTTCAGTGGAGTAATTGGAAAGTGGCATTAGTCCATTGCTGAAGACACTAGACATTTGGACCAGCAGAGCAGGAGACACGGTGGAGTGAGAGGAAACAGACAAGTCTAAAGGCTCATACTGGGACTTGTTGGTGTGAACGGAAGAAGGACTACCACTGGCTGGATTCTTGTCAGGCACCAGCAGGGCATTTTCTCTGTCTGAGGAAAGGAAGTGAGTGCTCACAGGGCTCCTGTCCTCCCTGGACCGGGGTCGCGGCTTCGGGTTGGGGCTGGAGCTTCGACTGCTGGTGGCCTGCAGTGGAGAGGACAGATCCCCGCTGCTCTGCCAGGATGGGAAGTGGTAGCGGTCCAGCTGGAAACCGATGGCGGGGTAGTCACAAGAGGGTGGACACTTGTAGACTTTGTCACCTAATGCACACAAGAGCAGCAAACACATAATCAAATCGCGTGTGCATAGCAAGCATTTTGTTCAGAGAAAGGCACATGTAGCAACGACTGTTCGCAGCATGAAAAATGTTGCAATCCCACACCGGGCTGAGTTGAATGATTTAAGCGGTGCCCCACAGTAAATCATGCTTGTAATCAGCTTTCAGCTCCAGTGATCCATCATTTTACAGTATTGATGCCACCACCTTGTGCAATAAATACACCCAAAGATGTTAACACTAAACAAGATTCCTCCAGAAATAATAAAAGAGGGAAATTGTACAACATCCAAAAGAGGGTGGTGGTTGTAGATAGACAGAGAGTGAGAGGGAGCCCTGTTCTCTAAAAGCAAGTAAAGATTAGCCGCAATGTACTAGCACTCGATATATTTTTGCATTTCACTTCCAAAATGTTTATTAATATAGAGAAGGGCAGTGATTTTTCACCCTTTTTATAAAAGCTTGAATCCCACTCAACCATTAATTATATGAAATGAATGTCATAATATCTGCTACTTGTGTTTACCTACGTAATAATCCTCGTAGTGATCCCAGAAACACCCTCTAGGGTTAAACACACTTCCCTGTGATCGTTTTGAAAAAGAAATTGTCGGCCTCATACTGTCTTTAAACAGCGCAGCTGTTTCGCTGCCATTCCAATTACAGTAAAAGTCATCCAACGCCATTAAGCCACAAATATTGGCAGTTTATTGCCCAACACTCTCTTGGCATTTGAAGGTCAGGCCATACATTATACTTTGTCTTTTAGGGATGCGTCTGGGATAGGCAGATAAACCCACCACCATTAATTTAATTCCATGCATATTGATGCCTTATTGTTCTTCTTTAATGGACTAATATCTGAGTTACAACAGTGATTCATCCCCGCCAGAGAAATATCAATTTCATACACCTCGAGATGTGACCCTGAGGTAATTCTCCAGATCTAATGATCTGAAGTCGGCACTCGACTTTGTTTCCAACTTTAATAGAAAAACTACAATTGTGCAATGAACGGTAGTAAAAAGAGGCTTTCTCTTTTTTATGTTTATAATGTCGAAATCTATAAAATATCACTGTCCTTGGACAAAAGTCGTTCCTCTTTGTACTGTGCATACTCACTCACAGACACCAACAATTAGGTACACCTCGCACAATCTCATTAGAGTTGAATAATATATTCTGAAATTCATTTTGACTGACACCTTTGCAGAGGTACAAGTTTGACTTTTTCTTGAGGCTAAACTAAGCAGACAAAGGATAAGAAACTGCACAGTACAGTTCAACACCACTGAAAACTACAACCTCAATAACGTCAAATGAATATCTCTCCGTGTCAGTTAAAGCCAAGAATTATTACTGCATCTGTGTAAATGAATTGTTTTAACAACAGCTCTTGAACTGCACTTTATTGGATTTTAGATGTTTGTAAAAGCAGCCCGGCTGTGTTTTTATTATTGTGGCTGTAGATTTCACTAGTGTAGAACTGCCTTTGTGTTACCTTCTAAAAGACACCATGCATGTATATGTAACCTGAGAGAGCAAAAAAAACAATCAAATCTAAAATGGCAATCGTCATGCCCCATACAGATATTGGAATGCGAACATGGCTGTATATGTACAGTATGTGTATGAATGTGTTTGCATCAAGCTTGTACAATTTCATTCCAGTATACTGTACATGAAATGTGCACAGCAACCAGCATCATGGATGTGCATGAGCGGGAAAATGGCTTTAACAGAGCCACGCCCGTATGTCTCCAGTAAGAGTGCAAAAAAAAAAAAAAAAATCCAAACTGCTTAATGGAACTCTTTCAGACGCTCTCTATGTATCTCAATTATTCTGCGGTTTAAATTACGATGACATTGCCGGTCAGCTCCAAATGCAAAAAAAAAAAAAAAAAAGGAAAACACACAAATCTGACCTCATCTTTCAGCATCCTAACCATTTGCCAACCTACATGAGAGCAGTAAAACAACATAAAGACTGCGGATTCTGTTGCTTTTTGCTCTTCGTCTGGCTGGGTGCCATCTTTTGTGATTGCCTGGTTCATGCTAACTTAATCAGTTTAAGATTTACTTACATTGTCGAGCTTCACAATATGTGAGGGGAGTCATTTCAGAGCTTAGATTTATCAAGCAAAACTCCAATTACGGCATCATTACAAGCTGCCGCCTCTCTTGCCTAACATAGAGCATATAATAAAGTGATGCATATGCGTTATCTGACCTTACTGGATGTGCAGAGAAAACTGTAAATAATTATATAAAAGTCTCCAGCGTGCTTGAAAAAAAGAAAAGAAAGCGAGCAACCAGACTTGGACAAGTGATTCATTTCATATGGAAATTGGCTTGAAGATTTATACCCATACAATCCCATCAATGCAATCACAGCCTTGCATAGTATATGCTTACACAGCCATTTGGCAGTTATATTGTCAACATCAAACTGTATATAGTGTGGCTCTTTCTATATGTGCAATCAAGCACCTGAGATGCAAAACAGTTATTCATGGTGGCTGGTTTGGTTTAAGATGAAACAGAGTGAGAGTCGCACGCCAGACTGGTGAGAAAAACAGGGGCGCCAGATGTTCTTTGATGTTTATAATAGCATATATTATTAATATTAATTAGACCACATAGTCAATGACGCATTTGGGACGTTTCCAAGTCAATTAAGCCACATGGCATTCAGGGTACAGTGGAAACAATATTTCAGGGCAGGTGTTCAAAACTCCCTGGGTAAATCTTTTTATCTGCATGCTAGGAAAACAAGCATTTTGAGCTTAATTTGAGTCTCATATCTGCAATAGTAATTAAAAAGAGGATTAAATGACAGAAGTGCAGCTGAGGTGCAGAAAGCCAACAGGTAATCTGGCTGCTTATAGCAGCCTGACTGACATTTATTAAAAAGAGTAACACCTTTCAAATCTGATAAAAATGCATACGCACATTGTTCCAGCAGAGCGGAATAAATAAAGAAAAACCTCATTCAGTCATTCATTAATGAAGACTTTCCTAATAACCCAACAGATACAGTATGAAACGACACTATTACAAAAAGAAAAGGAGAAAAGATGTTTCTTATAGTACACCACAGAACTCAGTTACTGTATTTCCTGAATAATAAACAGGCTGGACCCGCATGAAAAACACTTAAATCACATTATTGTGAATGTTAAAGTAACTCTATAGTAGCCATTCGCCTGAGATGTCGAGGAATATGAAACCAATATTTACATCATCGGTCAATAATGAGTCACGTACAGTCAGAAAATTGCTATTGTTGAGAATGGCATTCAAGTAGTTTTAAGGCGTAGTCAAGGATGATGAATGTACAGCAGCAGTCGTGATTAATTCACAGATGTATAGCTTCGATAACTACCACTGGTTTATTCATACAGAGTTTTGAGTGTGTTCTCCCTACGATGGCCTGCAAGTTGCAGCATATTGAAGTCAAATGTCTCTCGACCTAAAGTACTACAAAACGGAATTATACCAAAAATTTCAGGAAATAAAATATGAACACTTTTTTATTTTGTAATGCCACCATAGAAGTCTGCCAGTGAAGTCAAATAGGGAGAAAATGTTGATCGTGACCATAAAACTGGAAAGGGAACTTAATGCATCACAGCAACAAAGAAGGGAATCACCACCGTACTTAAATGCTTTCATTTTTTTAGTCCGCGTGTGAAGAGATGTCAGCAAAGTTAGAGGAATGCACACAATTTACATTTTTTATAGAGCCTTTGTTTTCCACTCGGATGTAAGAATGTTCAAATGTTACTTGCAATCTCATCTGTATGAAGAAAAATGTTTTCTAATGCCAAAACAGATTAAATGCTATTTCATTATTTCCCATCAGTGGAAAAATGTTTCTGAACACGTCCAAAATAGAGGTCAAGCAAAGTCTCTGAATGGATTTTGTTTGACCTCTCAGATTCTTCATTTTGACAAAAGTCGCAAAATTTGGCTCAATATTTTTCCTTGATATATCCAGAAAGTAAATGGAAATAGAAAACATATCGTGGACTGCCAAACATTTACCTAATTGTTCAAAGCGCAATTCCAATGAAATTGGGACATTGTGTAAAATAAATAAAATGGAATGCAATGATTTGTAGAACCTTTTCAACTTATATTCCAGTACAAAGACAAGATATTTACGGAAAGTAAGACTCAAATTGATGGACATTTTTGTTTTTTGGCATATATGCTCTCGCTTTGAATTTCATGCCTGTAATGTTCCAAAAAAATGCTGGGACAGGGGCAACAAAAGTCTTAGACAGTAGAGAGAGAAAATACTCCAGTACAAATCAGACATGTCAAAACAAAGACTGTGTAAAATATATTGCCAAGTGGGCTCAAGGCACACTTGAGAAAAACATTGTCAGTTGACGCAGTTTGGCACTCCATCGACAAATGCAAGTTAAAAATCCACCATACAAAGCAAAAGCCATAGAGAGTACAGTATTAACAACAAGTCCCAGAAACGAAATGGGAAGAAATTTGAGATGGACTCACGCAAAACGGAAATGTGCATTGTTGACAAGTCCATCTATCAAATTGTTTTCTGAAATCATGGACATAATCTCTTGGCCACAAAGGAAAAGGCCCATTCAGTGTGCTGTGGTCTGACGAGTCCACAATTAAAATTGTTTTAAGAAATCATGGGCATCGTCTCCTCCAGGCCAAAGGATAAAAGGAAGATCTAGAATGTTTTCAGCGCAAAGTTCAAAACCAAGCATTTGTGATGGTATGGGCGTGTTCGTGCCCATGGCAATCAATAATGCCGAAATGTGCATACAGGTTTTGGAGCTGCATTTGCTGCCTTCCAAAGCATTTTCGATTTTAGGGACATCCCTGCTTATTTTGGCAAGAAAATGCCAAACTACGTACTGCATGTCTTACAACAGCATAGCTTGGTATGAAAAGAGTCTGAGTACTACAATGGCCTGATAACAATCCAAAACTGTATCCCAGTGAAAATGAGTGACACATGAGGTGCCAAATACTACAACGGAGACCCCGGTCTGAAGTTGAACATCAAGCAAGAATGACAAAGAATTCACATATAAATCTGCAACAATTTGTGTTCTCAGGTCCCAAACACTTATTGAGTGTTGTTAAAAGTTAAGGTGATTTAACACAGTCGTAAACATAACAATGTCCCGTGTTGTTTTGGAACTTTTTGCAGACATCAAATTGAAAGTGAGTGAATAATAAAAAAATAAATAAATAAAATGGAAAAAAAAATATCATATGAACATAAAATATGTTGTCTTTGTAATTTATTCACTTTAATATATGCTCAAAATGATTGGCAAATCATTGTATTCTGTTGTGATTTACATTTTGCTTCTTTGGAATTGGGGTTTGTATGTAGCAGATGACAGAATATTGAAAAAATCCTTTGGACATGACTGTTACTTTTATTCACATTGTTAATGAATCATCAATTATTCATCGTGATAGTAATTTATGGTTCCTATCAAATTCGTTCCTCTGTAACTCTAAACTATTTTGTTTACTGTTCTGTAAAGGGTAACCGTTAACCTTTTTCCTGCCATCCATCACAAAGAAGGGTCTCTGGTAATAGGAGCAGGTAAAGGAAAAGCGATATCGTACATAGCAGCGTGCTTTGACAGACACATACACTGGTCAAATCATTGTTGTGTTTTTTTATTTTTTTACAGGCAATTATTCGTTCCGGCAGTCTTGATTGTAACAGCTTAAAAGAAGACTTTCACAAAGAGAGAATTAGGGAGAGATCGTGCAAGAGGACATCGTCACATAGTGTCTGCTCACTGACCTTGAGGTTAAAAGTACTAAATGGACTACTTAATTATTACGTGTCAGAGCATTTTAGGATTGTTTGGGATATATTTTCCTCTAAGCTGGACTAATGTAGGTCACAAGCCTAAAGCATGCATCCTTCATTAGTTTATCATCCTAAACGGAGTCATTCCTCCTATGTGCATTCTCAAATCTGCCCTGATCAGATATTGAGCGCAGCAATTTGCCTCCTATTGAAAGCAGACTGTGATTTCTAATTTAAGATGCTATTTGTCGCTTGGAATCTAAATCCCGAGCAGTATCTGAACATATCAAACAAAGAAGCCGTCTCTCACCCTGACAGCCGTGACTGTACTATATTTGCCTTCCATATTGAGAACATCAATAACATCATGACCACCATAGGCTATAGTATGAATAATGCAGCCAGTAATTCTGGACTAATCAATGTTCCTCAAGCTGAACATCTGGCACTGGTAATTCTTTCTCAGCATCTCTGCTCCCCTGAATTAGAAAACACTTGCTCACTTCCTCCTTCCTCCTCTTGCTTGACATCCAACCATCCAAAAAGGCAGACTTGATCGGCAACACCCCCACCATCTCCGAAAAACTTATCCCCCTGTTATTAAAGCCTCATCAAGTGGTGCGTGTTGGCCATATGTGTAGGATTTACCTATCTGTCCTGTAGCAGACCTGAGTGTTGAGCCCGGGCCAGCAGTGTGTGATTGTGTTAATTAATCTGTCATTGTGAGCGCGGGGAGCAGCTGCAGAGGTCTCAGGGATATATTGTCAGAGCTAAACAATGCGGTGCTAAGCCCCCAGAGTGAGTCTACCATTACACAGGACTAAGAACAGAGAGGAAAAGCGGTAGGGGGGGCGTGGGGAGACAGAGAGAGCGAGCCCGCCGGATTCATCATTGACTAAAGCAATGACGCCTGACCTTTACAATGAATTAGTTTCCATGCTTAATATTGACTGAAATTAGAGTCTGATGCCGAATGTGCCATCCCTGCACTATGTGCGCTCAAATCCTCAGCTCGCCAGCGATCATAAAGGTTTTCCACAAATGACAGCATATGGTCTCGGAGATAGGGGAGAAGTGAAAACAACAGTGCTTAAACATTTTTCTTAAAAGCGAAACTACAAGTGGATTCAGCCAACACATGCCTTCAATTCCATGTAAAAGGTGCAGATAGCGGTATATATGTGCACAATGTGTAAACAAAACATCTAATGAGATTAGGCCTGATCCATTTATCTCTGCTACACGGCCCGCAAGAGCACATCAGACTTGGATGGACTTTACTTAGTCGTAGACAACAACCACAGTGACAAACTGATGGCAAAACAACACGATATGGCTTTAGCGTCCTCTCTTCTCTTAACTGTTATGGCAGTAATTTAGGCCCATGATAGCATGTTAGCAGGATGCCATGACAAGAATGGCATTTACCCAGAGAACCAAATCATCCAAACCACCAGGTGGAACAGAAGACTATCAATAAAAATACCAGGTGGTAGATCAAATCATAAAAATCACTGGGTGGTATAGATCAAATCATTAAAAACACCAGATGGCATGCATTAACATCTTGTGCCCCCGGAGGCAATTGGTTGAGGATGTGACAGATATAAAATAGAGGATACTAATTATCCCAACAATGCCTATGATGCCATTATCTTTTTAAAAAGAAGACAAAGTCCTTGTGCATGACAGTAAAATCTACTGTGCACTTTTTGACCCCGCATTTCACATCCACTTTCTGTGTTTGAAGGATGAAAACATATACTGAAGATGATGCAATGCAGTTATTTGACTTTTTCTTTTCAACCCGCCGAAAAGTACACAAAGATAGCAGAAAAAAATATTAAAGGTATGCTACAGTGATTCAGTACTTCATGTTCCTTGAAGTTAGGGGATTTGCCAGAGACATTAAAATATGATGTAAGGGCTACAGGCACGACATGTACCATATAAACATCTGCACTTTAAATCTGCCCCGGACATTTATTGCATGTTATTCATCTCTCGATTCTTTTATCTGCATGTTTGTGAATATTTGCAATAATAAAAATAAATAAATAAAAAAGACAAATCAAAACGTCAAATCCCTTTTAACTATGCTCACTAGGCAACAATGAGATGTCTAAAAAGCCTGCTTCTTCAAAAATTATAATGCTCAGTTCTGATTGACAGGATTTGAGAGGAATTCATTTTTATTATTGTGGTTGTAGATTACACACTGCATTTCCATGATACTGACACCTGTCTCCAATTTACCCTTCATTTTAGCTAAGCAGTGAACACCCAAAAACACCACGATGATGTCATGCATTTCAACGACCACTGCAATAAAAATAAAAACAGACTCGTTTTTTTTAATCTTTGAATAGGTAGAAATTGAGGGGAAAAAAATGATTTCCGGAATTTATCAAATGAGGGCGAAGTAACATATTGTCGCCATCCTGTGAAAAACACAGAATTTTGTTTTTGTCTTTTTTTTTTCATGTCCAAGTTAATGGGTTATCTGTAAGGCAGAAACTCAATTCACATAAAAAGGATCAAATCTGTGTTTTTCACAGGACAGTGACAATATATTGGACGTGGCTTCTCAATATGCTGACAGGACCCCATCAAATGCTCCAGAACTTGTATGTGGATTTGTAAAGATGAGCTATCCATAAATTCTTGGCAAATGAGTATTATATTTTGTTGTGACAATTTATCAACTTTTCCCTAGTTTGATAGCTGACTTTCCTCCCACATTCCAAAAACATGCATGTGAAGCTATTTGGAGACAAAATGTGAGTATGAATGTTCATCTCTCCTGTACTTTGCCTTTTGTCCAATGACAGCTTGCTTGATTTGCTTGATTGCTTTTTGTCTTAATATCATTTGTGGTGAACTTAAACTTGGATGATGGTTATCTTACTACACTCTCACGTGTATTATAGTGAATAGTCATCCAAAGGACTGTGCAGTTAATGTTTTATTATGGTGATACTTTGGCCCTCTTTCCTGTGGGGAAAAAGGTACTGAGTTTTGACTTCCACTGAGGCTGGGGGGAAGTGAAAAAACTAATAAATATTCTTGAATAATACATATACATATAAATAATAATAATAATAATACAGTAAATATTATTTGTTCATATTTATGGATTTCAAAAGTTTTAAATGATGTATTACATTAAGGGTTGACCCTCAGTGGCACTGCCAAGTAACCTCTTCATTAAAAAAAAATCCCATTATTATATAATATTGTGTCTACGAAACTATGTTACCTATCGCTGAAGCAGGAGAAGAAGACTGTAGTCGGCGTTCAAGCGCGCTTCCAGTTTCTGCGGTAACCTCGGTTGGCCCGTGATGACTGAGGCTGCCTTTGCTGCTTGGCCGGCTGTTCATACTGCCGTCTTGGTCGACGAGACCCACTTTGCCGTCATCCACGGCAAGACGTCGCTCAGACAGGTAAGAGGAGCTCTGTTGATGCTGTTGATCCTTCGGGTTGACGATGTGCTGTGGTGGTGTCATGATCTGCCAGCCTGAGTAGCTTACTGCATCTCTGCTGGAGATGACCTTCTGCAGATAGTCCAGATTGCCGGCGCTTAGTGGAGGATGAAGGTGATTCAAGCCCAGCAAAGAGGAGCTTTTAGCATCAGTAAGTGGGCCGAGACTTGGGGAAACCCCACGACTTAACATCTCGCTAACTTTGATGTCAACACCCGCTGCGGCGAGTAAGTGGCTGTAATCTGTCTGGTCAGTTCTCTCAGCGGTGAGGAACCTGTTGTGAATGCGGGAGATGTACTGCGAGTAGAGGTTGCTTCGATAATCTTCTGTTAAATGGTTCATGTGAACAGAGTTGTCATGCTGAGGGGGCAGATGAGCCTTCGAGGCCAGCTTATTCAAGTGGACCTTCATGTGGTTCTTGAGAAACCAAGGTTCTTTGAAGCGACGGCCACAAATTTGACAGCAGTGCTCAAAAGAGTCCTTGTGTTTCCTCATGTGACCCTTAAGGAACCAGGCCTGGCTAAATGTTTGTCCGCAAACATCACAGGGGAATTCGCCCCCGGGCTTCCCCTTGTCATTTACCCCAGCCGTGGTCTTCTGTCCTGGTCCTGAATCAGTGGTAATATGCGTCGTCTCAACATGACCAATAAGCTCCTCCTCTTGTGCGGCAGCAAACTCACACAAGGTGCATTTGTAGGGTTTGTGCAGGATCCTGATGTGACGCTCCAGCTCCTGCTGCTTTCGGAACTTGCCCTTGCAGAAGGAGCAGCGGAACCCAATGGGTGAGGGCTGGGTGGTCTCGTCGTGGATCGAGGTGGCTTTAGGGGATGCCGATGCTATGGGCTTGCTGTTGAGGAAGTGACTTGGAGTCTGGGCCAGTTGGGGTTGTTGAAGTTGAGTTATGACAGATGTTGGCTGAGGGCCGACATGAGCGGCTCGCATGTGCCTGTCCCTCAGTATGGCCCTTTCCTCTAACTCATGAAGCAACCTATTCTCCTCCCTGATGCGTCCACGGCCTTTACCCAGAATGCCTTGCTTGTGGGTACGCAGGTGTATTTTCAGGTTGCCCTTCTGTGCAGCCCGGTGGTCACAGTAGGGACATTTGAAGGGCTTTTCACCGGTGTGTGTGCGCATATGAAGCGAAAGGATGCTGTTAAAGCGGAAACGCTTACCACACAACGGACAAGGATACTTTCTGTTCTTGCGATTGTCATCCTGAACAGAGTTTACCTGGGTAACAATGCTTTGATTTGTGACCCTCAAGAATTGCGAGAGCTCAACTCTCCCATTCATGCTGCTGAGAATTCTTGCATCCATGATTTGATTGGCCAGAAGCGCCATCTGGCTCCTAATTGGGCGGGTGGGCGGCCTAATGAATCTGTCCTTTCAGTGTCTGGCTAAAGTTACAGGCTAGTGGTCAGGGGTGTTTGAAAGGTCTGCAGTGAACTGTGTGCTGGCTTGCTTGTACTTATTCAGTTTAAAACAGGATGTGGATTCATGCTGATCAGATGAAATCTCGGCTTGTCGCAGCTCCGACCTAAAGAGAGAACAAAGGGAACATTAAGTGCATTCAAATTCTCGCTAAACAAAGAAAGCATTCACAAGCAATAAAATATATATACTATATGGATCTCTATGGAATCTTTTTGGCTCCTACGGTTGACGTCAGAAGAGTGACTTTCTCTTCATTAGTAGTCATTCAAATGTCTGCTGTATAATACCAGTGATGCACTTCAAATAGGTCAGCAAATGAAGCAAAGTAGGTTATGACTCTTCTCATCCTGTGTTAAGTATACCTGTGGTTTTACATTAACACTGGAGACCGTGATAACTGATGATAAAGTCCGACCACAAAGCCTTACTCAACAAACATATCGCCCCTACTAAAGGGTAAAATGGAAATCGTATGTTGTACTGACACACAATACCAAGGCGGCACAAACATCAAAGTCTGACCTCTTCTACTTAGCCTCTCCTTTGCATTTCTCAAATAACCATATAAATCTTGAAAAAAAAAAGAAAGATTAAAGTAAAAGAGTTAAGGCACAGGAGTACTGAGAAAAATAAACAACTTAATGATGCAAAAAATGCAAGCTCAGTTTAAAGGGGGAAAGTATTCAAATTTAAAACATTTTTTTCCCTCCCCAGCACCATTCTTTGATTCAACTGCAGCAGCAAAACAAAGCCTCAAATTCACATGGCGCGACAATGGTAGGGGTCACATAAGCGAGGCCTGTGCTCCACCAAAGGGCACGGAACAAAGCCTTCACTGTCCGCACTGAATTAACACAGGCTTACATCATCCTGGGCTGCAACCTCAGTCACTCATGAAAATGATGTACACAAAACCACACAGTTAAAGAGCAGCAACACGAACTGAGCAGCATGACTGCACTCAACTATCGATCAGCAATCATACGAACCTCATCTAATCATATCTGACAGGAACAAAAGTGAACGTGCTTCCTATTGCTTAACCTCATGTTCTTTTTTTAACCGCACAGGTGTGTACATGCGCGCATGTATTTAGCACCAAGGATTACACTCATTTAAACTGTTATTGCATTGGCTTCTATTACAGTTTTTTTTCTGAATGCTTAAACTATAACAGTGATACTTAGAACACAAATTTCTAAAACTATTATTGTCTACCGCAAAACCACTCACAGAAGACTGCTTTGTACCGAGTTTGTAATTTTGGACACTCCACTCAATTTTCAAATCATCAACCCACTCCTTGCAAAACTATGGACATTTATTGCTATTATTTAGACTATTCGGACAACTGTCTGGCCACACTGTCACAGGAGAAAACAGTTTCGGATAATTAGGTTGTTCACTTTGCAATGAGCCTGAGCACTATAAATAAGCCACAGGTAAGCTGTCGGTGTGTCATGCAATGGACGGAGAATAAAGAATGAGAAGAGTGAGAAATAGAGGAGGCTGAGGAAGAAGACATGGATGTGAAGAAGCAAGAGGGAGAGGAGGAGGATGACCAGAAGGTGAAGGAGGAAGGAGAGTAAGAAATAAAATTACTGATGACATCAGAGCTACAATACTGGACCATGAAATCAACCATGGAATGACCGAGAGGGACGGCACAATGTAGACTGAGTTTGTTTTTTATTTTTGCTCTCTATCTCTCAGTGAAATTACTGAGGGGGTGGTGTGTGTGTTTAGACATGGAAAAACACAGTTTTGTGTCTGCTTGATGTTTCAAGTAATGCAGTAGACGCCTTGAATAAAAACAAAAAAATACTTGAAATTTGGATCAATGTGTGTTTACAGAACTATGACAAAAGTAGGACCTCATACTCGTGTTTGTTGCCTTGTAGACAGAGAATGCAAAAGCCAGATGTGTTTTTCATTCTTCTCATTCGTGTGTATCGTGTACTTACGAACGTGGTCGCTTGTGTTAATTGTTTGATACAAAAATACAGTTTGTAAGACGTTTCAAGCGTTCAGAAAGACTTATTTGCTTTTGCAAGAGAACTGTGACATTTTGCCATTTTCATGAAAGGTTTTCTTATTTATGTGAACAATTTTGCAAAAATAGTCCATAATTACAAAACAATGTGCTCAAGCCATCACACAAAAACTGTAGTGGCATTTTAAGAGTGCTGCTTTTGACATGCAATGTGCTTAAGTATATCCAATTTGAAGTCTGCACCCAAATCAATAATATTGATCAAATTCAAATTCTGGCTGACTTTTTGTTATGAAGACACAGCAGGACTGCATTTATGATTCCTTTAACAGGCAATTCACAGATGCTCTTTCACACGACAATCATGTCCTATAAATAGAGTGCAACGCCACACATTCACTCTCAGAAAATATTTAATGAGACGTAAAAATTATTTTTCGCAAAACAAAACATAAATCCTGCTGCCTTTCCTGTATGTCGTGACCATGAAGATGCTGTACGCAAAACTCAGATGTCTGCTCCGAGATCGGATCAATATGAAACCCGGAGCAAATCATGTCTGCCACATAGAAGTGATACAAAAAAAGTCTTGAAAAATGTATTTTGACCAGCTAACCATTGCAACATTAAATCTTCCTGTGTGAGTGTGTGTGTGTTACTGTAGGAATCTGTGTCTAGGAGCAGTAGCGGAGCCATCAGGTGTTTTCCTTCTGTCAGAGTGTATTAGGCTCTTTTTGGAGCAGATTCACAGAGTGCTTGAACGCTATTAAACATCATCTCACAGCAGCACCTCTCAGGCAGGGCGGCTCATTGACGAACAAGGAGCAGGTGCGATTACATGCAGGCAATAACGGAGGAGAAATGTATCACAAATTTAAACAAGCTATGGGAGCTGCGCATTCCGGATTACTTTCGTTGTAACCGTATCAAAAATTGCCGCATTTATTTTTACTGCTGTCAGCCAAAAGAATTTGTAAGCTATTTAATCAACAAGCAAGTGGAGATGTAATCTTTTAACTTTGTTGCTGCTGTATATTGTCAGCTAGGATAGATGGACAGTATTGTAAATCCATAGTGAGGTGACACCGCTGAAGCACATGAATAAAATTTATAGATCAGAAGTGCATATTTCTTTTTTAACAGCAGATGCAATGCATTAATAATTTGCTTGGTTGGTGGAGCAGAACACAAACAGCTTCTGTAAACTGCAGAATGTAAATGATGCATAGAAATTAAAGCTTTATGAATAAAAGCAATTATTTTTAAGACAAATGGAAAAGCCATGGAAAATCCTGCTCAAGTCAATCAAGTGCTTTTGTGAACTTGACGACACAAAATCTGGCAATGCAATCATATTTCTATAAACTGGATTTTGTTGTGTAAAATAAACACGACAGGGACAAGCGTAGGCTACTGTATGGAGGACACTGTCATTATAACTACAGCAACTGAACGTTTAATTAATTATTGAATGAATATTGATTCAAATGTAGAGCATGCCGTACTGTGCAAAGGTTTTCAACCACTGTTGGATGTATTTATTATTATTATTAGTTTTGTTTTGTTTTGTTTTTTTAATCAATGACCATATACTATGGAACCCTGCCTAATATGTGGTGTGTCATTTGCGATTTCACCTATTCACTGATTTTAATTTTTTTTTGTGAGAGGAAACACTCGCCTATTTGCATTTTTCGGAGGCATGGCAAAAAAAAAAACAAAAAAAAAGCCCCAATATTGTTTTTATTTTCATGGATTCATACTGACTAGTATTGTTTCTTCAATTGAAACAACAAACAGTTACGGTCAACCACAAATCCACCCCAAAAAAATCAAGCCAAACTAGACTCCACTCAACCAAACTTCAGCAGCAATAGACAGAAGGTTGAGTGCACACCCACTCAGTCAACCCCGACTTGCTCATCCAGTCACAAATCAGCAGCAGTGTTTCATTTATGACTGACATCCAGTGGGAGTGTATAGACATCTACTGCTTTAATACAAAATAGTTTTGCCAAACTAGGACTAAACACAGCATCAAATCCAGCGGAAAATGTTAAAACAGCATCACAAAAAAACCATGAAACCTATTTACAACCATCAATTTGTGTTTCACTCCTTTGATCCAGAGGTTTCAAGCCACTTAACGTTAACCATTGTAGAGCCAGCGGCCTTTGAAGCAGCAAGCTCTCCCACCTAGTGGAGACGGGTATCTTTGGCATGCATTCCAGTTCTATACTAATGCAAACACATACCGCCACACAAATATGTCCTGTACTTTTCTGAAAATGTCACTCAAAACACAAAATAATCATACTCGTAAAGGTAGAATATATGATGCAGCTTTTGAATTTGATATCAATGTAGTGACTAAGTGCTCATAACATTGTGGCTGCTCAGTGTTTGTAGGACATATTGCCCATTACACCTACAGGAACTGAACGTTGAATTGTTCTAGAATAAATACTGATTCAAATATGGAAGGCACAGTACTGAGCGAAGCGCCACGCCACCATTACATTTATTGTTTTAGCAAGGCTTTAATGACCGTACAATTCCTCCGGCGTTTTATTAGAACACAATCCAAAACACTCGGTAGAACGAGAATTAACTTGACAAGCTTTCAGTGTAAAACCACACTTTTGTTGTCAGAAACTGAACGTAATTATACCGTACATTTTAAGCCAAGCATTTACAACAATAACTTTGTTTTAAAAATCCAAGGCCAAAACTGCAGTTCCTACAATTAAAAAATCTGCAGAACTAATTGCAAAGTTGTGAGGAAGTTGACTCTCAAAATCATATGGAAGGCGATCCCAATTAATGTCATTGTTATCTCATTCAACTGTTATCTTATGTTTCGGTCAAAATGATTGCTATGAAAAAGTTCAATAAAACTGCAAAGTGGCCGTCGGTATGCTATTAAGACTTACACTGGCCACATAAATACATTTATGAAGTCATTCCTATAAAAGCAACAAAAAATTGGAAATAAAAGACCAAATTTAAGGAGTTGATGGGTTTTGCCAAGTTCAGAACTGATTAATTAATTGATTCAAAGGTGCTTAAATGTACTTTTTTTTACCCTAACTCTCTCCCTTACTGCATGGGCACAAGTGTTTTCGATATAATGTATGTTTTTAATACAATCAAGAGTGAAAAAGAAAAGCGCCCTCTTTGGACGAGCGATGGATGTTCTCATAGTATCATTTGCGATACAGGTGCTGCACGTGTTGATGCAAGAGACTCTGCCGACTTCAAAATGAAAAATGAAACAAGCTCACGTTTTCGGACTTGCATGTCTAACATGTAACAACTCTTTCATCAGGAATTTCCAAGAAAATTCAAGCACAGGCTGCCATACATCGTAGCCCCTGTGTATCGTTTCACGCACGCATAACCAATCAGCCAACTAACCATCCTGCGGAGTGTCCTGTCAGGATGCTGGGGGCAGTGGTAACGCAGCTGCCCACCCTGACCTGCACAAAAGATAGCACCCATACACTTTCTGACAACCAGATTAATGAAAGCCTATAGGAGCTTCTCTGTAGGCCCCCCCAAATGTCTGACGGAGATAGAATAGTCTAACCAGCGCCATTCATTACTGCAGGAGCAAAGAAAGAGCACACACAGCACTGACAAACTAGCTTCTTGTGAGTAATAGCTAAAGAACTCATAAAGGAATGCGCACACATTTGTTGTGTATGTGGAGAATGGATGATTTTGCTATCAAAACTTGAGAAATACGACTAGAGAGTCTGTGGCCCTTTAGTGACAAGCACTTATTTGAGCGTCAGTTTGTCGCTTGCAAAGAGGCGTTTGAGCAAACCGCATTGTTCATGCAAAGTGATGCTCACCGAGTACAGTTTGCATGGAAAACCTGTTGAGATGTAATACAAAGATTCCAAGGCCGATTTAAGATAAAAGACTTAGGTATAACTTTGACAATCTATATTGGTACTTTTGATGGAAAGTGTTACATTTTATTTTAATTTTCAAGGATCATGATTGAGCTCATTCGTGCAAGAGACAACTGTTATAAATGACTACGACAAAGTTTCCCAAAGATGTCATGTGCTAACCTTGCTACAGTGTGTCATATATAAACGTTGCATTCATGAGCTTCCTGGGATGCCGGCAACTGTGCTCACAATAAAGTAATACAAACGCTGTCTCCTTAATACTCCCTCATCAAATAGTGTCTTTGTGCATGCAAGGACACACATTTTCACATGTAGTCTCTCCCTCTCTCGCTCTCCGTAACACACACTCACACACACACGCACGTACACACTTGAGCATGTGTATATAGAATGTATTTTAAATCACTCATGTGTAAACAGTTGCTGGTGTTTGCACAGGCCACCTGTTCTTTCCTGGACACAAACAAAGCTTTTGGCGTATGATGGGCTATGTTAACAGTGCGGCGTGCGTAGGGGATGCCTTGCGCAAGACAAGCCAATCCACATGGTGCGGGCCTGCATCAGATGGTTGGGCCCCCTCAGGCCTGCTGCCAACGCCAACAGAACTCACACAGATCTCGAAGAATGGATCTTTTTGGGTTGGTGACAACACACTGACATGGTTTGTGCAACTTCCTGTCCCACAGTGCAAAAAGGCAGGATTGCCCCTGTAAACTCCCATCGCCATTTCATTTAACTCAGCGAGCGCCTGTGACTACATTTGCATGATGAGAACGTTGCTCCTTATTCGTAAAGTGGCACCGAGATGGCGAAAACGGGGGAAACTGGAGATGTGTCTACTTTCACTTGCCAAAGCACTCGGAGGCACAAAAACAAAAGACATTAAACGAGTCATCACAAAACCACAGCAGGAGTCGGGTAATGCCACTTACAGTTTCTCATTAAGCTATGGCATCTACAGGAAAAAAAATGACAAACAAAGAGTATAATCCAAGGCACATTAACTGGGCTGATAATTCAATGAGCCCTCATTTGGCAGCCATCTTGCTTTCGTGATGGTCTTTTTTTTTTTCGCCGCAGCAACATACGCACACACACACGCATGCATATTCTTCCTTTTCGACCCACCCCCTCTCTCTTTCAAAAACAACAAAACATCCACCATTAGACAACGGGGTACCAACGTAATTAGAAAATGACTTCCTTTGCAATCCTAGCTAAGTAGTTTACACACTGTAATTACAGGGACAAAATCATCTTTTCATCATTCCACTGATTGAGCTCATCAACCCAGTGGGATCTCAGGACTGTGCTCAGGCAACATCTGGGCTAAGAGAATTAGCCCCTGAGTTGAGCAGACCTTACATGGTGGCAAGCGACGCACGCCGGACGACACCCCTTCAATTTTCCGTGGTGCGTATCCTGTCCACGGTTACGGGGAAGCGGGAGCCTGTCCCGACTTACGATGGGGGAAAGACACAAAACCACACCCTCAATTGGTTGCCACTCACACCAGCGTTCACATTCGGCCGTGTGAACCGCGACACTCACATCTGCGTCCTAAAAATGGGTTTCTTTCGGGAGCAAGGTCACCGTTTAGCGACTATCTCGATATCACACCTCCATTTGCCATATCAAACTTGGACTCCCCATACTCCAAATTGTCAATAGGAGCACCAGCGCAGCTCGACCTTGGCGCACAACAACTTGCCTTTTCATGAGAATCTCTGTTTATTCTAATTGTGTGTTTGCAGCCTTGACTTTCTAACAAACACACGTGGTGTTGAAGGTGAAGTGCCTTGCCGGCCTGTGTCCTATGTGCAGCGGCTCTGTGTGTTGGCAACAGAGGCAAGTGTTTAATGTGGCAGCTGTTAGCCTCGTGGATTTTCACTAATCACTCTCTCCTGATTACTCTGATGAGTGTATGATGCTCTTAAAAAATCAACCCGCAGTGGAAATAAAAAAAAAAAAAAAAGAAAAAAGAAAAATAATTATCATCATCTCCCTAAGTAGTGCAGCTGCACCCGCCTGCAATAATTACAACTAGAACACAAGCGGCTTCTCCCATCACTTACAACCACTTATTATTAGAGGTAACGTTAATTGGTGCAGTGGTGGGTGACAATTCTTCGTGGGGTTTGTCGTAAAAAGCCAAACCTTGAAAGTTACAGCACATTAGTGGTCTTCAAGCCAGGGTAGGGTATTAAACATTGCATGCAAGAAGCGCCAATAGACTGAGCCGGGGGGGTTGTAGACGCCCTATCAGTAGCCCCTTGGTTGCACGGCTGCTTTGCCCTCGCTTCACCCTTCCCCCACTCCTGGTATCAGCCTGGCAGAAACAATTAACATTTTCATAAAAACAATTCCCTGCCTCCAATAGTCCGATGTAATTTGTTTTCCATCTCTGTTCATTAATCATTGTTTAAATCGGTGAGCCATCCCCTCCACTCTGCCATCTGCACTCAGCTGTGTTACAGATATGACACCTTCCGCCTTAATGGGAGCTGACAACCAGGAGAGGAGGCCTGTGGAAAATAGCTTCCTGCATGTGCACTTCCACCTCACATAGTGCCAGCAGGTGAGAAAGGGGGTATCTAATAGCTTCTGATTAGTCTCAAATGCAAACACGTTACAGCCGACAGCACGCAACACTTACACCTCTGTATTTAACACTGTGCGAAAAGATTGCAGCGGTGAAAAAGGAGTGAAAGAAAAGCCACACTAATAACAATGCATTCCACATTTTGCCAAAGTTCTTGAACGTTTTTTTTGCCCCCCCCTCCCTCTCTTCTCTTGTTAAATTAGTGCAGCGTTCCTACAATATGCTATTGTTTTCCTGGAATTGGGAGCAAGGTTATTAATTATTCACTGTTGTGTTCTCATATCATGGGGCTATGCTTTTCACTGTATTGCCTCATAGATCAAATACTTAGGGCCATGGTACTCGGGCGAATTTCACGAGGCAAAATCCTAAAGATATTATTATTATCACAAAGCAGCCGTTTGGGAGAGTACAAGTTTCCTGAAGAGTTCGAGTGGTTAGAAAAGGTTAAGATGCTCTCTGTAATGTTGCCACAGTATGGGAAAGACAAATAACTTAGTGATTTTAAGCCAAGAGTCTAAACAGCTTAGGCATTTGTTTGGCGGGAGAAAATCCGACTCAGTGAGGTGCCAAAAAGTTCATCTGGCCTGTTGATTTCAGCATGGATTACTGCTATTCAAATCATGTGCCCTGTGTTCAAACAAGTGTGACTGTCAGGGGGGAGAAAGTTGCCAAGCCCAGCTTTTGTCATGTACGCTTATGTGAGTTTACTGCGGCATAATGAGAAAGAGGCTGTGATGATACACTTTCATGCCCTCCCTCTCCACCTATTTGCCTAATTTCTTCATCACTTTCAAACCACACACAGTTTTTCGATTTAAAGAGCGTCGACAACAAAGGGGGGGGGGGGACTTGCAGGTCCTTTTTTAACACAATAAATAATGTCACATGTGGAAAGCCTTATTTTAGGGGTTGCCACAACTATTCTAACAAGGGCAGCGGTAGTAGAGTAAATCATGTGCATATTCAAAGCTGAATATTTCATGTTGATTGATCGCACTGACTTGCACCCACCTGCTCCTCCTCCTGTCCCACTGGAGCTGGCATGAGGAGAATTCAGTAATTGAGAGGAGCAGAGCGTGGTCTCCCTTTGCTCATATATGACAGATGGGGCATCATCGCTTCAAAGGAGAGCATTTGGAAACAGGAGGATGGGGGACAAGAGGCTAAGGGGGTGCTTTGAGCATGGGGCTGTGCCACCCCGTACAGGTGACAAGGGTGGCGAGAGGGAGTCTTAAAGAAATTATCATGAAAGAAATATATCGACTATATGAAAAAAAAAAACATATTTGTGTCCGAATGTTTTTCTGCACTCCCCTAACTTGTTTAAAGCATGTCCAGAGTTTAACTTTACAAAATAACGCATAGGTATAGCACGACTGTACTTCAACAAAATACAAACAAACAAAACTGTGGTCGCATATTATTGCGTGGGCATCTAAGAATAAACAGCTGCATGAAGCCCCTACTAAGATTTCTAACTACTTTGGAAAGTCACGTTTCATTAATCAGGACGTAATATCACACACTTTTTGGAAGCGAGCAACTTGATGGCGAGTCTTACCTGACTTGGACAGGTGGCGTCAGTTCAAAGGATGGATGGGTGGATGATGAGCAATGGGCGCTTTATCGCGAAAGAAAAGACGGAAGTCGGAGAGAGAGAGAGCGAAAGACGGATTCCCCTAAAATCAAATCAAATAAAAAAAATGAAGGGTGCTGTGCTTTAGCACTCTTCGCTCTCCTTGTATTTCCGTCGGAGAACAGGAGGCAATGAAATGTTCCAAACGGACTCGGGATACTTGTGCCGACGAGCCTTGTGTCTCCCTCATCTGGACGCTGACGTGGAAGTGGAACAGACGTGCGCCGTGCGTAAAAATGTGCGACGGCGCGTCCACCGCGCCTCATCCATCCCCGCTCACTTGCGTCTCTTTGAATACATAATGGGCTATTATGCGTGTCACATTTGATAAGGAGAAGAGTAGAAATTGGACGCTCAATGAAACCTTTGCAGCAAAAAGTAGGCGGGATTTTACTATTGTAATTTTGGAGCTGTCAGGGGTGAAATAAAAAGATTTTGATTGAATTAGTATTTATAAGCAGCGAATTAAACGCCTACGATAAACTGTGCGTTTGACTATGCATTTTATAAGCGGGTGATACAATTTCTAGGCTTGATTACGACTCAACCTGACCTTGATGAACGATGTTGCGAGTCGGAATTGGGAGTCAAATAGCCTTTTTTTTTGTTTGGATAACCAAAACGTATTTTTTTAATGATAATTATTGTTTACTTTTGACTGGGGCTAGTGGTGAAGAGTAACAAAGTACAAATACTTCGTTACTTCATTTAAACAGATTTTACATACAGGTCTTTTAACTGTACGTGAGTATATTAATTTTCTGACGACCTTTTACTTTTGCAACATTTGAAAACAGATCTGTACTTTCTAGTTGTAGACTGTCAGAACAGGCTCGTTACATTTTTCAAACGTTATAGATCATGCGAGATAAAATGATGTAAACAGAGAGAAGTAAAAAAGTCAACCTTGGTTGAATTCTATATTGAGATTTTGGGATTGTATGAAACGGAAAAAAACGGGGATGACATGGAGGAATGTGTACTAGGAAGCATCAACTACAACAACAGATTGGGAGATGGAAGGTATTCCGCATCCACAGCCTGATTAAGAGAATTAGGAATTGAAAGACTTTTTGCACCTGATTTTTTTCTTCTTCTTCTTTTCGTACGAACACTGTGAGCTTACAAAATAGAGAAACTAATGTTTACTAAGTTTTTTTTTTTTTTCATTGTCAAGTTACGAGAACCGGTCCTGTTTTATACAATTGACAATGACATTCAAGTATGCATATAGTATACAGTGGTTGTTGGTCCCATTTTAAAATGCATTCAACAATATCGCCTTCAATTTAAGATGCACCTAAATTTATAAACATGTCAGGAATGCAGGCACAAGCTACAAAGTTGAATCAAAGTTGAATATGCTCTCATCGTAATTGTCTTTAATTTTAGCTTGTACATACCTTAAAGAATTCAGGTCATCTGCTAATGATGGTTATGTAAGAGCAACTGCTTACGGGCGCAATATGCTTCAATTTCTGATCCGATTAGTCAACTAATTTCAACTACTATCGGTGACTAATCGACTAGCAAAATAATAATTTGTGGCTGCCCTCGTTGAGAAGTGGACACAGACTGGGTTAATGCAAGTACAATAAGATATGTTATTCATATGGCATGCAGAAAACTTGCTTGGAAATGCATAAACTCAAACCTCAATTTGAAATACGTGAGTGCCTACGTGCGTATTTCAGGGGTTATACGTTCCGAACTGAACCTCCTGCCACCCCAGAAAAATTTCTCTTGAAGCGCCAGTGACAGTACATGAGTAAAACTTTACTTTTTTGAGCCTTCAAAGATGCTGACTTAGCGTCCTGCACCTTCAAGCCGGTAACTTGCTTGAAAGCCCAAGTAGGTGGCACTCGGACAGTTGAGGTTTACCCAAATACAGTACGGAACTCACCACACAAAATATCGGTATAAAAAAAAAGTCTTTGTTTTTATATAATACTACGCATCCTACTGCAATATCATCACACTGCTCTATATTGGTACAGGAAGGAGTCACAGATGCCTCTTGCGCATGGCGCTCCAGTGGGATGAGTTGGCTCTCCTCCGATTGTGAACGCGCAACCAAGATGAACATATCCTACTGCCAACTAGAGACAAGGTCAGAGTGGTAGAAGGTGCAAATCTAATATTCACTTGAGTGATTTTTCAAAGACCTTGAACAGAGTTTATCAAAACTGAAGTTTAAAAAAAAAAAAGAATTTCAGCCTTTGGGGGCCAGTTATGTACCAGGGCTCGCTCCCCATCCTGAGTAGGGAGGGTTGTGTGCATTCAGGGAGCAGGGAGAAGAAGAATTTTGCCATGCATACACAGCACAGAAGATAAAGATTTCATTTGGCAGAACTTGCATTGTTTTTGAGTCATGAAACTTGTGCAAGCGTTGCTCATAAACATGGTTGCATCCACCAGCTGAAGTTCATTATAATCAAATTGTTTATTTAGATATTGTATTTAAAAATATTTGCCCGGTGAGCCTATTGTACTGTTTTACATATGCAAACAAAGTTAATTTTAGAACTTTTTTTGTGGCTGAATTTGCCCGAGATTGTTATTTAAACCAACTAACAATTCTCATAACGCCCTTTCTTGTGAGCATTATAGCCACGCCCCCTTCCTTCTTCACGTGTTTTGGTGGGAGCCATGGAAGGAATTGGACAATACGTGTTCATTCAAAATCATTGTACATACTTTGCTCATAATTTCCAGCAACAGCAGTCAATCAGAACCAAATGTAATATGGATACTTCAATTTATGCCCACTGCAACCGCTGAAAACCTCACAAGGATTAGACGCTCCGGGTCTGAGTTATAATAGAATGAAGAAATGAGCAGTTTAGATGCATTTGCTGGATTTGCTTTCTTTGATAAGTCCCCAAGTAATATACATAATGCGTTTCTACAGGCTTTTCGTAAATAATTGTTCATAGGTCATATTAAATCCATGGAATTTTTCAAAATCCGTCCATCCACACATTTTCTGAACAGCACTTTTCTCACGTGCCGTATTTTTAAAAGTCCAACTGCGAAATTTCCGGAGCTTGTGTCACAGCTGCAAAGCCAAAATTGACGCACTCAAACAAGTCGCTTGCGCATCTGTGGTCAGATAGAATAAGTGTTCGCCCGATTGGTGGGCGACTGCAATGTGGAGGTCAGACGTGGAGCTACCTGGCAAACTGGACGGCAGGCGTTAGTGACACGGAACCCTTTGTCGAGTTGGTAAGAAGCTAATTTCATCCTGCTAACCTTGTCTGTTAAGCTTTGCTGCCTCAAAAGCTGCAGTGGTGTTTGTCACTGAAGCTGGCTGTCAGCCCGCCTATGAAGTCTTATAAAACTTTAGCCATTAAATATCTAAAAACTGTGATGAATCGTCACCAAAATTCTTATACAGTTTCCTGCTCTTGTCCACTTCAACTTGTAAAAATATAAAATCCATCATCACAATATTTTTGATTTTGTTCAAGTGTTTATACCTCATGGGAGCTCCCATTTATTGTCAGTAAAATCCAAAATATTGTTCTGAACCCTTTTATGTTTTGACAGATTAAAGCGGAGAAGAGAAGGAATGAAGGCAATGGCTCACCGTTTTCAGACACCAGGTGAAAACAGAACAAGAAAAACCAAGCCAGGAAACAAGATTACAATGGTTGCCTCCTTACTTCACTGACGTAGTCTCTCTAATGGGTCAATCAAGAAGCCTCCACACGATTTGAAGGAATTGCAACTTGTGCTAAAATTTGTCAGCAAAAAAAAAAGGGGAGTGGAATTTAGTGCTGATATAATTTTTACAAACAGAACTATTATATGTGTCAGTCCAGTCAAGTGTCCTTTTAATGAAAAACAACAATTTTAAGGCAGTTATAATGGGGGAAATTTAAATTTACATATTTTCATTTTCCTAACGCCAATTCTAATGAACTTTGGATTGCGTGTAAAATGTAAATGAAACAAAATATAAGGATTTGCAAATCCTTTTAAACTTATATTCAAATACAATACAAAGACAAGATATTGAATGTTTTAACTATCAAACTTCTTTTTTGTCTGCAAAAAATTCCAAACCAGCTGGGACAGGAGCATGTTTACCACTTTGTTAAATCACCTTTCCTTTAAACAACACTCAATAATCATCTGGGAAGCGAGGACACAAATTTTTTAGGCTATGTAGGTGGAAACTTTAAGCATTAAGGCCTTTCAAGGATGCTCCATTTATACCCACGCATGACACACATCCATTTCCATTGATCTTGCTCACCTATAGAATGTCCCAAATGTGTATTTTGAACATCAACTTTACCAGTTTAGTTGGGCCCGCCCCAGCTTTTTTGGAATGTGTTGCAAGCATCAAATTCTAAATGAGAGAATATTTGCAAAAGGAAAATTAAAAAATTTCACCTGTTTGAACATTAAATATCTTGTCTTTGTCGTGGATTCAACTAAATACAGGTTAATATTGATTTGCATGATATTCTTATTTTACATTTTACATATTGTCCTAACATTGGAGTTTTTGACAATTTGATATTCACGTGCTATTTTTAAAAAACAAATCACAAGTTAGTCACCATATTTTTTTCTCTTTACACTCTTACTCAATACATAATTTGGAGGACTACATTTTACTTGCACTTGAGTCATTATTAAACAGTTCTTAAATTCAAATTTGGCCACGCTACCCATCTCAGATTGTTTTATCAGAATAGTTTGCGCAAACATATAGACTGGGTTAAAAAGTTGAAATTGAGTCTTTGTTTTGAATTGAGTGTAGATTGCAGCAAAGCTGTGATATCGCCCCAAATCATTGAACAATGCACCACCTGAGCATGTTCCCCCACTTCCACCTGAGGCTCATTAGTGCCAGAACACATTTCCTTTACAGGCTTTAAGTGTGAATGCTGGAGTTATGTAACACTTTAAAGTTAAATACTATCTGGTATCATATGCTAAAATAAGCAGAAGACTCGGCTGCTCTTCGATGTCCTTGACATTTGCAGGTTTAGATCCCCCTCTCAGGCCCAAGCACCTGTCTGGATAACAATACCTGTTTGAATCCATAATCACACATTTAAAATCCCCCCCCTAATCCCTGCAATGTAGATTTTGTGAGTTTCATCCCAGTTTATGTGCTCATTTTCTTTGAAACGTAGTTCTACTCAATTCGAGCATACACCTTCGAAGATTAACCTACATTAAGACCATTGATCTGTGTCTCACCGGAACAACGTTAGCATGTTAAGCATTGCCTAATCTGTCTCATGCTACCTGGATTTTCATATTGGTGAAATAATCCAGAACGAAGGAAAATAAGGGCCGAGTCACCTCAGGATCTGTTTAAAAGCTACTTATCAGAGACCTGCACTCCCACCGTTAAACTAAAAAGGGCAATGATATAGCCTTTCATGCTCACAAGCAACGGATTTAATCAAAGCAGCTTGGGATAAAATGAAGTTTGGTGGTTTGTGCGCCAGTTCAAATGAATGTCCAAAAGCAACACAAATTGAGCCCACACCCATATCAGGTCATATCGGAGGAATTATCTGGCTCGAAAGTCATTAAAAGATGGTTGAAGTCAGACAACAGTGTCATTGAGTAAGAGAAAATGCAAGCGAGTTGAACATTGAACTATTCAACTTAAAAGGATTAAACAACAATGTGGATTACATCAATTTGGAATTGTGAAACTCAAATCTTACAAAAACTACAATAACAGGAGATCATGAGTCTTTACTTTTCCTAGTCATATGAGCCTCAAATCGGGAGTCATTTTCTCTGGCTTGTTTAAGGGAGACCATTGTAAATTACACTTAAATTGTGCACGGTTGTCAGTGCTTCTCTATAAACCTTCTCCTCATATAAAAACCAGTTTTTATATCACAGTTTTCCATGTAGAATTTGGCTGCTGTTTTATTTCGTAGTCATGCGGGGGAAAGAATTATGTCAGTGTGCTTCACAGGTCACGTAAGTGTGGCAAATTGGCAATATTGGTTTAAAGACCAATTGTTTAGGAATCAGAATCAACACTGCAATCCCGACACGCTGGTACTATGCCGCCTAACATCAATTTTGGTTCCTGACAAATCCTCACGATGAGCTGTCTGCAAAGAACAACTCAAGCAAGGATCCAATCATGTGAATTGAAGCGTAATTTTGTTAAGGAAAAAATAAGGACCAGGACTTGTCAGCAAAATCATTTATTTTCCTTTCCCATTAATCGTTTCTACTTCAACATCAAGATAGTGATAAACCAAACGTATACGCACATTTATTAAGCGGGTCGAGATCAGGAGAAAGGTAAGCGATCGCTGGCACATTATTTGTAATACGTAGGCCTAAGAGACAAAGCTTACAGTCCTACAAAACAATCAATAGCAAAAAGAGAACCTAATGACAAGCATGAAATTACAAACTCACCATTTATAATATTGGTTAACCTTTCTAATAACAGAAACCACATCTGTTAAGAGCGGGATTGAGTGCATAAAGAAGTGTGACAGATACTTTGTACAGACGTGTCATGTCTGCTGCATCCGGGCAGCTTTGAATTTGGACACGCGTTTAACAGGCTGCTGAGGAGTTTCTATGTCAGGCGCTACCTCCTCCAGTTTCCGCTCCATGATGGTTGGCAGTGCTGGAGGACCGATGGTAAGAAAAGGAACAGCCAAGGGCATCGAGTCTTTTTCCACCACTGTACCTGAGAAGGCCTGGACAACAAAGAAAGAAGAAGAACACGTTGCAAATTGACCGTTGATTTTTCTCTACAATGAAACTTTTTCAACATTCTAAGAGCAGCAGAACATTCAATGGAAGTTATTTAACTTAAAATTGGCGTTCCAGAACTGTAAAGTCTCCCTTTTTAGATGTTTCTTGGCAAACTAATTTGGCCTTCCTGTTTTTGAAGATCACCAATAGCTTACATCTAGTGGTGAAACCTCTTATTTCCTCTGGTGAAGTTATTTCTTAATATTTGACTTGGACACAGATACACCCACCTCCTGGAGCGTGTTCTTGATCTGGCCAACTGTTGTGAATGGCTTTTTCTTAACTTAGGGGAAGGATTCGTCTGACAATAAAGCTCAGTCTGCACTTATAGCACATGTTGATTGTTTCATTTCAAATTTATTACGGTGTTGACAGTGCTTGAATGCTGAAAATTCTGTCAATGTTCACATATTTGTAGACCTCACTGTTCATATCTATATGCATATACATTAGGGCTGTACAGTAATCGGTTGTGACTCAAAAAGAGTAGCGAATTGGATGTTGAAAACAAATGCAGAATAAGAACTTTTAAGAAGTTAAATAAATAAATTCTACCTTCTAGGAAGTCACTGGACCCCAAATGTTTGAGAACCCCTACTGACAATGAGTAATTTCGAGCCAGAACAGAATGTAGCATTCCAAACTAGGTGGCAGCAAGCGTAATTGAACAGTAGCACATGGTAGAAACAAGAAGAAGGCACAACAGCAAGGTTTAAGGATCACCAAAACCGTAAGCTCTAAACACAGCCAGGACACCTTTACCTCAAATTGTCCGGCGGGATGCGATGGCATCCCCTTGGAGCCATCCTCCTCGGTCAGGCTGTCGCTGTTGTCGCTGGGTGTGCTTTCGTCGTGGCTGAAGCAGCGGCCCATCATCCGCCGCTCATCCACATCTGCGGCGCTGCTCTCGCTTGTGTCACTGCACACACTGTTCTCGCGGCTGCGTGACTTCAGAATGGACTTCTTAGGTCTGGGCGCACCATCCTTCACATCCACAAACAACCTGATGGTGAAAGATATATAAACTCCAGGTGTCCAAATAATTGCACTAAATGTAGTTTCGTATCTCGGGCATGCTGGTTCAACCTGTAAATGTCCGCAGGTGTGTGGATTTTGTGAACTTCGTGATGAGAGTGTCCATTTTGGTGACCGTTTTTCTTTTTCCGCTTTGAATGTTCTTTCCGTTCGCTGAACTTTAGCGTGGTGTTTTTACTTGTGTTGATCCTCACCTAAAGCATAGCGGGATTTGGATTTAGCCCGGAGCCTGGGAACAAATTTCCTAAACAACGGTCCAGTTATCACACTGACCTTCTTGGGCTCAACTGTGTGGGAGAAATAAATGGTCGGTAGATTGTAGTGCTCTTCGTCGTCTTCTTTCAGTTCTACACTGGGAGGCGCTTTATTGTGGGGTTTCAGAAAATGTCCATTCACTGGAGGAGGGGAGTCTGTGTCATTCTGCTCCTCCGAGGAAGACGATGACATGTCCTCACTGCCAACATCTGCACTATCAGACAAGCTAAAGAAACAAATTGCAATGAAATACCTGAAGAGAAGACATTGTTGTTAAGTCAAACAACAGGTGTGGGAATGTACCTCTCCCGTTCATTTTGTCGTTCCTCGATTTTCTCAAGTTCATCCAATCGAGCCCACAACTCTTCCTGGGTCATGAAACTCTTTGTGCTCCCTTTTATTTGGGCCTGTTCTCCACTGCCTTCATTTTCCTCTTCCAAATCCACAACAGTCTCCAGTTTTGGCTTGGAATTTGGCCTGTGAGCCACTCTGCGCTTTCCTGAATAATAGATTTATAAAATAACTTTCAATTTCAATGATGTGATTTGATTTTGTGTTGAATTCATCAATGTGCTGGCAAACAAAATGATACCTTTTGTGACAGTGGCCTCATTCTTTCCAATCACTTCTCTGATGTCAACATAATCTCCTTTTTCCTAAACAAAAAGTAGAGCTTGTAA
Source organism: Idiotropiscis lumnitzeri (assembly GCF_059441095.1). Classification (NCBI taxonomy): domain Eukaryota; kingdom Metazoa; phylum Chordata; class Actinopteri; order Syngnathiformes; family Syngnathidae; genus Idiotropiscis; species Idiotropiscis lumnitzeri. Next base: position 14,105,326 of record NC_142396.1, on the reverse strand, counting down.
ATGTACTGCCTTTCAGGATTTTTTTTTAATACTGTGTTGACTTTAATGTAAAGCAACGTACAGTTACGATATTTTCCCAGTCCTTCACCAGCCCTACTCTTGTTTCAAAGTTTGTCAGTGTCTTGGACAGACCGCAAAGCTCATTCTTTACATCTGCAACAAAAGGTTTAGAGATATTAAAAAGAACATTCTGGTTAATGGTGGCAGACTGATGAAAAGTTAAGTATAAACATGGCTGTGGGGCGAGGAGAATGAAACTAGACATTTAACAGAATGATTGAATTGCTTAAAATCCTCTGCAATTGGAGGGGGAAATTATGACACTCAACAGTACAAAATATCCTCTGGCCCGAATACCACTCCGGATCATTAAATCTTCACAACAATTAAGCCCTTTTACAAAACGCAAGCAGAGAGCCCTTGTTTCCATGGCAATGGGGAGCCCCTTCAGTGTGTGCATCAAGTGGAAGTGAGAAAAGGTCAAACACAGAAGGCCTGACAAGTCCATTGCTGTCTGACACATTTCAGCTTGCTATGTTTGCATTACAGCACTTAACTCTGTAACAGCAGGGCAGGCAGGGGTGGATTTTTGGGATAAATGGGGGCAAAAGGGGGTACAGATGACTGCAGATGGGCTGTGGCAGGACATTCTGCTTCACTAAACACTTCGAACAATATTCTCATCGAAGACTGTCATAGACCCCGTTCACATTATTATTCTCCATTTCACATCTCCAAAAATTGACGACAACGAAGGTTGTACAATGAATTGCAATTACAGCAAATACATGCAGTATACATGCTTCGCATTACACCCACACATAAAAAATATCTATTTAAACTACACCTGCAAAGTAGCACTACTTGGGCCCTTACACCCACATCTTCATGGCGAATCCTCAAAATGATCACACCTTGAAAACAATCCACACCAAGTGACAAAGGCAATGATTGGGCTCATTTGGGACGTCAGTAGGACCGGTGGATTTTATAAAACAAAATGGCGACTACAAACCAAATTGGCTGAGTTCATGTTTTATTTCATACCTAGATCCTTGAAACTATGAGCGTGTCCTGTTACGACAGACATGTCCAAGCACATTTGTTTCGATCAGCAAAATTGGCGTCACGGGTTAATGTTTTCTAACTTTACAGTGTGGCGCTACAGAGTAAGTTTTTGGGCAATGTGGTTAATACATTCAAACCCTTTTAAATAATCTGCAAAGCACGACTACACCAACTTCAGTAATTTATCTGTCATCAGCACATTAAAGACTGTGGACAAATTCTAATTGGTTACCCAGCACAGCAGGTCAAAAATACTGGCACTTCAAGACAGACAGTGATTTCCAAACATTAGTGTGCAAAAAGAGATCATCAGATTTGACACTGGAAATGATTACATTTCATTTAAAAGGCTTGAAAATAGGATTTATTTACTAAAAACAGTGCATCGTGCATCCAACTGTGTATGTGTGTGTGCGTAAAAAGGGTAATCGGCTAAATAGAGAGTGGGAAGCACAGCCACAAATAATTCTGCTTCAATAATTTGGTCAACAGTGCTACTTTGATTGATGAAGCAACGCCCTCTGCTGGGTACAGAGTAGTTTTTAGCCACAAACTTGACAATGTGTTGTCACAGCGGGTGGGTATCAAAACTTAAAAGAAGACTCACACTTCATTCTGTGGTCGACAATTTTCTCAGCCTGCTTGGCGGAACACTTAGCAAACCAGTTGTCACCAAGAAGCACGGTGACCTCGTTAGAGTGCACCAGCTTCCCGGGCATGAAGGCCATTTGGCCAAACGGCACCTGCAGAGAACATGAATGGAATGACGGCAGAAGTCAAGAGACATGATTGAGAACAAAAAGCAAAGACATATTTACATAAATGCATTAATTAAGTGTGTCCCACTTCCAGGTGTGCAGGGCATTCGGAACGTATTCACAGCGCAGTTCTTTGTCCACATTTCGTTGTGTGGCCGCCTTACTCCAAAATGGAATAAAACTCACTCATCATAAATCAGCAAGACTCTTAACATTAAACTTCTTTCACTTCGTCATTATGGGATGTGTGTAGACTATGAACCAAAATAATGGTGAAAATAATATTTTCATTTATTTTGAAATCAGGCTGCAACATAATAAAACATGGAAATCTGTGGATACTTGGAATATTAACTATATTGTTATACTTAGACACTTACCATGATGTCATAAGACAGCCTCTCCGGAAGAGTTTTGAGGCGTTCTTTCAGGGCATCGTAATCACCCGAGACTTTTTCCCTATGAATTCATGGACACAGATGCACAAAGGAAAAAAAGAAAGAAAAAAATGTTAACCACAATGTTTTATCCCAGTTGCACAGAACAATAGGGAAGTATATTAGCCAGTATATTTTGTACCTTACTCATTTAGCCACATGAGGTCACTGTAATTCATTTAAAACAAAAAAAAAACAACTACACTTGAGCACTGAAAACTGAATACCAATGTACTTGAGCTACTTGATATGCTTTCACAAGTGCATGCGCATAAGTGCACATACATAAACCTCAGCATAGAATTGTCATGCTATAAGATTACGCCAGGCAAACAGTCAGTACTACCAGTGGCCTGTAATATTTCTTGCATCAATTAGCGTTTTCCCCCAAAACGTGTTAGTTAAAATTAACTTGTCCACTTGTATCCAGAAATAATTGTTAGTTTGATTAGCTACTAAATTAATATTAAAATAAAATAATTTGTATTTATTTGATTAAACATTTGGTTAATAATTCATAGTTAAAAGAATTAGAATACAATTATAAAATGAGAGTTTAATGTCTTAAGCTAAACTAATTGACACATTTTGCATTTTAACTTCAATTTTTAAACTACATCTATGAATGACCGGGCCCATCTGTCTATTGTAAACACAGAACATGGCCCCTGAGCACAAATATTTGGTCTAGCTCAACTGGCTTATGTTGTGGAATTTGGGCGCTTTCAGCAATTGGAAGAGGGCACCAATAAAGTATGGCTTGAAATTTTCCCAACTGGCTCAATGCGGTATGAGGTATTTATCTCTACTGTATTTAAGACCTAAGTACTTTGCCCCAAATGGCAAAATAATTTGACTATATGTGATACCTGTGATCATGCTGATCAACATGTTCTCTAAATTAATACAGTCTCAAACAGTTTGTAATACAGCTATTTTATCATTAATTAAAGATTGTTCCTTGCACCAAAAGAGAGGCATTGTGCCAGCCAATCAGATCTGTCAATAGTTAATCAGGAATTGGTGGTTGATTTAACCCGCCAAGCACTTAGGATGCATCACTGCACAATAGAAAACTGCTAGACTCAGTTAAAAAGCAAAGCTCACTTCACGTATTCCTTGATATTAAGAATCTAGATTGAAGTTTCTGCTTATCTTAAGTTTTCAGTGTGTTTGTTGATCAACTTTGCTTGTGTTCTAAATGTATAATGAGGTGTCCATTTTTCAACAGCATAGAATTGCTTCCAACTGTCCTTTTATTTGTGATACTTACCAGTGCTGAATCCGATGTTGGCAGTCCTTCACCACCTGTTATTATAGGGACAAGAATTCACAACGTGTGATGAGCAAATATAATTGCAGAATTTAAAATGCATTTCTGGAAAATAACCACATGTGACAATTTTGTCCTCGTTGACTGGTAGTGTGGAACAACAGATAATTCATGCACTGGAAAATTTCATAATAATTGACCATTTTTATATTGAGTAGTGTTGAAAGTTGACCCTCAACTGAGATCCAAAGCCAGATCATAGTTTTGCAAGTACACTCACTGACTCAACATTCGGCACACCATTGAAATCCAGCACAAGGCCGGTATAAATTCTGTCTTCACAAAATTTGAAATGACACAGTGAGAGGTCTTCTTTCACAGTAACAGATTGATTGAAGGGCCACTAATGCATCAATCGTTTCTTGTTCAAGTTTCCGTTACATATTACATATTTTCATTAATAAATTGATCATGGCACATGTATACAATCATTCACACTCACATTCTCAGCTCTGGACAATTTAAAGTTCTCCACCCAGTAGAGTCAAAAACCAAGCGTCAGAACTGGGAGGAACAAGCGCACCAGAGCTGCAAATGTTCCATAATCAATCGACAAAATGCACAACTTTAGAATGACTGTAAAGACACACATTTTGCTCTTGAATCTTTTCAAATATTAGTCTATAATAACGCGTTTCGCAATTCAGTTGTTATTCAGTAGCGTTATGATTAAACACAAAAGCACACAAAGGCAAATGCCACCCGCCATCGTCATTTAGGTGATCAGTTCGCGTATGGCGCAACACAAACAAATTAAGGAAGTGGTTTCGAAAATATAACTGTTCTTGTCGACCCCAATACTAGCAACACGGCTATCAGTATAATGCATAGCATGGAAAATCCTCTCATTTGCACTCCCATGTGCCTTTACTGTGTGTTGCTGTGACTTCTAAAAGTAGAGCAGGGGGCGTTTGCATGTAAGAGTTGCACGCCACGTTAGCTAACAGAGCTAGTTAGCCAACTGGTTCACTTTCGTTTACCCATAGCAAACATGCCAAAGTGAAGCTGACAGTCTTGCATCGACTCGATTAATTACACGTCATGTTTATAAGAAACGAAACGCGAATCGTTTTCATTTTCTTTATCGATAAAACGACAGAGACTGTGCCTCGTGAGTTCAAGTGTTGTTGTTTTTTTAAAGGAAGGTTCTGGAAAATTAAACGTCATGGGTACAAGTTCGACGTGACATACTGGTGACACTGGTTTACCAAGTCGTCTATCTAGTGCCTACAAGCTGGTCCAATCGTGGTCCAAAACGCCCCTCTGGTCCACCGCGTGCTCGGCAGCTGGGGTTCGGCTCTACGCCACTTTGATATCCAGCTTACGTGCTTTTTATAACCGTTACTGGTTACCTTTTCGTGTTCCTCTCGAAGCCTGGTAACTCCACCGGGGTGCTCCATGTTGATTTTACAAGTTTCGGTCTTTATCATCCCAAGGGCAAAGCAAAGATTTTTTAAGAGGTGGGGGAGTACTTTTCGTGAGCCAGAAACAAAGCTCAGGGGTTGTTGTGAGTCCAAAAGAAGTGTTTATGAATGCAGCAGGAGCTTCTCCTCAGACCCACTTTAGTATAATTCATCAACGTGGCAGCGGCAATGATCCTCACTTTCGGAAGCAATAACATCTCACACTCTCATTTCAGGATCCCCGCATCCTTCCTCATCCCAAAAATGTAAAGGTTTTGAGAATATGTCCAGGGAAAGGATTTCCTCTTGACGTCTGCGCCACAGACTACGCAACAACACTGAAAAGACTGTAGTTAAAGCAAAACATCCTGTTTTATTCGTGAGTTCATTTCAGAATAAATCATAAACGAATTGAAAACATGTATTATTGCCTGATGAATTCGTTATCAAAAATAATATATGTAACAAAATAACATAATAAATCCCCCTTAAATTTAAATTATTTTACTCGCTCATAAGTGTGAAGCACCTTGTAAGATTTAGGATGGTACACTCACTTTTATTTTGAAGAAACATTTTCGTTTCCTGTCATGTCATGCAATTTAGCACACTAGCTAATCTGTTCTTTGATGTAGATGTAAACAAGATTTTCTCCAAGGATAAGGTTCAGTGTCTTGTCACTTAAACGTGGTGATCTAGCCACTGCAAGAAGATTCAAGGGGATCTGGCCGAGGTTTTCCTGTTGCTGACACTTCTTGATTCATCATCAGCTTCGCACTGCGAACGACCTCATTCTCGCGCACACCCCCTCCCCTTGAAAAAAAGATATACGTTAGCTACGCAGTTTTATTTAGGTACCATCAAAATCATCCTTTATATTTTATCAAAGACCTCAAATTAAATGTGATTAATAGTGTTGAAAATGATTTTTATTCCGCCCAACTCTCTTCGCCAGAAAAGGCAGTGGTTATTTATTTATTTTTGACAGGGCAGTATTGTTACGAGTGTAGCTGTTTGTGACGTATCATGGCGGACGTCATCGTCACAGAAAGCAAACCCAATGTGATTGATCTAACGAAACATTCTGGATCTTGTATCAAGTTAGCAACTCGATTACTCAATCATGTATAATGATGACCATTTTGAACAATAAGTGTTTTTCTTTATTAATATTATTATCATCGAATCCTACTAATCTATGATGTACTGCACTTTTTCCTCACAGGACTAGTTTTTCTGGTTGCAACTATTTCTTAATTTTCAGCTACTTCTTTCTCGACATATAAATTATCAAAAAAATATCTGACTTTTAGTACTTTTTCAGTTAATTGTTTTTGTTGGTTGAAGCAAACTTAAGTGTAGAAACGTTTGCAAAAGCAGGTGTTCTAAAGTGATAAGGAAAGCTTGCTGTTTTACGCCTAATTGGAGGGGTAACAAAAGTGCGTGTGCCACAAGCGCATGCACGCACGGCTGTCTCTTTTGGTCATTGGATGTTTTGTTGGGAAGCAGATATTTAAAAATAGAAAACTGAATAGTTAGTCCACTTTCGTTTTAAAACGGAAGCATGAAAATGTTAAATACGGCTTGATTTTTTTTTAAATCTGGACCGAGTAAAACATCCTATGAAGTCAGTATGATTTTCTATTATTATTTATAAAACGAAAATGGACGAGACAAGTTAAAATACGGCATGTGTATTTGCTTTAGAATCCCGGAAGTTGTCATCGAAAGCATTTCTTTTACTGACCAGCAAAACATACATGAAACGTGTTTATTTGTATATTTTGGGAGTAGCGCATAAGTGCCCAGAATGTACGTTAACACAAAGGCGTCACCCCCGCCACCCATACGCCTCGCTGTCGCCATCTTCTGGTCAGTAGAGAAAATGTTGCCGGTATCAACATCCGGGAATCTAAAACAAAAATACGAGCCCTATTTTGATTTGTATCTCGGGCTACGTTCTATTTCCGTTTTAGAATTAAAAAAAAAACATCTGTGCGTGCGTGTGTGTGTGTGTGTGTGTGCGCGCGTGTTTGCGTGCGTTCGCGTGTGTGTGCGTGTTGTTTTGTTCACACCTTCAATGGAAATAAACCCTCGGGCTTTATTGTATTTTTTATTGTTAGTGATCAATCAATCACTCAATTTATACTCTGTTGGTTTGTTTGTTTTGGAGTGATTCCGTGTTGCTTCATTTTAAATGTGTTTAGTATAAGAATTTAAAAGTTCAAATGTATAGAGTTAATTTTGATTTTATGTTCATTTTTGGTAGTGCTATGTGGGCGACATTTTATAATAAACGCTGTATTAAAAATAGCACTTTTTTAGTATCAGTGTGCATAACTTTACATTGTCTTGACAATAAAATAATTTAAGTATAAAATAAAATGAAGACGATGCTGTGGGAGCCGAAAAGTGCCGAGTCGGTTTTATGGAAAGAGCTGGAATTTCACAGCATCCACGCCACGTGACCATCTACTTCCGTCTCTTCTGTCTCCTCTCGTATTACACGTCGAAGGAGGGGACTGCGGCATGCTCAACACGGGACATTTAATTTAAAGCTAAAAAATTCAATCGATCTCAATGAAGAACTAATACAACAAGGTACATACGCCTATATTTATGATTCTTAATTTTAACGGGTACAGTTCTTTTTTCACGTTGTCAAATGATTCACACCACAACTATGTCAATCGAGAGGAAAAAAATGTCAAGTGTGCGTTTGTATTCCGTGCTATAATATTGTTTATGTTATTACCTTTTATACGATAAAATTATCATTGCATTCTTTATTCACAGGGTGTTGCACGACTGTTTCTAGTACGTAATGTCATGTCATGCGTTTGGTTGCATTTTAACTATAATTATTGATGGTTTATTTTTTTAACTGGGAATGTGTTACTGTTATATTGTTCGTTAAATGATTTAAAAAAGTTTAAAATAATAATATTAATGTCCTCTACTGGGTTTATTTTATGAGACTTTCTCTTATTCTGTCTGTACTCTCCCACACCTCTTTCTGCCCGATTACAATTGATATTCCAATGATAACCACAGAAAGAAGGTATGCAAATCATTAAAATTGGATAATAACCCCCAGAATGTTCTTGAGATATTGTTATTCCCCACCTCTTCTGATCAATTAATAATATAAATCTGATGTTTTTGGAGCTGCCATTATTTTGTACAAATACAGTTTTTTTCACCGTTGATCAGAGTAACGGCTTTCTATCATTTCGATAATGCAGAGAATGTGTCATCGGCTTGAAGATATTATGAAGCTGTGCTGCGAGTTATCTGCTGATAAAGAGATCCAGACCACAGTCAAGGGTTCTGGAAAAGGTGCAGCAACAGCTGGAGGCCTGGCCTTTGCTGGAGGCTTGGTTGGGGGTCCTCTTGGTATTGCAGTAGGTATGCTACACATTCTTTTACTTATCAAAATGAGTATTTTTTCACAATGCAATACACATGCACTAGTATGATACAATATTTTGAACTTTGACTTTCTTCAGGCGGTGCTGTTGGAGGGCTTCTAGGCTGTTGGCTGACCAGTGGTCAGTTCAAACCTCTTCCTCAAGTCATTATGGAGCTCAGTCCTCAGCAGCAGCAGAAACTATACGCGGATCTGGTTGCCATCCTTGAGGACATTCAGTGGACTGACGTGGCGCAACTAACAGCACTGGTCATGGGCAACTTAAGTCTGAAGCAGCAGCTCACGGCAGCGCTTCTTGGCTTTGTTTCCAAGGAGCTCCAAGCAAACGTGCACTATGTGGATTAGTGTGGGGACCTAAATCCACAGGCTCCACACACTGGTGGATAAGGACTTGATTTTTAACGTGTGCATGTGCAGAGACTACAAGATGTCATCCAAAAACCACAGCAAAAAACACTTTTTCTTTTTTGTTTAGAGCACACCTCCAGCAACATCAAAATTATCTTCTTCAGGTCATGTTTTATATGGGTTAAATGGTTGTCCTTTACCTGTGAATGATACTCATGTTTAATTACATCTCTAAGAAGACTTCCAACATGGGTGGTGGGGGAAGGGGGTCTCATTTCCAGCCTGAAACTACCCAGTCAACAAATAATACACTTATGTGATTAGGATATGAATAATTTTATTCTCAACTTGATCATTTGCATTTGGTATGAATATTTTTTTCTATTGTGAGTGAAGGTGAAATTCATCCATCCTGAAACCTTACCTGAAACGCTTCTCCTCAGAGGGGTCGTGGGGCTTCTGGCGCCTATCCCAGCTATCTTCGGGCAGTAGGCGGGGTACACCCTGAACTGGTCAGCCAATCACAGACGTGCAATTCAATGAAGGTCAATATATTTATTCACCAAACTACCAATGCGCAATGTGAAATACAGGTCGATTGACTTGAATTAAGATATTTTTTTTTCCTGCAGCTGTAGGCATTAGTTTTGGAGAAGTACAACACAACAGAAACTGGGTGGATGTTTTTGGCACAAGATCGCCTGCTTTTTAATTTGTGATTAAGGTACACAAATAAAGTGATACAGACAGAAACATTCCCCAAACTTGCTTTTCATTGAACCACCACTGAATTAATCTTAGCACTCTGAATCAGTAGTGCTGCCAAATATAACTCAGCAATGGGACAGTTTGGCCAAAACTCTTTCAAATTCCTTAAAGTGAACTAGAAATTCAACAGTGTCAACATCTTTCTGTCCTCTTGACTTGTTGGTCAAAGCAAAATTATTAAACCAAATTTTACTAGGCGTAAGTGATCTGCACACAATAATACATTTAATAATCAGCATTTTTATTTTGCTTGGTCACTTTATTGGACAGGGACTGCTCCAGAATTAGATGTGCTGTTATATTATCTTTTTAAATCTAATTTTGGATGGTTTTTACCCTTTTAAATATAATTATGGGTGGATGGTTTATTTGACAGTTTGATAGTATTAAGTGAATTACTTCAGATATCAAATGCATAAATTATCTGTTGAATCTAAAAGTAGTGAGAAAAGACAAATACAAATAGAGGATGGAAAACAAAACCTACAATACCGTAGGAAACAAGTTTTTTTATTGATAATTAAATACACCGTTTTTACCACCACCTTGTACATAGAGCCATCTTTTGAACATATACTACAGTAGGGGATAGATTGGTAAAATAGCGCTGTAATATTTATCCCACCACAACGGTGTCATCATCTGGGAACTCGTAGTAGGGAACCTCCAGGTTAAGAGGAGCCGGCCCCTTTCTAATTCTTCCTGAAGCATCGTAGTGGGATCCGTGGCAAGGACAGTAGTAGCCGCCGAAGTCACCCGCGTTAGCAATAGGCACACATCCCAAGTGGGTGCACACACCAAGGACAATAACCCAGCTGGGGTTGAGCACTCGATCCTTGTCGTGCTGGGGATCGCGGAGCTCTGCAAGACTGACAGCCTCCTCAGTGGCGATTTCCTTTTCGGTGCGATGGCGGACAAATAGGGGTTTTCCTCGCCACTTGAAGGTCATGTTTTTGCCCTCTGGAATATCATTCAGCTTGATCTCAATCTGGGACAAGGCCAGGACGTCGGCTGAGGCACTCATGGAGGAAACAAACTGGCTGACCACCGTTTTCGCAGCATAGACACCAACTACGGTAGTGGCCCCCGTTAACAAGTAGGAGAAGGCCCTCCTCGACTCACTGCTATCCTGAGAGGACTTGTTCGGGTCAGTGACCTCGGGACGGCGGTAATCTGTGAAATCAGGGATCTTGATGTCCGTATGGGCGAGTCGGATTCCTCCAGCTGCTAAAATCAGATCATCAAATAAATGGTCATAACCAGATACACCAGTTAAAGTTAAAGCATAGCCAAATATTAAAATGTCATAATTGAAAAAGAAGCCCAATAAATATTTAATCTAGTACAGAATCTTTTATGGACTGAAAGGAAGTTAATGCCCTTAATAGGAAAATGCATCGTTTATTTTTACACTGTACATCAAATTAGTCACTCGAGTTGTATCAGTATGAATCTGGAGTATCAAAATATGAAAATGACAAGGATTATTCTCAGAGATATAACAGTGTGTGGTTTAAAGATACATTTCAGGCTATCAGCATTATCGTTTCAATATTGTCGTACAGCTTCTCCCATTTGGTGTATACAGCAACTCAAGCAGGAACTAGTAGATGCAAACAGTAGAACAAGAGGACGTCAGATGTATGTGACGGTGTAATGTAATAAGTCTACATATTACACTGAAAACATATCTTTATCGTGATAATGGCACATGCAATGTGTATCACAAAGACGTGCGATGTTACAGATGTCAAATTTAATCAATTGACAACTAATTAATTCCCAAATTATTCAACAACGAGTATAATATCCAAACATTCGTTTAGAGCCATTGTTTCACATAAAATTATTTAACTCCTCAAATTTCAGTCTCTCGTCAGTAATTATTCTGATTTGTGCATTTCTTCTTGAAAAGAGACTGATTATTTTGTGTGATTACCCGAACCAGTAACTGATTCAGTTTCATTCCAGACATTGATGATAATTGTGTCTATGACTCTAGATTGTGTTATGTAATTTTGTGACCGAGCATAGACTCAGCCCAAACTTTTGTTTTTTAGATCGTCCTTGGGAGTGTACAATATGTTTTTTACAGTTCGAATATCTCGGCTAACCAAGCGAAGATCAAGCATTATTTTGCCATGTCTTCAGTTCGGGCGTCGACGGGTAAACATGTCCATACGTGTCCTACGACGATCCATGAACAATGTTTTTAGATACGATGACAACAAGGCGTACGAGCAAGTTACAACTGAAATTATTGCAGTGCGACTTTATGGTTAGAATGTTGCGCAGATAACCGGCCGCCGTCGGATTGCATTGTTAGCCGAAGAAAGGCCCCATGAACGACTTACCCGTAGCAGGGAGCATGTCCTTAGCGCCAGGTAACACCACACATTTGACGGATTGCTTTGTTCCCCGCAACACTGGGGCAAGAGCCCCAAAACGACCTGCAAATGTCATCATTTTCGCTCAATAAAATAAGTCCTCACCCCGTATGTGGGGACACGACCTTGCGTGAACAAATCTTATGCGTGTGCGTGTATTCCGACACGACGGAAACTATTTCCTTCTGAAACGTTCCGCCTAGAAGTATGACCTCCACTGGTGCTTTTTATCATTGCCTGAGTAAAAAATATTCTGGAGAATTTACCAAATTTCTAAGAACAATATATATAAATATATATATATTCACATATACACAACACAAATCTGGTCAAAATAAGTATTGCTTCGAACAAATGTTTAAAGGTTATTTTTAACAGGCACATATTCAAGGCAACATTCCTCGTGATGTAAACAAGGGTCCTCTCACAAAGAAAAAAGATGGACGTTGAAATGCATAATGGTAACATAAACGATAATCAAAACAGGCGAAAATGAAATTTCCAAAGAGAAAGTTGTTTCTCCTCATAATTTTTGCTTATGTAGCGTTTTCGCTATACGCTGCATACAACGTGTTCTTCAGCACTAAAGTCATATCCCGCGTTCACAAGGTGGAGAAGAAAGAAGCAAGATCTTCTGGTATTTTCACACACATAAATACAGTCATTGTTACAGTTAAGTCATAGTTAAATATTTTATCTGAATCAACTAAATGGTTGTGCCGATTTGTGTCTATTGTGCTTGCAGGGGGGGTTCGAGATGGCGGAGCTGCTCCATTGGATGAGTGGAATCCGTGGGAGGATGAACAAGTGGAGTACAACTCCGCGCTCAACAAAAAAAGAGAGGCATTCAAACAACATATGGCGCGAATCGAAAAGAACAAACCCAAAAGATACAAGGTCCAAATATGGGGTAAAGCAGCCATAGGTGAGGCTTGTTGCATGTACAGAATTTCTTTCCGTTTGTCCTGAGGCACCAGTGCTGACCACCTTGTTGCTACAGTACATTTTGCTACCACGTATTGCATTTCATTATGATTGTTAAAGTATTTTTCTCCTCCAGGACTCTATCTTTGGGAACATATATTGGAGGGACCACTCAACCCAACTGACAAAATCGCACAATGGAGAGAGGGGGAGCTCCAGTCAAGCAAAATTGATTTCAGGTAACAAGTCACTTCTGAGTATTTAAAATGTTCTGAATAAACCCCACCATTTAATTAATTTCCTCCACCATTTGAAGTTTCTATACAGGGCCTGCAGTAGTCCAAGGTCATGTCCCCTTGGATATGAACAGCCTAGTTCTTGTTTTGAACGGCCGTGAGCAGCAGAAGGTGGCATACTCCACACGTTGGTTGGAGCACGTCCAAGCTTTGGTTCAGTCCCACACTGTGTCTCACGTGGCCGTGGTCTTGCTGGGTGATGAGCACTGCAACAATGACTGGATAGGACCATACTTAAAGAGACATGGTGGATTTGTGGACCTGCTCTTTTTAGTATATGACAGCCCTTGGGTCAATGATAGAGATGTCTTCCAGTGGCCCCTCGGTGTTGCCACGTAAGTTTTTATTTTCTAGTTTCCTGTTCTGTCATACAGTCTGATCAATTTTTTTACTATAAATGGAATACATGCATACATGCAATAAATAATATAAAGTAATATGGAACATGCAACAATTAAGTAATCATACAACATATTAGTTGTTTAGTTAACTGAATGACCTTTCCATCCACTGTCGAAAGAGGCTGTCCTTATTTGGGTTATGGGGAGTGTGGGGCTATCCCACTGACTTTGGGACTTTGAGGCAAAGTACACCTGTGAACACATAGACAAACAACCAGTCACATTCACATTCACACCTATGGGTTTAGAGTCTTCAATTAAACAAATGAGCATGGTTTTGGAACATCAGAGGAACCCAGAGAAAGCCCTCGCAAATTGTGACAACCTGGCAACTCCACTCAGGAACGCCTGAGCCATGATTCACTATGGTGCTCTGATTGAACTAATGCACATTTAATCCAAATTATGACATTGACATCATCTATTCCTTTCCTGCCTTTCCTCCTTTCATATTCTTCTCTGGTCATTTACAAGTTGCGACCAAGCATTGTATTACCTATCTGCACTGCACATCTTGTTACACAAAACTTGTATATAAGTTTAAATTTCATTTATCGTTATTTTCTATTTCATGTTTTCTGTTCAGATACAGGCAGTTTCCCGTGGTCAAGCCCAGTGCTGAGATGATCACCTCCAACAGGCCATACCTCTGCAACTTCCTTGGTACTGTTTACAAGAATTCTTCTCGGGAAACACTCATGCAGGTTCTGAAACAATCTGATCTGGAGAAGGAGTGCATCACCACTGCCAGGGAGAAGTAAGTCATTATTTTATCAGAATGTTACTAAACATAAAACCTTTTCTTGTCATAGCTTTTGTTCACAATATATCACCTTTGCATTGAACTCATTAATGTCGTAAAGAGAGCAGGCCAGGAGACAGTTTGCTGACTCACCAATCCTACGTAATTTTGATGTATAATGGATTCAATTTGGTTGTCTTAAACCTGCAATTTCTTACCCAAGCAAAGGAACTCACAAACTGAACTACTTTTGACAAAAATGAAACATTGTTATTGTCATTTCATTTGATTCTCATTAGCATGTCCAGATGTATTTCATGCATCATCACTTACTGTGAAATTATTTGAGGAACAGGCTGACAAAGACAGTATGACTTTATACTTTCCACAATAGAAAGATGTGCAGAGCATTTCATAAATTAAGTTGTGGGAAGAAGGAAAGGCAACAAGCATAAGCATTTGACCGACATTATCGAAACCTATTTTGAGTTTAAATGGTTAAATTAAACTGAAATGTGCCAACTGTAGTAAGGATAACATACACACATTTATCATTTTCTTCTTCCCTTTCCCTGTGCCTGGAGATGGCTCCCCCAAGAGACAGAAGACAGTCTAAAGCGCTATCAAACCGCCCTGACCCAGAGCGAGCTCACCCTGTGCCCTGTTGGTGTCAACACAGAATGCTACCGCATCTACGAGGCCTGCTCTTATGGCTCAGTGCCTGTGGTGGAAGATGTATTGACTCCAAGGACTTGCGCGGCTGGGCCCAGCTCACCGCTGCGCCTCCTAAAAGCGGCGGGAGCGCCCTTCATCTTTATTAGTGATTGGCGGGAGCTTCCTGCTATTCTGGAGAGGGAGAGAGGGATGAGCCAGGAGCAGAGGGTGGACAGAAGGAGGAGATTACTGGAGTGGTACACCACTTTCCGTCAGCAAATGAAGGAGAGGTTCACTGAGGTCATAGAGGAGAACTTTTTCAAAAGTGGCTGATTGTGTTGCTTAAAACGTAACATAGGTGACAAAAGTTTTGTTTATTTTGTGGAAAGTGGAGAAATGTGATTGCCTTCTTGTGTAGTTAACCTGGTGACAGTATTCTGTTATGTGCAGTTTTTGATATTTATGTACGTTGTGAGAGCCTCCAAGAGTTTTCTTTGATGTTTATATTTAAATGTTGACACTAATTGAATGTTCACTTGTGTAGACTAGATAGAGAATCAGATGTATTTGCATAGTGAGGTCATATATATATATATATATATATATATATATATATATATATATATATATATATATATATTTGTTGTTGTTATTTATTTATTTTTGGGGTAAAAAGGGCAATGTCAGTTGAAACAGTAGATTCACTGTAGTCTGCTTAAAGGCCTTGATTGAAACTGGTGCATAACAGTCCTTTTTGTATTTTGTGTTTCAAGTGGAGAGTTGGATATTGCATGTCCAAAGTATTTTATATAGTGTATTTTTATTTAGTTGCTATGCCGCATGAATATTTTTGTCCGTGCAATTAAATAAAATCGAGATTTTAATACGTCCACTCATTCATCACCTATAATTGCATCCTGTTGGTAAAAGGCAGTATTGTATCCTGCAGATGGCGCTCAGGTCCAATTTATGTTGATAGTTAACTGCGTTTAAATACAACGCTACAAGTAAATGTTTAGCCATCTGGGTGCACTATTGATGAACACGTGTTTCTACCTCCCTCAAGCCATTTTTCATGTTGTCCAATTGTTTAACTGTTTGGTATCTGATTGAATGCCTTTATTGTGTGCACTGTGCTATTTTTGATAGACAGTATTAAAGTTTTGTCAATGCAGGCTCTTAGAGAATTTTTCATGATAAATTACAATGCATGATATGCAAGTATGATATCGTTTGTGCGTGTGCGTGTGCGCGCGCGTGTGTATGTGTTTGGAGAGAGAGGGAGAGGGAGAGAGAGAGAAAGAGAGGGAGCGAGAGCGTGATATCCCTCCCTTCCTCCTGCCTGGCTCTCACTGCTGTGTGTGCTGCATTTGGCCTGCCTACTTGTCTGCCTCTAGCCTGTCGGGAGTTAGAGGGGGAGAAACCTTCCAGGGAGAGCGTGGAGGGGGGAGGAATTTGCGTGTCCTTACTCCGAACCACTCAAACCGGACATACACTCCAATTCAAGTCGACTTTATAGCCCCCGATGCGGCTTTGGGGCACTACTTTTCTACGCGGTGCTAACTGCGGATGATGCTCCGCTACGGAGCTGCTGAAAACTTACGCGATTGTAATTTTATTTTTATTTTTTGTTACCCGTGGTTGCGCGAGGCTGCCCCGGGATTTGGAGGATCAATTGGTTGGAAAAGGATTGCGCACCCGCTAAGAAGGAAGATTATCAATGAAGAAGTAAGCGTTTTCTCCTGGGAACTTAATAATTTTGTTGCGCGCCGTTTCCTCGTCCAGTTTGGGATGAGTCCTCTTTTTTAACCCCCTGCTTGTTGGCAAGCACCTTGAAAAAGAAACACATTGTTTAACCAACAAGCGGACATAAGATGTCTTCGCCGAGGTTTAAAAAGGATAAAGAAATCATCGCTGACTACGAGAGTCAAGTGAAAGGTAAGAGGCAACTGCAATATTTGGTTTATAAACGTGCTGTTAACAGGGGGGCTCGAGAAAAGGCAACCAGGCTAGTTCATCAGTGAGGCGTAAGCTAGTGATTTAAAAAGTTTGGAATGTATGACCACCAGCAGTGTTTCATACAGACATGTCTATTACTAGCCGATGTATTACGAGTATTTGGTGACTTTTACTTCATCATTTTAAATCGAGTGTGATAAGAAATATGCAAAAGTATAATTGTGCATTTCCCCCCCGTCGAGGCTATTTCCAAGTTTTATGATCAATCTTCCTTCTACGATCAAGACCTAAAAACGGGTCTTTAGGTCGTACTAGCATTGTACGTTGAGGAAAAGCACACGTTGAGGCGTACCACCTGTATGAAGCTTACTTCTTCTTTTTCACAAATTCCAAATGCATATACATGTACCGTTGCTTGCTTTAGGAACATGAGTGCAAGGATGCTGTTAGTGGATATGACCTATTGCAGAGGTATTCAATTAAAAGTCACAGAGGTCCACGACGAAAATTTCTTCCAATTAAAAGGTCCGAACCAAAGTCCGACTTCCCTTAATGTCTAGCCGATGTTCACATTTTTATATAGTTTCAATATTTAGTAATTTTCAACAGAGCGCACTTATATACGAAATATTTAGCAATGTTCCCGATTAAAGACCTTTGCCAGTCAAACAAATATAAGGCGTTTATTTCACATTCAAGAAAATGTGGCTCCAGGAACTTACGGGTGCCACTTCCGGAAAAAATAGTAAAATATCTCCTGCGGAAATATATCAAGTGCTAAGCATTGAGTTAACATCTTTTGCCTTTTTTTCCTCAAATCAAAGAGTTATCAGCCTAAAAAAAACGGAAAGCCTAATTATCCAAGTAAAACAGGCCAACATGTTCAGTACACAATCAATAAAAATGGCTGTCCTCATGAAAAACTCATTCAAAATGAGCTTTGACACCACCTTTTCTTTTGAATATTTTTTTAACTTCTCTTAATGAGAAAAATGAGTTTGTGACTGCCCTGCTAGTAACTTAAATCTGGGTTGGAAAGGAGTCAGGGCCATTGGGATTTGTGAAATAATCTATATTTCACACATCTGGGCTTTGTGTTTTCCTTTAAATAATGTTCGTGCAACAGAATTTAAGCACTCCTTCGCAACTTCCCCTTCACTGAATGTTTTTTTATGTTTCCCCAAAATCCACGATACTTTTAGTGAACATTCGTTTGCATGCCGCTGGGCTGTAAACGAAAATGTAAACATCTGTTATACTGCACTCGAAGTTCGATGTTTTGGCGTGCGCTCACCTCAAACTTCAGCGGATAACTTTGCAAAAGAGGGCGGTGCTTTGTTTCGTAGTGGCGCTTCGAAATGTTGCGACGGTTTCGGAGCATATGATGCACACTGTGGCTTAGAATCGGCTGCAGCCAGAACGAAACTAAATTTCTCCGTCCATTCATTGAAAACAACACGCATCGACCTTGCTAACTTTTTAGCAAGGCATACCGTCAGCAGCACTCTCTTCCGGTCTGTTGTGCAATTGGCAGTGGATCGTAAACAAAATATTTGATTGGCTCAAATCAGTGACGCCTTTTCCGTATTAACTACAATTGCAGCGCCAACGTTTGCGAATGTGCCCTAAAAAAAATCATCATAGATTGGTCATGGGTCCGGTCCGAACCATCCCGCGGTCTGGATCAGGACCGCAGTCCGCCATTTGGTGATGCCTGACCTATTGTCAAATACAAATAGACTGACACGGAAAAGACGCATTGGGCTGTTCCAGGGTAGCCATGGGGATTTGGCTTTCAGCCAACTTGCTCTGTTTATCTGAGCCTGTTGCATGCCACAATACCTCATACAGTGGAATACAATCCCGTCTGGGTCACTGGACAACCTCTTATTTGTTAAGACTGTACTTCAGAACAATTCCAACCACTGGAAATGATTGATACAAATAATCAGTTCCTGGGTAAAACTAAAACCATTATGGCTTTAACTATGCAGGCAAAGTTAACATACCTGTACATACAAGTGTCAACGAAAGTCAGACACTTTTAATTCTCTTCATCTAGTTTTGTGCTTGAGAATGCATGTTGGGGCAAGTCATTCTTCTGTAATTAGTGCCAATGCACAAACTCAGATATGAATCCTATGATGCCCGCTTAGGTCTCTCGTGACATTATCAATGGATCTTTGGTGTTGCAAAAAAAAAAAAAAAAGCAAATATGTAGCCAAGATTATTTCTTTGCAGATTTGTTGGCTCAAATCAAATGATAAGGTCTTGCATGACACCATGCAAATTTTGTCCTAATTCCAAATCATTTGACTTCAGGGGCATTCAACCCCAAAGCTTCCACAGTAGTATTCACTTCACCCTATTGATCAGTCAAGGATGGAGGTTGGTGGGGTCTAAAGTGAGCTATGCTGTTGAAGACTTAAAAGATTTGTATGTGCCCGGTCAAAAGACTCCTATTCGTGAGAAATGTGAAGCATCCCCCCCCCCCTTCTCCTTTTCGAGCGATGATGACTAAGGGCTGTAACAAGCGATGATACACAGTCATAGGGAATGCTGCTCTGGAAATGATGATTAGAGACTTCCCATTTGTCATGCAACATCAACCTGCTGCTCAGAATTGCTGTTGTTGGATAGAAGACAACTGAACTCTTTTTATTCATCCCCTGAGGGGAGTTGTGAATACGTGGTTTTGTTTTAGTGATGTTGCAATTCAAGTCTGATGCCAAGGCTTGGCGCTTTTAAATCATTATTTGGTGGCTATAGTAAAAAGCGCTAGCAATCACAAATACAGTAATGAACTTTTTACAACGTAATTGTAATTGTAATTATTAATCTCACATTTATTTAGTTTGAAGATTTACACATTTATCAGTTTGAAACATTCGTCACAATCCAACATTTGAACGATTACTTGAGAATTTTTTTTGGAGCTGTTATACATTTAATTATGATTTAGACCAGGGGTCATGAACAAGGAACCAAGTAGCCCGCTGGCCTGTTGATTTGAAAACAAAGTGAACAAAGGGAGAACTTTCTAAAAGTAAAATGCTGCATATTTATATTTATCGGTTACCTCCTTGCTGTCAGCAATCATTTATGATCAGTGTCTTCACATATGAATATCATTAATAATATAATAACACAATAATGAAATGTTAAAAGGTGTGTGTGTGTGGGGGGGGGTGTGTGTGGGTGTGTGTGCGTGCGTGTGGGGGTGTGCGTGGGTGTGTGTGCGTGCGTGTGGGGGTGTGTGCGTATGTGTGTGTGTGCAAAAGCAAAAGTGAATTGATCGCTATCGGATCACTTGTGCCACTTAACAGGCATATCATTTTAATTGAATATTTTTCTTATCATATCAGTATTTGTGGTTCAAATGGAGAGGATCATAATGGGCGTAAACATCAACGTCACTCGCGTTTAGTACAAGACACTCGGTGGATTCTCAGACCGCTTATACAGTAAGACGTTTCAAACTCGGCTAGAAAAAAGTAATATATTCTGAAGCTGGTGTTATTTTGGATGAACATGATGCAATACTATTAAAACAGCAACATTATTTTTCATAATGTAGTTCATTTTAAGCAATCAGTGACATTATATGTGCTTGCCTGATGTCTTTGATACATTTAACAGGGCAAAGCTGCTATTACCAGTTCTCCAAATGCAGATTTGATGTCAGATGTTCATTGTCTTGAGGTCAAGCCTTTATGGCAGCACCCCTTGAGCTTCTGACAGGGGTACACCCCCACACCATCATGAGGGCTGCCCTCTTTGACCTGCTTTCATCACTGTTGAAATCAGGGCCAATGCGTCTGCAATCGCACTTCTGTTTACTTGCAGGCGTATGAAATAAATGAACTCCTAATTTGAAAAAGCACTGATTAAAGCAAATTCTTTATTTTTTTTATAACCTGGCCCAAAAAATGTCTGGGTCCACAAAAGTCGTTTTATTTGTGTGCAGTCATCCAGAGACGTTTTAATAGCAACAACAGTAAGTTTACTTAAGGTGAACAATTCGGCATTCTTCTGTTGCTGTTCTTTGTTTTAATTACAAAGCACTGTATTTTCCGGACTTAAAGCCGCCCCTTTTTTCCTAGATTTTGAACCTTGCGGCTAACACAATGATGCGGCTTTTCGATGGATTTTTCTTTCACCGGTAGGGGCGCTGCATGGTTCAGAAAATACACTACAGAAATCTTGATTCTTTTTTTTCTCTTGGCTCTGTTCTGTTTTATTTAGCAAAGTTGTTGCCCTGTTAAAAGGCACTTTTTTAACAATCGGTTTATGCAGATTTATGTGTATTCACAGTACAAAATCTTTCTGTACATGCAGTAAACAACAAATTTTTATGAACATAGAAAACTGTGGCTTATAGCCTGGTGCGGCTTGTATATGTTTTTTTTTTTTCGTTTTGTCCCTCAAAAAGAGTTGCTGCGGCTTATATACAGGTGCGCCGGAAAATACGGTTAAAATCCAGTTGTACGCTTGTGTGCGTGGGTGGTCTTATTTTTTTTTCTTAAGTTCAACCAAACCATGTGTGATGTCAAGCATAATTCAGTCTTGCAAAAGTTCGAGCTCATGTTTCTTAAAAGTTTACATGACAGCAACAAAATGCAGCCCACTGTTGAACTCCATCCTAACAGCATCCAAGAAGTGTGATGGTGTTTTGAGATAGGTGGACTAATGGAATCTTGACACCTCTTGACACACTTTTTCAGAACATCACACACACACACACACACCACTCACACATATAACCATCTGTCTTCACCATCCCGGTGTCTTTAACTGTGTGCTTGTCTTCAGTGGCTCTCCAGTTTGTGGTATGGTATTGGGCGTGGCCTTTCTGTGTGCACTGGTGGTTAAATGATGATTATTGATTATTGACGGCCGCATCTGTGGCCACACATCCTTTTTGCAGCTTTAATAAACTCTGCCATACACAACCAAAGCCTCACTTTCCCTGCTGTGCTTTTCACCGAAGCCACAAAGGCCACCCGGACATTGCTGCAACCCTTCCCCCTTCACGTCCCCCCGAAAAGGGGGAAAATGGTGCTTTCAATGCATGACATAGAGGTTGTGCAACATCACCATAAAAGCAAGACCACCATCACGCAGCATGCATTTAAAACAGAAGAATGTTTGCATATTATATGAATATTAATTTACGGCAACATCATAAAGGGATAAAGAATTCCGTTTTATTGTTGTTGCCATTTTCCGAGGAGGTACAATATATGTACTGGCCTTTTGCAATGAGTTTGTATATTTGACATATTTTTGCTGTAGTTTGCTCCCAGTCTCTCTACTACTCGGTATCAGGCCATAGAGTGGGAAACCTAATGATAGAGTTTGTGCTAATGAACAGGATGTGATTCAGTGTGGCTCTCCATTAGCTAATAGAAAGTACAACCGTGATAATAGAATTGGACCAGGCTCAGAAAGTGAACAGAAGAATTAAAATGAGAAGAGGAATTAACAGAAAATGGAGGGTGTAAGCAGGATTTCGAGAGATTTTTTTTGGGATACATTGTGGACAACTTTAATTCCTGTGAATGTCTGCTGCACTCCAAGCAGATGGAGAGACAGGAAGGCAGAAAGACACAGTTTGACCATCAAGCCATGCTGCTGCCTGCCACCTAGTAGGACTGGATTAGTGGGAATGAGATTGGGGGATGGGGATGAGGCGTATGAGGTCAGTGTGAGAATAAGTGAAGGCAGAGGTCATAAGCGCTGACTTAATTTAATCTGCATCTCTGTTCAGCGGATTCATCTGTTACATGTAAGACGTCTGATGTGCACTGCTATCTTATCAAGATGACGACGGAGCAGAAATGTGCCATAATGAACATTTTTGCGGAGTTCACATTGAACACTATCACATTTGTAACAGTAGTACTCACAGTTTTTCTGTCATGAGTTTGAGAGACTCCAACAGGCAGTCTTCAATTTTGCAATTTTTGTTTCTTGGATCAACACCATGAGAAACATTTTGGAATGTGCTTTGCTGGAAGTGGTTTGTCCTTTTCGTACACATCTACACACTTTCACTGGGCATATTATAATCATCCTTATTTGACATGTACACATGTACATGACATTTGACCTCTATATTTGCGCAATCACAGCAGTGGACGGAGCAAACACACTGTTTGTGGCTACATAAGTGCCCAGGGTTGTTGGGGGTTAATGGTTTGAACCAGGGTCCCCAAGGTGGCAGGTGATGACCACTTGGCCCCATGTACACGGGCACATGCTCACACTTGTCGCCTCACAATTCTACGGAGCCCCTTAGGGGACATGGAAGAGAAAAAAAAATAATTTGCGTTCCGTCGCAAAATCTTTGCGTTCCCTTGCAAAGATTGCGTTCCCTCGCAAAGTTTTCGAGGGAACGCAAAGTTGTTGTTTTTTCGAGTGAATGTTTATTTATTTATTTTTTTAATGCGCGTTTATGTACTTCCGGGTCAGTTTGACTACCCTTGCCTCGAATGCGCTGCTGTTCAAGAGACGACAGTACGTTGGAGGCGGCACTAATCATGGAGGAGGGCTTGGAACTGTCTTTCACTTATTTGAAAACCGTGCTTAATATCCAGAACTGATTTTGTTTCTTTGTATTTCAAGACAATTTCAAAGTAAAATTCAATTAAACTCGCCCACGGGTGAACACACTCCATCTTTGCTGCGTTTGTTTACACGGAAGATGACCCGGAAGTACATAAACGCGCATTAAAAAAAATAAACATTCACTCGAAAACAAAACAAAACAACTTTGCGTTCCCTCGCAAACTTTGCAAGGGAACGCAATCTTTGCAAGGGAACGCAAAGATTTTGCGAGGGAACGCAAAGTTTTTTTTTCTCTTCCGTGTCCCCTAAGGGGCTCCGTACAATTCAGAGGTTTTCAAATTTAAATGTTATTCTGTTACACTTAATAGAACTGAAATATTTATCGTGTTAGAGTTGTACATATTAATCTCTCGTCTTTAGGCTTTGGGCAAGAATTAAATAATTTCACAATTTGAAAAGCCACTCCACTTTTTTTTTTGAATGAAGACTCGTTTACACTGGAAGACACTCTTTGGGTAGTGATTGACCACAAAACAAAATTAAATTCTAAATGTTAACAGTGCTAAAAAGGTGCACTATTGTGGGCGCTTATCTGATGGAGGAGTATCCTTTGGCAACTTGTCAGTTGTATCTAGTTGGCTTTAACGCAGTTTACAGAAATAGGTGATTAATTTCCAGTCAATTGCTCCATGTGCAGTCTGTCATCATCTTGCTACCATCCATCCCTAAACTCATGTCAATGCATGTTTCATTTACTGATCTTATGACTCTTGTTTTCCCCCTCCTCTATTTCCCCTTTTATCCATCATGACCTCATGACCTGAGTGCGGTTGGCTTTGTGCCAGCTGCCTTCATAATCCATAACCCAAGACCACCCTGTGCGGAAGACTGCTCTGGCTGGAAGCAGTTTTTTTTTAAAAGCAGCAATAAAAAAAAAGAAGGAAAAAAACTAATTTAAATTATGTCATGCATTGGGCATCTCTAAAATTGGTTTATTGCTGCTTCAATCCTTGGAGGTTACCCTTTTACTTAAAAGTCATTGCTCAACTTTCTTAGAATTTCTAAGACAACATTCAACGCTCCAGAAGAGAGTCAGGATGAAAAGTGGCATACACAAGGCCTGGTGTGCTGCTGTGCCTCATGGCCCAAGTACTAGTTTTGTTATGCTTCCAGTCATGGATGCATGGCAATGCGATGCTAGGAGTCAAATAAAAAGAATTGGATCTGTCAACCGTGCTCCACTGCTCCGGTTGCCAGCAGACATGCATGATGTAACTTTGACTTCTTCTGGAGTTTCTCTCCATTGTCTGTAAAATCCAACTTTTCTTTTCCACGACAAGCCACTAAAATGTTGATACTTGTCGGTGGCAGAGATATTATTTTCATTGCGATTTATTACTTTCTTTGGTGAGATTAATCAGATGCTTGAGTGGGGACTTGCGTAAAATGTGTATTTTGCATTTCTGAAGATTTTCCATTATTCGTTCCTCTTGTGCAATGCTGGTCAGCTGTTTCCATGAGTAACAATCATTTTACTGTCATTGGCCCTCAAGTCGTGTACAGTAGCTCTTATGCAAGAGATTAAATGAAGTAAATAGGGCTGAAGTGGACAATTATTTAAATAAACTAATTACATTTCAAATCATAAAATAAAAGTACGATAACCTCACAGTGCAGAGTTGGGCTTTCCTGTGTTCCACGTTATAACTTGTCACGTGGGAATCTTTGTCATGTCGTGCATCTGTTGGATTTTCTTCAGGTACTTATGAAGGGCAGCTCTGATAAAGAAGCCCCTCCATGTTCCTGACTGCCCATTTTTGCGTTACTTTAATATAAGTGACGTGAAACATAAAGTGGAGTTACATTTTTACGACCTACTGGACTAGAAATAGAATGAATAACAATTCTGGCCAAGTGTTGTGGGAAAAAAATAGGATATTTCATCTTGAGCTTTATTGTACATTTTAATTAGGGTACAGTATTCAAGCACTGTATGTTAGTGGTTAATCATCACTATCTGTGTATCCTAATATGAAAACGAGTGTGTACATTTGCTCAGTGGACTTTTCAGCTTACTCACGTCCACTGTGGACATACCTCATTGCGCTCGCTTTTTAATCAGGCCATGTTGAAGACACTGCCATCCCCCTTGGGGATCATGTGTTAGTGGAGTATGTGAGTGTGTGATGTGCAGCAACCTGGCTGGGTTTGCATACAGTAACTCACGAAAGACTGGCCTCTTTCTCCTGGGTCTGTGAGAGACAGGAAAGAGAAGCTGTAGTGTAGCGAGACAAAGAGCAGGAGAGCACTGAAAGCTGATCTGCCTGTTCATTTCGGTCTTTTCGTGCTCTCCTCTCACTCTTTGCTCATTGGTCTGAACAGCTGCCCTCAAGTCGATCACATTCCCTAGCTGTGGCTCAGACCTCATGCGGTAATCCAAAAACATTGACTGGATTTATGTGGTGCTTTGGTCTGAGTCTTACTGGCATTTTGTTTCACCTGCCCAGTCTTGTTGGTGGTGCTTGTGCTTGAATAATTACAAAGGCCCTCAATAAGATACTATGACAAACATTTTTTAGTAGAAGGCTTGTCATCCTTTTGTCTGAGAGTCATCTCTCAAGTTGGCTGTTGGTATTCAGAAAATGGGAGATGATTGCCCGTTAAAGGCTCCCTGAGGGTAGGTGGGAGAGGATAACAGTATGTAACGCTGTCACTGCCTCCATAGTGACATACTATAATTATGTGGAAGTTTAGCCTTTGAGAAGTCTCCTTGTTCTCTCATCTTCTTTTTCTCTGTAGTAGTTTGTGTCAGAGCTAATCATTCAGCCCTTAGTGGCCTCCGGTCGCCCCTGAGAAAAGAAGTCATCATTGTGGACATTCCCCAAGGCTTAGTTTTCACCGCAGATAGCTTGTGAAAAATCAATCGCTGCTGGCTGTGCCTTGAAGGGGGGGCTGGCTGATGTGGGGGCCACTCAGTCTGAAACATGAGCGAGGACAAAAATGGGGGTTGTTTTACGTTAGTTGTTGTTTGGTCGTCACAAACAATGCCTGGTGAGGAAAAGGCTATTAAACTTTACGGCATTAATACGAGATAAAATATAGGTCTGTCATTTTTGTTTGCACTGTTGCATGGTCATCGGTTTGACATAAACATGCTTTTATCCTTTAAGAGAGATCACTGAGGTGATCTTAAAGTTTGGGGGCAGAAGTGGAATATAAATTTGTATCTATGACTCACTTTATAACGTCAAATTTAGCTGCACTGCAGCAGCCTCTCACGATCAAAGCAGCCTCATTATTATGTCTTCTCGGTGCAGTTTTGGCTCTCCAGATGTTGCGTCAGTCTCTGGTACAAATTCACTCTCGCTTTTTTTTTTTTAGTCTGGGATTAGAACTTGCTTGAAATTGCTACATTGTACAAATTTGTCAATATGTGCACATCGTATAACACATACTTGATAACTTGAGCTCTTATTTAAGAGAGTAACAGATCAGTGCTTCCCAACCTTTGTCAAGGTACGTATTTTCCATTACAAGAATCTCACATGTGAACATGCACCCGGAGAAAATGTTGTTGTGATAATTGTGATAAATAATCAACGATTGAGTATTTTAATCTTAGACTGCATTTATTAACATTGCTGTTTAAAACTTAGGCTTCTTTGGCACACATAATTATATATATATGAGACTTGAGCTAGGCCGTTAAATTGCTGTGACCTTTATTCTTTCTATGGCTTTGTGTCGTCCTCTCTATTTGCACCCTTGCGCACTTACCTGATGAAAACAGTTAAGACTGTGGAGTGATTCACCTAAAACAATTCTAATACATTGACACGTAATTGTCGTGTTCCTCCATGACAGTATATTTTGGACAAAGACTCCTCCTTCTGCACCTGTGTTGTTGAAAATCTGTGTGGGTCAGTGTGCTGAATCTTCCTGGCATCATGAAAGAGTCTAATGGGAAAATACAGTTTTATGGTTGTTAATACAGTGTAAGTATAATTAGTATGAAAGACAAATGAGTTTATTTTTAGATGTGATTTACATTGGAATCTCCTCTCTCACCTCGGTAATTATTTGATGATTTTCATGCAGAATTTATGTTTATTGAACGCTTGACTAGATAACAAACATGACAAAATGTGTTGAAAGCATGCTTGCTCTTTTTTTAATATTGACCCATCACACATCATTTTGTGTTAATTTGGGACATGCAGATGGCATTTCATCAAATTTGTTCGAGGCGGAAGAAAATTTTACTGCACCAAAATTTATGTTGAGTAATTACAGAGGAGCCATCCACCGGGATATACCAGACGTCCGTTGCCAGCGGTGGTGTGGGAATCCGGTAGCCAACACAAAACTCAAAACTCTGAATCGCAATCGTGATGTTTTATGGTCCGTACTTGGTCACATATCAATTATTTGGAAGCATCCAAAAACATGCAGTTGCTCTCGCGACTAAACACTGGGTGTACAGATGAATATCTGGACATTGGACATCGGGCCACTTTAGAATGTCTTCCTCCCGCTTTGTAATCCCATAAGGATCAGAAAGTTGCTTTCCATCTGCTAATGTGAGTTTTTTTAAAGTAGTTTTCGCAATCCTTAGCAATTAATCTGCTTGTGTACGCATTCTCATTCTGCATCAACAATGCACACACAGCCGATGATGTCAGCTTTGTTTACAAACTTGGTAAATGGTCTTTTACTGCCCTCCGATTTGTGATGTGTTTTTGTGTGTGTGTGTGTGTGTGTCTCATTTAAGCAAAAAATGTGCTTGGAAATTGTGGTAATGTCTCTATCTCTAATCTCGTTGCACACTTGAGTACAATGACAATAAAGGGATTTCTAATTCTAAAATTATTGAAGGTTTCCCTGACAATAACCAAATCATTCCCTCTGTGCATCTCCGTCTTCCTTTCTTAACGCATGTATACACTACATGCCCTTGCTTTTGGAATTACATGCTTGGTCTTGAATGGGAGGGATGTTCCTCCCAGAGCCTTCTTGCTCCTCTGCTGGTTTAACCCTATCAAAGGCCCAGAAACCACACATCCTGTAAGGCGTTGTATTTTGTGGCGAGGCAATGGGATGGGTGTAGCATGCGGCGCTCACTGTTGAGACAGAAAACACATGACCGAAGGATGCCGTTTGCTGTTTAATTGGTGTAGTATAAATAGTAAAGGAAAGCAGATGTTTCCCATCTATGTTTCTGCCTTGAATGGCAAGTATTTGCTCTCCTAGGCTAACTTATGCTCTGTTGTTGCTGTTTCTGACTCTGGCGCAAAGACGGACTCTTGAAACTGTAATCTTCCCCATGACCCAAACGCAGATAAGAATGTATGTCAAGCTATCAAAATAGTGGTAATGATTATACGTTACACGTTTTATTCGCGCCGAGATCATCGCTTTCAGAAATTATCTCCCCGAACGTAATTGTCTAAATATAAGCCCAGGTATAAAAAGATATTTCAAAATGAAAAGCATGTCATTGATAACCACTCATGCAACAGATTCGCAAAATTTCCATTTAAGAACCATCAGTTTGTAGAATTTGAAAACCAAAAGGCACATAGCCTTGTTGACTTTTTGTGTAGATCACAAGAAGAAAAGGCAGAAAAAACAGTAAATGAAATACAATGGCTTACATTTGCGGGATTCAAAGTTCCATAAATCTCTTTTTCAGTAGAACGTATTCTTAAGTCTGACTGGCGAGGAAAGAAAGTTGCTCTTGAAAAGGGAGAGCCAATAATAGATGCACAATAAATTCTGCTCGCAATTACAGTGCATTATGGTAGAGAGCCGACAAATAAAGTTAGACTTTGAACGACAATGCTAGTCCCCTTGAATGACAATGTTCAGTCCTGTGTGATATGAAATATGGACTAGAACCTTGTAATTTCTATTAAAACAAAACTGTCATTGATGCATTATATATTTTGTTACAGCGTCTTTCGGGCCATATTTGAGCTTAATCCTGCATTAATTAGAGACTCCTTAACTCAAATCAAACACAAAAAATCCATGAGATTTTCTTGCCTCTGGATATCTGTGTGTTTGTCATTACAATAGAACAAAGCTGCTTCTCTGCTGTTTCACTAAAGTTTAAAATTAGTTAAATATGCACAAATGTCTTGCGCAGCTGTAAAACATATGGTTCATCATGGTGTGGACTTCATCACACAGTAAAGCAGAACGCATATGATAAATTAAAATTATTGGTTCTGACTTGGTTTAAGTGCAACATTCTTTTCTCTGGTTGCGTACTGATTTAGCACACAATCTTAAAAAGTGACACTTCAACAGTATCTGTGTAAATCATCGCTTTATCATGAAAACATGTATCTCAAGACTAATGGTAGGGTAGGGACTTCTGTTGGTTTACAGAGCCAGGTCCCCATAAAACACTATTCAGAAGGCTGTAAAGAAATCCCCCAAATAAATAAAGAATTGAGTGTAGCCCAACATCTTTAGGTGCCTTCTGAACCTTGTGATCAATTTAAAATGAGACCAAACTGTTCTTTATGAGTAAAGGTCTAAAGATGCATATAGATAATGCTGAACTAGAAAGTGATTGACATGAAGAGCCATCTATATTCCCTGTTACGCAGTCTATGCAAAGCCCAGGTGCACTCTTGGTGAGGTCTTAAAGTGTATTGTGTACTCATTTTGGTGCTTTTTTGCATCCCAGTTGTTATTATAGCAATAATTTCTTCCTCCTCTCAAGATAATATACAGTATTTCCTTTTTCACATGCATTTGCATGGTTAACTTACGATTGGTTTCACCTTAGTGTGAGTTGGTATTTTTTTTTTGCTCACTTTAATACAGTTGCATCTTGAGTGTTGCCTGTTTTAAAAGTATTTATCTCACCACCAAAGTTTTTTCACAATATTTGTTAACCAAAACCAAATCCGAACTATAAGAGTCCAAGTCTTTAGCTTGAGGTCATCATTGTTGAGAATTAGATGCTGCCTTGACATTTGAGCTTGAGCCGCCTTTATCTCTCTCAACACTCAATTTCTCACCAACAACCCAAAGGAGGGACAGCTGTTGGCATCTTTTTCTTTAGTACACATCTACCTTTTTCTTTCAACATATGAAGATGAAAAACATCAAATCAGTGTCCAGATCAAACAGAACCTCTCGAAGTTTATTGGCAGCTGAACAAGCAACTCTTCCGTTCAAGTGTGCTTACGTTTGTCACCGTTCAACTCCTTACTGCTGTTTAGTTTGGATCAACATTTATAGAATTTAGTCATATCATTGGTGATTGAGCCTCTATTCTCATCCGCTCTCTTCTGTGGAGAAGTTGTCCTGGCAGCGGCGTTTTTAGCTTGTGTGCCATTATAGATACAATTTGCAATTTCCGTTGGAATTTCACTTTTATTTATTTCCTATTGACTCGGAATTGTACTATAATTTTCTTGTTCCGTCCATTTTAGTCGTCTTTGTCACTGTTATATAAAATCTTGAATGCATTTTTGTACTGCATATTGGTTTTGAAACCCCTACATCATTATTTTAATTCTCATCTCAATATGACAGTGAAAACCAAAAAACAAAGTTGTTGCTGAATATTTATGTATGATGGAAACTGGTGCATCATACCAAGACCATACTTTTCACAGGATTTTTACATTTCTCGTAGGTTCCGTAGTTTAAGATAAGCGCAGTATTCTGATTTGGCACTGATTCTCAGAATCACAGTAGCGTACTTTTATTGGAACTCTCCCCCGTGGTTTTGGAAGCCAAGAGCACAGCAGTCACATGTTTTAATGGCTTTAGCACAACTACGTCTTTAATCATTAATAATTCAGAGAAATGCTTATAGAGCAGCAAGTATGTGTGTGTTTTTTGGCTTTGAAACACAAAACTTTGAATGGGCTGGTGTTTATGTGGCAAAATGCATAGCTGCCACATGATACAAAAATGTGTTATGCCCGTAAAACGTCGTAATTGTTCCAAATATTTTATTGTACAATTATATCCAATGTGTTTTGCTTTTTCCTTTAACTGTAACGGAATACAGTCTACACTTTTATTTATTTTTTTATCTTAAATATGTATCACCAGTACATGTATACCGTTACTCCCCAAGCCAATCACTGGACAATTACCTCAGCATATTTTGGGAAGAATAGAATATTCAGTATGAAAATTGCTACGCCTTTTTGATTGGCTTGTTTTCTCGACAAATTGTATTCACTATTCTGTTCTCTTTTATCAAAGCTGATTGAATAAAATAACCAACTAAGCAACCAAACGAAAGATGCTAGTGTGGCAAAACCACGCTCATTTTCCAGCGTCTATTTCAGGTCCTGTCTAACAGCAACTCTGCAAATGCAACCCAATCTTTGATGTGGTGCAACATGTCCCAGATACAGTAGTTGTGGGTAATGAACAAAACATGTGAAAAAAAAATTCATGTTTCTATGATGTATTTATGATTCTTGCATTTGCTGCACGTAACTTTTTGGAAATTGTTGTACTGCAACAATGAGGACATTAGGGAAGTTCCAAAAAGGTAGAAAGAGAAAAATGCTGTGTCTGGCACTCCAACAGTCGGCAAACTTTTTGAAATTTCTAAATCCCTATTTCTCTGGAGCTGAAGCATGTGGAATAGCACCCATCTTGCTTACAATGCAGTTTCTTTGACAGTATAATTGGCACCAAAGCTCTATTTTGAACATATTTGCCCCTGTGAGCGCTGCAATATGAATTATGTGATGTGACCAAATGTGGAATATTTGGATATCATCCAGGATAGAAACAAAGAGGCTATAGTGCAACCTGATCTCCACAGAGACCAAGCGATGCTCTTTCATTGTCTGTGACAACACTGTGTGTTCTTTGGGACACATTGACTGCAACTCCATCAGTCAGCTGGATTTGTTGCTGACAGTTTTATGGCCCTTTTTATTTCTGCAAGTCACTCTTCTCTCTTGTCAACATGACAACAATGTCATATTATGAAACATCATCAAGCTTGTATAGATTTTTTGATGGATAATATATGAAACTGTGGCTGTTTAGTGATATCATGTACTGCAGAGCCTTTTATCCACATATTGTTCAGGTGCACTTAACTTCTCTCTGCAGTCTTGTTTGAAATGACTCATACCAGACTTTGTTGATTGACCCAAACCATGCTATCCATACACAAATTTCTCATCACATAGTGTAGACCTCCACACACAATTTAGACTACAAAAGATAAAATGGATGGATGGACTTCAGAACAGCTGCTGTTCTATTGCAGGTGTTGCATGGAGCGGGTTAAAATCAATTTGTCCAACTACAACTATACGTACAATGTCTAGTAATACATTTCCACTGTCAAAGCTAGACGGTATTTAAGATTTTAGCTGTGGCTGGTCAGTTGAGCTTCCAGGCAAGCCAAACCATAAAAGTATGTGATGTTCGCTTCCCGATAACGAATAGGAAAGTATGGCATGTCAGAATTTTTGTTTGTCTTGCCGTCATGTGTCATATCCTATGTCGTCCTTTGATTGGTTCTTCAGCACTGAACAATAAGAAGACAGTGCCCTCCTCCAAAATCCCAATCTCCTACATAATAACAAAGGAAATATTTGTTAGTAGATTATGAGCGAATCTGGTGTTATTAAACAAATTCAATACCTTAAGTTCTTTTTGGAGAATACAGTCCGTCCATACTGCCCTCTCCTCAACATACAGGAATGTGTCCATAGTCTCTTTCTTTTTTATTTTTTGTTCTGAGCAGAGAACACACGCACATGCACCAACAGACCTGCGCGGATGGACTGATTCTTGACGTAAGCTTGTATTGATTGGGCTGCTCGGTGACGAACTTGTAGTTTGATATCTTGCCCAGTCCAAGACGCAGAACAATATTTATCGGGTACTCACACAGGGTGACCTGCATGAATGATAAAAAAATTGCGTAGTTTGAGAAGGCTATCAGTGTGACACTTAACCAGACCCCGCCTGATCAAGCATTGTCTGAAAGAACTAGTTTTCGAGGAGACGGGACAAAAAGAAAAGCGGCAGGAGGCCCCATGCCAAAGCTTTGCACTGCTGGAACGATAAGTGCATAGCGCGTAAGCAGACTAAAAACATTGGTAGAGATGGATGGAGAGTTAGTTTTCAATGGATGGATTACATGAGATGTGCGTGGGCGCCAACAGAAATGAACGCAAAGCATCCAAAATTGCCTTTTACAATGAGAGCATGGTTCTGGCTGGGCACTTCCCGGGAGCGTGTGCCATGCGCTCATTGTTCCAGCAAAGCCAATCTCAAACAGAAACGGTACTAGAGCTTGCTGGGCAGGAAGTGGCGGATATTTTGCTTTGTCTGACTTATGGTCCATTTCGAAGAACAAATTGTGGGGCCTTGTAAGACATGACACAATGATGTGCAGCAAAACAAACAAAAATTCGGACATGCCAGACTTCCTGTGTCCTAGTCTTGAATCACCCAAGATGCCAGCCGACCAATTGTGTATATCACACTATATGCACGAGCTATGACGCATCATGTGAACTCTAAATTTGACAGTGAATGTTTATCTGTGACACGTCTGTGGGGTCAAAATCGGGCTGTATTCTTGTCGTTCGACCTTGGCATTAGTTTTCCCGCTGCTCCCTCTGTGTGGGACTCGTGAGCTGGGGAGTGCAGCAGCCGCAGTAGGTCCTTCATAATTGATAGGGGAATGAAGCCCCACTCGCATGTGAGCTTGTCTTTGCGGTGAACTGAAGCGGCCTCTTTGTGGGCAAAGCAGGCACACTAGAAGGAACAGTACAATATAATGAATTGCAGCATTAAATCATGGTGCACACTACAAAAACTGATGAATTAATTCAATACCCTATTTGAAGATTTCATTACTGTTTTTGTTAAGTGCAATATTCCTTCTTTAAAAAAAACCACAAACATTTTAATTTGTGGTTGGAGGGAGTCTGTAACAGATTAAAGGTAATTCATTCTATTTCAATGGGGAAAGATGAATTGAAATATGAGTTTGAGGTACGAGCTTAGTTATGTTGTAGTTCAATGCCAAATTATGGAATTATTTTTTCTTTATCAGAGATCAGGACCCAGTTGGTGGAGCAGCAGAAATGCATGGACCAGCAGACAGACATGAGGGTCCAGCTGCTGCAGGACCTTCAGGATTTCTTCAGGAAGAAGGCGGAGATTGAGATGGAATACTCCAGAAACCTTGAGAAACTGGCTGAACGCTTCATGGCCAAGACTCGCAGCACAAAGGACCACCAACAGTACAAGTGGGTTCACCTACTCTTTGTGTGTCTTTCTTCAGTTTATGTTGTCACAAAGGCTACTGGCTACCATGTGTCTGAGTGCATGTGTGGTCATGTCACGGTTTGAACAAAACCTGAATCTGCCACAAAATTAGGTACACCTGCACTAGCGCTGTGTTAGTATTTCTTTACAAAAAACAAACGGTGCTCCCAGTGTTCAGTTTTATACACACACACGCACCCACACCCACACGCCCACACACACCCACACACACACCCACGCAAGTGTTTTAACACAGTTTATACAGAGACTTAAGTTAAAGTAATGTTTTGGCACTTTAGGCTGCAGAATAAAACTTATCAAGGTGCTAATTGGTCGAATTGGTCTCCTTTTATTTTTGCACCATCTATTCAGTCTCCTCCCTCTCGCGACCCAGTTTGCGCTGATGAAGTGTACAGAAAAAGGCTGACATTAGCATATTGTTTGAACTTGTGGAGAGAATAAAAATAAAACTTATACTTTTCCTTACAGCCTGTAAATAGATTTTGCTTGCTGTATGAAGCTTCAATGACTCGAGCAGCTGTGTGTCCAAATGTGTTACCAGTTAATGGACTGGTTGTATGAAGCTCTGTGGTTTACATTGCATGGTGTATGGTCATATGAGCATATTTCTTAAATAAATACAATAAGTTTAAATAGCATTAAAAAACCCTCCTGTGTGCTTTAAAGCCAGAGGTCTATATTTTTGTGTCCACATAAACAGCATGCACACAAGTGAAGCCTTTGTGTTCACATTCTATGGCCTGTTTTTGTTGGACAGATTTGTCTGTGGTGTGAACATTTTTTCACTTGGCCTGTAGCCTTGGGTGAGTTTTCATATGGCGGGTCAGCTTGGCAAAGCAGAAAAATGTTAAAATAGCATCACAATAACCAGCTAGATTTCTGGATAATTAGTCTAGACAAGCAACATTCTGTAAGGAAGCCCCTGCTGGGCTTGTCAGTGGAGCTGCAATTCTGAAGTTGAAATGACATACTTTGAATCAAAACCACATCAATATGACTGTTGTTTGTGCCTATGCACCAAATATTATATATTTTTCTATTATCCCTAGACCCTAATTAATCCTTGCTTCCCAATATTGACTTTTTCAGGGAGTGTGGGATGGTTAAACTAAGAAAGATGGTTAGTACAAGAAATACTGAATTATTTATCGTGCAAAATACCCCAGATAAATATTCTCAAACAGGCTGATAATGTTTTTATGTGCATAACACTGTTTGTCATCCCCCCAATGTAGTATTCGCCGGCCGTTTTAATACAAGGACATTGTCTTAATAATGATGTCACATTGGAGTGCAGTAGAAAAAAGACTGAAGATAAATGTCCACTCCTGTAAAAAGCTTTCACGGCGGTTCTTTAATGACAGACATTATCAGTGTGCTACTTGAGGACTTTGGCATTTTGCCTCTTCTTTTGATAAGATCCCATGCTTTAATATCCTGCACAGTGACGTGGCAATCCTTGACTGCTAGCAGCCTTCCTTCGTATGGCCACGCTTATATGTTGGCATTCAGCCTGCCTGGATTTAAACCACATGAATGACAAGAACACACATTCAAACAGCAACTGCAGCTAATAATTTGCCATTGTGGTAATTTTCACTCCATATGGACAGTTGTTTGTTTTTTAATTGCATGAAATTTCCTTATGTCCGCTCTGTCTGTCTATCTGTCTGTCTGACCCAGTTCCTGCCCAAGTCAAAGAGGAAATGATGACATAGTGAGATTTTCCTGGTATTATGTTTGGTGAGCAACTCTGAATTTTGTAATCACAGGGAATGTTAGTTGTCTTGTTCATTTGCACTGTTCATTTTCCTCTACAGGCGATGTCTGCCTTCAAACCCTCATCTTAAATACAGTATAATTATACCGGGTTCTTTAAAATAGATGGAGATTAGTACTGCTGTTCAAGTTGCTTTTTTTTTAAATATCTTGAATATCTTATCTGTAGCCACTTCGGTATAATATATCAGCAAGTGCAAAAGGTAATATGAATTGATAAATGTACAGGCACATGCATGCACTGTCCTTCCTGCGTGGATGTCTTGCACTGTACAAATACATAAAGTAGTAAAGGATTTGTTGCAATTGCTATTTGACAGCGTGTATGTGAGATGCTGTCCAGAAGTGTATTTTACCATTTAAACTTTTCAAGAACTTCCCCTCTTTAATTATTCTTTGATGTTTTCCTCTCGTTCAATCCCTTTTCACATAGCATGCCTGGGGATGCAGCAACAATTAATCATTCTGCCTTGGCGTTTATCAGACGGAATTTACATCCTGTTTTTGCTTCTTTTTTTTTTCAATGAACACTTCAGCAGTTTGTTTCTCAGTGATTCAATTGTAGGAATGCTGACTTTTTGCCCTTGTAGCAGATAGGGTGCCACTGATAAAGGTTCAAGGATAGGTCACTGGCCAAGTTCAGTGTTTTTCACCTGTTGTGTTGACAAGTGTTGCCTGTCTATGTAAACTGCCCCATGTGAGGTAAGAGCAGGGGCGATTCTCCATATGGTTCCTGAAAGACTTGACATCTCATCCAGCCTTAAAACTCACTCAAGTAGACACATGTATACATACTAATATTCTTCTGTCATAGCTCAACCCAGAGGAAGTGAGCCTGCATGTCAGAGCATACGCAGGACTGCTACTCACTCTGGCCTGGACAATATCCTACCACTTACTAGAAAATGGCAGCAGAGGAAGTAGCATAGCACTTTTCCTATCAGATTACTGTCCTTTCTATGTGCTGTGACTTATTATCCATGGCTTCGGTGACATACTGGTACATAGTCTTTAACTTTCTTTTCCAATATAGTACTCCCACGGCCTTTCCACGTTCACGCCGCAAACTGTATTTAAAGCTCGCTTGGCTGAGAGAGCTGCATGAGCTGTGCCCCAGAAATGTCATGGACACAAGTGTGTCATGCTTATCAATGTTGTCCTTGTGATATATGCAGGACATTTAGACCCAGAAATGATGGTATCTAGGACATTAAATACCAAGGGAGGCTGATGATGCACCTCTTACAGTCCCTGATATTTTTTGACATTGAGAAACAGTCACAGACTACAACTTAAATTCACGGTGTTCTGATTCAAAACACACTTTTCCCATCAGAAAAGACCAGAATCTGCTGTCCCCTGTCAACTGTTGGTACCTGCTGCTGAACCAGGTGAGAAGGGAGAGTAAAGACCACGCCACTCTGAGCGACATCTACCTGAACAATGTCATCATGAGGTTTATGCAGATAAGCGAAGACTCCACAAGACTACTTAAGAAGGTGAGGTCTAATAAGTGCACTTTTTGTCTTTTTGGATTTAATGGTACCAAATCACTCAAAGTTTATGAACTTTTATATTTAAAAAAAAATCTATTAATAACTAGAGCAGCGCCCAGCTTTAAAGGGCCCTTGCAGTTTGTATCACTGTATTGGTGGTTACAGTTGCATTTGTGATAATACATACATGCACAATAGGTAACAGTTCAAAAGTCCCAATGTTTCCCATATATGCAGACAAAGCCTCTTTAAAATGTGCTTTCGGTTAAGACCCATAAAGACTCTCACTTCATGATTATTCATGTAATGTTTCCCCTAAAAGTTACAACAACCCTTTGCGGCATTTGTTTTGACACAATCAAATTGTTTAAACTTGCCACCAGGACTATCAAGCTGTACTATACACCTCTAATCACCAACTGAGTTACAGCATATAGTGCAAGTAAGATAGGCGCTAAGTAGTCATCTTCTCATCAAGTATTTTACTTATATGAAAGATCTGATATGTGTAAGTACTGTCGTATGAATTAATGTTTCGTGAAATGTGGCTCTTTTTTAATCCAAGAATGCAGTCTTGGTCTGCCTAATTTCAGATCACTAGCTCTTCACCTCAGTGCATCAAGACCACAGATTTATGTCCAAAACTGGTCCTTTGCCGCCTGGCTCACCACAAAGATGACAACTCCCTCGTGGATTATGAGTTCCTTTGCTGTTGGAGTCGCATAAACCCACCACAGACCCAAATTACAAAGTGCCTTTGCCTTAGAGGCATGCCTTTGTGTCCGCTTAGCTTGAGTGACTATTTCTATCTCGTCTGTCTC
The DNA here is from genome assembly GCF_059441095.1 of Idiotropiscis lumnitzeri. Taxonomy (NCBI): domain Eukaryota; kingdom Metazoa; phylum Chordata; class Actinopteri; order Syngnathiformes; family Syngnathidae; genus Idiotropiscis; species Idiotropiscis lumnitzeri. The sequence continues at coordinate 14,066,442 of NC_142396.1, read as the reverse complement.
TCATTCCGTCTTTATTTCAAGCTCTAGCCAGCCATAACCATAAACATTTAGCCTCTGTGTTGAGGTAAGGTCCTTTCTTTTATGTACACAGCAGAGCACAGGAAACTGCTGTTCCAATTTCCTTTGGTGATTAAAGTGTCACTGATCTTTTAATGACACAAGGTCTGACACATTTTCCAGATTTTACTGCTGTTGCCCTTACGTTCTCTGCACCTACTGTAAAATACCTGTTGGAATTAACAAACATTTTGTATACCGAACTGAGGGTATATATAGACACCACAAGCTTGGAGGTGCTTTTTCACAACAGTCACGGTAAAACAGTGAATAGAAGAACAATACATGATGGTTTCCTCCAGACTTTTTAGGGAGGAAGTGGTGCATGGATTAAGGAACAACTAATTAGGGTTGAGGTGCAAATATTGAATTTATTTTTGGTATGGCATCTGGAATGTCACCACCGCTGTCACTGTCTGTCTGGTTCATCATTCTCACAGACAAGCACAACTGTGGCACTCCACAATTTTGGTTTTCACTTTTGTGGCTGAGGTCTAAGCTCTACTGAGTGACCTTCTTGTGATACATGGTCATTATAGCATTGTTGTAATACCAATACCTAAGACCTTTGCATAGTGCGTTAGTACTTGAATTTTACAGGGAATTCCGATGGCATTGTGCAGAAAATTGGCAGTGTGGTGGGAGGTCCAGGTTATAGCAGACCCAAGCCTCTGCTCAGCCTCTAATTAAAGCATCTTCAAGCCTTTGATCTCAGAAGCGCTTCAATAATGAGGGCCAAATAACAGAAAATGTACCTAGGTTATGCGGGCTCCCAACAGTTTTGAGGACACAGGCATAGTTTGGTCCTCCTTCCATCAAAGCACATGTTGTTATTACGCTATGTGCTCAGATGTTATGCTGTGGGGTGAAGTAGAATCTCATCCAAATTGTCATCCTAATTTTGTCATTTGTGGCTACTGCAGCACCTCCATTTTCCCGTTATACCAGATCATATTGCATCAATCCCCTTTACCTTAGTCAATGAACTGGCTACTTGTTGTAGTCTTTTATCCGTCGCGCGCACAATCTGTGACTAAATTTACCATTGTTCACACGTCAAGGGTTGAGGAGTTTTTTACATTTTTCATTGGCAGTAGTGTCTGTTTAACTGTGGTGCATTTTGGCTAAGGTGTGCTATAGTTTGTTCTTTTGAAACTCTATATTTCACTTACAAATCACCATGGATAAGTGTATTAGGCAGATTGTATTTCTACCACCAATTTCTAGCTTCCTTATGAGCTGAGGGCCTTTGCAGTAGCTGTTAATTTACATCTCAGCACTTGACTCACAATCATAAAGTTTTAATAGTCAGCAGAACAATAAAATTACTGCAAAATGAGTTCCTCTGTTAGGTGGTTTACTCTCTTCCTCAAGTTGCAACATCCCTTGAGGGAGAGGGTTTAGTAGCAGTCGTCTCGTACTTACAGTATGGAGATGCTTTACAACACGAGTGACTCAGTTAGTTGGCTCTTGAGGGACAAATTGCAGGACACTAGGAAGACATGAGATTTTACAAAAATATAAAATGATCCCCTTTTAGAAACTGTACCGTCAAACATTTTAACAGCGTAATATTCTGTGTATATCAGAATCTGAATATTTTTTATTGGGAAAGTATGTAAGAACACACAAGGCGTTTGTCTCTGGTAGTTTGAGCCACATTATTATTAAAGTAACTTGCAACTATCTGTGCATGTAATGATTTGTCACTCATCAAAATGTAATGTTTTCTCACTTATGTGCACACGACCACACACACACCCCCCCACCCCCACCCCCCACACACACACCTACACCCCCACGCACACACGCCAATGCACGCCATATGAGGTGTACATTTCCCATTTAAAGAGAAATAACTTTCCACAAAGGCAATTTTGGATTGATATTTTTGCAAGAACTCTTACTTGGATTGTCCAACCTTTCGGATAACGGAATTAGCCAATTTGGATGCAATGGATTTGCTGCGAACAATTCACTGAAAATATGGAACATAATGTAGTGTTGCTTTCTTCCCAGGCGTTACCTCTCTCGCACACAAACCCTTGCAGCTCATGTGATGCTGAGAAGGCCTTTTATTTCATTGAGCTCTGGAACACTTCCAAGGCTTCTCAATGGAGTCGGGTTGACGACTGTTAGAGCTGACAGATAGTCAAATATTCCGTACACTGAAATGATGGTTGTAAATGGATTTTTCCTTTCGTCAAGGGCCATGTCTTCATGGTAATGGTAGTATTAAGTATTATTTTTTTAAATCTAAAAGTATAGATGAATTATAAGCAGTTTCTTAACCCTTTATCAATTAATATATATAGTATTATACTCAGACTCCCTTAACCACTCTTAATTTGCATACTTGTGGTTTGTCTTTTAAAAAATTGGCCTGAGGTTATCTAGGTTGACAGGCTTTTCAGATTAGTAAATGGGAAATTGCCCGTGGTGGTTAGGAAGGTGTTGCAGATAGGCTACTTTACCAGCATGATTCTCTAATTTCGGATGCCAGCCTGGCAGCCAGTGTAAGAATGTAATCCACTTTGCTGTGTATTCAATCAGGTCAGCCGACATGTAGCATTGAGAGGTATGTGTACAGTGCAAGAGTGTCAAGCTTGTGTATCTGATTTTTTTCAACTGTCCAGTTTGGCTGTGGAAAGCTAAGCTGCATGGTGTTAGGTTTTAATCATCTTAAAAGTGCTGCTCCTCGCTGAGCCACACTCAAGATGCTGCGTATCTGGAGTGTGGCCAAAGTGGGCCACAGCCACCTTTCAAGCAGGCATCGTTGGTCGAGCAACAGTTCATACAGTACAATGACAATTTTTTTTTTTTATCTCAGATTGTGTTTTTTCACCCCACTATTTCCTGTTTGTCACCCTTTACCGAAGCAATAATTTACTCCCAATTAGCTAAGGGCTTTCATGAGCAATTAATCGGTGATAAATGTGGGCCTTCATGTCCATCTGATTATCTCTGTTATGCAGCTGCCCATGTAACTTGCATAAGCAGTATGCTTTTGTTAAACAGTAAAAGGAAGCACATTGTCAGTCATTTATTTTTCAACTTCATAGTTATATTACTTCCCATCCTTGTGTGGGTTTTCTCCAGGTACTCAGTTTTCCTCCTACATTCAGAAGCATGCATGGTAGGTTGATTGAACACTCTAAATTGCCCCTAGGTGTGAGTGGGAGCGTGGATGGTTATTCGTCTATGTGTGCCCTGCGATTGGCTGGCAACCAGTTCAGGGTGTACCCCGCCTACTGCCCGAAGATAGCTGGGATAGGCTCCAGCACCCCCCGCGACCCTTGTGAGGCGAAGCGGTATAGATAATGGATGGATGGATGGATAGTTATATTACTTTGGGAATCGATAATATCACATGTCTGTTCCACTTGAATTGAGAGGTTTTATCAGCTCTTGAGGCAACATCTGCAAATGGTAGGCTCATGGGATTGGACGGAGCTCCATTCAGCCCCAGACTGTAATCATATGCTGCACTCTAATAATGCATGCTCTCAGCTGGAATGGAAAGATCAGAATTAATAACCATGGCATGAATCATAATCTTAAAAAATGGGGTACATTATTGTAGTACTGTATATACTGTATGGTGTGAATAAAAATTTAATGAATGGTAAATGCCTTTCATTTCTCTTCCTATAGCTTCCTAAATTAAAAGATGCACTTGCATGTCTGTCAGTTTTGGAAAGGTTAGCAGCTGTGGTAAAATGTTATCAAATAAGCATTTGCTTTGTGGTTCTCATTGTTTTTCCTTTCTTTCTATTATTTTTTTCCAGAGCAAGGAAATAGCATTTCAGCTCCAGGAAGACTTAATGAAGGTCCTTAATGAGCTATACACAGTAAGTAGTAATGATTTCCCCTTTTTGAGCTAATGTGCTTTAACTGCATTCCCCTGTGTTGCTTCACTTAGATCTACTGACAAATTTAAACGACTGTTATGCCTCCCAAATGCGACTAATAACATCTACTTTATTACAACAGACAATAAAATAAGACCAATTAAATGGCTGCTCCAAAAATCCCAAAAGAAAGAAATAATAATCCATATCTTGTGAAATATGATTTTGACAGTTTAGAGGTTACATTAATTTAGTACAACTTCAGGAAGGCTTTAGGTAGCAGAAAGAATGACAACAATGTGTTCCAACCACAACAGTGTGGTACACTCTAGTCAATATGTAGTGTGTTACTCTGAACACACTCGTGGATTTGACCTGGTTTAGTCCTTGTTAGTGTACATGTGCATGCACAACATTGAGTCATGGACACTCGGGTAAGCTATTGCATCAGTCATCCAGAGTCCCTATGTCTGCCCCCACCAGTGAAATAACAGGTCTGGTCTGCCTCGAAATATGTCAATCTAAAAGAAGCAGCAAAGTAAACACAGCAGTGCCAGATTCTAGACCAGTAAATGTGGAGTACATTGCCCATGGTCAGTCAACCGTCCCTAAATAAGTGTGAGTTGAGCCAAACCCCACCAAACGCCAAGGCTTCCACGTTAGGCTTTGCGCTGTTGCTCTCTGTACAGAAATAACTAATTTTGAGAGAAAAATGTTTACATTTCAAAATGGGTTAGTCTGAATGCATGCTAAAGCTGAAGTCTTTTGCAAGTTTGTTGCTTGCACAAGTTTTGGAGCTGTAATTTACTGAAGTTTGTATCATCTCTCACACTGTCAACAAGAGTAAAATTATATATTTGAATGACACTTCAGAGACATGACTCACAGACCAAGTCAACATAGCAATCGTTGTGTCCTCACTGTTACATAGAGGCGATTTTACAGTCTTCATCATTATCTGTATTTCTGCGCCTTAAACTGCAAATGCAGTCCAACAATCCTATGGGATTGCAAGCCAGTACAAACTGTAGGACGGTTTCAAGCCCGGGTTAATGCAGAGGGTTGCGTCACGAAGGAAAACTATGCCAACCAATTATAAAGTGCTCATCCAAAGAATTCCATACCGGGTCGGTCACGGCCCAGGTTGACAACGACCACCATCATTGCCGCTAACCCACAACACGGCGGTGGATATTTATTTACTGTGGGTTGAAGATGAAGGGTGTGGAATATGGGTTCATTGGCAGAAACAGAAGAAGTTTATAGACCTGAAAATGGGAAATTTCAACGTTGGGTTTATCGCAGGAAAAGCTAGGGGGTTGGTGGAGTTTGCCAAAAGGATGAAAATATCTATTACAAACACCTATTTCAAGAGAGACTGGAACATAGGGTGACCTACAAGAGCGAAGGCAGAAGCACGTAGGTGGACCACATCTTATGCATACGATGTAAACTGAACAGACTTTAAGGTGGTGAAAGGGGAAAGTGTAGGTAGACAGCATGAGACTAAAATTAAGAAGATATCGGCAGATCAGAGAACCATGTGGTGGAAGCTGAAAAAGGAAGCATGTCTTGCGGATTTCCAAAAAGAAGTGAGACAGGCTCTCGTGAACAAGAGAAGCTTCAATAAGACTGGACCGCCACAGCCAAGGTCTATGGTCTGGCAGGAGAAAACCTGTCATGTCTTCTGTTAGGAATCGCAGACGGGAGACTTGGTTGTAAACCAAAAAGTTTAAGAACGCATGCGAGCAAAGAGGTTAGCTAAGAAGTAGGCTACTGAGGTGCGTGGAAGGTGGCAAATGCCAAAAATAGCCATATGATCGCATGTACGCCAGATTGGACGGTAAAGGAGAAAAAATCTTTATCGGTTGGTCAGACAGCAAGATAGTAGAGGATGCATGACAACTTATAAGGAAAAAAATTCTGTCACTAGTATATTAGGCCAATATTGAGATCTGCCTCAAAATCACTAACATTGGTCTGCTTACTGTCACTTCAAGACTCCAAGCCTCTGCTGCCTGACCTGGAGGTGATAAGGCGGCGCGGCGCGAAATTTCAGAAACAGTGAGCCATTTGTAAGCACGGCTCTAGTTTTCCCAAAGTGGTTTATTTCAACCAGGGTTCTTGGCTGTGCCTAAATTTCATGATGTGGCGACTGAAAAAATTATAGCTTGTACATCTCCAACCAGCCGAAGTCTCTTCGACTCTAAAAACAATATTTATCATAAATATTGATATTAGGGATAAAAATGTTGGCGAGCACACACCGCTTGCTGGGTCCCATTCACTTGAGTGACAACCGCAGCGGAGGTTCCCTTGGCAGTCACGCGCCTGGCACCGCCTGGCGGCATGCTTTGGTGGACGCCGAAGGGCTCAGACACTGGAGAGTGATGTCGACCGAGCCGTGCCTTTCTTCTTTCTTTCCTTGCTAACGTTTTAGCTTTGATGCCGGATACTATAATCATGTGGACTTAATCAACATTGGAATACAGCAAGAATTGAGTTCTAGCCATTTTTCACCACACTTTAAAGATCCCGGAAAATATACAGCATTTTTGCAGCCATAAGGCGCACTTTAAAATCCTGAAACTCATCCAAAAAAGCCAGGGCGCCTATTGAGGCGGAGCGCTCATTATGGGGACCAAGTGCACCGCTGGGCTGACTGCGGACATTAACTGCCTGCACACTGCTTATATAGAGAGAAGGCGGGCGTGGCTAACAACAGCAGGCGGACGTGACAGAGGAGATGGGCGTGAATGACAACGCAAAGGCACACCCCCAGTGCAAAGCAGCCCCCAATGCCCCTATATGGGCAAACGTGTCTGCTAGCTCTGTTGTTAGGGCTTTCGCAAAAGCCGGCATCATGAGGAGCCGCACGCAGCAGCGACACGGGGAATCTGACAATGACGAGAGGGAACCTGGCGTGTTTGTGGGAGAACGTGTCCAGCTGTTTATCTTGGATACAGAAGACAAGGACTTGGTGCATTTTTGGATGAGGACAACTTCAGCACGTTGTTAAAAGCTAAAATAAAGTACCACCGAACTCCCGCTGCCATTTTAAAAACACGCTAGCGCGACTGAGCAGCCAGCGCGACTGCTCGGTTGGTCGGTTCTGTTTGCGCCCAATGATACGGTGCGTTCTATCTATGTATCAAATACAGAAATAGCACCCTCAACTGGTACTGCGCCCTTTGATACGGCGCGTCTTTTGGCCGTCAAAATACTGTATATGTTTTCTTTTAAACTGCAGCAACAGATAGATTTGTAGTATACAAAAAATAAGTTATCGGTTATTGGTATCGATTAGGAGAAGCAGGAAGTACTAAGCTATCGTATCGCTTGAAACAGTAATCCTAAATCCCTAAGGGATAGAGGTGAAAAAGTGCAGCAGCTTAGGATGATAAAGAATAAAGATAGAAACGTGTTAACGGGTGCCAGTAGTATGATGGATATGTTTTTGAAAAAGCAAAATGAGAGAGAAGGAAGGGAAGAGTAGAAGAGGCAGTTGGGGTTGACCGGGAAGTAATGATTAGTCAGGGAGAAATTAGTAAGGCACTAAAAAGGATGAAAAATGGAAAAGCATTTTTTCCGGATGACATACAGTACCTGTGGAGGTTTGGAAGCATCTCGGAAAGGAGGATATGGAGTTTTTGACTCAGTTGTTTTGTGTTGTGCTGGTACCAATACAAAAAAAATATATACGGCACAAGTGACTCTTTTTATTTGAGGGGAAAAGAAAATGCAGGGAAGCAGCTCAACTCAGTCTCAAAGGGGTGCGGCACTCAGCATGTCTGTGCCGCACAAAGAGAGAGACACAGACAGAAAAGGTTGCCAACTCTTGTGCTTTTGCAGACATTAAACTCCTTGCTAAGAAACAAGATGCTTACAGTGTTGTCTAGTTTTTGCCTACATGTCCGACAGGCACGATGCACCGAACGAGCTCACTAAGAATATCTGTAAATAAAAAAACAAAAGAGGTGGTTAGCACGTCTTCCTCACATTGCAGAGGTCAGGGGTTCGATTCCGGGCTTTGGCCTTTCTGTGTGGAGTTTGCATTCTTCCCGTGCCAGAGTGGGTTTTCACTGGGTATTCCTCACGCATTCCAAAAATATGCATGGTAGGTTGATGAAACACTCTAAATTGTCCCTAGGTGTGATTATGACTGTGAGTGGCTGTTTGTCTATTTGTGCCCTGTGATTGGCTGTTAACCAGTTCAAGGTGCACCCCGCCTACTGCCTGCAGACCGCTGGGATAGGCTCCAGCATGTCCGCGGCCCTTTTGAGGATAAGTGGCTTGGATAATGGATGGATGAATAGTTGTCAGCTATTAACCCTCTGTGTTTACTTATTTCAAAATTTTTGTCAAAGATCCGGGAGCAGTAGTCTGGAACGTTTCCCCTCATTATATCTCTTTTCTACTCGGGAATACCTGCAATTCATATTTATGGTTTTACTTTCATTGATCAAGTCTGTACAATATATAATGAATCTTTACAGAGTGAGTGTGAATAATACACAAAATAAGGATGTCCAGACGCTGATGATTCAATCCAGATTTTAATCAACAGTCACATGTTGTAATTCATCCCCCTGCACTGAAAGGTTCTATCTAATACCCTTAGTATTCTTCCCAACCCGACTGTAGTACTTCTGTTTGCATTCTCTTTGTACAGTATTGCTCTGACGCAAAAAAGCATGTGGTCGTACGTTTGAAGGCGTTTCAACCACATGAACAGATTTTCTTTGTAACTTTCCTTTTCTCTCTTCAGGTGATGAAGACCTACCACATGTATCACTCAGAGAGCATTAATGCGGAAAGCAAACTGAAGGAGGCAGAAAAGCAAGAGGAGAAGCAGATTGGTAGGACAGATCCGGTTTTCAGCATCCGCATGGAGGACAAATACCAGAAGCGCAACTCTGTGAAGAAAATTGAGAAGATGAAAGAGAAGGTACATTATTATAGCAGAGATTCACATTTGTCAACCGGTAGGGCTTATTTGTTGAAGTTGTGTTTAAATTCTAGCTCGTTTTGAGATAAAAGATTAAATGTCTATTGGAAATGTTTTTTTTTTCTTCCTGGAATTCTGTAGCGAGGAGCATTGAAATATAGATGATACAGAAGTGTGTATTCAGTGTTCAGTGTATCAGAGTGCATTGGTCATTGGATGGTGACTAAGAGCCTTCTGTCTGTCTGCTTGAGTGAGAGGAAGTGTAGGCTGAAAACTAATAGTTCAGGAGAGGTCTGATATGCTCTTTCTTATTCTTGACTCACATCTGCTTTTAAAAAAGGTGATTTTTGCCAGACGCTCTCTGCTGGGTGTGCAGGGACAAGAGCACAATCATTTGTCAAAAAGGCAATTCTTGACTCACTGCATTGCTCATTACGCCTCACACGCGCAGTTGTTCCCAGCGTCTCATTCTCGCTTCCAATTCTTTCATTAGCGTCAAGCCAAGTACTCAGAGAACAAGATGAAGTCAATCAAAGCACGAAATGAGTACCTCCTGACACTGGAAGCCACCAACTCATCTGTTTTCAAGTACTACATTCATGACCTGTCAGACCTAATTGATGTAAGTATTAATACTTGCTTCTGTCAACATCTGTGTTCGGTTTTAGCTACACTGGTTTGGGTGACTTGGTTTAAGGTATTGCAGTTAAGGATTCTTTTGCACACCATTAGAATAGATTTGTAGTTGTAAACGCAAGCAGTAAACCAGGGAGGGAAATAACATAGGTTATTGCCTCTTATCTCTTGTGCCTTTATAAATTTGTATTCTATAAGACTGTTTGTATTATTTCTCTGTGGTTCAGCAATATTTCACTCCTGACTTGCCAGCAGATTGCCTTGAGTGAGTTTCCTACAGATAAACATTATTGGTAGTTGCTTGATGGTATGCTAAATGTATTATTGATATATCTAAAAGTAATATTGATGCTAAATCACGGATTATTTATTCTTTTTTTTTTTATCAAGCAGTTGTGATTTTATATTGCAGACAGGAATGAAGGAGATGACTGAAGTGTAATCTCTATTCCGCAGCATGCTGTGTGGTGAAATTACCCTTCACTCTGTCTTGCTCACAAGCCTTCAGATCTCTCCAGGATTTGTGTTTGAGAATTTATGTGCAACGCTGCTGCTTGCATGAGCTGTATTTGCAGCCTCAGCATATATCTTTATTAATAGAGATGTCCACAGTATATAATTGTTTTTGTTTGTATGCGTGAGTGTTTGTGTCTGTTTCGTCTTAGGCGTACAAATTTTGGCCATATTTCCGATTAAAGACTCCATTAGTTGTGTCTAAAATTTACCTCCACTTTTATCTTTCTGGCCAGTGCTGTGATTTGGGATACCATGCCAGTTTGAATCGAGCCCTGCGGACTTACCTGTCGGCTGAATACAACCTGGAGACATCTCGCCATGAGGGTCTTGACATAATTGAAAATGCGGTCGACAGTCTAGACCCAAGAAGCGACAGGCAAAGGTTTATGGAGATGTTCCCTACGGCCTTTTGTCCGCCTGCAAAATTTGAGTTTCAGTCTCACATGGGAGATGAGGTGAGTTCAATTAAAGGCAATGTAAAGCGGGACTGTAGAAACAATCCATTTTAAAATTATTGTTAAGAAAATATAATAGATAGAGAATGATAAAAATAGTTTAAATATCATGATCCTAGACAACCTTGCCTGCAACAATATAAAGAAATATTTTCCTGATCTGCCTCAGATGTGTTATTACTTCACCAATGCAGGATTCTGTCAGGAATTATAACTTTTATTATGGTAATTATCAATGTTAGTCGTGATGATTTAAGAAGGTAAGAAATGGATAAATATCAATATGCGACACGTTTTTTTTCTACAGCTCTCTGCAAGTTTTTACATTTTCAAAAAAGTTACTATTTTCAATTCTTAGAAGTTTTTAATGTCCCACGACCGGTGAGCTTCTTTTAGAACAGACCTACGACTGCTTATGTAGTCCTTGGGGCCAACTGATGCTCATGCACAAGTATCATGTTTGTGAGCCCTGTTTCAATTGATAATCTGTTCGCTTTCAATGGCACAACCAAAGGCAACTACAGACAACGTGATTCTAGGGTTATTTATCTGATGTTTATTTATTATTCTTTTAGGTGTGTCAGATCTCAGTGCAGCCGCCAGTGAACGGAGAGCTAATACTGAGGTTCCAGCAACTGCAGTCTCGCCTGTCTACTCTGAAGATTGAAAATGAAGAGGTAAAATAGAAGCATCCTTTTTGAATTGGGAATTCCTTCAGCAACGTCAGATGCAAATACCTTGAAGAAGACTCGCTAGGTTACAGTCACATCTATCCGGCTGCTCTCTCATGTCTGACCTGCTTTCTGTCTTGCCTCTTTCTTTTTTCTCAGTTTTATTTTCCGCTCATCAAATATGCGCACTATTCTGAATAGTCCACAAAGTCTAAGGGTGAGGATATTTGGGTATTTCTAAAATGAAGTATTTTATTTAGAGGACTTCTGATGACTCATCATGTATGACATCAGCTGTCATCAAAACTGACATACAGATGACCTGATTATCAGAAAAATAACAAGTATTCACATACATGCTTATTTATTGCATTTTTTCTAGGGAGAGGGTATGATGACATGTCCTTGTATGGTTTAAGTGGATGTCCTGGTGGGTCCAAATGGAAGGACACTGCTGCCTTGTGTTATTAATACCAGATGGCCTCGCTATCCTGGTACTATGTGCCAGAGACATCCTTGAAAAATGAACCTTAAAAGCATTTTGACGACATCCAAGCGTGAACTGTCAAACGTAGCGAGCCTGTCTTCATCCGGCCGGGAAACGCTTTGGGGCACTGCATGACAGAAGCGCAGCTGTTTCCTTTGCTCTTTGACTGCTGTGAAATGGTGAAAACGTTGCAGAATTTACTTTGCATTTGTTGTGGATTTATGTTTTAAAGGAAGATTCTGCTTCTTGTCGCCACTGAGTGAGGTCTGATATATGCTTGTCTATAATTCAAAGTGTTTCCCAAGGACACAGTTCAATCATTCAGCGTGATTAAGCTTTCGTTTCTTTAAAATAATATGGTTTTATAAATCTCTTGACTAGTCATGAGCAAGGAAAACAGAAAACATTTCCCCCTTTGTGCTCTTGTCTTACTCCATACTTTATAAAGAAAGTACAGTTATCATGCAGTACATGTTTTCTTGTCAGGTTGTTTTCCCCCAGATTAAAGCAACTGCATCAGAGCTCTACTTATTGTTGGTTGATTACCAGATTTCATATTGTCTTTGCATTGTCTTTTGAAAGCTGCTGAGTGCAGACATTTGTAAGCATCTGAGAAGTTATGCTAGTTACTGTTCATGACTTAATGACATACTGCTGTCTTTTCTAATAACAATAACTTAAAACTACAATATTCTTTTCCCCTTTGGCCCCTTTGAGTGCTTGTAACATGATCACTTTTACTTTGACATACTTTTTTTGTGTCATGTGCTAGCATGAAAAGGTTTTAGTGGATCTAACGACATAATGTGCCTTAAATCGGGTCATCATCTTTGTCATGTCATTTATCTACAGGTGAAAAAAACGTCAGAGGCCACTCTAACCACCATTCAGGACATGGTGACCATCGAGGATTATGACGTCTCAGAGTGCTTCCACCACAGCAGATCCACTGAGTCGGTCAGGTCCTCTGTGTCAGAGACATATCTCAGCAAACCGAGCATTGCAAAGAGGAGGGCCAACCAGCAGGAGACTGAGCAGTTCTATTTTATAGTGAGTCTAGGGGTCTCACTCGCTATTATAATCAGTGACGCACATAGGTGGTGCGCAGGTACGCAAGTGTTCTGAAAATATTCATTTGCGCGCCAAATTCAAGTATGTCAGGGTATATTTGCATAGTAAGCATTTTGTAGCTCAGCCAGCATGGCTCTGATCAGGCCACCCTTCAGTCGAAGTCAAGTCAGCTGCTACAATGATTGCTTCTGAGAGCCAACTTAAAAATAAAAGCCAAGGGCTGAAGGTGGCCCACAGGCCCTACTTTGCCCTCATACACTGGACGTCTTTAAGTTCATCCAAGAGGTCGGTGGGTCGTGAATAAAGTAACAACAACTTCCAGTGTTCACGAGACCCTCACCAAATGTCATATGTGCACCACTGATCCAATCCAATCTACGTACTTTGGTATTTCCAGTATAAGATGTATGCACGTATGTATGTATGTATGTTAAATTGTATACATGGTCGTAATATTTTAAAATTAAAACTCATGCTGAAGCAGATCTCTTACTTCATCTTCAAATAAGCATATCAGAATGACTCATCCATCCTTCCTCCTCTTGTGGCAAAGGTATAATCACTTAAAATTCTCTACAGAAATTCCGGGAATTTCTGGAGGGCAGCAATCTCATCTCCAAACTGCAGGCCAAACATGATTTGCTGAAGAGGACGCTTGGTGAAGGTACAGTCCCTTTCCCTCTTGTGACCCTCTTGATAGTATGTATTTCCTTCTTTTTACCCAGTTGTTGGTGTTTTAATCTCTTTGTACCTCAATGTAAATGATGTGACACATACTTCCCATCGGAAAAAAGTCACAGCACACGACGAGAGAAGACGTAAACTTGCATGTTTACTCACCAATTATTGTGTATCTCTTTAGGCCACAGAGCTGACTACATGACCACAAGGTAAAGTAAAAAAAAAAAAAAAAACACCAAAAAACACCGTACTTCAGGACTAGTGTATTCACAACCTCATTCAATTGCATCAGCACACATTTGGCAACAAGTTTACATGTTAAAGACGAGATGCCATCAACACAATTTTTAATGAATAATTCATTATTTTGCCCCTACATGTATAATCTCATTGGCATGTTTGATAGCCGCATATCCTGAGAGAAGACAGAACTGTAAAGAAAAAGTTTCTTTATGGGTTTTATCAGCCCTCATAACATGACTGATTCAATATAATTCATGGACCCAACGGTTACTGAAGAAGATTGCAGTGTCTTCTCCTTCTAATCCATCTTTTGTATTCTAGACATCCAAATGGGCTGTTCAAAACCCACACTGGCACCAGGCGGGCTAGACCCCGCTCTGTTTTTAATGTTAGGTTATTTAATGGAAATATGGAGTCGTATATCAAGGTACCGATAATCACAGTGTCCGCTCAACATTGCTTCTCCTCCTCATTTTCTCTCTTGCTCCAGCTTTCTGGCCATTTTCATGGGATCCCCCAAGCCACTTAAGCTGTGGTTTAGCTTTAACCGGTAAAAACTTGTCAGTGCCTAAACTGCAGCATTTGCATTGATAGTTTGTAAGGCCAAATGGTTGTCTCAGTCAGTTTCCCTTTACTCAGTGCTGAGCCCCACATCCGTGAGCCTCTGGCATCTCCAGAGAGCAGAGTCCAGTGAATAAATCCCGATTAGTGACAGTCTGAGTGGAAGCCAAACTGATAAGGTGTGCTGGATTCTCTCTGCACTCTTTTCACTGCCACAAGTGGTGACTGACCAGTGCCATCATGTTCTGTCCAGTTCTTTTTGGTTTAATGCCAGCACAAAGAGGGTTGTGGGTGCACTCTTGATAAAAGCTTTGGTGAGCAGCTGCTGTGGTCCTAATCTGGGTCTTGCTTCTTTCTCTCTTTTTCGCATTGCCTATCTGTAGCCGTGGACGACGGAACTCACATGCTCGTCATCAGGTAGACATCTTGAAGCATCTTGGGGAGCTCCTACTGCTTGCCTGCTTTCTCTAATGCCTTAACATTTCACTTAATTTTGTTTTTAAGTATCACCTGACTCAGACAGATATGACTTGGTTACCGGTGAAATTACACAGAAATGAAAATACAGTTCTGCATTATAAAATGATGCGTAGAGCTGCTGTGTGACAAAGCATGTCAACACCTTCATTCTAATGTCTTGCTTTCATTCTTTTTAATTGCACTTCAAGTTCATAAAATTAGAACAGTTACCTGTCCCAATAAATACTTGTTCCCAGGGTCCTAAGAACAATATGAAATGTGAAAAAGTGGCTCTATAAACCCTAACTTTAAGGCTGTTACAGACAATAGGGTATGAATGAAAAATGCATGTGGACTAATAGTAACATTCTGTTACTACTTAATAATACACACGAGATCAAGGTTTCACATTTATCATATGTAGATTAAAATCTACCAGGTTATGACTGTCTCAGTGGATTTAGCTTTGATGTTATTTTTTTGTGTAATTTTGAATAAAAAATGCTAAAATGTAAATTGAGTGTTGACAAAAGGCGAAAATGCTGTGAATATTTTTTGAAAAGTAGCCCTGAATATTATTTATATAGGAAAGTTCATTTCATAACCCCTAAGCCTTGCAAAAGATACTATTACATAATTCTGCTGCACCAGACCTTTTCTTCAGCTGTCTGAGGCTCCACTTCCATAATTGATAGCCAGTATTGGCATGGACCCTTTTGGACTGTGTGTACACCCCTGAGAGCCGTAAACAGATCCACTGTGTCATTAAAAGCATGCGCTGCTTCCCTGTGCAGTACTGATCTTCAGCAGTGGCTGGCACTGAACCAGAACAAGAGTGCAGCCCACTTCTGAGTGTATTTAGCAAATGTATCTTCATACAACTACTTTGCTTCTGACGTGTGAGACCTAAATGATAAATGATCATCACTTCAGGTAGGCATTCGATGTGAATACTGCCAGAGACAGGAAGTAGCTGCATTAGAAATTTAAATTAGTTAAGACTGAACCACAGGTTTATACATACCACCTGTAATAGTAAGTGGAGTTGATGGACTTGAGTAATATAAATAATATAATATAAACCAAGCACGTGGTCACTAATTGTATCTGAAGTCAACTCTGTCTGTGTCAGAAAACTGTGCACTAACCCTCACTTCCCCTCTTAACCCGCCCATGTTTTTTTAAAAAAAGAAAAAAGGTTGTGCATGTTTGTATGCTGTCGCTGTTCCACAAAAATGTGTTTTATACCCAAGCACAAAAATAAATTGCGTTAAAAGAACATTTTGACACATGATTTTTGTTGGACGGCGATGCCACTTGTGATACATGTTATAACACAGCTGATCATTAGGCACTAAAGTATAAAAATGTGTTTTCACATTTGCAAAAGACATTGGCCCAGAATAAATTTTATAAATTATTTTGGGACGTCTACTAAATAAAATAGTTTTCCATCAAGTGTTTGTAGTGCACATAAGTGAAAAAATGATCCATGACATCTAAACTACGCAAATGTCAAAACACAGATTGGATTTAGATTTGGTTCCACATATTTAATACAAAATCTTTAAAGTTCAGATCAGTTGCTTTCTTACATTTGAGCATGTTTTAGCTAAGATACGTTTTCAATCTTTTCAAGGACTCTGGGCAAGCTATTCCTCGGGTGGTTGAAAGCTGCATTCGTTACATAAACTTGTATGGTGAGTTGCTTTTACTGTCTCTTGTGTAGAAATGTGATGCAAGTACCATATCCATAGATTGACATCTTTCTCGAGCTCTCCTCCACCCCAAACAATGTTTGTTGTTTAATGACTACTTGATGACCATGAACGATGCAAAATGTTGGTGTGTGACAAGGGAGTTTCCCTCAATTCCGTGGGGAAATACACAGTAAAGAATATTTCCTCAAAGCTTTGAAAATTATATCCTATATGGTTTGTCGTGTTGTCTGCTGCATTTTCAAGTAGCTAATTGAGAAGACAAATTGAAAAGCAGAGAGACCTCAGGCTAATTATAGCTCATTTTGATCCTTGGCCTTTTCCCTGGTTTAATCCTAATCCTAGTTTAGGGACACTTTAGAACTCCCTAATTTAAATAATTCTTAATTAGGGATATGTATGGATATACAACAAAAGAAAGAACAAGAAAGAATGAACAAAAATTGGCTTTGTTGAACAAAGCACAAGGCTTTTTCTGTTCTTAATTTATGAAGATATGTTTGCCTTCTGTTTCTATATTCTCACTATCTGTCTTTGTCTCTCTGAGCAGGCCTCCAGCATCAGGGAATATTTCGGGTATCTGGTTCCCAGCTGGAAGTCAATGACATTAAAAATTCATTTGAAAGAGGTATTTATTCATCAAAACATTTTGAGCAATTTTGATTGACGCATGATAGATTTCATTTACACTTAAATGTGCCGTCCAACTGAATCCATTAATGTGTCCATGTTAAAGGAAATGATCCTCTGATAGACGACGAGAGTAATCATGACATCAACTCGGTGGCAGGCGTGCTTAAGCTTTATTTCCGTGGCCTGGAAAACCCTCTGTTCCCCAAAGATAGATTCAGTGAACTGCTGTCCTGCATCCGTAAGTATAGGGGTGTATTTCTTCAATCATTCCAACCGGATTTCATTACTGACATTTCTTTTACTCATTCACATGTGTTCCTTTTGTTCTATTATTCAGTTCAATCATTGTTTCAATCTCAAAGTTGATAGAAGTTCACAACATTGGACATTTTGGAAACAATAGTTTTATATGATACCAATGTATACCTATATCAGTCAAAATTAAAACCATTATTCTTCAACACTCTGGGTGTTTGCCTGCCTAGAAACTGGTGTTGAATCCCCATTAATTAAAAAAAAAGTCACATTTTCATTACCTTGTGATTCACCTTGTGTGGTCTTTTCCTTTTCTTTTTTAGGTTAGAATATTACATGAGCATCTTGACAAAGCAACAATCTCAGCGTCACGTGTGAATATGTGTGCTGTGATGCCTTGTGTGGAGTTGTGTAGGTTGTGTGTTCCTTGGTGTACTTGAGCACATTCGTGCGGGATGAGTGATGGACATTCCTGTTTACATTCCCCAGCTCAACATGACAGTGATTGCAGTGTGGGCTGTGCGCCCAGCAGGGCTCCACATTAGAAAAAAAATAAAAAAGTTTTCTTCAATGCAGAGTTGCCCAGATGAGCCTCAAGCTCACTTTTCAATTCAAGTGCTCTCAGTTGATTGGTTTTTTTTTCGGAGCACTGCAGCTACTTCTGTATTTCGTTGTGCAATGTGCACCATGGAGAGTTTGCTTGAGTCTGCTACACAGACTTTAGGTCAGGGATGTTCAATTAAAATTTGGAGGTGTCGGGTCGGAACGGATTTCACGGGGCAAAGGCCCAGACCGCAAAATGTTTCGATTTGCGTAGCTGACACACCCATTGATTCTCTAAACTGCTTATTCTCACTTGGGTTGTGGATGTGCTCGAGACTATACCAACTGACTTTGGGCAAGAAGTGAGGTACACCCTGAGCTGGTCCCCAGCTAATCGCAGGGCGCTTATAGAAAAACATAGACAAACAACTGCACTCACATTCATACCCACGAACAATTTAGTGTTTTCGATAAGCCTAGAATGCATGTTTTTGGAATGAGGAGTGTTGTCCCGTTGTCCCAAAATCCGCAGGGAACACACATTTGCTCTTTGTTGGCTTGTCAGTCTGTAGCCCTGCTGTACTCAGCTCTCGTTTCAGTTATTTTGAAAGACCTGCCCTCAGGAGTTCCCGCTTTCTATTAAAGCCACGAAGCATATGAGCAACATAAGAGACCCAACAGTTTTGACAAATTGACCCGGTTTCCGCATGGGACGTTGGCCATGGGCTGCCATTTGAAGATAGCCGCTATAGGTGCAAATGTGCAAACTCCAATTAGAGTGTATTATCTCTAGATGTTTGTTTGTTTGACCAGAGCAATGAAGTGAAAGCTGTAATGCATTACAATTGTCCTAGGGTGCCCAGATGGCACAGAGTGACTGTAGAGTGACAAAGCTATTTTTAGCAGCCAGCAGAACCTCAACTCAGCTCAACTCAACTTTTTCCAAGGCTCCTGAACAAGAACTTTTTCTACATGTATTTAACACCCTTTGTCATTGTGACTGCTGCAGGAATAGAAAATCTGTACGACAGAGCGCTTTACATCCGCAAGATCCTCCTGACCATTCCCAGATCAGTCCTTGTTGTGATGCGCTACCTCTTTGCATTCCTCAACCAGTAAGTTCTTTTTGGGGGGCGGGGGGCAATTATCAGAAAATCGTCCCATGTTGATCTTCTGTTCAAGAAAGCGTTCATCCACAACTGCTGTTTTTTCCACAGCCTATCTCAGTATAGTGACGAGAACATGATGGATCCATACAACTTGGCCATTTGCTTTGGCCCTACACTCATGCCTACACCAGAGAGCCAGGACCAGGTCTCCTGCCAGGCCCACGTCAACGAGATCATTAAGACCATCATTATTCACAATGAGACAATCTTTCCTGATGCCAAAGAACTGGATGGGCCAATCTATGAGAAGTGCATGGCAGGAGGAGATTATTGGTAAAGTATTATGTCAAAAACTATAAATAATGGATTTTCCCACAAAACATTTTTCCTTGCTGTGGTACTGCTGTTGTTACTGGAGTCGCAGTCAGGTTGAAGCTTGCCATGCACAAAAGAGGAATCAAAATAAGGTCACACCATTTCTAAATGAGTTTGTAGAAAGAATGATGTTTTCTTATTGATTTCATTTGATTTATTTATTTTTTTCTTATGAGTCAGACATTGACATGCAGATAAATATGAATCTGGCAAACCACTCAACATGCAAGCTTGCAGCTGTGGATGTAATCTATTTTTAGGAAGGTTAAAGACATTTTCTTACTTTCCGGGTGATTATGGTAGCTTGAAACAACCACTATTTTACTTTGATAAGGTGAACCAAATACATTTTTTGGGCGTCGTTCTATGTAAATTTAAATAAATAAATAAGACTGACTTATCCAAGAGTTTCTCTTTGTCATCCTCTGTTCCTCCCCGGCAAGAGCTAATCACCCATCTCAGCATGAGCACACATGAATCCCTTAGGAGATTTGTACTCTTGGACGCCTCCCTTCTTGTAAAATAAGAGGTGGTTTGTGACATGTTACCATGGGAGGATACGTTCAGGGGGGTAATCTGTTCTCTGGAGATGTGTTCAACTCTCCCATGATGTCAGGGGGAGAAGGAGGCCAAACTAAAAATGGAGGAATTAATCTACATAGAGTGCCTACTACAGTATAACAACCACCGTCTTCACTTCATGAGTACAAGCCTTCTTTCTTTCCAGCTGTCCAAGAAAGCAATAGACTCCTTTGTATGATAAATACTTGACTGCCTGTTTGTCCGTGTTCCCCTACAGTGAGAGTCCCTACAGTGAGCATGGAGTACTGGAAGAGGTTGACAATGAGGGAGGTGCAGAGACACACACCAGTGAAGATGGTGAGTAAAGACTTCATAGATGTTGCATTCAATATTAATGTACTCATCTTGATTTTTTTTTCTTAGCCACTCCTTGAAGCAAATCACCATAGTCATACTGTGATTGTCATATCAAAATGCAGTTTTGTCACACATGCTTCCCTCAGTGGTTTTGTGAGGGTTAAACCCAGCTCACTGCAGCTAATCCCGCCTTTCAGCCTGTTAATTGCAGTAACCTTGAAGGGCTGGTGGTACTGGGCTTAAAAGGATGGACGACTATTAGTATTCTAATGTTTCAGCTTTTTCTTAGGGGGCGCCTCAACAACCGTGTTATTCTCCATTTTGGACAACACCAACTGAATCTCTTCACGGAGAGTTTGTTTCACAATTTAGTTTTTTTCAGTGTGTAATAATATGTGAGAGTGAACATAAAACCATATATGCCAGGAGTGCCAGGTTTTTATTATCATTTCATTTTCTTCTCAATTTATTCTTCTTTTAACCAGTTTCTGAAATAAGAAGGACTAAACAACTAACAACTAGAAGTTTTTATCACCTATTGGGATGCACTGTAAAAAATGGGGAGTGATATTGACTTAAAAAAATAGTATTTTTTTCCACTCAGAAATTCTAAGTAAGGTTTACTAGAATATTTGTAATTAATTTTACAATTTAATTGAGTTGAAAAAAAATCCTCAAGGGAAATTTACCAAATTACCAAAAACAGTCCGTCGCTTTCGAGATAGGATTCTAACGTTTCCACCTGACACCAGTAACACACTAATACACTGGAGTCTAGTATGGATCAGGTGTAGGGTGGCCATTTGCCAACCTTGAGGTGATGGGTTAGATCCTTGTTGTGTCTAAAATTTGCTGTGTAAAGAAAAAATAGTTTAAATCCTGCAGTTTCTCTTTAAATTTGTAAAATTTACTCAAAAACTCTTCTTGTAAAATTTACTTAGAATTTCTGAGTGTAAAAAAACTAGGATTTTTCTAGCAAATATCACTCCAACAGTATACTGTCAAGATGTGTTTGGTTGAAATGAAGAAGTGCGACTATTAGTTAAAGCGCCAAGACCAGATCTTGCTGTTGTCATTGAGGAGCTAGTAGAAATAAATGCTATAAAATATGTTGAAAATTTAAATACTGTAAAGTTCACATGACAACTACCGTAGCTAGTATGATGCTGGACAGAGACTGCCCTAACATATTTCCAATTATTCTTTTGCATTCCGACCGTTATCATTCATTCATTGATTAGGCAATGGTTTTAAAATTGTGAGCCACTCCTCACCTGCGTTGTGCTTGGGTTAGCCACACAACAGCTTGAGGAAAATAAAAAATAAAAATAAGATCTAAAAAGTCAGTTCCCTGAGGACCAATGTTAAAAGACTGGTTACAATGTTTCTCTGACAATTTCTCAAATGACTTGCCAGGTTTTTTTTAAGCTGTTAAAAATATCTATTTTAGGTACAGCACATTTGTAATGGGAAATCTGTCTAATCTCATCCAATTGTATCTTTTTAATCCATTGAGCTACCCTGTAGAGATCATTCTGAGGAACAAGAGACGATAGGAAAACTATAGTAGTCATTTTGTGTGGAATCCTGTCGTAGTGTCCCTCAGTCCAGCTGTGTTGGAGCTCATTAGCTAAAATAGATGATCTGGACATGCTAGCATCGCACTGGAACAGTCATACTAGAAGTGGAGTAATATGATTCTAACCTTTGATCACATCTTACTGCAATGAAATGGAGAGAAGGACCATAAACCATGATAATAACATGGGGCTCAGTGACTTACATGTGGCGGCATTATTAGTGTTACATCTTCTTCACCATCGATACGTTGATGCTGTAGTAGCTGGTGATTTTGCTACAAGGTCAAAGTTGAACAAAGTGGCACATTGATTATATATCACGTAGGAGAACACCATGTCGTCCTCGTTGTCAGATGTACCCACAGGCACATGTTTTATTGGATTGGACATGTTGAAGGGCAATATTCTATTTTATAGTGAGGCAGAGCAAGTCTAGACTTGTAGCAGTTCTTCAACGGACAGGTCGTGCACAGGGCGTATTGTTCTTTTAGTCGTACCAAGATTAAATATCTCAAATCAAAGCTGATTATGAATGTTCTTTGCATGCCAAAATAGTTTTAGTTTAAGAAATTGCACTTGCTTATTAACTTATTGAGATTTCACTTTTGGTTACTATGAAGCATAAAACATTATTTTTAATCCTTGTTATGTATGTTAAGAAATCTTGCCAAGTTTTTCCTGTTCTTGTTGCGGGTATGGTTGCTTAATTAAGTAATATATTCTTCAATTCATTACTTGTATTTGTTTTTGTTTTTTTTTTTGTTTTTTTTAATCTAATTTTTTACCATGTGGAAGGGCCATTTATGGCAAAGGAGGTGACAATAGCAACATAACTGGAAATAGTACTTAGTGAGACATGGAAAAGCATTTGGCTGCTGAGTCCATATGAGCAATATCATGACTGTAATAATCTGATTACACAAGTAAATTTTACTAAGCATTTATGATTTTCTCCATGCTAGTATTTTAGGAATATTACAATTTTACTTAAAAATGTGTTGAGTTGATGCTGTCGAAGCAGTTTTTGTCTGGAAAAAATTACGGTAGATCATTTTGCATTATTATTTTCAGTATGAGAGAAAAATGCATTAATATAAGAACAACTTTGAATTCAGAGTCATGGAGCAAAACATGTTCTACTTTAGTGGTTCCATTGTAAATGAGTCTTAAAAAGTACAAGACACGTGCAGTAGTGAGAAGCAGGCGGAGGAAAAATCTCATATGCTGATGAGGGTCAGCTTTATTAACAGCATGTCCGCTACGGCTAAACCCAATTAATTCAGACAGTAAATTCCTGCTTGTCACAATTCATTGAAGTTACGTCACATCCATTGCTTCTTTCTCGGCAACTCATTGAGGCAAGAGACTGCTGCCAAAGGGCTCGGGGTTGAGGAGCGGATTTACAATAAACAATCGATGAGATTGAAAAGGACACAAGAAATTAAGTAACCAATCCACTCCGCACTGAAAATGACTCGCATGCTCTCTGTAAAAATATCCAAAAGTTATTTTACTCCAGCCTTTCACTCTACTCCTAGCAGTTCGTAGAGGACGTGTGTTTTGGTAAGACTGCATCTGTCCAGGGACCACACGTCTGACTTGAAGTGAGTGGGAGGAGGGCAGGGAGGAACAAAGATTCTATTTTTAGACCGTGTTGCTGTAGTGCACACTGGCTTGGAGACTCCGACACTTAATGGCAGAGACTTTCACGACCACCAGCTGTATAAGTGAGCAAGTGACATGCAGTGTTCTGGTCACTTTGGGGCAGCGTGCCCAGGTGCAATTGTGTGTATGTGGTTGTTGTCAAACATTTTTAAGCAAAACAACAGCAAACAACACAGTTTATCCTAGAAAGTGACATGTTTAATGAGTAGCATTCTGGAGAGATGGAGAAAGAGGTGTTTTATTTGGGAATTTTGACATTTCAGTTGTTAAAATTCAGATTTTTTTCTTCAAACGTGGATAACTAATGTTTTGCTCTTATTTTTTCATCATGGGAATAAAAAAGTGTTTTGTATATAATATACCACTCTTTTAAGATTATATATCCCTTTATAGAGCAGGGAAGCGTATTTCTGGACTCACATTTCCTTCACAATTTTGAACGGTTCGAAAATATGACCAGTTATGTCCAGCTATTCTTTTTCCAAACCGCTTATCCTTACTAGTGCTTTTGTTAAAGTACCTCCGGGATCAAGATTTACACCACCATTCACAGCCTCTGTTGTGTGTTACCCTGTAATTTGCATATTTTTCGGGGGCAGTCCTTTTATGTACAAATAAGCCATTGCTCATTTTTCGTACCCCTACAATAAAAAATTAGTTCGTACTTGTCTTCTGGCATTTCAGAACTTTTGACAAGATGGGTTTCTCTGAGTGAAGTTGCAGCAACTTTTGTTGCTTTTTGTCCTCTGCCAAAAAGGTCAATATTTGATAATAAGCATGATCAATGTGTTGAGGCTTTTCTGACAAATCTTTGATTGGATCCATTCACTGTGCCCGATGCAATACATTAAAATGTAAAATGTGGTGATATATGTTTAACAAAATATTTTCTTATAGATGTCTTAAGGTTGCAACTATTAACATGCATGTGAAGTTTTTTATGCCCGTCCCCGTCATACAGTGTTTTGAAAACAAAACATCGTTTTGTCCCCGTTATGTCCCAGGCCTTGAGAGTGTCCAGCCCAAGTCTGAAGTCATTCGAATGAAACTGCTAGGACAAGGGTGGGCCACTCCGGTCCTCGAGGGCTGGTATCCTGGATGTTTTATGTCTCCCTGCTCCAACACACCTGATTCAAATGATCAGGATCATTATCCAGCTTCTGCAGTACTTGCTGATGAGATGATGACGAGACTCATATAAAACATCCTGGATACGGGCCCTCAAGTACGGGAAATACCAACCCCTGCTCTAGGACAAGGGTGCAAAAGTATGACCCCTGTAATATGGGCCAAATTTTATTTCTCACTTCCTGTACATTTTTGGATATGGCTTCTGCTGACAGTTTTGTACATCACAAGGTGCTACATGTGCCTCCCTTTTGTTGTAGCACTACGTCAAACATTCCAGGATAGGGCACCGTTAAACTTTAATCAGGGGAGCTAAAAAGCATTTATTTTTTTGTATTTATCGATGATTTTTCACCAGGCTCGATGTGTTTGGAAAGTTTGGGGAGTTTTCATGCATGTTTAGGCCTACAAAAATACAATTTCATAGTGCGGGACAATAAGCCATAAATCTTTCTTTTGCACTGCTTAACCTTACGAGGGTCGCAGGCGTGCTGTTGCTGTTTTTGGGCCGTAGGCGGGCGACACCCTGAACTGGTCGCAATTTGATCGCAAGACACACATAGTCTTACAACCATTCACACTCACAAGCCACATCTATGGACAATTTAGAGTGTTCAATTAACCAACAATGCATGTGTTTGGGAATGTGGGAGGAAACCGGAGTCCCCTGGATTTGAAACACAACCTCTGCACTGTGAGGCGCATGTGCTGCGTGTGACAATAAAAATAAATGGAAAAAAAACACTTTTCTACAAAAACAATAACGATCTAAAAAGTCTTCTGGAGTTCACTTTTTGAGTTTCCAAGCATTTCAGTGCGCTAAAGAAAATGAGCACAGTCATTAAAATGAATTATCTGAGGTGCACTAAAGTACCTCAGAAATTTATTGCCCATGTTTATTTCCCCTGTCAGTGAACCTGGGGTCCACCTGTACAGTTATCAGCTCAATCTAATGATCCACATACTTACGGCCTTCCCCCTGAGTAATTTAGATCTCCTCTCACCAGCTTCTATAAATACAGTGTGTTAGTTCCTCGGGCCCTGTGCTGTGTTGTCAAGCTAAAATAACCAACTGGCTCACGTAGTCAGCACACTAACTCCACGTGCATTAGCTGTCACACTTGAGCGTCCATGTGTACAAAAGTTCGCATCAGAGATTAATTTTTAACTGCATTGCTAATAAGCGATGAAATATGGAAGCCTTTTTTGGGGGGGTTGGCACGTGTAATCTTCCGGATGTCTTTGTCACACTTTACAGAATGTACCTGACCTGTCTAATCCTCTCTGTTGACAGAGGGTGAGCCCATTGAAGCCATTGCCAAGTTTGATTACGTCGGGCGCTCTTCCAGAGAGTTGTCCTTCAAGAAGGGTGCCTCACTGCTGCTCTACCAGCGGGCGTCTGACGACTGGTGGGAGGGGCGGCACAACGGCATTGACGGTCTGGTGCCCCATCAATATATTGTGGTCCAGGACATGTGAGTGACCTTAAATAAACAGACGTGAACTGTTATTTTATATTGCAGTATATAATTACATGTCATTTAAAACCTGATTGTTAACACTGCTTGTTGACTGGCATTTTAAACACAGTACACTGACGGGTAACAACATTATGACCTTTATTTCCAGTATCTAAAGGTAGTGTAAGAGTTCTGTTAAAAAAATAATCTGTACAGTGGAACCTCGATTCAACAGCCCACAGACCCCGGATCCACTCAAAATCCCGCTCTGCTTGTACAATACTTTTCAAAGTCCGTTTGCTGCAGAATTGGCCTCAGTTTCCCGCAGAGTCAGTAAACGGCACTGTGGTGCGATCAACAGACAGTAACTGGTCATGCGTTTCTGCCTTTTGCTGCTCTCTTGTTATAAATGAAGAGATTTAAATGTATTCTATTCAGATTTTACTTGCCAGAAAGTGACCTGAGAGTAATGCGGCGGGTCGGATATCGTTAAACACTGGAACTATAGCACGTCAAAGACGAAGATTTCATTAACTTGTACACCACGTCGCTCTCATTTTTTTGTAAAAGTTGGACTCATTTATTTGAACGAAGTTACAGGGGGACACCCCGAACTGGTTGCTGGCCAATCGCAGGGCACACATAGACGAACAACCATCCGTGCTCACGCTCATACCTAGGGGCAATTTAGAGTGTCCAATCAACCTGCCATGTATGTTTTTCGAATGTGGGAGGAAACCGTAGTACACGGAGGAAACCCACACAGGCGCAGGGAGAACATGCAAACTCCACACAGGAAGGCTGGAGCCGGAATATAACCCACGAACTCCGCATTGTGAGGCCTTCGTGCGAACCATTCGCCCACCGTGCTGCCGTACATGTTTTTTTTCTTTTACTTTTTTTTTTTTTTTGTAAATCCCTAGTTGGGACTCATCGTAAAAAATAAACATTTTAACATTATTTACTGTAAAGGTAAATGAGATTATCATTCTGTGTACAATGCCACTCATTCTCATGCAGTGAAATCGAACACCACACATCATTAACACGTGCTAAAACTGATAATTGTAAAGCTGCTGTAAAGACCGGATCTTTCAATACAGCTCTTGTATTAGTTATGTAATTGTCCCCATTCTCTGAGTCTCAAACCAAGCCCCTCTGTCTCTAACTCTGTGCCCTAACAAGCATGCCCTCTGGCATGGTGACTGCCGGTGCCTCATGAATTGATTACTGGCAAATGTCTTGTTAGGATAGCAGCATATTCACCCCAAATCCTTACTGTCTGGCACACAAAATTCTTCCTTTGCTCCAGCCGCGGTGCCTCTATCCATAAATCACCAAAAGGAGCACTGCTGATGTCTTCTTGCTTAATGAAAGAGTAGGATTTACTGCAGGTTGTCCCGGGATGCGTCACATCCTGTTCTAGTCTCTAACTGAGAACTTTTCATGTCTCAGAAAAGAAGCCCGTAATAATAGCACAAAAGATGCATCACAGAGGCCACTTAATTCCGGGTTATGTTCGCTAATGCTTCTACTCACAGGGTGTGCTGGGAAAGCCCCTAGCTGTACTCTACAAATATAGTTTTCTGAAACCCATTTGACTGGCTTGTGTGCGGATATATGCAGTGAGTTATCAGGCATACTGAAAGGAACTCGTGAATATCAGCCTTTGAGAGGCCAAAACACATGCTGACTCTATCGTGTTACTCAGTGTTGCTCTGTTTCTGTCCTAGAGATGACAACTTCTCGGACACGCTGAGCCAGAAGGCTGACAGCGAGGCCAGCAGCGGCCATGCTGGGGAGGATAAATGCTCAGGAAAAGACATCAGTTCACCTGCTGACACCAGGATCTCAGAGGCCTTCATCACCAGGTTGGTGTATGAACATGTGACGGGAATATTGAACAGTGTCTCATCAAGGGAAATAGTCAAACTACGTGTGAGGCTTTAATGCGTTCATTATGATTAATTAATTTCAAATACATTAATGCTTAAAAAAATATACCGCATTTTAGTCATAGTTGACTGATAGGAGACTAATTGCTTTATAAAAAAGCACACTATCCTACTTGATGAAAGTCTTGTTAAAAGCTTGGTTTTGTGCAAATTGTGCAAAAAGGTGATTGCACCCCACCGAAGTGCTTCAACCGTCCGATTCCATCGAGATAAAGTATAGGTCGATATGACATTCCTCTTTGAGCTGCATGCGTGACCTTCACTGGTTGTCGAGTTTCTGCACTTTTTGTGTGGGCGTCACAAAAAACATAATAACAAGGATACCTGCATGTTGTGCGGATTATTCTTGCACACGACGTCATACCATGACGAGGTAACGGGGAATAACTTTACATTGGTCATATTTTTTTAACATTGCTCCCATCAACATAGCCGCTACTTAGGTATGTCGACTAGGTGGGCCGCTAGTGCCCGCTGGTGTTTCTCATCTTCTATTCATATCTGTGGCCAGTTATGTCACGGCACAGAAACTACCCTGAAGCTGTTAACGCTCAGTGTTAGCTAGAATTTGAAACAAATATATATCTGCTAATGTTTCTGTACTCAGCCTATTGCTCTGCGACTGACAAACCAATGATTTTGTCAGCATGTGTTGGTCACGTGTGTGTACTGTGTAGTTTGTCTCTGCTGCTCTTCTACTTCCTCATTGCTGCATTTCGTGACCTTGAAACGTGTCACTAACTCTCTCTCCCCCCTCTGTCTGACACATACACATATGCTCACATACACTTTAATACCTTCACAGAGAGATCCGGCCACCTGTGTTTTTTGCACACTGTCTCTGCTTCACATTTGGTGATTATTTACACCAGTGCGGGTGTGCTTGTGTGAGTGTCATATCATCCTTAATACCTTTTCCTCTTCCTCACAACAGCATCTCTAATTATGGTCCAAGTGATCTTTACCTACTAGTTGCTCACCTTGCTCAGTCTCTACTGCATATCCTCACATTGATTTATGAGGTTATATAATTTTCAAAAACACACTCACCTGCCCTTGTCTAGTGTATATAAAACATTTACTGTCTCATGGGTTTTGTTTTTGTTTTGTTTTTTTTTTACCCAAAAAACATTTGGCCTGAGTACTTTTCACAGGATTGTGAGTAACGCTCTAATATTGAACTTTTTATGGATGAAAATATGGAGTCACCACATAATTCGCATAAGTAGTCAGTGAATATTGCCTGAGCTGGTGATGTGGCGACTTCATTGAGACAATGCGCTCTATTAAGATGACTTTTTTTATATGCATGTAAACTACGCCTCCTGCAGTCTATTATGAGTTACTGCAATTTATCCTTATCCAGCACCAATTTTCCACAGATCGATTTGTTTGTTCACACCAAAGCCTTTATCGGTTTCATTGTCCTCTGAAATATTGAAACAGTAAAAAAATTCTCCAACTCTCAATTCTGACATTTTGGTTTTGAATCACAGTTGTTTCCTTTTCTACTCCATCAGGCACAGAAAACGTTCAGACCCACCGTCCCGCCGCCCCCCTGCTCGCCCCAGTGACGTCCACTGCATGGTGCACCCCTCCCAACAGGGTCATCCCGCACACGGAGGCACCCCCGAGATGGCCTCCCCAGTCCTTGGCCACTTCAGTCCACGTGACATGTTACGGAGCCGCAACCATTTGCCCGCGGACAGCCCCGAGCGCCGGCGCCGCACCGGTCACGGCAGCCTGACCAACATCAGTCGGCACGAGTCCCTGAAGAAGATGGAAAGCCCGCCCATTCGTCGCTCTACCTCGTCGGGCCAGTACACGGGCTTTAGCGAGGCTCACCATCACCACCACCATCACCACCACCACCACGGCGGCAAGTCCCTGGACCCGGAGACCATCGCACAGGTCAGCGCGGGAAGAGCGGCGAGCCAACCGCAGCTCCCTGCACCATCAAAGCCCTGCCCCGCCCTGTAAAAACCTAGTCAGTCCCTGTCTTCTGCTACTGTGTCTGTGTGCTAACTACACGCAAGAGACCAGCTTGACAGGCAGCACGACACTGCAATATCTGCACTAGTCCACATTACATCCTTTTATAAAGTTTTTTTTAGAAAAACTCTGGGAAAATATCATGTGAAGCATTGTAATTTCATATATTTGATATTCTAAATATCCCACTTATTGTATGTTCCATGCACTCCTATTCACTTTGTCCTCACTAGTAAGACAGGTCAGTGCTCTAGTACTGTGGTTGCCAACCTTTTTTTTTAACCCTTTCGTTGTACAATGAATACCGCTCTCACACTTATGGCTTGATGACGACCTCCAAAAGTAGAACTTAACACAGCTGTTTATTATAAGTTTTTTTATATGTTTATTTAATATTTCATTCTCAGGCATTATCGTTTCAACTCAAAATTAAATATAAAAATAGTATTGCCTCCAAATAAACACTTAATATAAATTTTAAATATATAAAATAAATAGTAAACGTGTCTTTATGATCTATAACTTGAAGAAAATATTTTACAAAAATGGAGCTCACTTTAATAAATCCCCTTTAAGCGGGCATTTAACATATAAAATGTATCCACGTATCCCCTGCAATGTGCTCGTAACTCTGGTTGGGAAAAACTGATCTAGTAGAAGAACGAAGGCGCACGAGTAGTAGTTGTGGAAATGTTGCATGCTAAATTTGTCAACTTTCTACATCCTCTCATGTTTTCTGTTTATGGCAGTTTTGCCCATAATGTATTTGAAGATGCATCTTGAAAAGTAATGAGCAAGCTGTCACGGGACAAGCAATATCCCATGATGCAGTGTGCTGACAACGTAATGATTTGTGGTGCAAAAACACCTAATTCCAAATATTGCTGTCAGTCACGCAACACATCACGACACATTTTGTCAAATACATTTTCCTTAAAACAATAAGAGTATTAAAATTTACTTGGTCAGTATTTATTACAAAAGTACGTTGTAAATACGCAATAGCATTTGGCGCCCGAGTAATTGGCGATGAGTGAACGACAGTATATATCCCACAAAATGCTGTACAAATGACAATCCTGTGTGAATGATGTCCAACACAGTCAATATCACCATTTGGTGCCTAAGGAGATTATACATTTTCTTTCTGTATTACGTCACTCTTATGCTTATTAGTCAAGCTCCAACACTTTTTATGACGAATGGAGGAATCAAATCAAAGGAAACATTTGGAGAGACATTTGTATTGGTATGTGTGCAAATGGACACCAAAGGCACTTCGTCGTGATATTGACCCACTTCTTCAAATTTTCCCTCCGCCTCCTTTCCTGTCTCCCTCATAGACATTCTGTTTGTCTCCTGTAGGACATAGAAGAAACCATGAACACTGCTTTAAATGAGCTGCGGGAATTGGAGCGCCAGAGCTCGGCCAAGCACGCTCCCGACGTGGTGCTAGACACCCTGGAGCAGCGGCAAGCCCTAGGCGGGGGTCCCACGCCGGCCAGCTCCAGCGAGTCCCTGGGCCCCCCCATCCACGGCGTCATGTTGAGGTCCACCGCCAACACTGAGCCACCATTCCGCCGCAGTACCGGCTCAACCAGCGACAGCATGAGCACCTTCAAACCCACCGTGGCGCCCCGCATGGGCGTGCAGCTTAAGCCGCCCGCTTTGAGACCCAAACCGATGGTCCTTCCCAAGTCCGGTCAGGTATCGCAGCCTCCTCCAACAATGCCTCAGGATCCTCTAGACAAATCCTGCACCATGTAACGTTTCGGATGCAAAAGAACAAACTAATTCAACAACAGATACTGTAGGTTCCCCATCAGAGCTCTGTAGAGAGTAAAATATAGTCACAGACATCGAGTTTGAAAAAAAAAAGGGTTGTAATTTAAGGTTGGCAGTGTGTTAATAATGAACTTGAACCAAAAATCAAAAAAGCTTCCCTTCGTGCTGCATAAAGTATGCACTAGTTAGTTTAGAGTTTGTAGCGTGGACACACCGCGGTGCATGTAATGTTTTTCAGTCAGGCTAGAAATCAGGCGACCACAATCTTGAGTCTTTTTACCTAGCTAGCCTCGTTGCCATTACACAGGTGCTGGGATGAGGACTGAAGTGCTGCTTGACCTGATTGACTTGGTCTTACTCTGTTGAGAAATAAATGGGGTGATGTGTAGCGCAACAGATGCCATCTGGTGTGTGGTGCAATAGTCAAGTCAAGTCAAGTCAAGTCAATTTTATTTGTATAGCCCTTAATCACAGACAGTCTCAAAGGGCTTTACATAGCCACAATCGACATCCCCGATCTTAACCCCCAGGAGGGCAAGGAAAAACTCACAAAACCTCATTAGGGGAAAAGTGAGAAACCTTGAGAAGGGACCACAGATGGGGGAATCCCCCTTCCAGGATGACCAGGCTGCAATGGATGCCAACTGGGCAACATTTGGCACATACAATGATGCTATGCAATAATAGATGAGATAATATAAGAGTCAATTGAATGAAGTGCTGCAGGAAGATGACTTCAGTGGAGTGGGTCCTCATCCAGGGCCGTAATATCCATGGCAGCATATCCGAAGATGAGCCTTCGATCTTGTACCGGTCAGTTGGTGTAAATTCAGTACAGCCACTTCCAAGTGAATCGCCATCACCTAATTCGGGGAATTGGGAACAGAAAAGAAAGAACAGAAATAGCAAACAGGCCAACAAGTAGTTCAATGAAGTGCTGAAATATAAGGAAATCAGAAAAGGCGCTGCATGAAGACGACTTCGGCAGAGCAGGTCCCTTCCCGGTTCGTCAGTGCCGTAATCTTCAAAGCATGTCCCCATCACCTAATTCCCAAGCAGGGGAAGGAGGGGGCAGAAAAGAGAAGAAGCGGCAGTAAACAGGCCAACAAATAATTAAATTAGATGCTAAAGTATATAAATAAATTGATCAAATGTCGCGCTGCAGGAAGACGACATCACTGGAACAGGTGCATGCCCAGTTGGTCAATGCCTTAAACTTCCTAGTGGGTCACCGTCACCTAATCCCCCAGCCGGGGGAAAAGGGGGCAGAAAAGAAAACAAAAGAAAAAAAAGCGGCAGTAAACAGGCCAACAAATATTTCAGCTAAATGCACAAGAGTATAAATGCGTCTTTAATAGTGTTTTGAACATTTCTACTGAGGTGGCGCCTCTAATATCTGAGGGAAGTGCATTCCAAAGCATTGGTGCCCGAATAGAGAACGCTCTAGAACCTGCGGACTTCTTTTTGGCTCGCGGGATCACTAAAAGACCAGCATTTTGTGAGCGAAGGTTTCGGGACGGAACATATGGTACCACGAGGTCAACGAGATAAGAAGGTGCTAAGCCGTGCAATATTTTAAAAGTAAGTAGCAGAACTTTAAAATCACATCTCAAGTGGACCGGAAGCCAATGCAAATTGGCTAATATCGGGGTAATATGATCAAACTTTCTCGTCTTAGTTAAGAGTCTAGCTGCTGCATTTTGAACTAACTGCAGACTTTTAATACTCGACATGGGGAGACCCGAGAGCAAAGCGTTACAATAGTCGAGGCGAGATGTAACAAACGCATGGATTAAGATTTCCGCGTCACACGTTGATAGAATTGGGCGAATTTTAGCAATGTTACGCAGATGAAAAAACGCAGTTCGAGTAATATTTTTAATGTGCATTTGAAAAGACATAGTTGCGTCAAATATAACACCGAGATTTTTTGTTGAATCCTTTTGGATAATATTACATTTATCGATATTCAGAGTGGTGTCTTTGAAAAGGTACCGATGACGCGCTGGTCCAATGATGAGCATCTCGGTTTTATCTGAGTTAAGACGCAAAAAATTGAAAGACATCCATTGTTTAATTTCGGCAAGGCACGCCTCTAATTTATAGCAGTCGCGGGGATTCGTTATATCCAACGGCATGTATAATTGCGTATCATCAGCGTAACAGTGAAAACTAATGTTATATTTCCGTATAATATCACCAAGCGGTAGCATATAGATGCTAAACAATAGAGGTCCAAGTACCGATCCCTGCGGAACTCCACATATGATCTTACAAAGATCCGAAGTCGTATTGCCATGAATTACACGGTGCGTCCTCTCCGACAGATACGAATTAAACCAAGAAAGCGCTGAACCTGAAATGCCAACACACGTTTCAAGGCGTTTTAATAATATGTTATGATCAACGGTATCAAAAGCGGCACTAAGATCGAGTAAGAGTAATATTGATGAGGTGTCGGCGTCCATAGCTATGAGAAGATCATTAGTAACTTTAGCAAGGGCCGTCTCAGTAGAGTGGTCGGCTCTAAAACCCGATTGGAAAGGTTCAAATTGATTATTAACAGTCATATATTCATTAAGTTGTTGCGCTACGACTTTTTCAAGAATTTTTGCAATAAACGGAAGATTTGAAACCGGCCTATAGTTGATGAGACTCTCTGGGTCAAGGTTTGGTTGCTTAAGTAACGGTCGGATAACGGCGGTCCTAAAAGCTGCTGGTACTACACCCGTGGTAAGTGATAGATTAATTATATTTAAAACAGACGGTCCTAGGGTCGTAAACAGTTCTTTAATTAGTTTGCCAGGAAGCGGATCGAGCACACAAGTTGTCGGTTTTGCCGCACTAACCAATTTTGTTAGGCTCTCAAGAGATATTTTTTTAAATTGACATAAGGTTATCGGACAGTTATCAGCCCTAATGTCCCTATTAACACAATTTATCGCGGAATTCGACGGAATTTTAAGAACAGTGTCTTTAATCTCATCACGAATACATTCTATCTTCTGAGTAAAAAATTGCATAAAATCGTGAGCTGAATAGGAAGAGCTATCCGAGGTTGGTCGCTGTTGCGTTAGCATTGCTACGGTATCAAATAAATATTTAGGATTGTTTTTATGTAAGACAATTAATCTAGAATAATAATTAGTTTTGGCTAAATTAAGCGCTTCTTTGTATATTAGTAAACTATCGCACCATGCCTGACGGAAGACCTCAAGTTTGGTCGCACGCCATTTGCGCTCAAGCTTCCTACAAGATCGTTTCAGTACGCGCGTTTCCTCTGTAAACCACGGAGTAAGCCTCTTTGGACGAGTTTTAGTTTTTAAAGGCGCGACGGAGTCAAGCGCATTTAACAAAGCGACATTAAAGTTGTTTGTGAGATCATCAATCGTACCAATATAATTAGGAAACGAAGCAGTTGCTAAAGGGAGTAGCTCAGAGAGCGCAACGATGGTTGAGGAGCTAATGTTACGGCTGCTATAATTTTGATTATGGTCAGAACGATGACAGTGAGCCAAGACTTCAAATTTGATAAAGTAATGGTCAGATATAGCACTGGTATATGGTAATACAATTATTTTTGAAGATGCTAAGCCTCGGGTTAATACCAAATCTAGCGTATTGCCATTTATATGCGTTGCTTCATTTATTATTTGCGTGAAACCAAACATATCAATGATTGTCCGAAACGCTACCGTAAGTGGTTCCGACGGGAGATTCATATGAATGTTGAAGTCGCCCATGATAAGTATATTATCCGCATGAGTTACTAAATCAGCTACGAATTCAGAAAATTCATCTAAAAAGCCGGAGTAAGAGCCAGGTGGACGATAAAGAACGGCAAGATAAAACGGCAGCTCGGCTGAGGATCGCATAATGAGAACTTCAAATGTTTTAAAGGAATTGCTAAAACGAGGACTAAGTTTTAGGTTAGATTCGGAAATGAGGGCTACACCCCCGCCTTTCTTTTGAGGGCGCGCAACATGCGAGCTCACGAAGTTTGGAGGCGAAGCCTCATTTAGCGGTAAAAACTGATTTGGTTTTAACCAGGTCTCGCAAAGACCAATCATGTTAAGATTATGGTCTCTAATAAGGTCATTAACTAACAAGGCTTTCGATGAAAGCGATCTAATATTTAAAAAACCGAGTTTCAGTAAAATAGGTCTATCTAAGTTATTCCGCGCAACAGGACTCCTGGTCATAATATTAAGGAGATTGCCTTGCCTAGGTCCCGGATTGTACCTCGAGCGACTATAAACGCGGCGAGAAATTCTGACGGTCGGAATCCGATAGTTATTTACCAGCTTTCGAGTGCTATTATTTTGAGAGAACGGCTCGTCGTCAATAAAACCGACCGAGGAGGAATGCTTAAACCCATCATGTATTGCCACCTCAGTAGAAATTATATCAGTATGAGATCTACCAGCGTATGGTGTGTAGCGCTCAAATCTAGAAGAAAAGCTATGTGTGTTGTCTAAGTCTAGCATAGCGCTAGTTAGCTCTAGCCTTACAGACTCCATACCCTTCCTTACAGGCTCACTATTCGCCTGCAGCCCGACCTGCTCTAATATGAATAGTCATGGAAGGCTCAAACAATAATCTATGTTTCTAGAAAGAGTGATGGCGCCTTCCCAGTTAGGGTGAAGGCCGTCCATCCTCAGCAGGTCGGGTCGGCCCCAGAAAGAAGGCCAGTTATCTATAAACTGCAGTCCGTGCTCACTACAAAAACTAGCCAGCCACTTATTTAGCGAGAATAATCTACTAAACCTCTCATCATTGCCTCTCGCAGGCAAGGGGCCAGAGACAATTACTCGATGCCGACTCATCTTTCTGGCGAGATCACAAGTCCTTGCTATGTTTTTCTTTGTGATCTCTGATTGCTTCATCCTAGTGTCATTGGAGCCAACGTGTATCACTATATCTGAATAGCTAGCGTTGTTTGCACAGCGCTGGTGTATAGGTGTCTTGCGCGCTAGCTCCATAAGATTAGCTTCTATGTCGGGTGCTCTGGCCCCAGGAATACACATTACTGTGGCTGGATTTTCAAGCTTAATGTTGCGGGTAATGGAGTCACCTATCACTAAGGTGCGGGAGCCATGAGACCGAGGTGGAATGGAACTGCTATGTGTCTTAACAGGCTCACCGCGATTAGCAAGCCGTTTACGGCCAATGCTAAACAGACTAGCAGGTTGGCTACAACCCGTGCTAACAGTCGTGTCCGCCACGTTTACGCTTACCACATTACTCTGCTCTAGCTGGCGGACACGTCCCTCTAGCAGGGAGAGTCTTTCCATGAGAAAGGTGCAAGTGTTGCATGTGGTGGTGCACGAAACCATAGTTGCGTTTACTCGCCCGGTGGATAAAAGCGGAGGAAAAGATGTCGCGCCGAAAGTGACGTCCTGTCGCGCCGAAAGTGACGTCCTCTCCCTTAATACCAAAACATAATATAAAAAAATATAGCTGTATTGCTTTTAGACAATTGGAGAAAATCACTACTTCGTGTAGAACTGCATCCAACATGATGTTTTGCATCGATGGCTTCTAAAGTAAGCCTTACTCACAGAAAGTGGGCGAGCAGTTGGGCATGCATTGAAAAGTTTAGAGGAGCTTAAATCAAGTTCACCCTTATAGTGGATTTTAGCTTCATCCTGAAATGTCACCCATTAGCCGAATATCGCAAACATTTTGTGAGTTGTGTATATGAAATGCAGTATGCACAGAGTATGCTATGGAATGCAAATTTGTAGCTTAGTTTCAAATTGAATCATGGATGTGGACCTTCACAAGGATGTATGTACTCTAGCTCCTCTTCATGAAGACTCACAGGTGTGCTATGTAATCAGTTAAAAAAAACACTGCTTGTCAAGATCGCAAAATCCTCCTGTGTGACAGCAAGGGGTGGAGGTTTCATGAGTCAGTGTGGGCGATTCTTATGTGTATTTAAATCTCAGTTGAGATTTGGGGGAATGTTGACATGGTAGCCAGCATGATAACACTACGAACAATTCAAAAAGTGAATCTGCAGGTTTACGCTCTCAGTGGCTCTGCAGATAGTAATGTATGTATATGAATGAAAAGCTAAATAGTTTTACTAACTCTCGTTATTTTTGTAATCTTTACTTTTTTGTTTCCAAGTAGATCTGACATAGACGAAAGAGAAAACGACGTAGAGAAAGCAAGCATCCGTGTGGACAATTGTGCTTTCGTCATACTTTAATGACATATGTACTTGTGAAAGTGCCTTCAAAGATGTTTTAGGACATTCATTCATTCGTCATGTGCTGAGACGACACATGACTACATGTTACAATCCTCAAGAGTTACATTTTAGAATTGAAAGGTTCACCCCCTGCACATCGATGTATGTAAATGTAGATAAGGCATGTAACAGCATAACAGAGATGCTTGTGGGATTATAAACCTTGAAGGATTTCTTTCTAATAAATGAAATAGTTTGTCCAGTCTGAGGTTGTTTTTATTGCATATGTAGTGAATGAATGTAGTTACTGTTCTATTCGTTCAATATTTACTTTGATACAGTAAAAAAGCTTGTTTCTAAATGGTTTTAACGAGGGAAAAGCGGTGGAACATTTGTTACATTGTGAATGAATGTGTGAATGGCGATACTATTAGGTACTATTCAGCAGAATGACTTAGTAATATTTATTGCAATAAATTCCAGTCACTAACACAAAGTAACAGTGATTTGCTACAGAAAATAATTCTGGTTTCATAATATTTGTCTGAACTATGTACAGACGTATTTTGCAATGTATTGTTGCAATAAAATCAATGGAATAAATTGAAAGATACAGAAAAACATCACAACCCCCCTCCTAATTGTCTTAAATTTATTTCAAGTTGGGGAGAAAAAAAATCACCATAAGTATGTTCATGGAAATATTCCTCGTGGCTCACTGATGTTATAAGATTCCATCATGTCATGATAACATTTATTATTTAAACAGTATATTTTGCAACAAACGTGATATTATCTGTACACTTTGTTGCAATTTAATGAAGGGAGGTATATCGAATAAGATTACATTAAATGGAAATAGTTTGATGGTGAACTTCAAGGTAGGTGACCATGAATTAAATTAAAAGTGATTTCTAGCAACACGTTTTCATTTCATTCAATATTAATATTGTTGTTCAATTTGCAAAATGTTATATATATATATATATATACATATATATGTGTGTGGGGGGGAGATTATTTTCTAAATCTCAGTTTTGCCATGTCATGCTATGTATGGCAACTTCACTGGATTTGAATGTTCCCTGTCAGTAGTTCCAGCAGCTGCACTGTTGACAAAGGAGCCACTGTGTTGGCTCCAGAATTTAGACTTGGAGGTCATCTGGGGAGAGCAAAGGACATAATAAATTGTTAAACAAAATGATAAAACCTAATTGTGTTTTCCCTGGGAGTAGTTTACCTCAGCAATCCCAACCTTCCTCTGCCAAATTTGGACGCTCTGCTGCAGCATCTTGTGTTTGTCCTTCACATGCATATACTGGGCAACGTCGGGTGCCTGGTAAGTGGACATCTGGCGGCGCAGCTGCTTATTTTGGGCCTCAGCCTTTGAACGCTCCTGCAAGTAGAAATGGCGGGGAGGGGTGAGATAAGGAAAAGCCTCAATGTAAAAATGTTTCACTCAGAGTCTTGTCTTCGCAACAACAATCCATTACTAAATTGACCCACAAAATGGCTTACAAAAACATGAAAACGCCTCATTTTGCATGCCAGGCCAGTATGTACTAAGTTGAATTCGGTAGTCACAGCTCAACGGAAAGTTCAATGTTTGTGCTCCCCTAGCGACACGTCTTGTCTGTGAATCTTGAAAAAGTATTTGCCCCGTCCCGATTTCTGATTTATTTCAAATGTTTCAAATCATCAAACCAATTTAATACTCAGGTGATTGTCTTGCTGCATAAACCAAGAGCATTTGAGCTCAAACTGATGGCCAAAACAGCCATCTGCCAAATTCATTGTTCCATTAATCACAGTCAGTCATCCAGGTCCTGAAGAAGCAAAGCAGCCCCAGGCCATTACGCTTTCACCTCCATGTTTGACTCAAGGCATGATGTTCTTTTTATCAAATGCATTTTTTTCCACCAGGTTAAATGGGCTACACTCCTGCAGTTCTTTCTTTGTGACCTTCTGGGTAAGCCATCATTGCACTCTTGGAGTAGTTTTGGTTTGTCCACCACTGCTGGGAAGGTGCACAACCGTTCCTATTTTTTTTTCATTTGTGGATAATATGCGTTGTCTGTGGCCCTCTGGAGTCTCAAAACCTTGGAAGTGCTTTGTAGCCAGACTGATGTGAATTTGAATCATTTTGTTTCTCATTCCTTCTTGACTTTCGTTTGATTGTAGCAAGATGTTTATTTTTTTAGATTGTAGCCTGCTTCGCTTTGTCTCAAAGTTTCCTGATTCAACAAATCTGCCACAAATCAGGCATGGTGAGTATGGTCAATGAAATTGAACTTAAGATTCCACAAGCTGTGATTAAACAGAGTTAATGCTGCAAAGACTGTTCCCCAACCTCTTCAGCACGTAATATGTCCTCCTCTATTTTCTCCAGTATCTCCTTCCTTTTAATGATATCGCTGCTCAGCTGTGCAGACTCTTGCATCACATGCTGAAGTTTCTCCTGTCCATGAGAACACACACAACCCCACATTTAGCAAACAGCAGTTGAACACAGTGAGATAAACTAACTTCGCCTGACAAAAACATGTGAGCTACCTTGTGGGAGTTCAGGGAGCGCTGTGCTTGTAAATGTCTAACTTGGAGTTCTTCAAGGTCGATTGTCTGCCCGCTGTATTCCAAGAAAACGTCCTGGATGTAAAAGCCAATTGAAGAAAACAGTGAAGTTTGAAATGAAACAGTAGACCAACGATTTCCCACTGAGGAAGGAAAATTGTGAATAAGCTGAAAGGGAGTGATTATTTTCAGCGTAATCTACATCATTTTTGTGCCGTTTTTTCTGTGGTGTGTGGTGATGTAAGCATGCATGTCAAAAGGTGCCCCTTCACATTTCTCGTGCTTACCTCAAGTGCTGCTTTCCTCAGCTCTTTTTTCTCCTGCAGCTGCAGCTGGAGCCTCTTCTCCTGTGCCTTCAGGCCTTGGATCTTCAGTTTCAACTTGTCACACTGGGTGCTCCGCTTGATGTCGTCCAGCACACAAAAGGCAACAGGTGGTGAGTGAGTTAACGGATGGATAACAAACAGTTTTGCGGAGAGTGAGAAGGAAGCTCCTACTCACTATTACGACGGGTTCAATCAAAATACTGCATTAGCTCTGCCATGGAGGATATGTTTTCATTGCCATTTCATAATTTGCCAGAATATACCACAATTACAATGAATGGGGTTTCTTGACACTCATATTCTGGCAATATGCAGGAACAGAATAAAAATTCTAATCAGATTTTTCAAGGTGATAAAATATTTTCAAATAGATTCCAGCTCACCGTGACCCCAAACAGGATAAGCAAAAGAGACAGTGGAGCATCTGTCAAAACAAAGGTTGCTTTTCCCCAATAAATGCCTATAAACATTGGCCTGGTATTCTCTGCAGCTGAGTAAATAAACGCCGACTTGAAGTCAGGTAGATAAATTTACCTTAGTCCTGATGTAGTGGAGCACCTTGTCTGGCTCTTTCATTTCTGACATCTTCTTCATCGATTTGAGCAATCTGTGTTCAAAGTCATTCTTGTCCTTGCGAATGTCTGCTCGCTGTAGCTCGATTTCTCCGAAGGAGGCCTGAAAGAGAGCCACAGAGGTGAGAATTTACATGTTCACTTGACTTGTACCTTTATTTTACTTTCCGATACTAACTTTATAGCTGGCCAGAATTCTGTCAAACCTCTCCTTGTCTTTCTGCTGGTTTCTTATCATCTCTGCTTCTTCCCTTTGTGCAAAGAATAATTTTTGTCGCAAGGTCAGCTCCAGAAGGCCGTCAGGCAAGTTGGCCTCAGATATCTGCCTCCAAAATTGACCCTGACAAGACAGCACATGCCCACATGAATATAAAGTGATGTGATGGCATCACCGGAGAGGAATGCACTATGAATTTTAATATTTGATATTGATATTTATCTAAATGTGCCCAAAAAAATCTAATAAGTGCTGATACCAGAGCTTTATCAAAAACTTTACATTTACTATGATGATAATTACGAATGGGTGAGTGCCAATCCCAGATATTGGTATCAGGCATATCTGCCTTTGATATTCATCACCAATACCAACACTGGCATCCCCTTATTGTTCAATGTATGTAGAGTGTAGGTGTGTAATGTATTTGCTTACGAGGTCCTCCACTTGGCTACCGGCTACCCCCAGACCTGCAGGCTGGGTCAATTGGTCCGGTTGATCCAGGCGGATGATAAAACTTTCAAACAGCTCATTCTCTGCCAAGAGTCCTGCATTGGAACCCCTAGTGGACATGCCATTTAAGTCAGCAAAAAGCCTCCAAAATATTAACTTGAACCCTTGTACAAGTGGCAAAAGTAGGCTACTGTACAGCACTGGCAGAGCTCCGATTTTTTTCTTTGGGCGGCTAAATCTTAGGGTTCCCTAAAACATTTATTTATTTATTTTTATTATTATTTTTTTTTTTACATACCCCCCGCCCACCTAAAAATGTAATATTTCAGGGGGTGGTCAGCGCCTCTGCGCAGCCTCCTCTAGGTCCGCCAGTCTTGTACAGATCCCGAAAATATTACTGTATATACAGTAACTAAGTACTTAAACGTCATTACTTGCAACACTGGTTATTTTCCAAATGACACCAAATAAGTAAACAAACTCATTATCACATTTTAAGTGCAAAAAAATGACTCCATGCCAGTTTGCTGGCAAGAGATCAGGTGCAATTTAAGGAGGTTCTCATGAAAACAGCTGATTCGAATCCGAGATGGTGATTGATGTCAATAAACTTTAGCTCGGTTTCTATTGCGAAAGACACGGCGGGAACATTTGACAGATTTTTTTTCATATTAAGAGATTAAATCGTGTGGTATTTACTGCAGCTGTTGGATACGGGCAGAGAAGTCTTGTTGTTATGGGTTTTTCTTTTCCATTTGGCTCGTTCTTCCTCCTTGGTTGCTAAGGCACAGTGCATTGGTTGCTAAGGTTAGTGTTGCTTTAAGGAGTGCAGTATGTTTAATTTATTTAACCTTTATCCATCAAGGCAATTGAGAAAATATTCTCTTGGCTCCAGACAGCAGTGTCAAATAAGGGATAATAAAAGTAAATATAAATAAATACAATGAATTACAGATCACTGTCCCATATGCTATCATTCGTTGTTGCGATAAGAATAGATGCGGAAGCTGAAACGAGACGCCATCGTCAACAAGATGTACCAGCGGCGCGCGAGACTTATGCGCTTCAATGTTTCCACACACACACACACAACCACACACACTGACATACGGACTTGCGCGCGTTTATATGTGGTTCAACGTGCTGCCACACACCGCG
The DNA here is from genome assembly GCF_059441095.1 of Idiotropiscis lumnitzeri. Classification (NCBI taxonomy): domain Eukaryota; kingdom Metazoa; phylum Chordata; class Actinopteri; order Syngnathiformes; family Syngnathidae; genus Idiotropiscis; species Idiotropiscis lumnitzeri. The sequence goes on along the minus strand of NC_142396.1, from coordinate 14,023,233 downwards.
ACGCAATTTGACATGCGCTGTGAGTGACGTTTGGCTGTGCCGTGTTGGCTGGCTTGTGACGTCACACAAAACTCCCAGGTCACGATTGGAATGGTGACACACTGATTGCTTGTCCAAAGCTAAGCTACGGAGGTAAATTTGGTGCAAAAGTAACTTGTGCTTGTACAAAGGAAATGTAATACATTTCTTTTCGTAGCAAGTCCATCAGTCAGTGCCATCTAGTCGTGGGCCACCCACACAACAAACATCAAAAGTCCAGTTGGCAACGCTCTGCTGGGGTACTTTTCTATTAAGAATAATTTCCTACTTTGAGGTGAAATGGCAGAATTTGGTGAATGGTAAATAATCGAAGCGGAATTGCACTAAGAATCAGTTTTTTTTCTTCTTTTCAATAAGTTTTTAATTTGGTTTCTACGAAAGCGGCCAATGTGGAGCAAAAATATTTGTCAAAAAGTTCGGACGTAAACACAAATACTTGCGTCGAATATGTTTTGTTGTTTTTGTAGTAATAGGTATTTAGGACTACATGTCCCATAATGCTTTGTATTGGAGTGGGGTCGGGGAAGGACTTCCGGGGAATGACTAAACAGAGTGTTAACAAGTACTCGCCGTGTCTCGTGTGATTATTATACAGTTTTTGCGTTGTTGAGTGATACGCAACAGTTGTTTAATTTTCACGTCCACTCAGAAAAACAAACGATATTAGTTCTTTTAATGTTTGTATGGACTTATGTGTTTATCACTTTCCTCCTTCTCGCTATTGAGGTGGGCAGCGCTGAATCACGAGTTTCACTTTCGTTTCTTTGGAAGAAAAAGGAAGAAAGACCTCTGAAGTACTCCTCGAATCTGCGCCGAGATGACAGCAAAAGTGTCTAAATTTATCATCCAGACCCTGTGTGACGAGCAAGGAAGTTTGGACTTCAGGGTTCTGACTGGTATACTGGAACAGAAGTTTACAGTTGCCGCGTCAATCCTTCACCATGTTCTTACGGATGACGGCAGAATAGCCGTGCACAACGGAGTTCTGGCCGTCGCCGCGGGTCAAATATTTAGCCAGGACAGTGTGATTGTGGCCAAAACTTCGATACGGTTGTGCCAGAAGAAACCTGGCGCGTGTATACAGTGTGAGAGTTTGCACATGTGCAAGTTTTACGTGCTGGGGACCTGCATGTTTGGGTGAGTAAAATGCTGATTACTAATTCGATGGTTTGTATTGGAGCGCGTGTGTGTGAGTGCGCGCGTGTGTTCGTGTGAGATGAATGGGCAACTTGCTAAATGGGCAAACGACAAAAAATGCCTCAGTACGTGTCAAAAGCGCCTCTCCCATCTGTTTGTGGATGGAGAGACGTTAGACCGCTGTGTGCGTTCTGTTGGCTGTATTTCCTTATTATGACATCTTGTAACCCGTGCCTCCCGCCTGCTACTGAGGCGCACCATTACTAGAGGGGGGGGGGGGCAATACCACTATCCCTTTAACACCAACTGTTTGTACCGACTTGCGTTGGGCATGTTCATGGAGAGGAAGAAAGAAAAAGGAGACTAATAATAAGGAGACAATTTAGACCATAATAAAGTCATAATAAGGTAAGTGGATTTGAATAGTTAATTAGCCAGCAAATTATTTTTAAATCAACCTCTGCCGTTAGCATCTCTCCCACGCCGGCATCATGCATGGACGCTTTTTTTTGGGAGAGGGTGAGTTGGGGGCCGACAATTTTTATGAATGGGCTGTTACTTAAGCACCGACACTTGCGCTACAAACTTGACTTAATTAGAGCAGATGGAAGATTATTGGTCGAGAAAAAGTGGGTGGGCATTAGAATAGGTTGTACATGTAAGCAGTCCATTTAATTGGTGAATTTATTTATTATTGGGGGGGCTGGTGGCATTTGAAGTGTTTTATTTTAATGAAAATTCCACAAAAATGCCTTTCATCACCTTTCATGTTTCCACCGTAAGTCTGTTTATCTATGAGAAGAAAGCAGCACAAGCCAGAAAAAAACATGACCGGTCTCAGTCTGTTGATGGCACCCCAGCACAAGTTTACTGGTGGTGCTGGTTCAAATTACTCTGGTACAAACAGACTTTGAAAGGTGGACTGGACTCTTACTTTCTGTCCGTTGAATTTGGAATCAGTTGCTTCCAGGTATGCTAAATCGAGGTTCCACTGTACTGTGATGTATTAAGATGCTCATGTTGACTTTAAATAACAACAATGATGACGAGAACGCTTTTTATGCATTTATTATTGGAATATGTTACAGATTGTTTTATTAAATGACAACCACAAGAAACATTCCATAGTTTAAGAACACAGAGAGATGACAGTCAATAGCTGTAACATGTTAGTGGTATTGGTAATTTTGAGACTGATAAAAAGCAAGTCCTGTCAAATAGTAACCCGTGAGCGTCCACAAATCCTCTTAAAATGTTCATTGATTAAAAAAAATATATAGTAGTTACCCTCTAGTGTATTTCGATAAAAGTATAGTATGTACACAGAAATGAAAGTTAAAGTATTTAATGATAATGCCTTTTAGCAGTTAGGCCCTTGGTCGCAAAGAGTTGGAAGACGGCCTCAGTCAGAGTCGCTACTGCTGCTGCTGCTGCTGCTGCTGCTGCTGCTGGAGGAATACTGTGAGGACAGAATAATAAATATGTGGATGGAAAAAGCAAAATAAAAATGAATAAAGTAGAAAAATAAACGTCCATTTTCTGAGGCTCAATATGAAACTTTTTGCCGTACTCTTCGTTAATTTACCTTAAGTGTGAACAGTACTAAACAGGAAGTTTGCATTCAAAATAAAAGTACATAGCTTAAATGGGAAGTAGAACCTTTCAATGCAAATTTCAAATGAAAATAAAATACAATAAAAAAAATCACGGCTGCTGTCCACAAATTATGAATATGGTTAGTTATACTCACCTTGCAGCCATGTTTATAGTAACCATGCTTATACAACTTGTGGACCTTCTTCAGCTTTTTCCCTTTCTTCAACTTTTTGTGGGCTTTATGTGCCACCAATCCCATGGCCATGCCAGTCAGGGCCCCACCAATTCCCCCCCTCAAGGGATATAGTGTGTTGACCCCCCCGGGGTAGAGATGGCCCCTGTTGTGGTAGTGGCCCTTATAATGTTGTTGGTAGCCTTTCGGAGAGTACGGGTATACTCCAGGGTGGACGCCTCTGATTGGGGCCACCGGGTACCCGCCAGGCGGCGCGGGGTAGGAGTAAGGTCCCGGCCCCCCCACATAAGGTGTCACGATCGGGGGTGCATTGGTTATCATGGCTGGGTTGACACCTGCCGGATACTGGACGGGCGGGTACTGTTGACCTGGGGGCTGGGGATAGACTCCTGTGGGAGGCAATGCGGGGTATGCAGGGTTGTAGCCAGGAGGGAAGGCTGGGTTGGATGGACCTGATGTAAGCACACATATATGCAAATATTCAAAGTTAGCCACTATTTGTACATTCAAACAATGATGTGTATGGACCGTATACCTTGATTCTGCCACATGGTTACACTTCAGGTGTTATTGAAGTTCTGGAAAGAGATGGAGAAAACATCAATGGAATAACATTTCATTGGAAGATAAACCAAAGAATAACAATGTAAAATTAAAAATGTTAAAAGGTCAAAAACAGAAACAAATGATTGGCTAATATGAATAACATTCAAGTAAAAAAGTAAACTACAAAAAAATACTAGGCAAACTAATAGAATGAGAAAAATGCAAAAATATTTTTATCAGTAAACTCATAGTGTTAGTTCCTTGCCCTCCTGGGGGTTAAGATCGGGGATGTCGATTGTGGCTATGTAAAGCCCTTTGAGACTGTCTGTGATTAAGGGCTATACAAATAAAATTGACTTGACTTGACTTGACTTGAATATTTCCGTGACAGAATTAGGAATAATGACACCATGTTAAAAAAAGTAACTTCATGTTTAGCATCAACACTAACTCACAGCAGTTATTAATCCCAACAATAAAATGTTGACCTTATGGATAAACACATATTATTAAGTACAGCGTGTATCGAATGTAAGAAAGAAGTTGCCCCAAAGCTCACCTGTGCTTGTTTAGCTCTTAGAAATTGGTTGTCTTCCGCATTCAAATCGCCGCAACAGGAGAGAAACAAAACATTCCAGGTAGCCGCGCCCAGCCTTTTCAAGTCACGTGCACTTCACGTTTACCTGTCATGGAACAAGTGAATACAAAGTGTCACGTCATTGTTTCCACATGCGGGGAGGGTAGATAGAGAGAGAAAATAAGGATAGACAGGTTGAGCAGCCGGGTGAGGGGCGAGAGAACAATAGGCACAACAACAGCTGGGGAATACAAATTTACATGTGAGAAGGGAATATTTTATTGCGCCAGTGACATGCATTTTGAAGCCGAATACAGTTACAGTTCAACTATAAGTGGTTGAATAGTGAATAAAAAAACCACACACACACAATGTATGGTAAAATCGAGTATCGTTTGAGCCCGACTGGCCAGTTACGATTTTTTATTTTTTTTTGGTTTGTTTTTTTCAGATTTAAATGTAAATATCCCCACGACTTTACTGGGCCACACAATGCTGCGCTGTTGAACAAATTTGACCTCCAACACTTTTCGGAAAAACAGCTCTTCCAACTATTACTCCAGAATGACCCTTACCTTCTGCCAGAGGTAAGGAGTTCTAGTGCTAATGATTCATTACTTAGTCATCTATTGCTTCTTTCTTTTAATAACTTAATATATCCAAAAAGTATTTTCAGAAGAGTGTACATTTAATGCAAAGCTCTTCAATACGTTCTTCTAGATATGCTCACACTACAATATGGGCGAGGGTGAAACCGGTTTGTGCAAGTTCACCTCTGGGTGCCACAAGCTTCATGTCTGCAAGCCCCATTTCACCACAGGAGTCTGTAAACTCGGCTCGTCGTGTTCCAGAATCCACAATGTTGACACAAAGACGCACAAGTGTTTTGAAAATTTCAGCCCAGAGATGATTAAAAGTCTTCCAAAAGTCTACAAAAATAAAAGCATCATCTCAGATCATCAAAAGACTCCAGCTACTGCTGCTCCTGGTAGTAAAAAAAAAAAAAAATCGTCATCGTCTGCTTCTTTGGTCCAATACGTGTATTTGTCACATGCGGTATTTTCAGAGGTTCGAGGTGCTGCTGTGTCGCGTGCAACTAAGCCAGTGAGTGATTCTGACACAAAGGAAATCTGCCTGTACTTCCTCAAAAAACACTGCACCTATAAAGGTAATGAACACTAAAATATTGCGAGCATTTTTTTCTTTGTTAACAATCACTATTTTAAAATGAATTGAATGGTAGTTTAAAACAACTTTTTCCTGGTTTCAGATTTTAAAAACTTTTTATCCATCAGTTTGTTGTGTATATGTAATAATACGATGATGATGATTTATATGGGTCCATTGTCATAATGGCCCACCGAGCAAAACCAAAACTATGATGTGGCCCGTGAGAAAAATAAGTTTGACACCCTTAGAAAACACAGCGGAAATGTGATTTAAAACAATACTTAACGAAATTCATAATTATATATGTCGGTCTAACAGTGGATGGCGTCGAGGAGCGTATGCGCTTAGTGGCCAAAATGCACTTCAGTAGCTTTTGTATGAAAGTGCGATCAAGGCAGTCGCTTATATCAGACCACCGTTTGAAATTTCGAACCCTGGGACTCAAGATTGACAGTTGGCGCTTGGTCTCAGACACGTGTATACATTTGTTTGTATCAATCAAATATTGTTCAAATCACAACCTAATCCTTGTTATAGTGTGACTTTCTCTCCCAATATTACATGTTTTGTTTTTGTTTGCCTTTTCAGTCTTTTGTCAGTTTGAGGGCGCAGTGTGCAAATGTAAAAGGATGCTGTCTGCACACCACGAACTATAGTCTGTTACTTTTTGGAAAAAAAAAAAAAAAAATTCTTTTTTCCTACAGAGAAATGTGTCCGTGTCCACTGGGACTTACCATATAGATGGCAGGTTTTGGGCACGGACGCCTTGACCTGGAAAGACCTCACCAACATGGAGGAAATTGAGAAGGACTACTGTGACCCAGCTAGAGAGTCAAGCACCAAAGACCAGGCGCTGAGTCAAGGGTGGCAGCTTTCAAGATTGAAATTCTTGTACTTCCAAGGGTTTGTGTAGCACAAACATTAGGTCAAGATTAGAAACAGACCTACACGCATAGCATCTGGTGTAAAGCTGTACTGCAAAATAACATCATGAGTTGGTCTTGTCTTATTCTATAAAGGGGATGTCAACTATGCCCCCCCCCCACAAATATTTGCAATAACATGTTCGAAGCACCTTCACTAGTCTTTGCATTTGCGCAATGTGAGTTAAGCAGCAAAATCCATCCCTTTTAGCCATCTCGTGGCGGCCATTTTGTAACGTCTGTCGACATGTCTGAGCAACTGTGATGTCATATTCAGCAAAATGGCTGCCCTCAGGTGGCTAAATACTGGTGGATTTTTCTGCTTAACTCATAATGCACAACCGTAATATTAATAAGAATGCCATGTTTTGACTAGTGGGCCTGCCTAGAAAATATTCTTGCAAAGAAAATTTGGGGGTTGATACTCCCCTTTAAATCATAAAATTAGAAGCCGCACTTGATAAGATGCAGTGCAGTTTTAATATACGTAGTCACTTTCTTATTGTGTCTTATTCTTATACAATCAACATAAATGTTGAAACAATTGTCACAATCAATATAAATAGATAGATAAATGGATAATAAACAGGATCCTCAAATGCACATTTTTTGTATTCAGATCATATTGGTATTTCATTTGCTCATCCAGGTGTTCCTAATGAAGAGTGAGTTTGTGTGTAAAATATTTTCACTGCTTTCTTTCAGCTTCTCCCAGGCCTGCAAAATGCAATCAGTTGACTTCACGAGGATGACTTGCAACGGCTCTCCTGTGCGTCGCCTGTCCACATCCTCCTCCGTAACGAAGCCCCCTCACTTGACTCTGACAACGCAGTGGCTCTGGTATTGGAAGGATAACAGTGGCAAATGGCAGGAGTTTGGTCAGGTTTGTTTGTATTATGATTGTATATTATAAATATATACAACACCTTCAGTTAAGGCTGGAGGCTTTGAGTTTCTAGAACGGGATGAGAGTATTTTGTCAAATAGATTGCTCATAGAGGATCGAAATGCTGTCCGTTCCCTGACACTGGTTGACCTCAAAGTAAGTCTAATTTCGCATGATTTTGTTCCCCCTTTGGAAATAATACAACAAAAATTGAGCTCCTGATAGTTAGTTGGACACTAAACTGTCACCACTCTAAACTGTATAATACAGTATTTTCAGTGTTCTTTAAAATTTTTAAATTCAAATATAAAATTGCGAATTGAGAATCCTTCTCTGGGATTCAGTTTCAGAACACACATTTCCCCCAAAACTATGACAACATTTGAAATGAAAAAATCCATTTGAGAGTAACTACATATACTTGGCAAAGACACTCAGGTGGATTTCATGTTGACGAAAGACTTAGCAGTCAAATTTCCATCATACTCAAATAGATTTTATAACCGGTCTGACAAAAGTTTCACAAATGTGGACAACTTGTGACACTCGCTACATGTCGTAATCCTCTTAGAAATTTTGTGTGCCATTGCCAAACGTCAGAGTATTTTAATGGAATTTCCTCACAAATGTACATTAAACGTTCTTGACTCTATTTGAGGATTATCTATGACACAAAGCACCCTGGTGGTTTGATATCCGAATTTTTTTTTTTTTAAATCTGTCTAGAGTCCGAACACTGACTTTGACTGTATGTTACAACGGGTTTGTTTCATGTTGTCCCTTTGTGTCTCTTCAGAGCGATGTTAACACGCCAGCCTCTCTCACTTCTGAAGCGCTGGAGAATAGTTACTTGATAGACCAAAAGACACAAATGACATTCACAGCTGGCAGACAGCAATATGTGATCCACTTCAAAAATAAAGCGGGAACACCACCGATGTATCAGGAAAATATCAATTATGCAACCACGCGCGAGGTCCGAAGGAGGCCTCGCTTTTTGTCCTCCTGCGATGTGGAGGTCATGCGGAAGAGGTACGTTTGTCTGTTATGTTCCATATCCAGATGTTGTTATTCTACTCAGGGACTGTTGACTTAGTGTTGACTTTAACTGCAAGCTGCCAAACTTGAACGACATCTGAAATGTGAGCATTTCTGATGCCAATTTTCTTTAGTAATTTCCTCAAATGGTAGTGTGTGTTCCTTCCTTGATCTCTCACAGCAGTTTTTTTTTTTTTTTTTAAATACTGTACCTTCTTAAATTTATTTTCACGCAGCTCCAGCTCTATCACAGAGAAATGCCCTCCCCATTGGGACAAGAATGCCATGCCTGACATTGGATACAAGGTTTCTTTCATTATTCTGGACTGTGCTTAACATTTTTAAATTTTTTTGTGAACTTATTTTATAAGCTCTTTGTTGTCACTCCGTCAGCTCGTGCCTCTTGCCGAGTCGACTGAGTACAACAGGATTGAATGTTTGTTCAAGGCAACAATGCCAAACTGTACGATCCGGAGTGTCAGGAGGATCCAGAACCCTTCCCTGTGGACACGCTTTCAACTGTAAATCTCACACCGGGCTTGAGAATCAACATGATAGCTGTGTGGTTGTAAGAGGCATCACAACACAAATAGGGTTTCCTTTTTTGTTTGCATTCAGGCAGAGAGAGCAGATGAAGAAAAGGAATGGGGGGAAGCCCGTCGTTGAGGAGTACTTGTTCCACGGGACAAATGAAAACTTGATCGCAGCCATCTGTGAGCAAAACTTTGACTGGAGGATGAACGGCAGCCACGGCACCGCCTTCGGCAGAGGTAAATCAAAGATTGTCTGAAAATTATTCAAATGTAGGTGAAGTTCAAATCCATTGCGAAAGACGTACTGATGTGAATAAATTGCCTTACAGGAAGCTACTTTGCCAAAAAGGCTTCTTACTCAAACCACTACGCCAAGGCCAGAGGTGGCAACAAGAGTATGTTTGTTGCCCTTGTCCTGGTAGGCGACTACACCAAGGGAAGCAGCCAGTATGCCCGTCCACCAGCCAAAGGAAATAGCACAACCCTTTATGATAGCTGCGTTGATGATGAGAAAAACCCCAACATTTTTGTCATCTTTGAAAGTCATCAGATTTACCCTGAGTACATTATTGACTACAATGAATAGCAATAGCAGCTGTTGTTTAAAGATATACGGGGAGGTTTCTAAAGGCTGTCATCCAATGATTGCGGTGTTTTCAATGACTTCACTTTGCTTATCACAGGATCAATGTTATTTAAACAGTCAAAGTTACAAAAGCGAAAGTTTTTTTTTTATTTTTTTTTTAATTAAGTCAAAAGTTATCACTAAGTGCACAGTAAAACAAAGTGCAGTTGAACCTGAAGATTTGGGAAAAGTTGTGAATGTGAATCTTTGTGATTTGGAACAAATATTCTTGCGTTATAAAACGTTTTGCTAATTGAAAACAGTTTAACCGCAGAACCAATGACATTAACATCTTTCACTACATGGTATTTGTACTTGTTGTGAAAACCAGAACTTGAGTTTCTGTACTATTGAATTACAATTGCTTTGTGACTTTTTCATGTTTCATTAATAGAGTATAATTGATATATTTTCAGAGAAGCAATCATTTTCATTCTCCGTATGTGTTTAATAAATAACTGAAATAAACAAACTGGTGAATTTGACTTTATAAATTGAAGAATAATCATCCAGAGTGTTGGTAACGAATAATATTAAGCAAAGGTGTGTTTCTGTAAGAGGTGTTATTTTGTGGAATAACTTCAAAACTGACTGAAAGTTGTGAATCACTTGCAGTGTTCCAAAACATAGTCAAAGGTAAAGAACAAAAAAAAAATAGAAATCAACCACAATGATAATAAATTGTAAATTGCCCAAATCCTGTAATTCCTGTCATGTCTTAGATTGAGTGTAATGTAAATTAAATATTGTTATTGTTGAGTATGGGAGTATAACAAAATATAAATGTGTGTATATATATATATATATATATATATATATATATATATATATATATATATATATATATATATATCGATCCCTTAGTTGACTGCGCATGTCACATATATATATATATATATATATATATATATATATATATATATATCCACCTTATCGATCCCTTAGTTGACTGCGCATGTCACAGCACACACCAAGCATGACGTCATAAAGCAATTGTCTGTAGATTTCCCAGACAGGATGTCTTGAGCCGCAGTAGCTCGGATACTCGTCAGGATTGAAGAAAATATGAATGTAGCAATTTAAAGCAACATCCTGGGTGAAAATCCGCAACTGAGCGCTCTTGACCTCAGACCAAAGTGACACAGCCAAGATAACAGAGCAGTGGCTTGAAGACACATCAATGAATGTCCTTGAGTGGCCCAGACAGATCCCACACTGGAATCTCAATCAAAACTGATGCAACTGCTTGAGAGGTGCTGTGTGGTGAATACACTATGTTTTAATGGTACTTATTGTGTCTGAGGGAGCAGATATGTAAAAGGCATGGGATGTAATTTGCACCAATTATTAATTTTTAAGTAGTAAAGTATGGGTACTAACACAAACTTAGACTTAGAAAAGTGAGAATAAACCATGAGACACTATATATCTATCTCAATGCAGCGTGAGCGGGGTCACCTTTTGAGAGAAGACTGCATATAGTTGGCGTGGATGTGCCAAATGTTGGAGATGTACCTTGTCTTTGGATTTCTGCTTCCTGGACAAAGCCAACAACGGGCACCACCAATTGTTTTCTGAGAAACCTTTTATTTTAGCAACATAGTGAGTCACAGTCGCTTTCATGACTATTGCAGCTGCAACAAAGTATTCGTACGATTAACCGGATCAGCATCAAGTGAGATTTCATATATATATATATATATATATATATGAGATGGAATATAGCCTAAATGAATTTCAATTATCATGTATATGTAATGTTAGAAGTAGCAGCTCAGAGATGCCAAGTAGCCATCACATTTTCAGATGTCATCGCTCGTCTCTTCTTGTGATCTTGACAAAAATGCCATTTTTGGGTCCCAGCGTGCTGGATGACTTCAACTCAAGCGGAACCTGGAGGAAGGAAAGATTCAAGGTGAAGACGCTTGACGCAGATGCCCATTAAATCATGCAACCCACCTTTGTGTCAGAGCAGGTTACGATGTTGAATTTATGGAAGAGACAGACCAGAGCCATCTTCATCTCCAGTTGGGCCAGCCTCATGCCGACACAGTTGCGGGGCCCAGCCCCGAAAGGCAGGTACGCAAATGCGTGTCTACTTGCTTTAGCCTCCGGGGTGAATCTAGAGGATAGATGCATGCTTTTCATCTCGCAGGCTTCAATATACTAAAACCTTGAGCAATACATTAGTAGAATCATACTGAGTGCCGGGGAAACACAATTACACTGCTCAGGCAAAACTGATCTCATTTCAAATTTGCATTCAATTTTTGTGTTTTTTGTGTTGTCTGCTACTCTGCTGTTTGCGTATTATTTCTAAAACGATTAGTAGTCAAGTCAGAAAAGGTAAACAAATGGAATAAGATCATCAATAAATGGATTAAATTAGATCTGAATAGGTTCATATCCGTAAAGTTTTATAAAGTTCTCTTATGAGTGCTCCAACCTAAGCTTAGAACCTTGTAGCGAGCTGTCCTATATGTCTCAATCAAAAGCACTCAAAAAGAAAGCTTGTGTTTCTTTAGTTTTTCAAATAATCTTTGTACCATAGTAGTGGCAGAGCTATTTTAAATTGCTTATACGGTACATTATACATATTTTTGCTAAATGGTACAACAACAATACCTCTCAGGGATGAACTTCTCCGGCTCGGGCCAGTGCTCCGGGTCATAGTGAAGGAAGCCCGCTGGGATCTCCAACGATGCTCCTTTTGGGAGGCACACTCCATTCACCACGCAGTCCTCCTCAATTTCTCGAGAAAACCTTGACGACCAGCATAATAAAAAACTAAATTATTTTGAACTTCTTTTCTCTCTGCATTATTTTATATGGACAATAATTGTTCTTTCCATTACCTAAATCCTGGAGGATAGAGCCGCAACGCTTCACACACAACCATATCTAAATATCTCAACTCCTGGACATTTGTGTAGTCAGGGGAATCCTACAGAGACGGAAACACATGACGACACTCCAGACAGCATAATCATAAACAAAAAACGAGGCAACAAGCTTACATGTTTGCTGAAGAAGTCATCCACTTCCTCCTGGACTCTGCACTGACACTCTGGGTGAGTTGCCAGCAGGTAGCAGGTGAAAGCCAGCGTGCTGCTGCTGGTCTCGTGGCCAGCCAGCAGGAAGACAAAAGCTTGGCCGACAATTTCATCTTCTGTAATTACCTTTTTCGCCGGACGCCAGGCAGACGACTCCGGAAGGTGAACACTAGCCTCTGAACCCCTGTGGTCAGACACAGCACTGTGTTCCAAAGACACGCCTTCCTTGCTGCTGCGCGCATCCAACATCAGCTGGAGAAAATCCCGCCGCCTCTACATAAAGATTCATTCAATAGAAATTCCTTCCAAAATGTTAAAAACCTCATAAAAAATCCTACAGAGTCCTGTTATGGTCAGACTGCATTTATGAAAATCTGCTCAGACCTGATCAGGAGGTTGCAGCTCCCTCTGTCTTATAATCCCCTGAATACTGTTGATGAAGAACTCATTAATTTGGCGGCGACGTTTGTTGGGGATGATTCTCATCAGTGGAGCCATGATATGAGGAAAACCAACTGCACACATTTGCAAAACATTTCAAATGTTAAACCTCACATACAGGTGGGATCAAATCTTTATTATTAACATTGATTATTGTGTGTCAACTCAAAAAGGGGAATTTAATGACATTATCTGGCTTCGGAAGTGCTCATGTGCACAATTGTTTGCCCATATGTGATGTCACATCAGTTTATAGTCGACTAAAATGAGAGCTAATACTATTTAGGGGCCTCATGTGACGGTGGTTTGTTTGAGTAAAATAATTTAACTCCTGAATCCGTTTTTTAGAGTAACAGGTTGTGTAATATAGTCAGGACCTTTTTACTTTGCCGCCATCTTGTGGCATATATACAAAATTACAAGCCCATTTTAATACGCGTGACAGTGATTCGCAGATTTTAAAGATTCAAGGCAGGATTCGGTCCTACAAAAATGTAGGTATCTATACCTACAGGAAGTTAGGACAATTTGTCATTAACGCACACATATGACCACAGACGTTCTCAAAATGTGATTCTACATGATAAAACAGGCAGGTCCTTACTGAAAAACAGCATGATGGGCCTGAAGAAAGAAAAGGAGAAGAACATCTGAGCATGCCGGACAAATGGGTCATCTGGATTGTTTTGAGAGTCCACCTGAGTTGCAAACGCCACGCTGCCTATTACGTCCATAGTGAAACAACCGAAACACCTGGTAATGAAAAGGGGAGAGAAATATCATTTTACTGGCGGAATTGCCCACTTGCTATTTTATAAGAAATGTGCGTTCACCTGTGAATGTCAAAGGCTTCCCCGGTCTCAGCATAAAAATCCAAGTTGTTCATCAGGGCACTTGTGGCTGTTTGGATGAGTGGAACCATCTACTGGAACATTCAAGACTTATCAAGGTAATGCTTACAGTCAGCCAAGATGAGCATCTGGATTAAAGCGACAAGTGTGCTTTTTTTTTTTTTCCTTCGCTGTGATATCATCCTGTATTCAAAATCTCCAGTTGACCCTCACCTCTTTCATTCTGGCAGCACTAAAGGATGGAGTCAGTATGCTTCGGACTCTTTTCCACTGCTCATTCTTCAACATGAGCAGACAATCGCTCATTGGTTTGATGGCAAAGCGATTAGTCTACATGAGAGGGAACAAAATTTAATTAATTACATTTCATGATTGAACTTCACCTTGGCACCATGAGTTAACCTGACACTATATTCTGTTCCTCACAATCTAATGACATTTGTCTCTCAGTGTCATGCAGTGCTGTTCTACATCAAACTACCACCACATGTGCAAATATTGAATATTGAAAGTATTGAATTTGCAAGAGAAGAAAGCACATGTTGCATGATGTTCTTCACGTGCTCACCATTCTGTTTGGAAAGCTGCTGAACTCTCTCACCATCACTTGCCTGAGCATGTCCGGGTCTGCCACGACCACCACTGGTCTCCTTCCCAAATAATACCTAAAAAAACAACAAGTAGAACGAAAGTGGAGGCTCATCTAATAACACTTAACTCTGAACACCATTACTGTATGACAGAGACAATGTTGAAGAAAATATTGTGGATCTACCCGCAAACTCGACCATATGTCTTTATGAGGTCAGTCAACGGATGAAAAAAACCCTGAAATGAAGATAGAACAAAATGGATTATAACCAGTATAACAGCAGGCATATTCCCATTGAAAGTATTTTGTTCTTATTTTTGCAGGGTTGTATGAAGTAAGGGCATGACATAGGGCAAGAAAGAACCTTTTCATTTTTAATGACAATCGGGGCGGGAAATGTTAAACTTTTTTTTTTCAGATTCAGCAAGAGGGTACTACAATGGGAACAAAATTGCTTAGCATGTCTTGACTTTTCTTACAATCTCGTGTGCCCATTACATGCACCACATGCAAAGATCTGCTACACGATTTGACAAGTACAATTGGTGGCTTGGTGATAAGGAAGGCTACCTCTATGCATAAAAATGCTTTTATTAAGTGCATTTGTGCTTCATAGTTAGCATTATCTTTTTTAGATTCAGGGTATGCTCCACCCTTTGTCAACAAGGAAACAAAAGCCATACTCCATTTGAGTCCCCTCAAAACAAGCAAATTTCCGCAATGGTCTCTAAAGAGGGCGAAAATGCAAAAACAAAATAGAAACACCCCCCCCCCCTCCAAAAAAATTAAAATAAAAAAACCTAGTGGTTAACACCATAATTGCCTCAAAGTCAAGAGACCTTGAGTTTCCTTCTCCGGTTTTTTGTACAGAACATACACACTGCAGTTTAGCTGAAGACTCTAAATTATCAAATAGATGCAAATGCGAGTGTGAGTTGTTGTTTATACAGTATGTGCCTTACGATTGGGTGCATTTTGCCTATTGACAAAATGTAGCTGGGATCGACCCCAGCCAATCCGCAAGCCCAATGACAAAAGCAGATGGATGCCCCTTTAAATATTTTGTCGTAATCCTTTAAAAACATTTCTGTCGACAATTTACCTTACGAAACAGGAATAGATTGCCAAAGAAGGGGACTGGTTTTGGATGTTTGATTCCACATCGAGAGAGGACAGAAAAGGGGTAAACTGAATACCTGTGAAATAACAACAAACAAATGAGATACAAAATAATTACATATTCTCTTATAGATACACTGGTATTTTTGGTGGATAATTTATTTTGACCACCAAGAATGTCTGTCGTGACTTTCTGCAGTTGTTGTTGATGTGAGTGAGGAAGCATTGACAAGCATGCTCACCAGTACAACAGAGCCAAGAAGAGGAGGCCAAGTGTCAGAGATATTCCACTGGTCTCCTTGTAGAATATGTTAAGAAAACCAACTATGGCCTCCATGACGTAATCAATTAAAAATGGTCCGTTCTCCGCCACAAGCAGCCAGTCAATGATTCTAAAATAAAACATTTTTTTTAATTTTTATTAAATTTATTTAACAAATTATTTATATTTAATTTAATATTCAACACAATCATTAAATAACATCAAACGAAAATAGAACATAAGTGGCAAATTGTTTTGTATCACATCAAGGAGTTACAACATCGTTATAGCCCCATCAAAAATGTGTTTACCCCTAGTTAAGACCCTCAAGCAGTTTCCATACTATTTTCTCAGATACACTTTATATCATAGAGCCCCCTTTAGCTCCGGGAGGGGAATAAAATCCTGCAGCCACCCCTGTATTTAGACATACAACTAAGTATACCCTAGGACAATTGGATAGAAATGTGTACTATCATGCGTTTATTGTCGTTTTATTGTATACCTCTCATGTAACGTGGCTAAGCATAATGCACGAAAATACCACTGCAAGCCACAACCACATTGTCAACAACGATATAAAAAAACAAAAAACAAAACAAAAAAAAAGCATACCTCTCTGAAAACGGAGCTTTGCAAAGGCAGGTGCAATGCTGGTATTAGATCCCATTTAATTGTGCCTGTGCACCTCGGTTGGACAACTTACAAATAACCATTCCCTGCAATGAAAATGTCTATATCGATATGGCCTTCATGAACTGTGTTTTTCTGCATATTGGATTCTTGGTTGCGAAACTAGCCGTCTGTTCAAATTCCTGTTCTAGAATGTCAAACCATTATCAGAGTTTAACATCGGACTCGCTGTGTTTTGTCCATTTGCTCGTCGCGTCAAGTCTTGTTCGTTTTGTCATTGGCTCGCAAGCGAACGGCGAGAAAAGGAAAACACTGCCACCCAGTGTCAAGTAGGAGCATTAAGTAATACATATTACACAATCAAGCGAAAGAAAATACTCGCGTTAAATTTTGACCAATGTCGTTCATGCTTATAATGGTGTTTTCACATTACAGCGGGGGCTTCAATTTTGCCCGATATATCACCAACGGGAAAACAGTCGGATTATGTTCATGAACTCGCATACACTAACTTACTAAATAGTAATCAACATCCAATTACCAGAATATATCCATTTGCACTGCATTGTCTTCAATAATATGTCCAGAAGGTAAATTGTGAAACATAAAAATACACAATGTCTACTTACTCGTGAATGAACCAGCACTGTGCAGAAATAATGAAGCGTAAAGCAAACTTCCTGCCACCTGTGTGACACAGGCTTCAAAAGATTTACAGACGGTTAGTTATGTCATGTTAATGTTTCATTTAAAAAAATATGGGAAGGAAAAACATCAGCGCAATGACGTCATCACTCTCGTGACATTTGATTGGACAGCTAGATAATATTACAACAATGGCGTTTATAAGGATGACACTCTCAAACATAAATATAATTGGAGAAAAAAAAAAAAGAAGAACAGAAATGATGATAAACTGTCCTCATTACTCTTACAAGTTATCAGGAGTTGTGGTGAGTGTGATGCAACTTATGTTCATCTGGTTGATTACTTCTACTATTTGTATTCTATTAAAACATTACGTCTGACAGCTGTTGCCATCTGATTACAGGTTTGCAAGAGAGTAAATTTGATTTTCTATCTTTGGGAAATGAATTACCCAAAGACATCATAGCCTTTAGTTCTTCATTTGGCCGTGGAAATCTTCTGACCATATCACTCAACTTGATCTATTTCATTTGAAACTTTCATTTAAACTTATACAAATTATGTAAAAAGATGCTTGTTGCGCTTTGAGAGTCACAGAGGTCAATTATTGTGTGGCTAGTGGAGCTTTCATTTGTCTGTCTTCAATTGAAAGTGATTGGCTTCCTGTAACATGAATATTTTTTCAAAACGGGCGCATCCGAGAAATCTGGCAAGCCAATTGAGTATTTACTCCATATCCTTGAGATCCGACATTAGTGTTTTTCTTTTTCAGCACTAAATATACATTCAGTCACACAAGTTATGCACTTGATTGGACGAGTTACACAGAAACGCTGACTAGGGAATAATTTTCAGCGGCTAGTGACACTTCTCATCAATTAATGATGACAGAAGTCTACTTTGTGACATCTAGAAGCACACTAGAAGTGCCAAATTCCCAACTAGTTGTCTTTTTGATGCTCTAGTGCATTGGTGTCAAACTCTAGTCGCTGCATCCTTTCAATCTGACATGTTAACTAGTCAAACATGGATTATTCCAGTATGTTAACTAGTGACATATGATTGCTTGATATCTAGATATCTAGAAAAGTTTACTTGCATCTCTGTTGTAAACATTTATCGACCAGTGTTATTTGTAGTACTAAGTGTGTCATTTTTCTGCCTGCATACATGATTTCATGTTTATACTTATGTAACAGTTACTTATCAAACATAAGATACGTGAGGGGGGGCATGGTTTGACATGGCACCGGTGGGACATTAATTACCCCTCCTCATTTGTCATTTGTGTTAAGAGAGTGTTTCGTGTTAGATTGGACAGATAATCATTTTGCAATATTTCTTAATGTAAATTGATCAGGTTTCATCATGACAAAAGTTAAGAACAAATTATTCCAAATATAATTCATCTTAATGTACTTTTTATTTTTCAAATGTGAACAAATTAGAGGACGACAGAATGGATTGTGTTCAATTTAGGTAGTGCCACCTCACACTTTGTTCAGTCACTCTAGTTGTAAAAATATTTTGACACTATGGGACACTAGGACCCAGCGTCCACCACAGGTAGCAGACAGAAGGCAACCTACCCTTATTAAATCCCGTGAGATTTATCAAACTCACGTTTGTTCTCGCCATGTGTGCGGACAGTTGAGACCAATGTAGGTTTGAATGTCCCAATTAAGCCAAGTGTACCCCACCACAAGACCAGAGTCGCGGGAAATAGCCTGTACCAGCTGAGAACCCTTTAAATGAGGTGATTATTGAAGCTGTATTAGTGCGGCACACCACTATACCGCCACTTTTTTCCCCCACATTAATTCTGTGTCAACATAAGCTTACGTAGACTCCCATTGTAACTCTGTGCCTTGGTTCACGTACCACTAGAAATACTTCTAGAAATACCAGTGTGATTCACTTAAGTTTGTTGTGCGATGGTTTTACTATACTTTTAGAGTGACATTTTTGCAGTGTATTTATCTCTTTACTTATTTATTAAATGTGCACCTGGTGTGGATTTCTTTATTTATTATATGTGGAAAGTGTGGTTTACTGGCACTGTGTGCCCAAAGGCTGTATTTGGTAGTATTATTCCAAGTGGTTTCCTGTTCTACTGCATAGTTCCCCCTTCCATGCCGTTTTCTTTTTAACAATATTAACTGTGGAAAATAAATGTCTGGTTCACATTAGCCTCGGTTGTCTTGCTCTTTTATGGTGAACCTAAAGTGGGGATACGTTTAAGGGACATCCAGTTTTGGATGTGTGCACCTCTTGAGCTGTAGGGATTGGGGCAGTGCCTTGCTCCAGGGCTCCTGGACAGTAATGAGAAAGCAGGCTAGCATCTCGCCAATACGTAGTTGCCATTTTTACATTTGTCAGGGGCAGGACTTGAACCCTCTTTCTCCAAACACCAAACTAGCAGAGAACCCCAATTATTATTATTGGGCTGAGAGAGGGAGGCAAGACTTCCTTGATCTTGTTCTTATCTCAACAACCAGCAAATGTAAATATCATAACATTAAATGGCATCACAACAATTGAAAATCTGGATAATCTTATTTTTTTTTTAGGGATGCTTCTATTTACTCTGTATTTGTTTGTATTGCCTGATGGCTTTTGTTGCACTTTGTTCCTAAGCGGCAAGTTTATTTAAACAACTTTTTAGAAGAATTCTTTGCTGATTCAAGTTGTTAGAAATCTATTGTCAAGTCACAGATGGGAGATGACTTCTCACTGCCACCGTCATCAAGGGCAGTCATTCGAGGTAATGTAAACATAATTAAGCCTGCATGATGAAAAACACCTCATTAGATGATGGAGCCTTATTTTATTACTTGAGCCTACGTGACTCGTTGGATGCCAGTGAGAATGTGATGTTTAGGTTTCCTACAACAAAGGGTCATCTAATATCGTGTTCTGCCCATGAATTTCAAAACCCCTCAAATCCACTGCAAAAGGAGACAACCCGTCTTTCCTTACGGAATTACTACTCCGAAAGGAGGAAAATGACACTCCTCGTTATTTTACAAGACAGTGTATGGATACATTCAAATCCTATGTGAAGTCAGAATTCAGTGGTAGTATTCATCAGAAAGGGCTTTTGTGAGCCAGGCAGAGCTGATAGTTGCTTTGTCCTCCTCAGATAAGACCTGTCTTGGTTGATACTGCATGTGTGAATAATGCATTAGAGATGATAACCCCTCCCTGGCTGAGAGATGGACAGAAATAACACTGAGGTCAGGTTCGGGCCTTATGGTACCAGTGGGCATGAAGCGAGTCTAGAGAGCAGGGTTCAGCCTACACTTTTTCTCAGGGATCACATACGCCTCTCAATTCGGCTGTCTCTCTGTGGAGGGGGATGTGGGAGGGCGTCTGTGCAATGCGGTGCTCTCTTTTGGCTTTCCATGGTGACGCGGCGGGTGCGTGAGTACCGGGCGAGAGAAGAGGGTAACTGTCATCATGATGGCAAGGTGATTCTGCCACGCCCTCTTTCGTGTCACCGCATTACTCATTAATGATATTGACTATTGCCGTCTAATTTATAATGATGGCCTTAATCGCTCAGATTATTCACCGTGAGGGAACCCCGTGCTTCTAATCTGGTTGGTTTATGTTTCATGTTGTATGATTAAATATGTTAATATATTTGGAAAACGCATCAGTAGCCGAGGAGGGAACTGTGGGCACATTTACCAATAGTTCTGCGTCTCATTGTAAATGACACATTCCACCTGCAAGTAACCTGAAAGGCATTGCAAAACGTTTTGACAAGACCCTGTAGATAAAACTCGGGCAGCCGGATTTTGTGAATACGCGTCTCATAAAAGAAAACAAGGGCAAATATACTGGCGTCGTCTCCACTTAAAGAAGATCTTATTTCGATCAAGCCATTTGTTTTACAGTGAAATCACAGTTTGTGTGAGCTCATAAAATCTCTTGAGAGTGAAAATGCTGACATGAACGCACGCTGTATATTTATCAGGGGGAGGAGATGCGTATAAAATTGGAGTGCATAACTACGTTTGTTTTGATCTGTTTTGCTACCAAGGATAAATCATTTACATAAGAATCGAAACACAGTCGGCGACCACATAGAGCTTTCCTGCAGACAGCTTTCTTTGTGTGGACTTTGTCCGCCAGTGGGAGGGGAATGACGAATGAGTGTGCAAGCTGGAATGGTGGGGGAGAGATGAAAGAACATCTGACTGCGGTCACCGACATCTCCTTCTCTCGCATTTGATCCTGTCCTCTGGTCGGCACGCCGCCCGGAAACGTAGCAGATACCAGGATTTTGGAGAGAAGGTGGTTTCGGTTTTCATGGACTACAAACCTATTCCCACAGTGAAATACACAATCAGTCATACATAAACAAATTCTGCTTATGTTTTGGGTCAAAAACCAAGTGAGAGCGGTAAAACTCTCTTCACACATTCAGGTGACATTTTTACCATAATGCAAATGTGAGTACTGCATAGCTGAACAAGCAACAAAAACTTCCATTACGTAACATGTTTGAAAAGGGTTTTAAAGAAGCAGAAAATTGTTTATTCATCCACCTTTGCCACTGCCCAACTGGAAATGAGAAGACTGTACTTATAGTTGCCTGTTACTGCAATACTTGATTGGCTCAAACTACTCGAGACAAAGTCGTTATTTATTTTTACTTACTTGAATTATAAAGCTGATTCTGATTGAAGTGGCCTATTGTATCGTCTAAAATTTCCGCCTCAACAATATATCTTCACTCTTGCTTTATATACTCTATTTGTACTCACACTCATGTATCGTTCTGAACCCAATCTGTGCTGTTCTGTTTGTGTTTTTAATCACTATCTCCGCAAACGTCCATCAAATGTAGTTTTGCTGATGGGAGGCAAAACAAAGATGCACAATCCCAGCCAGTTGCCATATTTTTTGAGAAGTGAAGACTACCTGGCAATCAAATCAGATATTTTTATATGCTGAAGATTATACTACATTTTTGGGGAATACTTAGCTTTGCATTACCAACATACAACATTAATAAAATCGCTGATATGAATCCAATTCAGTGAGTGCATCTGAGCTAAAAGTGTCAAGAATGCACATTGAAAAGTACTTGACAAAAGTCTCGTTATGTCAAGGAGCAGAGAGACTATGGTTGAGTCTGTTTATCTTGTTTTGAAGACACCTACACAGAATAAGGCCTTCTTAACAAAAATGCAACCCAACTGACCCCATTCCAAACGATCCCTGTGCCTAAAATAAACAAACGCTGCAAAGCTAAATATATTCGTAGATGCATCGCCTTGCAGGTTTAGTTCTCGATCGTTTATAGTTCATTTCTTTTAATCAACTATTGAGTTAACCATAGGGCTGTGTTATATATGTATTTTTTTCCTGGCATGACACATCTGTGTGAATGATTTGGTTTAACATAAATTTGTACAATAAATATTCATCACCCCAAGCTTAATAACAAACACTGTTTTAATGAGTGATTTGAATACACAAATGTGTTTTGTTGCAATGCTGGAAAATCATTTGTTGGACTTCCAATATGTTTGAATATAAGCTAAATGAAATAAATGCACCTGTAATGAATTGTAATCATGGAAAACTTGGTTATTGCAAATACTGTACAGTTTTAAAAGAAATACTATAACTAGTAAGAAAAAAATTGTCTTAAAAAATGCTCCGAGATAATCAACTTCCAGCCCCCTGAGAAAGAGTCCCACCCTTGCATTCAACCCAACCTAATAATATACTCAAGGCAAGATAAATAGCCTGTGATTACCCCACACTATTGACTTAGTTTTAAAAAAATGCAAATACAACACCCACATTGTCAGTTCAGAAGCTCTGTGTCTCTCCAACAACCTAAATACTCACACCAGCCATGGGAGCAGCATGGTTTATTATAGCACAGCTGCAGTGCTAATTTACTTTTTTTTTTTTTTTTTTTTAAATGAGCGGCTCAAAAACATTACGGTTTGAATTTGGCTTATCAGTAGCACCGAGACTAATGACACATGGACATCAACCACAGCATAGTCACCGGCACTATCGGCGAATGTGTGAGAATATAGGACATCGCTAGCAACCCAATACACTTGTATTAAGTCTGTATACATACAAAAAGCATATACATGGATTACCAAATCAAACATTGCGACAGGAGTAAAATTAAGGAAAATATTTTAGTCATCATCAAGAAGGACACAAATTTTGTAGCAAGTGACCTTTAATAAGGAATCCATTTATGTTAAATTCTGTATCTTTAGTTTATTATGTCAATGTTTTGACAATTCTAGAACATATATGGCAACATATCGGCTATTATAGTTTTTAACTAGCTCACAGAAAACAAACTGTACATACAGTCAATGATCCGCTCTTTAGCTTACCTTTGTCTGTGGAGTACAGGACACATACAGCAGCTAAATCAATTAAAATCCCATTAAAGTCTGCTCCATTATTGAGGTCATTAGCAAGAGAGCGATGCAGACTGATGGTGGTGGATCAAACCAGCTCAAATTAATTCATTTATTCATTAACATGCAGCTGTTGTGCCTGGCTGGTCAGTGCAATATAATCCAAATAGAAAGTACATTTGCAATAGCTTGCCTAAATATCCACAAATGACAGCCAGAACAAAGAAGACAAACAGTTAAAAAAAAAAAAGTCACGAGAGTCACAAAACGAAGCACCTCTATCCGTTTTACTCCAGCAGTTGTAGTCGAGATTTTGGTGTGACAAAGAGCAAACATTAACATTGGATATTGATCCCTTGTTTCATGGTAAAAGTTATTTGCTAATATCAGAAATGTACATCATAATATTTAATATATATGAGGTGCCGGAATGCAGAATAAGGGAGAAAAAGGCTTTAGCCTGTATATTCATTTCTGTAAATCCGGCGCACAATTACCAAATTACTAACACGTCGTACCCCTGCCTCGTTCCGTTCTTCTTTACTACACTGTGCAGAAATTTGCACGGCTTTAAAGTTACCCTAAAAGTTTATTGAATGAATTAGTGTGACCCTTACTATGTACCTTTGATCAAATCTAGACTGACGCTATTCTTTAGGCTTGACACAAAGTTTTGTGTTGCTTTCTAATAAAGAAAAACAAACCCCAAAAAAAACGAGTATGTTGGGAAAAAATGTTGAAATGCAGGAACATATAAAAATAAAATACAGGCCTATATACAGGTGCCTTCTTGTTCATGGCAAATTACATGTATGTAAAATTATGTAAAATTTGAGGCGCAATGACATGTCTCCCTCTTTTTTGCATAAGCGAAACAGGCTCACGCCGTCCTCCCGTCGGTTCAAACAAAACCCAGCAAGCCACGCTGCGTGGCGGAATAATCCACGTGAATAAAAAAAAAACCTAAATGAATAAAAAAAAACAAAAAAAAACATGACGAGCACATTTCACAGGCCGTAAGTCAGAGATGTGTCTCGATTGCACCTTCTTGGCTCTTCCAAGCTGATTTGGTGCAATAATGTATTTTGTCATACAGCAATCTCCTCAGCTGCATGACTTTTTTTGCTGGGCTCTGACTGAAGTCGTACCATTCCTTCACTTCTAGATTGATGGGGCACGCTGTAAGACGACTCGAGCGATTCAAGCGCAACTGTAGGTCATCCAGGTTGGAGGCCAGGGCAGACTAAAGGGATGGATACACGAAGAAGAAGAGGTGAGCAGATGGGTCGTGACAAGAGCAGTTATTTCTTAGGTTCCCAAATGGAAATAAATATGATAGAATGTGAGCAGCAGACTTTGGCATGTTAGGAGAGACCACTGGCCAACCCGCTGTTTTTAAAGCGATAGTGTGACTATTGTACACATTATAGTTTGTCCTATCCGATGTTAAGTCAATATTAGTTTGTTGACGACTGTAGAGCTGGGAAAAAAAAAAAAAAAAAACTCAATTGTGACCACAACACAAATTGGCAGAAACAAAAAAGCATGCCGGGTAACTTCTTTTTAATTATTAAAAAAAAAATAAAAGTGCCACCTGGAAACCAATGTTTGGGCACGTTCGTGTTTCCACACAGATATGTTGCTGATTGACACAAATTTACAGTAGCAAATTAATTGCTTAAGTAAGCAATGGACTAAGATTATTCTAAAAATATTTGTTTGCGATGGCTCTATACCGTAAAATGTATCGTATTTACACTTTGTGTATGTCCTTTCCTTTTGGCTGTGGTAAGCTCTGTTAAAGGAAAAAAAAACTTTTCTCATCATCATCCTAATCAGGGTTACTGTATTTCGAGTTGAACAGCAGTTTGCAAAATCTTCCACTTGACTATGTTTTGTAAACCTGTTTGGTGAGGGCTAATTTGCAGCATGACGATGACTCAGAGCAAGTCCAATTGATGCATGCATGGATGAGTCTGGTGCAGAGCAACTTGATGGGTACACACAGAGCAGTGCCAGTGATCGGATTACACACATTTGCAATGAAGTATAACAGAGGTTGTGAGCCTGACTACACAATCGTTTTTCTGGATGAAAATATCACCTGGATTGTCGATTTTCCTCTTGGATCGTGTTCAGGCACGATATTTTAAATAGTTTTTTTATAATTGTGTCCTGTTTATTTATTAACTATTATGTTAGGTTTAGACCGGGTTTCCCGTGCCTTTGTTCTCCATGCTCCTTCGATAGTCGAAAAAAAAGTTTGAACATGGCTGATCATTCTGGTGACCTGTGGTTGTAGATAATGATATTAATCTTGATGAGTGCAAAGTGAACAATGACAATGCACAAAAGCATACATGCATTGCTTTGTGAAGCAAAACATAATTTGAAGGCAACATCCTTACAGCCGACCACTGGATGCATGAATGATCTGGGTACCAGACAAGTACAACTGATGTTCTTTATGGCTTGATTTTTCCTTTTTAATGTATTTGTGCTGTACTCAAAATGTTACATGAAGCTGTCAATGGACACCAGTTGGAAATTAGCCGACACAAATAATTCATCAATGCGCACTGTCCCTTTTTAGATAAATAATAATAAAAATCTTGCGCTTCTGCCACACTGAAGGCTAGAACACATACATTCATGCCCCATTTACTGGATGTGGAAAATAGAAGTGCCGCTGGTTGATACGCCATAAAATGAAGAACACGCACTGCAGTTTGCGAACCTCATGTATGTGATTAGTGGGAGACATGAAAGGAGGAAGCATCCAGGCAGAAAAAAAAACATTGGGTCAGTGTGGATGACGGCGTACCAGCAGGAAAAACAAACAGTGTGTGGCATGTGAGCCAGGGGGGGGGGTCTTTAGGGATGAAGAATGAAAGTGTAAGGGAATGGAAAAAGATGGAGCAAAGGAGTTGAGGAGTGGTGCAAGTCAGTGGAAGTGGAGAAATAAGGGTGGTCTTTCCTACCAGTCATTTATTAAAATTAGACATACCAGCTACTAAGAAGTCTCCTTTTTGTCACTTACACATACATATGCATCACTGACACCATCAGGGGTTAAGGTTGCTATGGCGATATCCCTCCAGAATGGTAATTACAATTAACATCCCATTTAAATGACCGTTGCTTTCCACCCCTTCCCCCCCGAGCGTCTCTTGGGTAATTAGACCCTTCTGCACAGCTAAACCAAGGACCTTGGCCTCTTTTATTTTTACAACTAACGATCCTGTCAGGAAACAACAGCGCCATAAAAATCTCCACAGCTTGTTTTGTGTTTTGTGCCAACATTCTTGTCACCACTGAACACCAAAATGCAACAATTTCTTCAATCAAGGGGATAAATGGAATATTTAATGATATTTAGACCCTCCTAGGGTGGCAAATCCCAGTTTGGACATTTTTGTGTGAGGACTTTGTCGTACAGAAGGGAGGGATATTAATGTGAATTTACGTGCCCTCTGATTCTCTGGAAACCAGTCAAGGATATACCCCTCTTCTTTCAACTGGGCTCGCCCCTGAACAGGCTACGGGCTTGACAATGGATACGTGCATTTTTACTTGGCCTTTTCCATGTAACCACCCCAAACCCATTAAAGAGGTACTTCATAAAATATCACAATAAATTCTTGAGGAAACTGGCTGAATTGTGAATGAGTGTTCCTCTCCTTTTCTGCATGCGGCGTCATCGACATGTGAATGAGATAGTAGAGAAGTGTTATAGAAATGGTCAACAAAGAGAAAAGGTGGACAAAGTGAAAGGTGAAACGCAAAGAAAATACCGCTGCTGGCTCAAGGAGTTTCTCTTTTCCCTTTCATCTGGGCCAGGTGGAGTAAAGCTGTCCAGCGATGCGCTTCCCCATCCTAATTGTGTCCACTTTACACCAGGGAATCAAAAGGCTAGGAAATGGAAAAAGTGTCATCCGGTTTTCCCCTTTGTCACCCCGCTTTGGCAATTCTTAGGGTCATTATTTAATTCCTCGGCTTCAGCACAACAGACACTCAAATCACCTGACGTAGGACGAAGAGAGCCTGTCCAGTTGTGCTCCTCCATATCTTGATGCCACAGATCCAAAAAGCCTCAACTCCTCCATTTCCGTGGGTCAGGGATCTCAAATACAACTGGAGATCAGAACTCTTGGAGAATACAGATGGCATTGCTTCGAGCTCTTAGGAGACTTTGGTCTTTTTGGCTCAGACGGTAATGTCTATTTCATGCCACAAATTAAAAGAAGTATGCATGAATGTGCACTTTCTACTTGGAATTTATTTTTCCACAATCTGTTGTGGAAGTCCACCCCCCTATGTTGATAATTACTGAAACACACAATGAGCTGTTTGTGACCTAAGGCATGTCTGATACTGGTGGACATAAAATGTTTACGCGCTGGTGAATTCCCCAATAGTCATCTCTGAGTTTCTGTGTACATGTAGTGGCAGACTGCAGGGCATCTAATTTTCAGTTATTTAACGCAATTGCTTATCTGCTATTGTGGCTGGTGCATATTAAGACAACAAAAACACAGAAAAAATATTCACCAGTTAAAAACAACATTATTTTTACAATACATTCTTACTTCAGGACCCACCATTTACTGAAAAAAAAATAAAAATACAAATAAGTTTGAGTCTCACAATTCGTGTTGAAAAGACAATTGTCTAAACAGGTTAGCAGCATATTTGTGTGCTGTGATCATGGGAGGTTGGATATTTAAACAATCCAAAAATATATATAAAGAAAAGCAAGACTATGTGCTAGCACTAGTCAAAACATGGTTCTCTGATTGCTATAGCATTCATTAAATAAGAATAAAACTGAATAATTTAAGTAGGGTGTGCGCCATTTTGGGCAAGATTATTCGGATTAGACTAAAAGTGATGTTGAGTGGAGTTGCACCATTAAATGTTGTCATCTGACAGACCGCCGAGAGCGATGAATTTGGCAGGTTCTATACCATTGATCTGTGCTCATGTCGTCTGTTATTATTACACTTTATGAACCTAAAATGTTGAAAACAGCTTGAAAACAAATCTACTGGTGCTCTTGAACACTTCACTTCCGAAAGACAGTTTCTTAAACTCCTCCTGTTCCCTCTCTCCGCATCGCCTATGGGATAATTGTTGCACCAAGATTGAGAGTTTAGATGTTTTTTTAGAAAATAGAGCGCCGGACGTTGGCGTCACGCATCCCACAATGCACTGGGCCAAATGTAAACAGCGGCACTTTGGCAGCGTAAAATACGCCGCTACTTTGAGTAAACGCAAGCGCCACATTTTTTACGATGGTAGACAGCTTTTGTGCATCAGGGTGCCAAAACAAGATTGGGAAAAAAAGTCTTCAAGAAGTCTTATGCATATTAGATTCATAAGGAATGACAGAGGATATACTCCACGATTGAGACATTTGACTTTTTCTGGCATCTCATTTGACGAGTCGTAACAGTGAAGACAAAGTATCATCCCTTCAAAGCAAGAACTTAAATTCCTCCCTTCCTTTGAAATAGATGTTTGAAAAACGTAATATTTTGACTGCTGGTCCTGAAATTGCATTCCTCTGTAAATGGATAGATGCTGCAAGATTTTTGTCAGTGAACAGAAAAGAACATACAGTATACACTCCAAGCAGAGGATTTCCACTCATTGAAAGCTGTGGTAATTTTTTCGGCATACAGTATATCCCGGAATTGTGACTTTGATCATCCTCTGTTGCCATCAAATTCTGCCATGGCAAGCCCAATTTACTCTGCATAACCTTTCTTGTCTCTCCACTCACTGCCTCTGTAGCAGGTGCAAGAAGGGAAGTGAGCTGCTATGGACTCTTTGATGTGCTTTTAAGAAACAGAAGATCCTTCCGTTGATTATTAGGTCTTCACAGCCGGGAAAGATCAGGCGTGATATTTGTAGAAAAAGTACTTTGATCCCAGAATTCCCCGCACCACAAAACTGCCGTAGATGCATGCTACTCAGTCACGATACATGATCACGTCTGACATATATTCTTAGATCTGACACTATTTGCGCAATTGTTTACTCAATTTTGGGGTTATATGAATATCAGTCTGTGGACTGTTTTTGTCGCTTACGATGTGTTTTGACTTTCTTCTCATTGGTGTTGGATCAGTCAGGGCTCTCAAGCTCTTCGACATTAAACTCATCTATCCATTCCTATTATGGATCTCGCTTTGAGTACTGGCGCCTTCCCAAATCTATTCCCACAATTTCACAAGAGTTCTGATGTGTAAATTCATGCAGCTTTTAAACGTTTTGTCCTTGGGAAAGTCATCATTCTCCACCACCATCTAAAAGTTCACTTATCATGTCATATATCATATATATATATATATATATATATATATATATATATATATATATATATATATATGCAAACATATTTAAAAAATTCACATTCTCATTCAAACAATTAAATGTGTGTATAACAAACAATTAAATGTGTGTATAATTGAACTCCTGAGACCAGAGATTTTCTACAGCTCACAATATGGTAAAATATGATGTCAATAAATAAACAGTGGCTTGCCCATCAACGCATGCAGTGCTATGCAGGACAGTGAAGGGGTGTATCATGGTGGGTGTGTGCAACTTTACAGCGTAATGAAAAATACATCAGGGAGTATGAATGCACAAATAGAGACCTTCCCATCCATTTGGAAACGTCCAGTGATGCTCTCCTATTGCAACTTTTGGGCTTTAAAATTCTCCTTGGCACAGAAAAACTATCACTCTATCATACCTTGATCGTCATTCAGGCATTTAGCGATAAAAGGACAGGCATCTAATTGACCGGACCTTCCTACAGAGCTGTCGTGGTCAATAAATCCACATGTAGTCAACCGTCAAGCTCGCTGCCAGCCTGCACCTTCAAGGTCAGAAATCAAACCAGCCCGAAGGAACAATCAGATGCAAACTGAATACAGGCGGAGCATTTCACACGTAGTCCTACTTAGTCTGACTTGAATAAAAAACCCTCATAACACTGTAATTTATGACACCACGGCTGGAGAAATAATATACAGACACGCGCTTTTGAACTACTGAGTGTTGGACCACCTCGGCTCACGAGAGAGTTCCTCTTGAAAAATCCGTCTTGACAGAAAAAGACCTTGACCAAGTATAACTGCAATCAAATCCTCACTTTCCCCTCCTTTGGCCATTGTGGTTAAAAAATCAAGAATATATATTTAGATTTTCGAACGGTCTGTGGTTAGAATGTCTGGCCTGACCCTGCCCTCTCACAAGGGATTATCGAATCACAGGACACGTTTGCATCTTCTACGTGAGACCTGCGAGAACGTGAGGCTTGCTCACAATGCCTCGGCATCTGACAGGTCCGAACTGAGAAGAACATCGCTGGAGCAACCTCCCTGCATGTTTTTTTTTTTTCTAAACTCGGCTACTGATTTCTTCTTTTGTGTGTGTGTGCGTGTGTATGCACGCATGTAGGATACTTCTGAATATCAAATATTACTTATTTAATTTTGTGTCAGTAATTAATTCCACCTGTGCCCACTAGAGGTCGGTGGCCAGTTTGAGTTTAGAAATTAGAATTAGAAATCCCTTTATTGTCATTGTACTCAAGTGTGCAACGAGATTAGAGGGCTCCCCTCTCCAGTGCAATACAACAATAATACAGACAAATATATAAATTAGATAAATAAATAAGAGAGTGCAATGGAATTTAGTACTGAATAGTGTATATAAAAAGTTGATGATCATGGTAAATGGAAATGGATGGCTGCAATGAACTGAACGATAAGTGGTCTTCTCGAAGATAAAAAAAAAACAAATTAATAATCACAACGGCAAAGCAATATCCAAACAAATATATTTTGAATCTAAGACTTGAATTTTCTAAACCCTTAGTCACTCAACTAAAATGACTGCCTGCTCTTTTACCTATTTTGCTACATGCTGGGTAATGACATGAGCTTCTCTGCATGTTGTGACACAAAGGAGATCTCTGCAGCTCTAAATCAGGGCTGAGCTCGCAGCAGCATTCATGTGAAAACTCTTGTACAAGCCCATCGGAGAGATGGGAGACGAGGGGAGCTCCTCGGGCTCTGCCGGCCACCGCTGAATAGACTCTTCTAGCTCACAAAGGGGGACTTGTCTGCTAAGGTGCTTAGAAAGCCACTCAGATCGTTGATATGCAAGGCGACGGGGCAGCATGCAGCTTGCCTGCTTTACAGTTAATTAAGCCACCCACTCATTAGGCAGGATGCCCCCCTTTCTGAACTTTGGCACCATCATTTCTGCTCAACACTTGAATGTTTCATAGGGAGTCCAAATAGGCACAGGTTGGCGCACACGTGAATTATAACTATACATTCAGCCCAAGTGTTTTGTTTCTGAACTGCAGGAGGTGTACACTCATTACCCAAATTCCCTCATCTGAAAGGAATGTCTTCTTTTCTTTTTGCACTCTTGATTTCGTCTCCTTCCTTCCTCCTCTTGACCTAACCCTTCCCTAGTGTGAACACAGATGAGTACAGCTCCCGTGTTTAATGTTTCACCCACACACTCTACTGTATGCACGAAGACAAGGAGAGCAGGTTCATCAAACGGGACAGACTCCCCAGTGGCTTGCCAGAACTCTAATTATGGATTCATCTCAGACAGAGCAAATCAATATGGTCGTCCTGAATCTGCGCTCAAGTTTGTCCTTCCATTTATGTTGGAAGGTGGCGGCACCATGCTTGAAGTCACAAGTAGTGTAAGCGGGGAGAATCTCAACCTTTAAGCCCTTTGGCACAAATATCTGTCGACTGCGACACACTAGCGGCTGTGTTCTCTATTTTCATGCAACCTCGGTGCTTCTGGGGAGTGGCGGTTATGAAGCGGGAGGGTGACGAGAGAAGTCCACACCGTGAAACCAGTGGGGGCTTTCTGTAACACTCAACAGCCTCCATTTGCTGTTCTCTGGAGTTGGAAGACTGTAACAGTAGCTCTCGGGCTAATGTACTGCTGGGTATTCAGGGGTCAGAGGGGTGTGGTGGGTGTTAGACCACAATACAGAAAGCCACCCACTTCACAGAGTCTCACTTTTCCAACAAGCATTTTTTTATTCGTTTGATTGACATTGGATGACCAGATTGATTTTTTGCATTAGTCATTATTTACGGTGGATTATGATTCAGATACCAGATTGGTTTCTTTCCCAGTGATCGACTCTGAAATTCTACAGCTGCAGTTACAACACGTTACCAGTCTGTCACAGTCGCAGTGTTTGCTGCATTTGCACAGCGAGGAGGCTACACTGCTGTGCGCATGCCGCCAATGCCGCTCACAACACAACTCTCCCATTATTCCTTCCTTTTTCTTCTGTTTGTTCTGGACTCCAAGTCATAGCTTCCTTTAACTGCTCGATTTGCATGTGCTAGTTCAGTGTCATATGACGCAATTGACAGTGAATTCTAAAGAACAAAAATAACATTTTGGAGTTGTGTGTTTGCTCTCTAACAGAAAAGTACTTGAGTATGACTACTACTGTAGTGTAACTTTTATATGCAATATTTGTGTATACTCGCTATGTATTTGGTACCTGAGGAGTCAAAGGGGACCTACCTGACTTAAATAAATATACATATTGTATGTATGTATTTTCCTGTTGCGGAGCTGATCCCAGGTGACTTTTGGCCAAAGGCAAACTATATCCTTAACTGGTCGCCTGCCAGTCGCAGGGCACGCACAGACACTGTCACTGAGAGCAGGAATCGATCCCACGCTGCTCGTACACAAGTCGGGCCAGTGTGCCACGACACCATCAACGACTTAGTATTGAATGTTGATGTGGCATGTATTTTTTGTACCTTTGGATTATTTTGTTGCTTTTGTAAGCCTTAAAAATGACAAAAATAATAAAGGTGTTTCTTTAAGATCATGAAAAAAAAAATAAATTCCCTGCCGTTCCCTTTCATGAGTCAAAATCCCAAATAGGTCATGACAATAAAGTCAATTTTAAAAACTAAAATCAGCGGTTAAATAAAAGGCCAAGGCCTTCTACAAAATGTCACGTCAAATGCATTTACGTCATAACCAACAAGGTTAAAACATACGCAGGGTTGTGACTCACAGGGTATTGATTACTGGATTGCAGAGATAAGATCCATAAAAGCACGTGACCACGCCACGGTGGCACTCGAATGTAATGAAATTGAATACAAGCATTGCTGCCTTGATTATAAGAATAAAAAAAAAAACATGACCATTAATCAAAATGTATTGTTCTATGGCTGATGCAGTAAATTCATTTACTGCATACCACAGTAATGTGACACACGCTTTCTGGAGAAATGGAGGGTCAGTGAAATAAAACATTATGAATTCCATGCCCAAGCTCATTTGTCACTTTTTACATATTCATCATAAAACTAATGCAATTACCAATCTCTTTGGAGCGCACATGGTTCTAAGTACCCGTCATCATTTGCGATTCCTCTCAAATGAAGAGCCCATATGAAGTGTTGGACTAGTTTGGAGGCAAGAATTCTCTAAACTAAATGCTGTCTACTGAAGTCAAAGGAATGCCTGCATTGATTTGGAATAAGGAGAAACGTTGAGCATTTCTTTCTAATCCTAATTGTATTAATGCCTAATACAAGACGGCATTTCGCCCCACTGCACTATGAGTGATGCATAAAAGCCAATTGAAGAAGAAATTTCAGCTAATGTTGCACCGTCTTATCTCCGGCTACATAATATACACACAGCCTCTCACATAAACATGTAACATTATGACAGTTGACTGATTTATTTGCTCAGGGGAGTTTAATAATCCCCCCATTCTCCTTCTTAAACTGCTGCCATGCATTATTCACGCACACCAGCAGGCTGTTTCCTGCTGATGTGAAAGTCCTTGAACATGTGTATTGGACTCCTGTGCAGGACTTTAGCTTGAAGGGGAATTATAGGATGTGGGTGGGTGTCATTCAGTCATGTAATGTGTCATTTGTCTGCAGCTTTTTATGAATTCTACCCTCAAACAATGAGAGCATCGGGGATTGAGGACAATGACATGCCACTCATTCGAGTCGCAGATGCTCAAATATTTCTGATGAAATTCTGTTACAGTCATGCGACTTGTTACAATGCGCAAGTAAAGCAACGATGTAGCCATTTAAAAAAGAAAAATCAGCTTTAAATGGCACTATTTGTCTGCGACAGCCCCCCGAAGCGCTCTCTGTGTCTGAAATCAGAAATAGCTTTTACTGTCACCATCAACCACTCCATCCCTTAATCTCTTCAAGGAGATCCATTACCATATTAATAATGAGTTGCGAACCAGTCATAGATTAAATCCAGCAATAAAGCAGCCTACAAGGCATGCACTCACACTGAGTCATTTTAATGATAGGGGCATAATTAGAACTGCATTCGTCAGAACTGACGGACTCCCTCAAACTCACTGTCCTCCGTCTCCTATGCGTAAAATGACCGCCTGTCGTGAGGTCACAGGCCACTGATGTTGGACAAGAAACATGGCTCACAATTTTTGTTGGAGTTCATCCCAATGATTTTTTTTGATGCTGTTGAGGTCAGGAATCTGTCAGTCAAGTTGGTCCAAACCAAACTCATGCACGCATGCGTTTAGGGACTGTGCTTTGTACACTGGGGTACGGTCACGCTTAAACAGGGAAGGGCCTTTCCCAAACATTTCCCTTGCAGTTTGCTTGCAGTGTTAAAGGGCTTACAAGAAAGGATTTTTTTACAGCACCGCTTTTTTTTTTTTTTAAACAAAGCATCTTGTCCAAATATTGCTACGTCTCATATTGAAGGTTTGTCATAATATCTTAAATACTATTTTCACTGACAGGCACACGTGTGCTTGGCATAAAAAGTGTTGCATCTTCATTCAATCAAGAATCAAGTGTTCAGTCCCACAACGGCGCAAACTCCCATTTCTAACAGGGCCAATACGAAAATCCGAAAGAAGGTAAACTCCATCCACGCACGCAGTTGGACTGCTCTTTACGCTGGGCATGAAACTGGGATCCTCTGAGATGGGTACTTATTAAATACTTTTCAGTCTTGCTCAATTAAACATGCAAATAGATTTTTCGGCACTCACCCAAGGCGCATAACAAATCAATTTGTCCTGCCCGACATTAAACAAAGGCACCAAAATGCGCTGTTACCGAATGCAGATCCCTGTGCTGAAACACGTTTTGATCTGTGATTCTTACAGTAGGAGTTATCATTACACTTTAATCCCCAAGATTTGTGTTGGCATGTCACACACTGTGTTGCTATTGTGCTCAATCGATTGTTTCGTGCAACTATGAGTGACACAGCAGTTGGCATCTAATGTGAGTGAAAGCACCGAAGAACGGGTGAGAAACCATGTTTGTTTTCCTTGTTGCCGTAGCACAGAGAGCTGTGTATATTTTTGGATTCGTATACAAGAGAGAATCTGTGTTTTGTTGAGAATGTGTGAGAGTGGGATCCTTTGTTTTCTTCATTCCAACAAGACACATATGCAGACATGCTTGATTGGAGAAATTCAACAAATGTGGGGCCTTTTGCCATCTGTATCCAACAAATGATTTTGTTGCGTGACATATGAAGGTATTCAGGACAGGCAGGGCAAAAAAAAAATAAGCAGTGTTCACACACACACCACATCTTTAATGCTGCGAAACAAAGAAAAGTCATTTAAAAGCCCACACACTGTTGATTTTCTGTGCAGATTGATAAAAGTGAATGAAGGCGATTATCACCGAAGGGATAATAGCATGTGGCTGCATGAGACTGATTGGAGCATTGTAATAGACTAATCAGCTATGGGTTTATATATGTCAAAAGACAAATGTTGCTTTTGTACATATCAACATTCCTCTTTAGCAAGCTTGAAATTCGTGAGATGGATGCTATTAAAATCAGCATCTTGCTTGAGGATAGAAATTGAATCCCCGAAAGGCACCACTGCTGAGTAATTTGACAATATATTTGTATAATATAAACAACTTTCCAGTTTATGCTTTAAAAAAAAGCACAGACAATGGCATTCAAACAGTAATTCAATTATTCAACATAAAATATTGGAACAGATATTCTCCAAGGAAGTCAATATTCAATTGCCAGTACATTCTTTTCATCACGATTGGTCAGCTAATTCCTAAAGTCAAGGTTCACATTGTTCACATAGTTCCAGGCTTTTGCCGATATCCCACAGCCATACACTGGAGATGGCCCGCTCTCAGGTCATCTTGAATTTCCGTATGGAATTTAAATTATTGCCTGGCAACTGACCATGAACAAACATCCAAATATGCCTTTGAGACCATGTCTAAGGTGGTCGCCACTGGCATGTCAAATGCATCATTACTCTGTCAAGTAGCTAACATGCGCAGCCAGCCTGCCTTGTAAAACTTCAGGAGGTTCGGGTTACAGCCAGGTCAACTAGAGAAAGATAAATGGAGTCAGGATTGGGTTCAGTTGGGTTGAAGTAAATTTTTAGTCAGGAGTTGAGGTTTGGATTAGCTAGGTCATAAAATATCTGGAGCCAGAAAAGATCAATTCTCACTAATCCCCTTCTCCACTCCCATTTTGGCTGCTTGACAAACGAAAGGACCAATTAGTTTCTTTTGAGGCGTTTGCGTTATAATTTCCAGGCATGTAGATGAAATATGTCAAAAGTTTGTATTGCCAAGCTTGTAAATATTTGATGGTGTGGCTACCACACCACCAATTCACAATTGGGTATGTCTTGTTGACAATACACATGGCTTCAAAATGTTTTTGGAAAGCAAATTGAAAAAAATAAATAAATGAAAAATTTTAATCTGCATGTCAGTGGCATGTTTAAAATATGATTAACTGATCAAAATGTTCCCATCTTAGAAGTTGACATCTCAGAATTATGTCAGTTTACCACATTTGAATTGTAGCTGACCAATGTTCAGGTTCCAATTAAATAAATTCAAAGTTCTTTTTTTTTCAGGGTAAAGACAATGAAAAAAGTGCAATGTAAGTGACAGCCCATTTACCATTTACATAATAAAAATGCATAAAAGCTACATGATAGCTTCAATTAATATGATCAAAAAGAAATCAAATTAGAGGTACAGTTAAGGCCACTGGACATGATCAAATTTGCTTTCACTTTTCATAATGAGCAAGTGTAACAACTGACAAATAAAATATAAACTTAATATGATTCCTTGGTATTGTTTTTTTTACACATCAGCAAGTAGGGAGCAGAAGTGGAAATTACATCAGTTTATTCCATTCTAATCACGTGCAACCAATGTACATGTTCAAATTCAAAATAAAAGTAAATTCAACAGACTTTTTTTTCAGTGAATAATCACCACCGGAACAAATTCTTCATTAAAAGACTTTATTGGCATGGTTGTAGAAAGTCACCTGGAAAGTCCAGTTGTGTGTACAAGTGGCTGTATTTTATGGCCTCCTCTGGTGCTTTTTTCAGTGACCATTGTCAGACTTGAGGCACTCTGTGGTGAGCACAGGGAGGCAGGTAAGCCAATTTGTGCGCAGCTCTCATTAACCACCCCCTGATGCTCAGTGTGAGAGGGAGAAATGATGAAGTGGCGGGGGTTGGGGGACCTGCGGTCTAAACAAACAAGGAATAGGGAGGAACATTGAGAAAGACGCCTCAAATAAAGATGATTTTGTTTGGAAGAAATTGTCAGAGATGCCATTTTTTTCCTCACCTCCAGGAGGAGCAAAGGGCATAAGAAATAAAATCAGATCAAATACAAAGTGGGCATGGCAAATGCCTTTCAGTTAGTATGGCTGTGTGTGTGCAAGCGCAAAGCCCATATGCATCCCCGTCCATCTGTACGTCTTTTTTGAGGGGCATAATTGAGTGGTGGAGGACACGACTCCGCACCACAGGGAGCGAGCTGCAGTCGTTGAGAAATGAACAGTCAACCTCAGTCAGTGCATCTCACCCTCAGAACAATGAACGGGTAGGGTAGAGAGGTGCCGGAAAATTGTGAGGGACAATCACAGGATGGAGTGAGGCATGACAAACCACACTGGGATGAACGTCTTCAGTAGCCACACTGTGAGATGAAGGGATGGGATAAAGAATGCTGGGAAGGAGAAGAGGAGAATTTATTAACCCTTTATTAACACGAAAGGCAATATTTAAGGGAACATTTTAAAGAACAGAACGGAGAAACATTCTATTATTGAAATTCACAAAAATGTATTAAGTGCCTAGCTCTAAAAATGTATGGCTAAGCAGGACTTTTAAAAATTGTGACATGTGGCTTGGATCATCAAATCACAAGATGTCACGAAAGAAGTGCCGCCTCTCTGAGTGAAAATACAATCGATGCTTTTACTAAGTGGAGGCTTGGATGTTTTGATTTAGTTTGACGCAGAGAGTGAGAGAATCATATGAATCTGTGTGTCATCAATATAAAATGGCTCGTACTTATTCACATTACAGATTTAAAACAAAATTCTGCCGTATGCTTAGGGCACGAGGGATTACCAAGTTACCATTGTGCAGAGAACAGAGAGAATTCAAGTAAAGCTATGTTGCTGTCATTTGAATTTCATATCTTAGCCACCCACCCAAACTATGTTTGATTTACGGTGTAATTGCAGTCACTCGCTTCACAGTAATTCCCAGCAATTGGAGTTCATGAATAATCTACTATTAGATCCAAATTGTGTGCAAATCCTCAAACAACATGATCTGCCCACAATAATCAAAGAGGCGCCTGGGCGTTATAATATTAGCGTTTTGACGGATCAAAAGCACACCCACATATTAACTTGCCGGGTGGCTCTGTGGAAAAATAAAGTTAATAATGACATGGTTCCGTCCATTAAAATCTGAACAAGATAAAAAGAGAGCAGTGAATGAATCAAACAAATCTATTAGATTTTTACTGCTGCTTTTTTTCTGTGATCACTTGATAAAGCCCAACAATAAATCCCACATTGATATGATGAAGTATTTCAATGCTTGTGATACGCCAGCAGATTATCTATGTCAAGGTTTATTGCTTTTTCATTTTTAGGGGCCTTGTAAAAACGGCATTGTTACACGAGCACTGATTTATATGTTGGTCTCTAAGCTTTTACGGTGAACATGCCCATTTGTAGGTACGTACACAATAATACAAACAGATTCCCAGAAGGCACAATTCGTGGCAGAAGGAAGGTGTGATATGTACTTTTTTTTTTATCCATTTCCATAGAGTAAATAAACGAACAAATAGACAATCTTATCACATTGAGCAGAATGTGCCTCTGTTCAACAAGAAACAACACCAGAGTGACACGCCAAAAGAATCCACTCTAATCTGGTTAGGCTGCAGTCTTGCCCAAAAATGAACAACTAAACAGAACATTGATCTTGTTCTTTTGTTTTCATCACCATTTTTTTTAGAAAATGGGACCAGATCAGACCACCCTGGCTTTGGTTTTCCTGTAAAGAGCCAAGTTCGGTTTCAAAAGAAGCGCACCCAGAAAACCCTCTGCTGCATTCGGTCCTTTATCACTAAAAACCTACTGGGGCTCTGCTGAGACACTCTGCTATTCTCCTTCCGCCAGCCAACCATGAATATTAATTGTTTTGACTAAGCAAGGGCCAATCTCTTCACCATAAAAGACTTGATGTTGTTCATTACTGTCGTAGGGTTGTCATCATTACAGAGGCATGTCCTGATTGTATGCTTGCGGGTGTGGGGGTGTGTGTGTGTGTGTGTGTAGGGGTGTGTGTGCTCAGTGTACGTTTATATCCAAATATGCTTCATTGTACAAAACATGATCCTCACGGCTAACACAATCAATCAATCAATGAAGAGAGAATGCATTGTGCTAAAAAAAAAGTGTTGCATCGATAATTGAGTCTGTACATTCAACAACCCCCTCCCCAGACCAATGAATGTTCACCAATCAAACATCCTTTCACCCTGTCCATAGTACCAAACTGAACATCATCAAAAAAATAAGAGGCAGTGATGTCCACACTTGTCGCTCAATTATGATGACACACAAAAAAAAATGTGACAAACACGTGCAACCATTGGAAAAAAAAAAATAATCGCCGGTCTTCTGTGATGTTCATCAGTTGTTTAAATTTGTGGGAAAAAAATCTGATTACAGACATGACACAGAACTAAAGCAAAAGCAATTAGTGAAAGATGAACCTGATTATCATTAAGTTCATGCCTCTGAGACTGACAACTGTTATAAAGGCCAGATATAGTGCTACAAAATACTAGGATTGTGTTGAAGTTATCTTTTGTTGTTGTTGTCTTTTCATGATTCCAAAATGTTCCATCTTCTGCGTCTAAACAAATAACTGTTACTGGCTCCTACATTTTTTTCTTGATTTCTTTCAGTGTTTTTAAAAGCCAGAAAGTTGCCATATGAAAGCATTTCAGTTTTGTGTCATGTTTGTGATCTGTTTTTGTTCTACAAATTTAAACAACTAATGAACATTCTTCTCTGGGAAAATCACATTGTCACTTGTGCCATCTTCTCAAGCTAATATTGAAGACTTGAACCTCGTTTGATATGCTGTCATAACAATTAAAAAAATATATTTTTATTGTATAGCACCAAATGTATTACTCATAGTAAATAACGTCCTTCAATCGTTTCCCCAGGCCTTAAAAATTGCAGTAATAAAACCACTTCTAAAAAAAAAAGCGTCGACAATAAGGAACTACAGGCCCAAATCAACTCTTCAATTTTTGGGAAAAAAACATTTCAAAGGGCTGTTTTTCACACTTTTATGATGCAAAACAATTTATTTAATGAATTTCAGTTTCTGAATGATACCTTCAAAAACACCATTTTGGTAGATCTTAGTGCTGCATTTGACACCGATAACAAGATACTGCCCGATAGGCTAGAACAGTAAGTGGGACTTAGTGGCACTCCGTTAAATAGGTTCAAAATCGGGACTACTTTGACTTTTAATGTTTTATGTAAAGCACTGAATTGTGTTGTACACAAAATGTGCTATACAAATAAACTTGCCTTGCCTTGCCTCTGAGACAGTTCATTCCATATTTTTTGCAAGGGGGTACTTGCACTGATTTGTGACTATTTTTTTTTCTTTGCTCTTATTTCTGTCCTTTACAGTCAACACGCTAGCGCACTAACTCCTTCACTTCCCTTCCCATCCCATCCCATAAATATGCAACAAGAGACAGCAGTGAGTGGGAATAATGTGGCCACATTCACCCCTTTAAAAACATCGCACATGGACGAATCAATCAGTAACACCATCCCTCAAGTTGCTTTCATTTCCATTAAGGCAACATACTGTATCTTTCCTCTCTCTGTGCTGATTAACCCGAGACCAAATGTCATCCAGGGCTGCTGAAACACTTTTCACTAAACACACAATAGGTCCATCACCAGGCTTTCTGCTCCTGCCATTAACTTTATTCTAAGACCCTTGTTTAATACTGAAAACAGAGCAAGTAATTTGGAGCACAGTGGTGCCATTTCTATAGCCACAGCTGAATAGCGTAATGTGGAATCTGTGACGGGGCTGGTAAGTGACGCTCCATTGAGCTGCCACAAACAACACGAGAGCGAAATGAACCACTGAGGCGGAAGACAGGGTGATATTTTCGCTCCCCCCCCCCCAAAAAAAGACAAAAAAAAGAACAAAATGGATGAGCACTGTAGCGGGAAAGTAACTGCCTCTTAATGCTCACTGTTTCCATTTAGTGGAAAATCAGGGTGTAATTTTGTAATTTCAGTTATTTATGTACCTCTACATGATATGTTGAAGAAGAAATCCACGAGCAGCGAAGCTCATAGTTAAGTGTATTAAAAGAAAAATAGAAATCAAAAATTATGACAAACCTCACCAAAAGAGAAAAAGATTTTACATCCTTTTTGCTGAGGTAATGTTTAATTTAATCTAATTGTTAAATTCTATATTTAATTATTTTTGTAATAAGCTTGACTGGAGACTCTAAACTTTAAAATTTAAATTTAAAACTTTTAAATTAATTCCCGGATTTGTTTTCCCCTATTTACACAATATCAATACATTTTGATGATTATGTTGCAGGTTATGTAGGTTTATTTATTTGGCATTGTTTTAGATTGTTAAACTGTAAGTGTATTTGAGTGAGTTATTGAATGCCAATATAATAAAAGTCAACACAAATCATGATATGTGAATATCCACGGGCCGCTTTCTCCAGGATAATTCGGGCCCTCTGGGTCAAAAAGGTTAAGACTCCCTGGTTTAAAGCATTCATCCATGTTTTGTATAACTTCTTGTATGTTTCGAGTCACAGGGAGCTGGAGCCTATACCAGCTGAAGCAGGGCAAAAGTAGCACTACACACTGATTGCCAATAAGTTATTGAGACAGACAATCTTTTACAGTCACATTTGTCCTGTCACTGAGTAACAATGAACCACTTTAACCTCTGTGACTATGGTTCATATCAAGAAACTTAAAGAGAAAAAAAATCTCACAGTTTTATTTAAAGACATTCTACGCTATTTTAGTGCCTGTGAGTATGTGGGGTTACTGCTGCTCGCTGAACCTCAAATGTTTCATTTTTATTTGGTGCTCAAACCTCATCTCATCAAGAAAGGCCAAAATTTGACTTGTGAAGCCGGACGAGATCTAACAAAGTTAGGCAGACAGAAATCCTCTGTTTTCCCAAGATCCTGCGACTCCTCATATACATACATCAAAGATGCAGCTCTCTTTCTAGCCCAGACCAACGCAACTGGTTCAAGATTCCACAAACAGATTCAAAAGGCTCAAATTGCGTTGTCTCAAAATTGTAGACCACTCTTGCATTTGATCTTAACGCTTTCTCTTCTGTTGACATTTTTAAATCAGAGTTAAAACACATTTATTTAGACAGTCAATTCAGTAGGACGAGTGATTTGATTTATTTTTCTTGTGTTTACTGTCTAGTCGTTTTCACTGTATTTTACCCATCAAAAGCACTTTGTGAGGCCTCTCTTTGAATAGTGCTGTATAAATTAATTTCTTACAGATTGGATTGCGGTGATAGCTGATGTATTGTTTATGATCCTGCAGTCAACCTTTCACCAGTGCAGCAAGGTGCTGCATTAGGAAACAACAGAGACTGGACTCCGTGCTCCAAACCTGTCCCCAGAGGATTTTAATCAGGGGCCTTCCAGGTCCTCATCACAGAAAGGTTGCCAAGAACCTGGGAATATGGCCCATTGGTTACATGAGGTCAGCGATCTATACTTGCCAGTCAAGTTCTTCCACACCGATTTCCAATTTTACCTTCACAGATCTGCTTTGTGGACTATGACAGAGTGACAGTACTGTAGGTATGCAAAAGAGCCATCCCACAAAATTGGTTGCATAGAATTGTTCATAAGGTGAATAAATTACCATAAAGTATTGTATGAATTATCCAGGATGTGTGCAAACGTGTAAAATATTTTCAATAATAATAATAAACCTTATTTCATTTTAATTAGTAATGTATTGACATGCCTTTCATTACATATCAAATCTGATCTGCAATAGCGATTAGGGATGGAAGAATATTATAAGAATAGTATTGATAGATGGCAATAAATATCTACGTGAAATGTTCTTGCTGTGCAGTGGAGTTATTAAAGGTGGATTCAGTCAGGTAAGTCCCCAGTTCCAAATGCACAACCCTCCACTGTCTCTTGCCCTGTTATTGTTGCGGCTCTATCGGTTCTTTTGCTACCATTTGAATGCAAGACAGACAGAAAATAGAATAAAGTGATCTCCTAGGTGGTGGAGAAATAAGACAAAAGGGATGTCTGTGACCTGGAAGACAGGCTATTGCATCTCCACGGGACCTTACTGAAAAAAATAAACAAAAGATATAGAAAATCCTCATGTACTGACTAGAGCAGATCTGATGTGCCTTGGAACGTAAACATGTAGATGTGAGAGGGGAGAAAAAGAAACCATTCCTTCTTGTCTAACTTCCACACTGTGCATGTGACTCTTAATCCATAACCTCTTTCGAGTCAGGTCACATGGATCCCCCCTACCTCTGCAATCTCGGGTGATCTTGCCCACACACACACACACACACCACCGTGCTTTCCTTCCCACAGAGCGGATCATCCACCTCAACAACAACAATAACAACAGTGATATTTACAGCCCGGTCCCTTGGGGAGGCCAGGTTTCTTGTCACGAATCGCACGCTGTGCGCACTCCTATTATCATGGACTTCAACAGGAAGCACAAGGTCCGTCTGAGTCTTGCATCCGAGGCTCAGGAATCTGGGAGTTGTCAGGGATCCGTAACAGAGACCTGGCCTTTGACGTCAGCAGGTTAGTAAATTAGACAAGGGTGAATGAAGATTTGCAGACGTTTCCAAAGACCTCAGACATTCTTGTTTATAAGAAGGATTTGGGTGCTTTATCTTGTCATCACTGAGAATGTGCTTGATAGATGGGAAGTAAAGAAAAATAGAATCATTCATTGTCTTATTCTTATCTTGTCATCTATTGTTGAATCTGTGGACATTTCCTGCTTCCAGGATTCCAAGTAGTGTGCCCATTTTTAACTGTGACATTAGGGGCCTTTTTTTTTTTTTTTACAGCAATGGTCTTGATCCCCAAACCCCTGTGTCCAACGTCAGCTGTGCGACCCGCTCAGCCACATGGAAG
The DNA here is from genome assembly GCF_059441095.1 of Idiotropiscis lumnitzeri. Classification (NCBI taxonomy): domain Eukaryota; kingdom Metazoa; phylum Chordata; class Actinopteri; order Syngnathiformes; family Syngnathidae; genus Idiotropiscis; species Idiotropiscis lumnitzeri. Next base: position 13,978,317 of record NC_142396.1, on the reverse strand, counting down.
GCTGTCGTTCCTTGGCAGTCAAGCTTTCAAAGGAGTGTTTAAGGTTTCAAAGGTGCTTAGAAAAAGGGTGCGATTTTTGACAGCTGTCTCAAAATTCTGTAGAAAAATTCAGCTGTCAGGATGCGCAACTTTGACTTTTAAAGCAGTCAGGGATTCATAGGAGGGTTTGACTTCCATGCGTGGTCCTGATTTGTGATAAAAATGAGGAAAAATTCAATTATAAGAATAGGTGACATCAGGTTTAAAAACAGTCTTATTTTCAAAGGAGGGTTTAAATGGTGAGTTCACCTTCCAAAGCTGTGTGCCCGTTTTAACAGCGGCTATACAATTGATTCAAAAACTTTATTTCGGAGATAGTCCAACGCAGGACTTGATCCCAAAACCAAAGTTGGAGCTGGAGTTCCTTATCCGTTAGGCATTCAAAGGAGCATTTAAGCTTTCGAGAGCCATCTCCAAGTGTTAAAAAGATGAGTTTGGCTTCCACGCATTGTGCCCGTATTTAACAATGGCTGTAGAATTGAGTAAAAAATAAATAAATAAATAAATCACTTCTTGGAACGTCTCAGCACAAGACTCCTGCCTCCAAAGTCAGGTATGCCAACCAATGAGCCAGTGAAAACTAGCTGCTCCTACAGTCAGTGGAATCAAATGTCAAGGTTTGTGACCTCAGGTTTTAAAATAGTCCGTTTCAAAGTAGGTTTTAATTTGTGCGTTGAGCTTTCAAGCAGGACCCATTTTTTTTATCAGTGGATACAAAATTGAGTCAAAAACATAATTCCGAGGATTGTCCCATCACAGGACTTGATCTCAGGGACCCCTGTGGTGTCACCCATTGATCCACATACACAGCTGCATGTACTAATCAGGGCTTTCAAAGGCGCATTTATGGTTTCAAAGGAATCGAGGTGGTTAGGATTTTTGACAGCTTTCCCAAAACAGTTATAAAAAAAATATCCGCTGTGAGGATTTTGACCTCGGCTTTTAAAGCAGTCAGGGATTCAAAGGCGGGTTTGCCTTCCACACAGGGTCCTGATTTTTAACACCGGTTATAAAATTGAGTAAAAATTTTAATGCTGTGATCAAGGTTATTTTAGTAAAAGAAAACTAATGAAATAACTAAAACTAAAATGGGAAAAACATTTTAATTAATGAAATAAAATAAAAACTAAAAGGATTTAGAAAAACGATAACTAACTGATTTTACGTCTACAAAATAACTAAAACTAACTATAATTGCAATTAATTTAATACACAAGCCTTTCGATATTAACAGCACGACCGTTTTCCAAAAGAACAGTCATCTGGGAGTTGTAGCCCTTTTAAAGTTTGTCACACAGAAGCGATGTCATCAAGCAGCAGCTTATAAAAAAATAAAAAAAAGATCCACCAAATGATGTTGTTCCTCCGAGACAAGTTAGCGTGTGGCTTTGGTCGGAATGGCTCGCCTGCTCTTGATATTTAACTCAGCCTGAGCTGCAACGCTAGGGAGGAAGTGCGTTTCCTTTTGTCTTCATACATGAAAAAAATAAAAACAGAAAAAATGAATAAATAGAAAATGGCACACTGTACAAATAGTTTTAAGACTTCTCACCAGGAATTCAACCCACCATTCAATTTTAGAAGTTGGCAAATTGGCAAACAAGGCATCCTTGCTTTATTTTAATTAGGGCACATGTATGCCTGCATCTAATTATATAAGTGGTAGTCTTTGGACTGTCAAAAACGTAAACTGTAACCAGTATTATCAAAATGTTTTGAAATAATATTTTTGTAGAATTTCCAATGCACAATACTTACCATGTTGTTTTTTTTTTCATCTTTAAAACGCGTAAAAGACTTCTAAAAATGAAAACTGATACTAGAATTGACTAAAACTAAACTAAAACAGTTTTTGAAAAAAAAATGAAAGTCATAAGAACTAACAAACCCACCCTGACAATTAATTTAAGCAAATTAACGAAAAACAAAAGTATAATAACCCTGCTAAGGGTAAGTAACTTGAGCAATGTGTTTTGATCTGAGATGATGTGCTAAAGATGTGCTAATATTTGGAATTTGGCTTTGCAAAGTAAACAAATGATTTTGAAGTAAATTGAGCTAACTGTGTTAAAACACAACGCTTCAATTTTGACAGCCCTAATATATATATATATATATATTCTTACTGGATGCCATGCTGATTCTCATCAGACCAGTGTGGCGTCAGTCAATAATCTACGTGGCGGCGAGGTCAGCTAATGACAATACATGTCACGCTGCACATGGAAAGCAGCAAGTCAACAAAACTGCCCTCTCAGCAAACCTGTTCAGGGTCCACTATCGTGTGTGTGCGTGTGCGTGTGTGTGCGTGTGTGGGGGTGCGCTCGCACGTGTGGGACTGTGTTGCTCTATGATGCACAGTCCTTTGGCGTGCTACACAAAGCGGCAGACTCTTCTCAGAACCTCACCCTCTATGAGCTGTAATCATTTTCGAAGCTGTAAATGCCAGCAGCTCCACCCTCTAAAGCACATTCTGCAAACACATTCAACACAAGCACAAAACCAGTCAGTCTACTCTCTATTGTATTATGTACGACTATCATGGTTTTTACATTTACAAATATCTTCAATGCCAAAAGCTTAGAATGTTCTGTGCTGTGTTCTGTCCATTACAGTTCTTGAAAACCAGAATCACCCTCAACCTGTTATCTGGGGTCGGAATGCTTCAGTAGTGAAGCCCAGACTTCCCTCTCACCAGCCACTTCATCCAGCTTTTCTGGGGACATAGCCTCTCCAGCGTGTCATGGGTCATCCCCGGGGGCCCCCTCACCAGGGAGGATTCCGAGAGGCATCCTAATTCAGATTCCCGAGGCACCTCATCTGGCTCCTCTCAATGTGGAGCAGCAGCAGCTCAACTCTCAGCCCCTTCCGGATCCCTGAGCAGCTTCTCCATCTCTAAGGGAGAGCCCAAACACAGGAGGAAGCTCATTTTCATGACTTTTATCAGGGAAATTGTTCTGTTCGGTCATGACCTACATCTCTTGGCCATAGGTGAAGGTGAGGGTGTAGTGAAAAACAGAAAAGTGCATGTGAATGGAAATGTGAATTTGAAGGACTCAACGTTTGAATGTCTTTCTTTTTCAAGCAGATGATGGAGCGGGAAGATATACATGTGCGAACACCCACACAAGATTTATGTCTTTGATAGAGAAACATTCTCAATTTCTAAGTTGAAAGGTTCCATCCTACCATTTTTTTCATTATCTATTATAATCTTTGCAACATAATTAGAGTTGGAAATGGCCAGAATCCCTTTTTTTCAAAAGCTATTTTTGTTAGTCAGAGAAAAAAGAAATTCAAGATGTAAATAAACATTGCTCTGTTTGGGGTGCTGTTGTCCATAAATTGGTATGGAAAACATCTTTACTCTAATTGGTAACTGCCAAAAGTGGGTGTGTTGTGGCCACCATGTCTCTTCATTGTGTTGGCTCCATTGAAATTAAGCGGGCCGTTGGCGGAATTGTTTCTGGCCGTCGGCCCGATCGCTTTGGAGGAAAAATTGGCCTCCTATTTATTTATGTGTCGACCTTCATGGTGACACCCAGCAACCACATGGCCACTTAGTGAACACTGAGGTGGACAGTCCAACTCAACGCCACGGTCCATGGCCTCTTTCTTTTTTTTTCATCCTGAACAAAATGATCCTAAACACAGCACGTGTTTAGGAGTTTCTCCCAAAATAAAGTGAAGCGGGCTATTTCTTCAACTCTTCTGAGATTGGCAGCTGACGCAAAGTGTTGACTTTGCAAAAAGCAGACACGTTATCACCATCAGCCATTTTTACGCCGTTGGGTGTGTGTCGCAATCATAAAGTGGGCAGGTATTTTAATAATGAGTCGCGTCTACACTGCAGCAACGCCAAATTCAAACCCACTTCTTTTTCAAGCCATTGATTTTCTATTGTAATCAAAAGTTGAGGTCAAACTTAAAACCATGTCATAGATTCATTTTAAATTATTATAATGCTAATGTATGAATGAAACTGTAAAAAAATGGTGCAATCGTGTTTTTTTTTTTTTATTGAAAATTGTCTCTGGTCGAGGCAGTAAAAATGTATTACTAGGATCACTACGATTTGTCGTCTATAAATAAATTATGTATAGATTTTTTTTGACTCATTTGTAGATTGATTTCACCCATGGTGACAACATAATAAACACAAAAATTAAAACATTAACTTGTGTTGCACTTTTCCAGATTCATGATTAAAATTTTGATGATAATATGATAATGACACAACCATGCAAGTTTCTCCATAAGCAAAAGTGCTGCAGTGTGGTTTGCCCCCACAGCTTCACAATCAGCTGCCAACATGTAACAGTTATTTAGCTACCAATGTGTTGTTTACTTGTGATTTACTGCCACCTGAATCTTGATCGGCAACCTTGGTACTGTGTATCTCTTGACGAGAAGAAGTGCAGGAATAGGTTCAAGCTTTCTTTTGCATAACTCATAATATAGATGCATATTGGCCTCTTGTGTTGATTAAGTTATCTTGTTGTAGTTGTTCCAGTACACCTCTGTCACTTTGTCACCAGGTGGTTCGGGTTTCAACACAGCACAATTTCAGGAAAACAATCGACCTGCCCAAATGCTTTGAATTCGATCTGTTGTTTTGGAAAAAGTGGAAAAAGAGAATTAGCATCACTGAGTTCCTCACTGACATTCCTCAACAATCTGGACATTACATTGAGGGGTTTTATCACCAGCGAGTAGTCAGCAGTCACTCTGCAGAGGCATCAAGCTGCATCTTTCTGATGCTGTAGGTGTCTTATCTGCCCTCTTTCGCAAAGTCAAGGGTCTCTTTTTTCTGAAGGCTAAACTATATAATGTAATTCTTGCACTAAAACTAGAAGCCAACAACGTCCTTGGAAAGCATGAATGATGGCCTCTGATTTTGAACCATATAATCAAATAGAAAATAATTTCCAGTGTTCAACTGTTAAAGTCCTGAATAACTGTAGTTTTTACAAAACGTTTTGAGATTCTTAACTGATACCATTCGTGATGATTTGGTTTGGATGACTTTGGAGCCTGGTTTGCACGGATGAAAACAAACAAAAAAAACCCTACAGTTCATGCATGTCAAGATGCTGATTGTCTTGATCAAATTATGCTGATCTAAAACACATAAGCTAGTGAAATGAGTAACGATAGCACGTACGAAGCGCACCAGCATCCTCCCCCGCTCTTCAGACTCTGTGGCCAGCACCCATCGGACGGTCTGTAAAAGTTATGGAGTTGTATGAACTAGTCTACAGTGGAAAATAGACTGGGGACCAAAGCTCAATAAGACACAAAAGACCTTTCCTTTTCCAGTGCTTGGTATTACAATACCAGTAAATTGGCATGATATCAATACAAACCATGATTTACTAGAAAAGTCCACACATTGATTTTGACATAACACTGCCCTGACAAGACCACCGAAGCAGAAAACTGTAAGATTTCACATTTCAAACGAAACTGGTTTCATCTTGCCTCCCCTTAACATTTTCTAAAATGGGAATTTTTGTAACATGACATCGGCTTATTAAATACCCATGTGAAAAAATATTACTGCTGACTCCTGCAGATGCTAATGTGTGGAAATTCATTTGTATTGTAGATGCTGTCACCCCCAGACTTGCCTAGGACGGTCTGGTGGGGCTTCGCCAATCAGTCTTGAAATCTTTTCTATGCTTTTTCCTCTACAGAGTTCACCAGAGGTTCAATCCTGCCCAACAGAGCAGTGCCAAAGCCAGTAGGCCACATTCTGGGCACATGAGCTTCAAGCCCCAAGAGAAGGAAATGTTCTGTCCTCGCCTTGGGTTTTGCATGCTTATGCACAGTGTGCGTATTTTGTGTGCTTAACTGCTTTGGTGTGCAGCATTTAAAAACACGATGAGATCATCATCATTAGTGGTCTGTTTGGCTGATGCATGGAAAACTGTGAAAGTGTTGGTCACGTAAGTGGAGGAGATATTCTCGCCACTTGTGTCAAACTGACATGAAGCAGTCGTCCTGAGCCCCACAAAACTCGAGTGTTTTTGCATGAGTAAACTGCAAACCCATAGTATGAGTGACCTCACCTGAACTGTGGAATTAGAGAACGGCTGTATAAGTACATGGTGGGGGTCTCGCAGTGCACTACCACTTATAGATGTTGATTGTTTGATTACATGCAAATTATCATTTGTGCTGAAAGTTTATAACAGCAACTTCACAAACTGACAACATCTCACACGTTCCTAATTTAATCCGAACGAGCATCTTGTAAACAGTAAAATGGGAATTGCCAGGCTGTCTTGACATAAATGGGTGGTGACGTAGTCGTATACACGCTTTATATTGTCAACATCTTAGGAGAGGTCGTCTGTGCGGTTTTTATCACGGTGCTGCATTAATAAATATGTAATAAAACAATCGCAAACATTGTGCTAAATAGATGAATCGACTCCGTCTTGATAAATCACATAAAGTTTTTATCGACGGCTTTAACACAGCTGATCTGATTAACAGGGTGGAGCATGTAAACGAGGGATGAGAAAATATCACGTTACATTTTCATTCGGAATGATCAGAATGACAAAAAAAGTCTCCATGTAAAGCCAGATATAGTGTCTCTCGGAGGACAAAGGGTTGCAGTGATTGTAGAAATTCTCGAGTTATCTTTGGACCTTTTCATGTGCAGTAATTATGAATACACAACTAAATTAAAGTTTCACCTGCATTAATTGTTTCCCCTTTTTCTTTTGTTTGTGATTCTACCACAAAGGGTATCAGTGGTGGAGTGTGCTGATCACGTTACCATAAACGAAACTTACGTTGCCCTACAAAAGTCTTGCTTTGTACATACAGCATGAGCAACACAGCCATCTATCCATGCATTTTCGATACCGCTGATCCTATTCCGGGATGCGTGAAGGTGAATCCTTTCTCAGTTGACTTTGGGCAAAAGACAGACAACACTGGACTGGTTGATGAGCAAAGCAATGAATGAAATAGTACAAGGCTTTACTAATTTAGGCCGCTTGTTAAAACGGCTCATTCCTTCCAGGAGCAGGACTGAGTTCTTAAGAGTCTCCTTTGTGCCCTCCAAGACAAGACTGCACAACTGCAGCGAAGGCCAGATCTCACGCTACGCCCGATGCATGCATTTTTTAATTGGATTATTCATTTTGTTACATTTTTATGGTAACACAGGTAAAGACCAGTGTGCTTGTTTACCCTGCACTGCTCGAATTTCTCATCTGGGGATCATTCAAGGGTTGTAATATATGACCATTAGCACATGGGCTTCAGACATGTCAAGCTTTAAATGTTCTTGTCACACATGTGTAAAAAGAAGTCAAAGGCTGAATTTAATCCAATGATTTTGGTTAAAGTGAGGTCTCGTGTGGAGGCCTCGCGTGATACGTTGCAATCTCGCATGAGCAAGATGGCTTTTTGAAGCGACATCCCCAATTTGTAGCTGAAATCTGAATTTGACGTCCAAAGGGGTGTTCCGCCTCAAATGTTTCTCTCTAATCCGTGGTTTTATCTTTCAAACACCACACACACACACACGGCTGGGGAAATCAGCATCTTTGTGAACTGTCATAAGGTATGATAATGGCATATAACGACTGTGACGTCATCCTGGGTATTGTCTCAGACATTAGCAACCAATCCCTATAACCAGAAAATACATTTCACACCTGTTTTTGCCAACAGAGTAGTACGCTGGGTGATGACAAATATGACCTTTTTGCGTGAAACAGGTGGGCTGCTGCGACACATTTAACAGACAGTGGTTCTTGACAAATGATCAGACCGCATTCGATCAATCAGTAAGTACAAACCCTTTGGCAATTTGCCATTCGGTAAGATGCTGTACAGCCTTCGGTGCAGTCTCTGTTGACTGATCCTCTTGTTCCTCAAATAGAGAATAACTGCTGGTTTCAACATTGAGGCTTCCACTCTAAGTACTTAAGTACACTGTTCACTCTGCAACATGTGAACATAACAGAAAAGCAATACGCCTTTATGAGGTGCTTAAAATTCATGAATTTAAAAAAAAAAAGAAAGAAAAAAATTATAATGTGCCTGATGGTTTTGAGAGTACAGTACTTAAATAAAGCCATTAAAGGGGCTTGAATTTAATAGACATTCCCCAATCTTACCTTTAATGTCTTCTTTCTCCATTATTACACATTACAATTATTTACTGCATAAAGATTTATCTTTACTCGTGATAAAATAACATCTTGAAAATGTATTTCAAAGTTTTATTTTGCTGAATCTGTATCTTCGGGTAGGAAATGATTTTCTACAAATTTTTGCACCATCCTCACAGGCCATGGCAACTTCTCGCGTAAACTTGACAATGAACTATGAATGTTGGATGTGCCTGCATTTAGCAAAACGATAAGTAATATCGATCATGGAACCATTCTAGCAGGTAAACTGAAATGAAAAAATAATATCTTTTGAACACATCTATCAGTCTGCAGTCTTTCCCGTGGATTCAACAAGTAAAAACGCCCTTTACGGTCCTAGAAAAGCGAGCAAACTGTGATCTTTAAACTTTTTAAAGGTGCTTGAAATTGACCTTGACTGGACAAAGGGTATGATCACTTCCTTTTAACTTCACACTAACTTTCAATAAAAGGAAAGTTATTTTTTACTATCTATTAACTTGTCTAAGGAAAGTCATATTCTCACTCGAGTGGTGTAGGGAATCAAGTATTACCGCCAGCCCATCAAAAAAAAAAAAAAAGAAAAACAGTACGGATTGTGAAACTAGCAGTAAACATGTAATTGGCTGTCATGAAGCCACATGTCTAATAAAACTGAGTCTGCTGGTTTACAAGGGAAACAAGCCAGCTTTGTACCCTCAACCCCCTTCCAATGTGACTCAGGAGGTCATGCGTGTTGCTTCGTCAGTAATTTCATGTCAGAGACAAAGCCAGTGAAACATGTGAAGGCTGTGACAACTTGAACACAAATAGGAATCAACATCCCTGAAGAAGCACAGAGTGACACAGAACAGGATCCAGACAAAAAACATTTGGGAGGGAAATACACCGAGCTTGTGAAAGAAGAAATAGGAAGGAAAGTGAGTGGCTACTGAGCAATTTTCTTTGCATAAAAATTGTGCCGTAATCACTCATTGAGAAATCCAAACGCAGACCATTGCTCAATTTAATCCAAAAAGCAAGACGAGACTGGGCTGAACGAACACCAGAACTATTTCAGTGCAACAAGCAGGTTAAAGTTTAGTGTAAAGTGTGAAGGGTATTGACTGCTAAAACTGATCATTTCTGAGGCGCAAGTGCACGTATGTAAACAACAACTTTGAAACCCAATTCAATTGAATTTGGGGCGTTGTGTTAAATGTACGTAAATGAAAACAAAATTCAATGTTTTACAAATTATTTTCAATCTACATTCAACGGAATACACTATGAAGATATTTAAATTTCTTTTTCATTAAACGTTCAGTCATTTTGAATTTGATGCCTTCAATGAGTTCCATAAATTTAGAACAGGGACATGTTTACCACTGAGTTACATTACTTTTCATGTTAAGAATACTCAATTAGCGTTTGAGAAATTAGGCCACTAATTGTTGATGATTTGTACGTTATTTGTTTCCTATCCTGGCTTGATGAACAATCACAGTTGCTCAATTGTGCTGGGTGTCCAATGTCGTATTTTGCGTTTCCCACAACCCCTGTAAAAAATATGGAATCAACAAATTTCAGGGGATGTTCATTCAGTTGTTTAGATTTGTATTTTAAAAAAAAAAACAGCAACAAAAAAAAAAGCAAAACTGTAGCTGTAACTGCAACACACCATTCTTTCAACAATTTTAATTATTTAAGGGCTCATTACAACTTCAATCTAACCAGTAACACGGTTGTTTTGGCCAAAACATGACTTGTTTTACTCAGCCTCAGAGTATGAACAGGAACTCGCCGAATAAAATGTCAGTTTTCATTTTCTCAATCCTGTCTGTCCTCCCTTAACACAACCAGGATCATTTGCTTGTTAGTACAAGTTACCAACTATTTAAGAAGCGGCAATAATAAACCTTCCGACTTGTTCTATTTGCTGCGTATGTTCGGGAATGAGCAGAGGTTGAAGATTGTTTCAATTCCCTTTTTAGATTAAGCATCTGACCAATGCGTTTTCCGTGACGGTGCTTCCGACGTATAAAGGGCGTGCATGAACACAGACGAGCTCAGTTGGTATGTCTGCCAGAAACGGAGGCAATGTCTTCTCACCACCACACTCAAACGCAACAAAACTTCCAATGTATTGTTGAAAATCCAATAAAGATTGCCGATCATAAATCAGCAAAGACTCAGTCGGAATAGCACCAAGCACTGTAAAAAGAAAATAAAGCTGAAGGAGCAGGAGCATTGCCACACACACACTCGTGCAACATACGGCATCTTCAAACAACTATGACATGTATGAAGTTGTGTAATAATACAAGTATACCGTATTAATAAATAACTACAAAGTATGAACATTGCTTTTCCTCTCTGTCACAGAACTCTGGCATGTTCATTGTTTGTCATTGCATACACCCCCACACACACACCCACACACACACACATATATATATATATATATATATATATATATATATATATATATATATATATATATAAATATATATATATATATATATATATATAAATATATATATATATATATATATATATATATATATATATATATATATATATATATATATATATATATATATATCCCTCCTGGTCGATCCGAGCAGCCCTAGTCCCACACGACCAATTAGTAAATCAAGGTTCCACTGTACCTCAAAACCTTTAATATAATAGGATAAAATTAATGAGATGTCCAAGTACGATCCAAATTTAGTCTCATTTTACCTATAGTATTTAATGTGGTGGCATATGGGAGTTAGGATTTAATTTAAAGTCATAATTATCATGATGAACTCCAGGCGATAGATTGATGGATTAACCCAATGGAATTGTCAGGGGCCATCTGGCTGTCTGACCATCTTTTGTCAACCTTTCCTAATCTGTCATTCATGGAAGTAAACCTTGTAATGGAACATCAGAAATGCTCTCATTAAAATATCTGTTTGATCAATCATCATATTGAGAAAGGCTACCTTTTAAGTTCCTTAAAAATTATTTTGCAAACGTTGATAGTATTAGAGCCGCTTTAGCAAGTCCAATGCATAATAAGTCTCAGCGCTGAAAAGTAATAAGATGAATTTTCTCCTTCTCTGGATCTGCCGAAAAAAAACCCACAGTAAAATAAAGCGTGAGTAAGATATTAAAAGTCAAAGGGTGACAGCACACAGCTGTAATCATTTTTTGTATGATTGCTGCACATTATCAAGAATACCAGTGATTGACGCCTGCTCACACTCTGCTCCGCAGCACTTTTGAAAAATTACGTTAGTTGTTTGTTCTCTGTTGCTCAGTAGGTGTGAGGTCCACACGCGTAAAAATATCAGTCTTCTGATTTTGCAAATAATGAAAATATTTGAACGTAATGTCATCTGTAAAGTTAACAGAAATGTTACTTTATTAATCCCGATGGAACTTTTTACACATTACCTAGGAATATACTTTATGATCATTATAGCACAGTTAAAATTCATGACACTGTATCTACATGTATCTGAATAGATTACCAAATTCTGACCACATAGATGACACAAAAAATGTGAGTCTACCGAGAAGGTCCAGCACCAATTAACAGATGACAATTCGGTTAATTAGTTAGTGTTTTGATGCTAAATAAATGTACTGTAGGTCAGCACAAACCCTGGGTTCTCATAGAGCTAATCTGATGCCTATCCAATAGTTTACATCACCATGTAGATGGCCAGTGGTCAACAATATATGACGTGTGGCCAGGTTGTGTCACGTGCTTTACAGGAAATTATTGCACTCATTCAAAAAAAGAGACGCAAATAGCTAAACTATACACTGATGTAGGATTAGAGTTTCAGACTGAATTTGATCTGCACTAATTCATCACTCTCTTATGTCCACCCACAAGTCTCAGTCCACGTGTTTAATTTAGAGATTGGTGTGCATAATGCTGGGAGTGCAATTTAGTGTTGCTGCTAAATGACAGATTAATCACACTGCTGTGAGCCCATGTAATCCGATTCCATTCAAATTCATCATGGGCAAATCTCATGTCGTCATAGAATAGGCTTTAGTTTTAGGCAGTGTAAAGCAGACGTGAGCAAACACATACAGCATCATCCAACCAAAAAGTACAGCATGTAAAATTAGAAATAGCAAAATAAAAAAAAAAAGATTCATTAAGAGACCACAACATAAGGTACACCTGCTAATCTTTAGATTCAATTTATGTTTTGTCGCTTTCAAAATATTATTCACTTTTCATTGTTGTTTGATGATTTATTTTAAATGCACTAATTTACAAGCACATTTAATTAAGATTGCGGTTATTTATCATTGTGGCAAAAATGAAGTTTCTAATATTTTTCTTCTCATGGCTCAAAAGGGCAAGCGATATATTTGAAACACCAGTCAGTGAATAAATATTTATAAATAAAAGATAAAAGTGTATCCTTCTGAACCCCTACAAAAATGAATATATAGTTTAAGTTATACCTCTCTGAACATATCAATCAAAACTGAAATGTAACATTCTATTTAATGTGTGTGTGTGTGTTTTTTTTTTAATCAATGGAGAATAAATATCCTGGAGCGACTATTCCACTTGCTTTGTCATATGTCAGTTTTAGATAAATACAATGTTAAATAGAAATAAAGCCGTTTTACAAAGAATGGACAACTCTTTCATTGATTCTCATATTGTGCAGGTCTGAGATATTTATTCATTCATTTACCCTTATTATTATTATTTGAATGAGAACCAGTTCTGGTTTGTAATGTTGACCGATTGGTTTTCCTTGCGTCGCCCCCTCCCCTCCCTTCCCTCTCTCCATCGACTAGCTCGACGATCGACTTGCTCCCTCGCTCGCAAAGCAAACTCGCTGCGCTCAGTCAGTCCTCTGCAACTTTTGCAGACTCCTCACTCTACAGACATGTCGCACAATAGCTGAAAGTCAACCTGTCATCGTGGCTCGTCCTGGGAGCCTGCAGAGAGCAACCCACGCAAGTGGGCTCATCTGGATCGCGGTCGGAACCGCCGCTTGAAAGAAGCCCCGTACTGGATGGGAATTAGGAGGCTTTTCGTCACTCATGAACCGGGCCAGTAATGCAGGAGACGGACGCGGTGCTCTCATCTCTCGTTCAAGATGGCAGATTTTTATTGAGTTTTGAGCGGACGCCTCTATTTATTGTTTGCCATGAATAACAGAAACCCTTGCACCGATGGCCCCTGTATACGAAGGTAAGTCACGCCGTTCCCATTGAAATGGTGCGGCGGGTGCTTTGCACCCTCACGTCTGTCTTGTATTTCTGTCAAATCATTCAACAAACACGCTGTGTTTACTTTTGCATTTATTTAAAACACTCGGCTGTTATGTTCTCGCTACTTGGTACTCTCTTGCACACATTTGAAAGACGATTTGCCTTGTCAGACTATTCTGCATGTTTTTGCACAGAAGAGTCATTATTTGTGCAAACACCTGCAAAAGATCCAACATGCTCCTCGAATGAAATTTAAAAAAGGCACACACAACATTCGCTGACATTCCAAGCTCTTCTCTTTGTTGCATTTCCTATTTATGTTCAGTTGAACCGCAATGGATCTACTGTCTTGATGTTTGTATTGATTCCACTGTTTAAAAAAAAAAACATCAATTCGCTACGTCTGCAGCAATGTGCCCGAGACTAATCCAATTGGATGCTGCCCCTAATTCTCATCCGCATATTGCAATTTTAAAATTCTCTAACACTGGGACGAGTGTTGTAATTCTTGTACAGTGAACTCGACAGCCTCGATACAATCGCGCTGAAATGTGTTGTAAATGGAAACCAATGCAATCGGTCCGTTCCAATTCCCCGTGCGAGCCGCAACTGAGGATGCTCGTAGTGAAACCGCAGGCTGATTATAATTTCAAAACGTAGTAATGCTTCACTCACGATCAGTATAGCAGCTAGTAGCCTGCATCCTGTAGATGCCAATTGGATGTAAAAAAAAAAAAAAGACAAGGCTCTCTCACTTCTTACTGTGCGTGTGTGTGTTTTTAGTGTGTGTGTTTGACGAAGTGGAGCACGCCTGCATTTTTGCCGGAGCCTTATGCAAATGAGAATGCGTCTCAAAGCAAATAATGACCCCTGATGTCTCTAATATTTGTTTAGCCTCATGTTCAATATTTTCCTTTAGTTACTCTATAGTCCCTCTGCTGGCTTCCAAGGGAACCTCTGTGTTTTTATTACCATTCACAAGGAGCGCAGTTGAAAAGTAGGAGGGATCTTGATGAAACTGAATTGTGGTGGCCACAAATTGTTAAGCATCTACTGTGTCCTTTATTGAAAGATTCAGTTGTATTTATCACTCAGCGTGATGAAGCTTTGAGGCCCTGGTGCTGTGACATAAAAAGGAAAGTTGGATTTGAGACTCCCATGCAAACGGTAATTAGTGTAAATTACATTCCCGGCTTTTCCCTTCGCCTCTGAGAGGGGGAGAAAGGGAGGAAAAAGAGACACCGGGGGAATTAATTACCTTGCCTGTTCCCCCTCAAAGTTGGAGAGGTTGTTATGTGCAGTCGACATGGAAATGACCACCAGTCTCCTTTGGAAACTACGTTTTTGGGGGCCTTCAAATCGAGCAAGGGCAGATGATCATTACTCTCTCTTGGCTACAGGTTGGCAACAGGGCACCAATTAGCCTAAATCTGCATGATTAACTATTCCCCTCATAGTTTAATTTGTCAGTTATCAGCAAATGTCTTTTTGGCAAACAACATTTTTTTCATGGGAGGCTTGTACAAGCGCAAGAGAAGTAGTTTTAGTTAAGAGGATAATGCAAAATTTACGCAAGCTGTTACATGAAACTTTGAAAGAGGTGCAAGGCATTATAAAAATGCTCAACAACTGGTTCAGAAACAGGCAATATAGAAATTCTGATTACCTCTGCAAAGCGGAAACACGAGATGCGCTCTTTGTTTGGTTTGTAATTTGGCAAGATCATTGATGAAAGTTAGCTTCGGGTCACAGAAGACTCTCAATTGTCCAGAGATGTAAATATAAGAGTGAGTGGTTGTTATTGTGTGCCTTGTGATTGATTGGTGACCAATCCCAGGCGGATCCCATTTCTCACCAAATAAGCTGGGATAGGCACCAGATGAGCGGGATGACGTCTCGGCTGGCTCTCCCCAATGTTTTATAATCTTCATTATGAAACAATCAGGAGCTAAAATGGAATGTAGACACACCTCAACATATTTTTTTGACTTATGTTAATGAGTACTGTATTTTCTTTTTCTGTTTGAGTTAAAAGTTAAGCATTCCGTTCCCTGACAAAATGAACGGTCAATTCATTTGACTCAATCCTGTGTCACTTGTAAACATATGCACAGAAGATCTAACACAAATGCGACACGTCCCAATTTTGTTGGAGAAATGTATTTGGTCTTTCTGCTGTTTGAATTATAATTGAAACATTTCTTTCGCCCCAGAATAACATAAATGGTACAAATCATTCTGTTACGTCATCATACATTAACCATGAAGTGGCCTACTAACACATACAAACAAAAAAGGATGCTTCACATTTCTTTTTTGCCTTTTGCGTTACACTTGAATCATTCCTGTCAACTTGAGGTTAAAAACGACCATTCGTTTTGCGTCATATTCCAGTAATCAGGAAGTGTCCGGCTAACACACAGTTGGACAAACACAAGAACTGTAGATGATGGTATTAACGGTTCCTGTTGCTTCACCCTTAACCCAAGTGTGTTTGTCTTTAGTCCAAACAGAGGCCATGTTTGGAGTTTCAAGTGCATACATGCATGTACACGGTATAAGCTTGTGTATATGCCGTCACCTGCTTGCTTAGTAGACATGTCCTCATAGGTCAAGCAGTGTTCCAGTGAGGTTTGAATCCGTTCATAAGCAGACAGATGGGCAAAGTGTGACTCACACCCTGCTGTGGACGAAGGTGGCAATTGGCACTGAAATTGGCAGGGGCAGGTTGATATTTGATTAATCCACCCACACCAACCGCTGATGTGACTTTTTACCTTGTGTGATTTATACAAAGGGGGAAAGTTGGCGCAGGGAATGTACCATGCCCTGATTTGGAAGGAAGTTTCTCCTCATAGGACAGAGCGACTTTCCCAGAAATGACTCCCAGCTCCACCGCTCTCCTTCCTCCGCTCGCCCTTGTTTGGAGCTGCTTGATTGATCTCTTCCTCATAGGCCGCGACCCAGGATTACAGTCCAAGGTTGTGCCTTTTTAAAACTTGATTAGAATTGCAGGAAGAGCTCTCTGGGCTTTCACAGTCAACGGCCGGGCCACACCTTGTGGGGATGGATTCCCAATCTTTCAAGGGTGGTGTATTGAGTTCAGGCCTGAGGACAGAAGACAACTTAAATGTTGGCAAGAGATGCGGAGACGTGTAAATAACTTGCAGGGAAGAACAGTTCTTGCTCTGCTTATGTTTAGGTGGCCACGGAGCTATCTCATCTACAGGAAGTGGAAATGGCAGAAAATGTGAGCCTTTTTTGTAGTTTTAATATGTAGTACGATGTGATTTGTCGTTGTAGTTCGATTCTTCAGGGAAGACTATCTCTGTGGGAATTTTTTTTCCTGCGTATTCTGATGTTTCCACCAGCCCTGTTTGTGTTCATCACAAAGATGCCTGATCAGATCTAATATTTTTCCACCGGTCCTGTTTCAACAGAAATGGCCTTGCTCAAACTGTTTCTGCAGTTTTGAAAAATGCTAACATTGCTAAGAAGCATGTCCCAAAACTTTTGAACAAACAGTGTACATGTTTTCAGATTCTCCTTTGGTCTGCTTGATGCCGGGTCACAAGGTGGCATGCTCAGAAATGGTTATAAAAATGAATAAATCGTTGAAGTGAATGAAATCAAATCCTAAGTCGCTAAACCTTACGTGCTAAATAATTGCAATATCTGAGCCCCCTCAAAATTATTCTCAGGTGGACTTTTGAGGGTTTTGGAAACAGGTTGGGTTGGACCTGACGGACGACATCATCCTGCCGCATGAAGCCCAGTCTTGGATTTGAACAGTTGCTTTTTCAAAAGGGTCAACATACTGTTTTTTACCTTCAGTACTTCACCCAATAATCATCTAAGTCTGCTTTACATTGGCTTGAAATACTTTTGTTTCTCATACTCTCCGCAGTCACTTGAGTCTCCTATTTTAGTGCTCCTGACACATTTTTCAGACCTTTGGAAAAGTCTAAAAGCATGGCTGTCTCTACCACATCAGTTGCTGACAGTTAATTTAGATCAAAGTGGAAGAGTGAGTCTTTTGAAGTCCCCTTTTCTCCTTTGGCACTGTTGTTGATGCTTGGTGTCACTTTGGAACAGCTGCTTCTGTCTCTGAGGAGAAGTAATAGCCCCCAGTAAGGAGGAAAGGTAAACTGGGCATTGCCTACAGTTGCTTCAATGAATGCATGCATGCTTATATTTTAACATTGCAAAGATATATGTATTTTAGTACAGTAGTAGTAGTTCATCTGCATAAACTAAAGATTTCTGTGATAACGATGCGTTTATTTAACAATTGTAGCTGCTGCTTGCAAAATTGCTAAAACAATTGAGGAAAATTGTATATTACTGTGACGTTGCATTTCATGAAACTGTGCAAGTGTACCGAATGATGTGGCCGGTGAATCTACAGTATATAGACGTGCCGAGAACAAAGCTTTGTGGACATAATAGTAACCGAAAACTCTTTTTTTTTTGCCCACTGGGTATAAGAAGATTATCCACTTTTACTTATATATCGTATACTTTGTATTGAAATGGATTCATTGCATTTAGGAAACCATTTTCTCCTTTTCTTATGCCATCCCCCTAAAAATGGACCCCTTTGTTGTTCGGGCATCATGATAAGAGAAGAAATATCTGATGAGTGCTGTTCTTTGTCGCTAAACATGATACTGCCGGTAACTGTTCACAGGTGTCATTTGGTACGATAGCAAGAGGTTCTGTACCTTCTGACACATCCTGTGCTTTGATGTGAGCCGCAGTTCAAACAAAGAGTTCACATGTTACCAAGTGAAAGTGAACGGATAAGCCCTTTTGTTGGGCCAATTAAGCAATAATTACACAGAGTCATTCCTTGGCAGAGATGTCAAACTCAATCGCACATACGGGCAAAACTCAAGGCACACTTTAGCTCATGGGCCAAATAAGATACAAATTTAGTGAGCGGGCGAAAATAACGTGTTAATGAAAAGAGAAAGATCACATTCAAAAATTCTAGTAAAACTCAAAATAAAATGTGTTGCTTTGGTGTATATCTCCTGTCAAAATGCAAAGAATTTAAACTAGGAACACGCAAAAAGACTTAGAAGCCATGTTTATGAATAAAGGCATGAATATAAAAACTTGTTTTTATAATCCGATTCATGAATTACGCTACAAATTAATTAGACAGATGTATCGATTATCAAAATAAACCGTCAGTTGCAACCCAATAAAGCATAAAAGTCCTTTTTTTCCACTGCATGTATTTAAGCATAATGCAAGCTTTAATTAGTCCACATTGCATGCTCAGTTTGCCAATCCCCCCGTCAGCCACCAGTGAGCCTCTCAATTCTCACACACGCATGATGTTTACCTGATCCACCCCCTACACATATCTTTTATCTGTCCCTCCATCATGCTCTGTTTGTTGATAAGATGAGAGGCCATCGGCCAGCACACATGGCACCCATGTGACACTTTTGCAGAAGCCCAATTGCCAGATTGTACAGCACGTGTAGTGTGTGTGGGTGTGTGTGTGTGTGCGTGCGTGTGGTTCTTTGATAAGGTGGTCTGGCGACTGCAGTTTTTCTGCCCCTCTTAATCATGAGCCCCTCGACCCATTAACTTCCCGCCATCGTCAACCCCATGCTTTGTCGACTTGCTTTGTTCCATCACTAATCCCCCATACCAAAACCATCAAATTGTATTTTGGTACGTATTGTCTTAGTTCATAATCCCTTTGTTTTTCTTCGCCCCCCCCATCCCATTTTTCATCGGACGTGTCATTCTCTGAAAGAGATGTTCTGGCTTCATCGAGCTCTGCAACGTTCAGCCGTGTCCATTTGAGTGATGTGTCACATTATACAGCAAGGCAGAAAAAAACCCAACATCTTTTGAACCAACACCCTGAAGGATTGACACCATATGTAAAGATATTAGGTTATTATATTTTGTTTGATTGTGTGAATTTGTTGATTTTACTGTTACCTGAAGCAATTGAAACAAAACTGAGTCTGAAAAAGAACCTGACGTCAGCAATGACAAACTGAGCTACAACTGCTTCAGTCAGCTGTATTCTGCGCAAGAAAAGAGAATACATACACTGTAAAAAAAGTTACAGAACTAGTAGTCCATTGAATTATCCTCCAATTTAAAGGGGAAGTCAACTCAAAAATATTATTTTCAATATGTTATTTGCCTTCACTAGTCAAATCATGGCATTTATTGCATTTGCAGTCTCTGAGCTAAGCAGCAAAATCCACCTGTTTTTGTCATCTCAGGTGGCGGCCATTTTGTCACTTCTGTCGACTGAAAATGACATTAGAGTTGACCAATCACAGCTCACCTGTTTTCTGAAGCTGAGCCGTGATTGGTTGTTAGCTGAGCCCGAGCTACTCTGGTGTCATTTTCAGTGGCTGAACGTTACAATAGGTTGCACCTTGAGATGGCTAAAAACTTCACTAATATTCCAGAAACACAAAATTAATCAGAATGCCTTGTTTCTGCTGCATAGAACATATTATTGGTTGGCTTCTACTTAAAGGATATGAGCAAAAACAAACTCAGCAGATTGTTTCGGGCCAAACAACTTGCTTGCTTTGCTGCGCTAACTAACATTTTTGCCATTAATGTAAATAATTTACATTTTAAAGTTGTTCCACCTTAAATGACAACAAGTTGTGTTTTTTAGAGTGTAGAAAAATGAGTTGAGAACATAAAACGTTTGAGTGGAGAGATGGGGTCAAATAATGTAATAATTTAGTCAGCACAAAATAGTAAGATGAGGGAATGTAATTTGTTCAAAGACAGTTGGCTTGGCGTGTCTACACCGTGAGCCAAGCTTGCACTTCTGACTCGAGCTGCCCTCTATAAAGAAACTTGAAGGGAGGGCTGCAGCTTGCGGCCTTGTCACAGATGGCTGCAGGTACAGCTCCATGCTCGGCTAATAACCAAAGAACTTCAAAGCTCAGACGAGCATTCAGTCCCATTACTGCCTAAAGCCAGGAGGCCAAGCAGAAAGCGACAGACAGTACTCTGGTCTGTCAATTGTATCAGCAAGCTCCAAGTACAACTTTGCTCTTTGTCTCTCATAGCACAGACACACACAGAGCCAGTCACTTCTGTCTCATTCCGGTTCACGTTATTACCTTGCGCTGGGTTTTAAATTATTGTGAAGCTAAGCTGCATGATTTTGTTAAAAGCAACGATTGGTAAAAAAAGTGATTTAACAATTTTGCAAAGGAAGTTGGTAGCTGAAGTACGGATGAATGATCTTGCATAAAAATGAAAGCTCTGACTTTTTTCACCCCAAAAAACATCTGATTCAATATTTTTTTCCAATTAATTTATTTTCTTAAGAAAACAAGTAAAAATGACTGAAAACCCCAAACAACTTTTCGTTTTATTTTATCAAACACAAATTGGACTTTCACAAAGTGCAAAATAAAAAAAAAATGCCGTAAATAAAATACTTTTGGAAACAAATGAAACATAACACTTGGAGCTTTTTCTTTATCACCTTTAAAGTTTTACCATTTTAAAAGATAAGCAATCCTACTTGTATCACCTAATAGTATGAACACAAAACATGAGATTTAAAGTTGTCCCGAAGGAGATTTAAGATCATCATGACGTGTTAAATGTCATCATGATGTCTTTGAATCGCGTCATGACAAGACCCACAAAACTGCAATTTAATGAAACACGTGTGTACTTTCCAACTCATTAATCACAGTGGTATGTAGACTTGTGACTTCATGTTTGGCATCACAACCGACCTACCTGACCAGTTGACCCCATGCCGCCATGGGCGTCCTACTTCAGGACTCCCTTGTCAGCTATCGCAATGATGACTTTAAATCTCGTCTTGGCTTTTTTTCTTTCTCGCTGGGTGACACTAATACGCCGTCGTATAATGTAAGCTCACAACAAACAACAATTATGTTGTGGTACAGGACCTGAATGATGAGAACAGAGAAAATAGCCTCCACTATCGATCGTGATTGAAATAAAAAAAATACATGTATGTACATGTGCGTAATATGCCATAAACAAATGAGTATAATAGTAACGTTGAAATGTCCTTTTCGGCCACCAGTCAAAAGCAACACACACACGGGTGCAGTTTGTTCTCTGGAGCTCACCTCATGCCGACCAAGCGACGACAATAAACGCACTGGCGTCAATTGCTGACCGTGCCAGCAACCTGAATGTGCGAGTCTGCGCTTTCTGAGCAGAGCACGACCTTTTCCGAAGCATGTCACAACCGTTTGTGGAGCTAATCCAAGCATGGGCTACTGATAAGGATAAACCGTCAAGACTATCCATATTCCACACATGTGTCGTATCTTTGCACCCATGGTATGAGCAAGCTACAATACTTGCCTCAAAATTGCAAAGTGTACATTTCTCTCATAAAAATAATAATGCGCCGTAATAACCTTTATATTTTGGTAATTTCAAAGTGCCACAGAGTAAAATATGAAACATTAATAAGGCAACAGATGAAAATGTGGACTGCATTCTAAATGCAAACACATTTTCTTTCATTGCTTTAAACCAACACATGCGGATTCTAATAGCGATATTTCACCATTATAGCGGGCCTTGTACTCATTAAAAAAACCTTCTTATTGCCCCGGATTTACAAATATAGAGTAAATCTCATCTAATTGTAAAGATGGATTTTTTTGCAATTCATACAGCAAGTTGGAAGGCGGCTAAAGCTGTCCTGTTCCATCGCAATCAAATTTAATTTTTAGAAGACGTGCTCCAGTCAAACCAAGATGACACATTTCAGTGCGTGGCTGCAGATCATTTTTGGCGGAACTGTTGCTCCATATCAGCACCGCATTTGTGGATCTCAGTGAATCTGGTCAAGTCCACCAGAGTGCATTTTCTAGGAGCCATCTTTGCGGGATCGGATCACCCAAGATGCATGTTAATGGCGGGTCTGAACTGCGCCTTCGAGCCAGTCCTCACTTCAAAGCCGGAGGCCCATTGAGGCCAGCTCGACAGCCTTTTGAACTGACCCCTCCCCCACCCACCCCAGACGTTCAACCCCAGAGACAACGAGGCGGCGAGATGGGGAGTGACACAGGCTGAAAAGTACCCAGAAATAAAAAGACGGCAGTATTGGAGTAGGGTGAAGAGATGAACCCCTCTACTGGGGCCCATGGGCCTCAGGGCACTAGCGGAGGTCAGTGGGGGGGGTTGGTGGTGGGTTGTCACTGGGGTCATCGACCCTATCATCTCCATTCGCCGGTCTCTTTCCTACATCTGGAATTACATGTCCTGTGCCTTTCTGATGGAACACAGCAGCTGCTTGCTCACACAAAACACACTGCCACCCTTTTCCTGTGAAAGAAGCTGACCCACAAAATACACGAAAAGTTAACTTGAAACCTCAATGAACCTCCCAGGCCAATTCATGTCACGATAGTCATAAAGGATGTTAGTGATTACTTTAAATGGCAACATGTGCACCTTTACGTTCCTTTCATCATGCTAATAGGCGTGGAAAATGTCTTTTCAGCCATTTTGGAAGTGGAAATGTTGGGTCAGATGTCAGACAACATGAGCAGGTCCAAGCATGCGCATTTGTTTGGCTCTTGTCTCTTTTATATTGTGTAACTGACACAGTTAAAGATATTTACACAAGCACTTTCCATACATGGTGATTGCCTTTGGCTGTTGTCTGTTTCGATGAGGACACCAAAAAAGATGTAGCAGAAAAAGTATGATCCTCAGACTGAAGCAGAGTGTTGAGTCGTCAAGCTGTATTTATTGCCCGTGCTCTGGGTCCATGCCATGTTTACGACGCACTGTCAGGTGGATTAAGGACACATATGGCTGGCAAAATTGCTATTCGAGCTGCACGTGTGTGGTATGATTTTCGAAAAGCTGTTGAAACAGTACCGTACAGCACGTTGGACTTTCTTACTTGGCAAAAGGCAGGAGGGAGGGTTAAAAAGATAAAGATGAGGCGAGATTAAGACATTAAGGTAATTTAATATGCACGCCTGTGGATTAGTACCTGCAGTAAGGAGGCAGGGAATACAAGATGAAACATCTTGTGACATAAGTAGTCTAAAATAGTCTATTTTGTAGTCTTAGTGGGGCCCATAGAAAGCGCTTAACGCCCTCTGCTGAAATATCACATACTCTTGTCGCCTGGGGAGGCATGTGCAGCATCCCCACTTTGTATTTGATTGGATAGAGGAGGTGGAGGGGTGCCCCGCGAGACCACATCAGGGACATATAAAGTATACAAGCTCTGTTGTGAGACACATGGCGCTTGTGTGACTCTGCTTGTAAATTCTGTTTCCCAGCATCAGCTTTTCTCATGATCCAACATGTGCTAGCTTTTCTGGAAGACGTCCTACTTTTAAGCATGCAAGCACCTGTGCGACAGATCAGGCCAACAATTCCCCGCTATTGAAACCCTCTCATGACTATGATATGACGCTTTATCTTTTTGCTGTGTTTTGGAAATACAGGAAGTGAAGGTCCTTTCTTGTGAGTGGCTCGAACCCGAGGTTCTTGCTCAGGTTGGACCGGTTCATCGCTTGTAAGGGGTTCATCGCAAGGTTCCTGAGGGGGTGGGGCTTTCCATGAATCCCATTGGGTGTGGGTTTTGGGATGGTATCTTAATGCTCGCGTTTCGACATACAAGATTTGACATATAGTTGAGGAAAGCTCGAGAAGCCTAACCTCTCATGATTCATTTGACGAGTGTCAGGAAATGCACGTCCGGGGGACGGGGGGGTTTGGCTCACCTAGCGAGAGGGCATGCAAATGGAGAGATGAGTGGGAGTGTTGGCGGTGAAGGTGAGCTGGCAGGACAGGCAGTATTCCAGCTGTCTCTGTTGGATACTCATGCAGAAACAGACTTTGACCCCAGACTACATGAACACACCCAAAACAATGCTCACTCGACTGTTCCATTGGACTGTGAGTGAACCCGATGAGTACAAGTGGCAAAGAAAATGGATGGATGGGTATAAGTGTTTTATAGTTCATAGTTAATAACTGTTTATGTTGTTGCTGATAAAAAGTCGAGAAAACCATACTTGTTGTGATTACTGCCTTTTATACCACTTTAGAAGATCTCATTCGTTTTTTTTCACCCACTGTTTCATCGTTAACACCATTCAGGCACTCCATGAAACAAAATCCAACGCTGCTAAATTATCACTGAAATTAAGTGGAAAAAAATAGTTTTAATCCTTCTACTTGTGTTTTTTTCCAATTCTGTCCTTTAGTTTCGTCCTAGCTGTTTTGTCTAGAATAAAACACAATTTCAATCTCTTTAAAAAAAACAAAAAAACTGTATAGTTATGAATGCTTGAATGGATACTTGCATGCACAAAACTTACATGTTTAAGTACGCTCATAGTGAGCTTCTCGTCCCCATCACATTCTGGTGTGGACATTCGTTTTGTATACCTAAGCGCTAGATTCAGTATCTAAGGGAAAAATGTCTCCGGTTGTTTGTGTATGCAGGCATGTGTGTCCTTGTAAGACTATCAGCGTCATTGTATGCCACGTTGTTTGCATGTCATTGTCTTTTGTCCTTTACTTCCTGCAACGCTGTCCTTTTCAAAGCTCAGCTTGCACTAGCCTACTCGTGACCTGTGTTCACTTTCACAATCAAACCTCATACATCTGTCAGAGCCTTATATTCCACAACACGACTCGTTCCACTGCTTTTCAATGCATTTTTTTCCCGTCTTTGCTGTGCACTGTGTCCAGCTGTCATTGTTGATCCTGAGCGGAAGCCTTATATATAGGGAGTTGTTTGTCATGGTTTGTAAATGATAAATGTTATAGTGTGGCTGCTTATCAGCTGTCAGCCCCTGCATGGCCCAAAGAGCCACTGTAATTAAGGAAGCACGCCATTTAATGTTTGCAGTGAGTCTCAATGTTGACTCTTAAATGAGCAGGTGGATTTTATATACGCTTAACTACAATATTTTTATAGTTCGCTCCTTACTATTTTAGGGTTATATCTTTTTCGTTCTGGTGCTGCACCAACTGGAGCTATTACCTCAAGCAGACAATCGTGAAAGCAAGACATATTGTTTTCGGAAAGCTCAACCAATTACCATGAAACCTTGTGAAGGCTTGGTGCTATGCATTTTGGTGTAAATATGGGTGAAAGCATGACGAAGGATTTTTTTTTCACTTCTTGCCATTTTTGTTTCATTGGAACTATTCCACCTCCCCCAGAATGCAAATGGTAGCGTTCCATTTCGACCATTCCTCACGTCTTAAATCATTCTCCATTTGTTAGACAATAGTCTACTAGATGAATACAAAGAAAAGCTAGGAACAAAAATAGTTAAGTTCCCCTTGTCCAATCGAAACATTTTACATCATTCTTCATGAACCAGGAAGCCGTCAGCTAAGATATGGAAAAAAGAAGAAATACATTTTGTTAAAATAATCCATTTCTTCCTTTCACATTCCTTCTTTCTTTTATTCTTTATTACCTTTTTTCTCTCAGGAGAGAGATGTCAAACGTTGTTCATTGTGCTCTTACGGCACTTGTGATCTGATTAATAAGAAATCCAACTGAAGCAGAGCAACCAGCCCTGCCACCATTTTTGTGTGCCCGGTGGGGCTGACCTCGCATTATAAACAAGTCAAATGTTTTCGCTCACAATAGGTGTTCTATGAAAACAATTGCAGTGCCCGTATCTTGCCACATTTGTTAGGCTGGAGGGGAGTTAGCGTGGCTCGGGAACATCCTTAAAATGTATACCACAAGTGTATGTGTTTGCATTTATTGTTGTTGTGAGTGAGAGTCGAGTGCACAACTGCAGTGGTTGTGATGCGAAATGCTGCACACATGCCGTATTATCGGCTTTGAGTTGACCAAACGTCACATTTATTGCAATCTGTCAGCTGATTTACGAGCTGTGTACGTTTGTCCAACAACATTGATAATTGCTTTGCCTGGTGTCCTTTTGCGAGATGGATCTGATCTCCTTTATGTGGATTTTAAGAGAGATGAGAGAACTTGCATGGCCTGATGGAGCAGCAGCCTACATGTCAGAATTTTCCTGCAAGCGTGTGTGATGTATTGCTCTATAAATAAGCAAGAGTTGAGAGGGCTAAAAAAGCAAACAGGATGGTCAATAGTATCCACAGGCGAGTGAGAGAGCCTGTGCAGTGTCTGGCTTCAGCACCTCTTCATAAAACAAGACTGCTCTATATGGACAATACGATCCTCCACAGTAGAGTTCGGTTTTATTTCAGGGTAGCTTTTTTTTTTTTTTTTTTTTGAACCCCCAAAGTTGTTACCGTGACTGCCCTAACCATTACATTCAAGTGGTACAGCCTTCGATTGAACATATTCAATTGGTTGAAAACACAAATGCTCAAGTGGTCATTATGTCAGATACACTTTATGGAATAAGTATTAGTACAGACATTTGGAAGTGAGTATAGAAAATATGGAGTGGTTCCTTCGCATAACAGTTTCAACTCCTACAGGAAAGCTTTCTGTGAGAGTGTCAGCATGGGATTATTTTGTTCATTCATTCAGAAAAACATTTGTGAACCCAAAGGTCAATGATGTAGTGCCGTTCTCTGTTCAGCTTTTATCACAAAGGAGTTTGGGATTCTTCCACACCACGGTTGGTACCATAATGAAAAAGAAGAGGGCCTTCCAAAGTATTCCCGCAAAACGTGAATGAATTGTTGTCCAAAATGTCTTGCTAGGATGAGGGGTTCAAGATTAATTCTGTAAAAGCACATTTTATTCTTTATACTGGTGCCAAGATTTATTGAGTTATTGGACCTTTGATAGGGAAACCATAGATAAATCCAAGAAAAGATTATGAGGAAAACGGAATGATTCATGCTATGTGCAGCCAGTCAGCTCACGGGATAAATCCAACTTGTGTTCTCTTTGGTCGAGCTCGCAATATGGCTGCCGATATGGCTGTATTTTTTTCCTTTGTTTTGCTGAATATATTGCAAAAACATACAATGCACCGAAGTCGCAAAACGTGAAGCACAAAGTGGCGAAGGAACACTGTATATGCAGTATTATCCTCACTTCAGATGTCAAAAGTGGTTTTGTGGCTGCCGGTGTTTTTTTAAAAATTTTTTATGTAGTATATCGCCCCAAATGGCTCTTTGAGTATCTAAGGTTGCCGTCCCCTGGTCTCGACATTAAGAAGTCAGTTCATTGACTTCTAATAAGTTCTCTTTCCCGCACACCGGCAGTTGCCTCCACAAGTAGTCCAAATACAGTATAGGCAGTCCCCATCCCTCCTCGACTGCTGTTTTTGGATAATCTCCTCAGCAATGACTGTGCACCGATCCAATATGTTGCAGGCTGAGCATGAAGCATTTGCTACACAGCTCATAGTTACACAAATAATGGTCTGTTTTAGGAATTTTAACCATTAACCGATGGGAAATTGGTTTACAAACTCCTCACAAGTCTTCGGGCTGGTGAAAGAAAGCTCTTTGTAGTAGGGTACAATTTGCTATTTTTACAAGGTTCCTCGTTAGACTATAAATGACACATTTAATAAAAGTGTGCAAACAGAAGCAGGTCACAGGATGAAATGTCAGGGCCACTTCACATTCTGATCTCCTTCCCTCGTATTCAGGCCGTCTCTCACATGCTATGTAGCCCTGATCCTCCTTAAAAGAAGATTAACAATCCTCTGATAGAGACGTAATCTTTCTGAAAACACTGACTATTACCATTTCAACATGCTGCCTGAGAACAGTGGAAATTGAGTCTCAGGAATCCTTAATTGCAGTCTGTTGGTTTAGGCATGCTTAAAGGAAAATCGTGGCTCCTCAAGGCATTTAAATGTTGTCAATGTGTAGTTAATGGCCTATTCAGTCGTACAAATTAGAAGTTCAATAACTGAAATAAGACATTTATAACTAAAGGTTACATTTGAAAGCATTATTCTTCAAATTCCAAAATAAACATTTCTTAACTTTTCACGAGGTTCAGCAACTGTGCTTAGCCAATGCAGTATAATTAATCACATTGTTGTTTGTGTCTGTGTGTGTTGTCATAAGATAACATTCCAACCATTTGACCTCGTACCATTGGTTCATTTAATTACTTATTTGTGCTCCACAGGCCTCAATACTGTACTTTTGTTTGTACTTTTACATTCATGGCAAAAAACAAAACAAAACAGCTGTACACACATTCATAACAAGGCAGGCCTGTTTTCGTGTGTATTTCTAAACATCCACTTCTAATTCCGGAGCTTAACCAGTTTCAGTGAACATGTGTGGCCTTCAGTTCATTGCACCATGTAGCCAATATCAAATGAACTCTTTGACCACTGTGTTGCATCTGAGTGACTGAGATGAGGGCCCCTTAAAAGTCCAAACATTTCCCTCATTTACGCTGGTAGATATGCTGGAATTTTCAAGAGCAAGAACTGGCTATCTCTGTGTCTATCCACCCATCTTATTGTCGGTGCATGTGATTATCCTGTCTGGCTTTCCGTTATACTCCGTTGACGCCACTCCGTGACGCAACCCATCATTCAAATTATATTTAGTGAAAAGTACAGGCACAGGAATTGGTAATCCAAGAAGTGACATCTGGCCTTCCGAGCTTATGTGATTAGCAGAGAGCCTTGCCCTTAATAGCCTCACGGACGTTCTTCATTAGCTCTCTGGACAATCCACACCTACAGTCTATTTAGTGTTAGGTGGGACAAAAAAAACACATGCTGATGATCATGCAGAGATATTAATATAACAAGCTTTAGTATTTAATGTAGGACACACAGAGGTGCCACATGAGCGCTAACACTTGCCGGCCTTACTGTAAACCCTCTCATGTGCACTACGGCAGCAATCCTACAGCATTTGGACTAAGACCAGATGACCGTAGAGATAGCGGCAACGTCACAGTAAAGCCAGAGGGGAGACGGAAATGGAACAGGAAGAGTTTGTTTAAATAAAAATGAAGCATTGTATATTATAATGGAGAGTTGATAGCTTCTTAGAGAGCAAATCACGATCACCATTCAGGACAAAGTGACTTGGTATTCTTCCGTGCCCTCTGCTTCCAGTCCACATGACTCCGACTCCATAAATATGCATCCTTTCCCCTAACGTCATAGAAACCTATCTTCGAGCTTTCAGATGATTTAGACCTTCCGGATGGACATTCAATTTTCTATTTTAATGAGCAATACATTTACATTGGACAGAAATATACTCAGACATAACTGGATCTCGTGGACATGTACAAATAGTGAAATGTTAGAGGGAAGTGGCTACAGCCACGAACAGTATGAGGTTTGAACCCTTGCTTAAGATCACGTTGAAGTTCAAACTGGCAACCGGAGCCACATCCTATATTTTTGCTCTGTTGTGTCTTGAACCAAACTTTGCTCCTGCTGTTTAGTGGTCGGCAATTTTGACACAGCTCATGTTCTTGTAGAAACTTTGGTGCAAGTGAAAAAAGAAAACAAAAAACAGTCTAATAAATGCATGTTCACCAGCTGATTGTTATGGCCATAATGACTAGGGTTAAAATAATTATACAGAAATACAAAAGCAATGAAACAGAGACGAAAAACTTTAAAATTTATTGTAGTGCGACTTTGGGAGCTTACATTTTTCAAATCCTTGTCAATATATTTCTATTTTTTTTTTATTTTACTTTATGGTTTCTTATTAATGTAATTATAATGTTTTTCTTTTTACAACATTATTTTCATTTCTTGCTTGAGGGGAAAATATTCAGCTCCCTTATTGTGATGTGGGTGAGCTCCATATGAATAAAAATCACTCTTGCCAAGAAAGAGTTACCATCAGGCATCAGTTCATCAGCATTGAAACCTAATTATGTGTGCACGTGGGCATGACCAGGTGGAAGCTCTTATTTTGTTTAGAGTCCACCTATACTGTATAGCTTACAAGAAAGAGTGAAGCGTAAATACAAGCAGCATATAATCATCTCTGCGCTGTGATAATCATTTCAATGCCACATACAAGCCTGTTTGCAAAGGAGGGAGATAAAGAAGTGACTATTTTTGGGTAGTTGTTTGCTTGGAGAGTCTTTTGCTTACTCTAAGGCATCTTGTTCCCAAGAGTTAAGTGCACATTTGTGCAGTTTTGCTTTTGTGTTGTTGTCTTCAGCAAATGCGGTTGAGATAGAGTTCAGTTGCCGTTTTGCTGCTCTTTTAGCTTTCTGACCAAAAATGTCTTTCCCCCAAAGTGAGGTGTTGTGTCACAATAAATGCAGCAGCTGGGTTGCGCACTGAAGAAGGAAATTGCAATCATTCCGTGGGACTTATTTGTTGCCTTGTTTGTATGTACTGTACGTTTTTGTGTCTCTGTTATGTGTCCTTTTTGAACATTTCTTTTCAGCTTTCTCCTCCCCGTATATTTTGATAGCATGAAAGAAAAGGATATTTGATACTTGACTTTAGTGAGATATCAATTATGTTAACACGCTGATGCGTCTGCATGTAGTATACGCTTGGTGTTTTGATGACCTGCTTTGACCCAAGCTGTCTTTATTTAAAGCTTCAAGCTACCACTCATGTTTCATTGACTCTGAAATTCCTAACCTCTCACTTTCCTTCTTTGCCCCCCCAACCTTCTTGTGCCCGCTTGTCACAGGTATGGCCGCGCAAGTGCAAGTGTTCTCCCCTCACACTCTTCAGTCAAGTGCCTTCTTTAGCGTGAAGAAACTGAAGGTGGAGCAGAGTTGCAACTGGGATATGACAGGGTACGGCACACACAGCAAAGTCTACAGCCACAACAGCAGCAAGAACGTGTCGGCCGTGAGCGGCCCCTTCGGATTTAACAGCTCCCTGCAGGTCGCCAGCTCCACCTTGCCATACGAGCAGGCGCTCATCTTCCCAGCAAATGCAGGCCATATTGTGGTCGCATCAGCCAGTAGCACTTCGGGGGGCGTAGGCGCTTTGCTGGGCAGCGGAGGTGGAGGCAGTAACGGCAGCGGAGGGGGTGGCGCTGGCAGCAGTGTTGGGGTTCACAATCTGACTCGCCGCAGCACGGTCAGTCTCCTGGACACCTACCAGCGATGTGGGCTTAAACGCAAGAGTGAGGAGCTCGACCACAACAGCAGTGTGCAGATAATCGAGGAGCACGGTCCACTGATGATCCAGAACGGAGCAGCAAGTGGCGCCACGGTGGCTACAGTGGCCACCGCTGCCTCCACGGCAACATCCAAGAACAGCGGCTCTAACAATGAGGGGGACTACCAACTGGTACAGCATGAGGTACTCTGCTCCATGACCAACACGTATGAAGTGCTGGAATTCTTGGGACGAGGAACATTCGGACAAGTGGTTAAGTGCTGGAAAAGGGGCACCAACGAGATTGTGGCGATCAAGATCCTAAAAAACCACCCGTCGTATGCAAGGCAGGGTCAGATCGAGGTCAGCATTCTGGCGCGTCTTAGCACAGAGAGCGCAGATGATTTCAACTTTGTGAGGGCCTACGAGTGCTTCCAGCATAAGAACCACACGTGCCTGGTGTTTGAGATGCTGGAGCAGAACTTGTACGACTTCCTGAAGCAGAACAAGTTCAGCCCGTTGCCGCTTAAATACATCAGACCCGTCTTACAGCAGGTTGCGACAGCGCTGATGAAGCTCAAGAGTCTCGGTCTGATCCACGCTGATCTGAAGCCGGAAAACATCATGCTTGTAGATCCATCTCGCCAGCCCTATAGAGTCAAAGTCATTGACTTTGGCTCAGCCAGCCACGTCTCCAAAGCTGTCTGCTCCACTTATCTACAGTCCAGATACTACAGGTAAGAATTCAGCCATTGGAAAAGTATTAACACTCTATGATGTGCCTCAGTTTGTTCCTGATCCTTTTATTGGAGCAATGCTTGTTTTTCTGAATCTTGTTTGAATTATTCTTACGTTGATGGCAACGATTTCAAAGCAAAGCAGATTTTTGGGCCGCTCACAGCAGTTGTTGCAGCTAAAGTCGTCAACATCTCTCATTGTGCTTTTGTTTTGAGAATTGCTAATCTCTTCCATTGTGGGAATGGGGATGTTGATGATGATGCGCAATGATTACACGTGGTGTGTATGTGTGTGTGTGTTCGTGCACATCTATGTGTGTATATGTGTTTACGTGCGCATGTAAATTAGCCAATTTCTGTTAAAAAGAAAATTGTGATAAATCAATTTTAATATTATAGAGACGTGAAGAAAAGGTTAAGATTTGACAATGGGATCCCGTCTCATTGAAGAAGGCGCCAATCATGGAGCCTGCCCAAGGGCACTGATTCCCACTGCCTGGTTTACCCCTGGACCTTCAGCCCCATCACCACGGAGGGCTCCCATTTCCCATGAGATAAAGATGAAGGGGTCAGCCCAAGTTCCCGTGTAATATGTGCTTGTAATCCACACCACTGGGCCCTGCATTAGAACCAGATGACTCTCTGGAAGATCTTTCTTTTTTGCAACTATCACACATCCCCTTTTAACCAAAGCAAAAAAAAAAGTGTTTAGGTTTGAGCTGAGCCAGTGTCCGGGAATCAAACAGTCTTAATGTTCACACAAAGAGACACTTGAGCTGTGCTCAGGGACCCGGCCTGGTGTTGGAGCTGAGACAAAGGAAATAACAGGTGTGTCAGCGCGGCAGTATTCCTCATCTAGTTTATGATTGGACCTACTCAAAACACATAACCACAGGCACATACCAGGTGGTGTTTCCGTGACTGTCAAAGTAGTGCTCATTCCTCTGAGTAATGTTGAGGATATTTATTTTCCTGTCTTTTTAAATACACATTAATAAGTAAGTGTATTTATGTTAAGTGTTTTTCCCATGTAAAGAATCTTTTAGTTTAAGTCGCTACGTTTCTGACAAGGCTTGGTCTTTTGACGCCAACCTGTATTTAATGAAGGCAAATAGCGCTCGCTTCAGGCCAAAATCTCCGACGTCACCATTTAGTAAATGTTTTTTCTTTCCTCCAAATCTCTACTTTTGGTCTGTCTGAATTTGTGGGTGTTATTTTTACAAATGATTGACCAATCTTAAGTGTTTAATTGGCTTGCTCTCTTTGACGATGCAGTATTAATTATTGAAGTGTTTTTTTGGATCTCCTAAAAAGTGATGATTTGAAGGCGTGAGGATTCTTCCTGATGTCTGCGAGTATTTTACATTGAGAATAAATCACACTGCTTATCACCAAATAAAAGTTTCTCAAAATATACAGTAGATACACAGGTTACCTGACGTCTTGTAAATAAGAGATTTCCAGCCCTGTTAAGTGAAATTCCATAAATTCTCACAGCATACTTATTGGAAATCACAGCTCAACTCAGATCAGAAGTCCACATGCATCATCCTCCTTCCGCGATTCATTATTATTGTCATTGTGTGTTTTCTGGAAATGGCTTTCAATAGCAAAAGGCTAAAATACGATATTTGTACGATCGCTAAAACACGTAGTCCAATTCAATGTGTTACTGGTGCTACAGTAGCTCAGTTACACAGTGCATGTGCACATCTTGAAGTAAACTTTCCTACCAGTTTATCTGTTGTTGTTCCTCAGCGGTACTGCAGGTCAATCATGAGGCCGTAAAATGGTCTTGTTTGTTTTGTGGGGAAGAAGAACAGGGTAGCAAATGGAATGGAATTGAAAAAAAATAAATAGACATAAGATGGAGGAGTGTGTGACCCTGATGTGACGTGAATGTTGTTTTTGTGTGTGTTCTTTCGCCACTCTTGGAAGGCCCTCTGCTTTATAAAACTGTCAAAGTAGCACTGATTGATTCTGATGACTGAGGCGAGTGAGCTCATGGGAAACGGTCAGTGCATCATGTGAAGTATAGGCAACAAACACACTTTTGCTGCGGGTACATTTCACAGGGCGTTCAAAGATTCAGATGAGCGCGTTAAACTCTCTTTGATGGCTTCAGATGTGACGATAGCAGAATGGTTGCTGGTGAGTTGTGTGATTCCCGTACAGGTTAGCGACTACACACGGCTGTCATTTGGCAGCTCAGCTAAGACAGGTTTTGTGTTACTTTATTTCCCTGCACATTAGCCAAAACAGTCCCCTTTCATCTTTTTCAGTCTAGTGGAATTAAATAGTCTTTGTGCACTGATGTTTTATTTTATTGATTTTTTTTTCTCTGCCAAATGCTGTTTTGGATTGATGAGGTGAACTTGCGTAAGTGTGTGATAGTGGTTTAGAGGAATTGTGGGCAGAGCATTTTTTTTGCATTTTCCTCCACTTTCAGTTGTCTTACAGTTGAGACAGAAGTAATATTACATTCAAGCCCATTATAGATATTATACCCGCAGAGCTGTTATGACTTTATTTTCTTCACATCCATTTGCCCAGTATTTCATAACCGTCAGTCACAGACGTTAGTAGTTTATATGTTATAGTGTGTTTGTTTATGTTCATGTGCACACTTGAAAAGCCTTTTGGAAATGAGTTATGGATTTTCCACAACGTTGACTTATGCAAATAAAAAAAGCAGAATTCAAGCTTGCTATTTACGAGAGCAGCTCTCAGGGTCCTTCCAGTTTCAGTTTTGTTTGCTTCAGTGCCTCATGAATACATGGTTGTGGGACTGATGAAACTGGAATATTAGCTGATATTTTGCATTTGCTTCGGCCACTTTATGAAGGAGCTACATCATCTAATGAAAACATCATGATTAGTTTTGATAATGTTCTGAAATATATAATATATTTTTGTAGATTTAGTTTCCAATAGTGTAGAATGACACTGTAGCGTAGTGAGTGACTCATCAAGATGAAGCTGGTGAAAATATAGTGATTTTAATGTCCTGGCCACTTCGTCTTATGACCCAATCCTGCTTCTATGTACCTCCTGTCCTCTTCCTGCTTATAGCTGATGATATAACAGGCAAGCCTTCTCATCAAGCTTGCACCTGTCCACGTAAACGGATTATTGTCTTGTCTCCGTTGTCTTTGTCCAATATACCTCATCAGACAAACGTCCCTGAGAAACTGTCGATGAAACACAGTGAGACATGCAAAAAGGAAAATAAAGGAAGCTGATGGCGCAAGGGAGACATATTTAGTCAGTCAATGGCAATTATGTGCTTTGTTACTGTGCTTTTATTTACAATTATTCCAGATAATCCTCAAAACCTGATGTCAGGAGTATAGCTGAGTGTAGGTGGTGTGCATATTATTCGGAGTAACAGGAAATTGTCAGAGCATCAGACAAAATTACATTCATCCTAAAATAAACATTTAATATGGAGCCACTATCTGCCTTTGATTATTCTTGGTGATGTTAATAACTCACAGTCATGTTCTTGACTGGCGCAAAACAGGTGAGTTTGATCTAAAAATTGCATCTCATAATTACATAATCAACTTTACGATTAATTGTGTACCTTCACGCAGTTGTGGGTACTTACATATGCATTATGACCGAAGTCAATGTGGCTAAGCAATATAAAAAATCGGCGGTCTTGCGATTTGAGCTGCGCAAAGATGGACCATACGTTGTAGCTCAAATAACACAAACACACAACACTTCCTGGAAGATGTTTTTTTTTTTTTCAGGTTGTAGGCATAGTTTGATGGCTGGAAGGGCTTGAAATCGATGACATTTTTATCCATGTTGCATCAGCAAAGTTCGAGACAACTGAGTGTGAAAAAGAGTTTATGCTGTACTTCAGCAATTCAGGCTAATTTGCTAACCTTCGCTACCATGCCGCCACCCGTAGATATAAACAATGCGTCATTGGATTAACAACTGTCTTTTTTTTCTTTTTGAATAAACCTTATTAAGCAATTTTGTGTTGATACTGTAACCAATGATATGCATCAATGGCCGCGAGGATTATTCGTATTATTTGCAGATGTACTTTTGTGCTTCAAAGCCAGACCTTTTGACATGGATTTCCCCAGGGCAATTTTGACAGACAAATTGGCCCTTTTCCAGAGTCACAAACATGGGAAATATTGGCCACGCCACTCCCTGTTTCAACTCGTCATTAGCAATGTGGCAAACGGGCATTGTGGACCATGACTGTAATGCCCTCTCAAGTGGGCAAGGAGAGCCACGGTCGCACATGCACGTTCAACCATTTATTGAACAAGGCAAACAGTCAAGCACTTAACCACTAAATGAGGCCAACGTGACTCCAGGTTACTGACGTCGCTCGTGAGGCCACGTCCCTAAAGGCATGCATTGAACACACAAATACCACAGTATGTATATTAATTACAGTTTATAAAACCATTTCATTTTTTAAAAATGTCTTTGTTGTACCTGTTACAGTGAAAATAAATGCATATAATATATAAATATTTTTTAGTTGGCACATGCTCAAACTGGCCTTTAACAAAATAGACCACCACTATTTCATATATCTGTGATTAAATTCGGCTGCTCATATATTTACAGTACCCCTTGCTGGCAAGATGAAAGAGTGGGGTTACCATAGGATTTTTGACAACCCCGGAACTTCTGTTGTAGCCTTAATAACTGCTGAAATACGTATGCCTCCATCAATGGCTGAGGCGGTGCAGGGTAAGAGGAGCCTCTGCCCCACCTGTCTATCTGCCTGCCTATCTGTCTGCCGCTATCAACGCACTCTGAGAGAGCAGGCTTTCCAGCACATTGACTTTGACACACGTGAAGAAGCATTAAGGGACGTCTTAACGCAGGAGGCTGCATGTTAGTCACTGCTCTGCGGAGGTTCTGTTGATGTGTACGTGTGCCAAAGCTTGTTAAGCGTCTGGATGGGACCACTACAGATGAAATATAAAAACCGCAGGGAGGCAGTGATGCTGTTCAGGGTGCAGGCGCGGTTTATGAGAGGAATCTAAGGAAAGTGGGAGGAGACAGCAGTGCGATGCAAGCGCAGGTGTGTGGGAGGTCGTTGTTTTCCAATCCTTTCCCGTACGTGGAAATGTGCTCCCTTTCCCTTAATGGCACGTTATTACTCATGCAAATGAGCTTTTATTTTGTTCTGCATGGTATGATGGTTGCTGTGGCATGCACACACCCTCCTGTTGACCCAAACTTGGATATGATGGAATTTTTGGGAATTTAAGAAGTTGCACTCATGACCACTGAGGACGCTGGGTAAGCCCGTTGTTGCTCATCAGATGTTACCACAAGCACATTTTGTTTTCATATGAAAATAGATTACGTCGTCTACATAGAAGGAAAGCTGCAGTATTTTCTGTCTTCCAATATAAATTGTGCAGAAAACGGAAATGTTTTGTGGTTTATTCCAAAATGTTACACATGGACTCTAACATAACTTACACATGCACAACAATGAACAGCAGCTGAGTTTCTTCTACATTTTTTAACTTTTCCTGGTCACGTCACATGGCCACAGCCAAATGTTGCTACATCGTGGGGCACAAAGGATTGAGCACCATCTACTAGTTTTGCCCTCCACATTTCTTCCCAATATCGTCTGTAATTAAAACTACAACCGTATTTAATATGAAATACAAATTTTAACATGAGAAAAACAGATGCATCTCCTGGATCAAGTAGGACACCGCCCGCTGTTTGCTCACTGGCATACAACCTCAAGACTGCTAAAACGATCATTAAGGGTCACTGTATTCACCGCTGTGCTTTCTTCATGACAGTCATAACACCTTAGTATGCATGACAGAATCTTAATAACCTCTTTCATTTATAATGTGCCTCTGGGCAGCTATTGCGTGTGTCTCCACAGAGCAACCAGCAAGCAGGAGACATGTAGCGGCTAGGCTAATTAACTACCGGTAGTAAAGCATATGAAACACAACGTGCACAGTTGTCGGCTTCTGGCTGTTGTTCAAGCCAAATAATAAAACATTTCTTCCATTGCAGAGAAAATGTTAACTTTTGCCACCTGGATGCAACCACCGATCGTCACCAATATGCTGCACTTACTGTATAAATAATATGGTAGATTACTGCGTGTGTACTCCTGCAGTTTACCAGATCTCTGTGAGTTTCACCCCACTGTTCCATCATGTCTTTGTTCTCCCTACCAGTTTAATTTCCATACATTCCCCAGGTCATTAGGCTGAAGGAAATTAAGGCGCCTTGATAAAATTCAGCGAGCCGCCCACGGGAGGCTGCAGTCACTCTGCTCTGTATTGATTGGCTTACCTCAGCGTTTGCGGTGCGGGCACACCAGCGTGACCTCGTTCAGCCTTACAGGTGTCGGGAACACGCTTGACACCATTCTGTGAATAAAAAGCTGGCATTAGAATGTCTAGCCGCAAAAAACACATCAATGTTTCTTTTCATTTTAAAGCTGATTGGTCGGGTGAAGTCTCTCACTGCAGAGGTTGCACATTTGACACATTTGTCTTTCTTCTGCGGAATCATGCGTAGGCGGGTTGGCTGTCATCAATCGCTGACTGGCACCAGCACCCTCAGGTCTAAATAAATCATAAGGCGTCCTGCTGACCCTCTCTCCGCCATACCAGGATACCCGAAGGGCGCCTCCAGAAAGGGGGCTCCAGTAGTCCCTCATCCTACCCCCACCCGCCATGTGCTGTGCCTACTCTTGTTGCTTCTCTTCTTTTCCCACCTTCCCTTGCTTGCCCACCTTCACCGCCTCCTTCCACTTGCATGAATATTTAAAACTCAGGATGGAAAATATGCAGGAAAGAAGGCTTGCCCGAGATGTAAAAAGGAATTTTGTGACGATGAATTCATGGTGGGTGAGGGGAGAGAGAGTACAACTGATTAATACCATCAGAGATCATTTTTGATCGTTTATTTGGAATTGGGACATTAGGTTAGGAAGTCAAGGTTTATTTATATAGCACATTTAAAAACAAAAAACACTGTCCAAAGTGTTGTAAATATTAAAAGATAACTGTTGTGTTGAACAGCAGCGCAAATAAACGTGTTTTTAAAAGTGACTTTGATGAAGTAGAGCGAAAAGTAGTCGCATTAGATCTGCCATTATTGTTAGACACGAAATGGTCTTAGTTTTTTGATGACAAAAACAGACGCCTGCAAGCAATTAGATGCAGATGAGAACGAGAATGCGAACGTAATAGAAAGGAATTTGACAACAAACTGAAAAGCCGATATCCATCCATACGTAAGGTGCTCCCCGGATTACATGAGAAAGTCTCAAATGTTTAGAAAATTTGCATTCTGGGCAGAAAAATATGATGAGTCTTCGTACACTGACCTTTATGCACAACCCTGTTTTTTTTTTTTTTTTTATATATATTGGCTGCCCTTCCTGACGCAATCCCACCCTCATCCTTATTCAGGTCCATCAGTGGCCCAGAACTGACCCGGGCCGTCTTCACAAAAGGCAGCAGCATGTACCCCTACACCACCAACGCTTTACTGCACAGCAACATGGACACGCACACCTTTTGGGCTAAAATGCATCAGGCAAATTGAAGCTTTGGTAACCTCCTCCCATACATTGCTGTCTGTTTGGTGTCTGTCCTTCTTTCCCCATGACAATAACTTGCTTTCCCTCCAATGGTTGCTTTCGGAGTCCCGTCTCTCTAGTGCTTTTAAATACCGTATGTTCATTTGATAGAAGCTGATGTACAGCCCATGGCTCAGTTTCAAGGTGGCTGTTGTCACGCTCTCTAAAAACGTTGCTCCTTCCATAGTCAGTGGTAGAATTGAATGAGGCTCTGCTCTTATACAGTGTGGGCTATTTTCAGCAACACTCATCAAGCCAGAAAATGTTTCTGACAATAATGGCACTCAGCGTTGAAGCACGAGGACACATTGTGCTGTAATAGTTTTTATTTGTAGTCAAGATGGCAATAAAACAAAGCAAAATCCATCTATCATAAGGATGTAGGCTAGCGTAAGCATAGCCTTTTATTTTGATTTTGATTTTTTATTTTTTTTTTGTTTATTTTTTTTTTTTTTACACCCTGTGAACTGCAAACATGTGTTCTCATGCCAGAGTAGCTTTTCATATAAATTGCTTTTCTGGAATAGGACAGGCTGTCAGGATGGTGTTGGTGAAGAACCATTCCGAAGCAAATCCTATCTTGCGTTGGCTTGATAAATAATTGAAAATGACTAATAGCTCCAGGTGACAGAGAACGTATCACTGAGATGTATGGGACTTAGTTGGTTTCGGCTTGAGATGTAATTTGTTTGGAAATATAATTACTCTTGTGTTGGATTCTGGTTAAATATTTAACAGGTTAGTATTCTGATTAGGGCAAGTGTGTTTTATGGTGAGCAGATTTGTTCCTTTTGAAATAACCACTTCAGAGCAGCAGCCAAGCAGCAGACATGAGGGAAAATTCCTCTTTTATTGCTAAAATCAACATTTGAAGACAGAAAAAAGTAAAGTAATGTACAGTCCCTTTTTCAGGTTATTGACTTTGGAGCACTAATCTCAGTGTTTTATTATGTGGGTGTCATATCATCTGTTGAGTTCAGCTTGTTATGGCAAACTCAGTGGCACCAGTGAGCATTAATCTATATCTCAACCCACAGTAGACCCACAACATGAACACAAAGAAGAAATTCCACAGAGAAAGCGTAAAAGCTTCATGGTCCTGTACAACTAAGCACAACTTCAGTATTCCCGTCCACAGACCATAATTGGCCTGCTTAATCGACCCATTCACACAAATGCACTTGCACAAATGCTGCAGAAGCTCCAGCATATTGGATGAAATCATTTATTATGGCGCCAGGTTTGCCTCAGTCGTTGAACGCAGAGAACAGGTCATCCCGCTGTGCCATATTGGCATGAACACATCTTACCTCATCCTTGAAAACGCGGTAACGTTCCACACACTAGCCTTGGTCTATATGCACGCAGTCAGATTTTACATCTGTGAACTGAAGTTTGCTTCGAAGTGTTGTGAATGTTATTCATAAAGAGGCATCCGGCACGCTTCTTTGACGAGTTATGGAATTTAAAATTCTAATATTTGTATTCATCACCGGTGGCCTTGCGAATGCTTCATAAACTGTATCTTGTTTTTCTGCAATTAGTTGATACCCAATTAAAGGAATGTTGCACTTGAATCACTTCATGCAAGTTTTCAAATGAAACTGTTGGTAACTGTTGCTACGGCAACCAGCGTTTCACGACTGTTAAAGTTGCAACACCAGAACTGGAGTGGTGATGTTGAAATGTGGCCGCCAGCCGCCAGTCACACTTGTGCACTTGGGCTACACTCTGGTCTCTCCGAGGTTATTGTTTGCCCAGGTGGGCCCAGATGGCGTGCGTTCGGCCCCCACCGCCCGTCATAATGCCGCTCTCCTCACCTCTCTTGCTCTTCTTTCATAACCAATCACAAACTGCTCCTCCCTGGCTTCCTCTGTCCTTTGTTCTGCAGGAGCCTGTGGTTCAACTGAAGCTCTCAGTTACACAAAGATACCCAAATTGGTATTCATCAGCACTTACCAGCTGTGTACATTGTGGGTTCCTCAAACCCTGGCAGGTAGAAAAAAAAAAAGTAAAATGTCATTTGCTTTGAGTCTTTCCTTCTATGCAGAAATGTTCACTTCTTTTCACTTCCAGAATTGACCTCAAATTTCATTCTTATCATGCCCTGAACTTGTTGGAAATTGTAGAAATGCGAGCTTTTTATGAGGCTTGTTCTCACCTCCTATCTTGGTTCAATATTTATGGCAAGTTCTTGATATAACACCTATACAGTGGCTGGAGAAGCATAAAAATCCCAAAGTAGCCATGTTGAAACTGGCGCCATGGTGACAATGAAGCTTCAGATAAGGCGTCCCACATTGAAATGTGATTTGCAAGAGTGCACCTTCGCTTTCTGTGAATGTTTGTGAGGGAAAGAGGGGGAGAAATGGTCCGTTGAGTATATGCACCGTCCCTGGCCTCATGTTCTGCACTGCTCCGGGAACTAAAGAGAGCAGCAAAGAACTTTCATTAGTGACCCCATACCTCAGTCCTCTTTTTTGCCACTTTGCTTATTTATTTTTTACATCCCATCCTTTCAATATCGAGGCTGTCTTTCCTTCTATGCCTCCATTTCTGTCTCTCTACTCTGACCGCCATAACTGCTGAGAATTTCAA
The DNA here is from genome assembly GCF_059441095.1 of Idiotropiscis lumnitzeri. NCBI lineage: Eukaryota > Metazoa > Chordata > Actinopteri > Syngnathiformes > Syngnathidae > Idiotropiscis > Idiotropiscis lumnitzeri. Next base: position 13,935,905 of record NC_142396.1, on the reverse strand, counting down.
TGGGGATGAATGCTTTTCTACACAACAGGGAACCTGGATCCTATCTCAACTGACTTGATCATTCTCAATCACAGGTTGACACATAAGTAACATACTCACAAGCAGTACATGTCATTTATAGTGTTCCGCTAACCTAACATGCAAAACACACACAAGCACAATGAGAACATGGAAACTAGAGGCGTCAAAATTAAGCAACCAATCGATTGACAAATTCATTAATAACTTTTAATATGTGAGTCATATTTTACTGCCATTGTTTAACTTAAAAGTATCCAAATCCTCTGATTCCAATCTGTAAACAGTAATTATTCTCTGATGTCTGTTGTCCTTCATGAAGGCAGGATGATTACGCTGGTCAACAAATTAAAAAAAACAACTTTCAATCAGAGGTGTAAGGAAACTTTTCAAGATTAAATCTTTCTGCTGATTCAGAATCTACCTGTGGTTTTATATTTTTAATAAAAATAAAAATAAAAATAATTCCGCGATTGGCTGGCAACCAGTCCAGGGTCGACACCGCCCACTGCCCGAAGACAGCTGGGATAGGATCCAGCACTCGCCGCGACCCTTGAGGACAAGCGGCACAGATAATGGATGGATAATAATAATAATAATAATAATAATAATTACACAGGTGGAATTCTTCTATTAAACATCATCATAGATTCTCATTTGAACCACGTGGGGCAGTTATAAAAAGATTGAAACCATCACAAAGCGAGGACAGCACTATTGTTAAATCGGAATATGACAAGTGCTATTTGCATTCCAGGGTTGCCGTGGAGCACAATAAAACACAGACAGAGCTGCGAGCAAAGCGAGTGCTTGCAGGGTGGCCCCGCACTAATTGCGGCCGAGGTGCATTTACTGATTATAGTTAAGTGGCCTAAAATGGTCCCCTGCTCTGTATTACATTGGCCCGCTCCCCCTTCATGGTTGATGTGGTCAATAGTGGGCCCTGTTGAGATGCCTTTCCACTGAGGAAAGAAAGCAGTCCAGTCATGCTTGTCTCCTCACTTCATCTGCACAAGCCCGCACAAGGAAGAGTCACCGATGAGGGCAGCAGGAGGCCAATTGAACAAAATGTTACACTCGGCAGCAATATTTAGCCCTTAGAACATTGACTTGAAAAATTCAATATTACGAGTCATGTCCTGCTACTGATTATTTATGCTTCCAGCACAAAACAAATAAGTGAGGTCTCTATTAGAAATGTTGAATAACCGCGGCAGTCGAGAAAGGGGAAATGAGCAGTGACTGGACTGGTGCCTGGACAGGACCTGGTCAAAGTATTTGCTATCTTTATTTTCAACCGGAACAGGGGAGCCTAACGGTGGAGGGCAGGCAGGGACGATATAACAGCCACATAAGCTTTTATATCCGCTCTAAGTTCCAGCTTGTCTATGGGACAGTTTACGCCTACTGATGAAGAGTCGCAGCACTCACCTGCTACAACATTCTCGTACCAACTCAGTTGCACGTCTACTAAATGTACTGACTTTTGTACATCTTGGATTGCCAAAGCAACTTACAAATGCTCTCATCTTCATGCTTGGTCTTGGTGGTGAGCTGTTTTACTTGCTGCTCTTGAGTCTTTTGGCTGGAGAAATCCCTTGAAGTTTGGGCTTCAGTCAAGCAATATCGTATTTTATACAACTTGAACAATGTGATTTAATTTATTCTCCCTCAATTATATTGTCGCTAGCACTGCACTGTGTCCCTTTACCCATTCAGTATGTCCTTTTGTTGTAATCTCTCTCATAGGTTGGTTGAGGCAGCTGCTGTTTTTTGTTAACTCACGTCACTGCTCTTGCGCTACAGTGCTGCTTTCACCAAAATGAGCAATTCCTTGTGGACCTGTGCACCGTTACTGTTTTATTTACACGGCTTGTGTGGGGTCGGCGTTCAGAGTACAACACGTCCTATTACATGAATATGAATGTGTGGAATATAGATAAATAAAATGAAATGTACACTGTGCTAGTATGAGAACGTAGCTTTTATGACCTGTAGTAGAAGTGTCGTCTTGAAGTGACTCATGACAACCAGCAACCTGGGATTTCAAAACTAAATTTCACTCTAAATTGAACATTTTTTGTTATAGTAATTGACATTTTGCAGTCATTTCATTGGTTGATTGAGTCCCACCATGTGACAGTCAGAATAGAGCACAATGGATGCCCAATACTGGCGAATAGCGAAATCCTGTGTTATAATTGATGCTTATTGAAGTAAATAAGGGGGAAAAAATTTTTAACAATTTTTTTTTTTAAAAGAACAGTGTGTAGAATTTAGTGTCATTTAGTGGTGAGTTAATAAAACGCAAGTTCGAAGCGGATACATTTTGAAGCATGCACACTACTGTCCCCTTTAGCACAGGTGCAAGCAAGAGACATCCTTCTCCTCACAAGGGTCGCGGAAGTGCTGGAGCCTATCCCAGCAATCTTCAGGCAGTAGGGAGGTACACTCTGAACTGGTTGCCTGCCATTCGCAGGGCACACGTAGACAAACAACCACTCGCGCACACACTCATAGCTAGGGGAAATTTAGAGTGTTCAATCAACCTACCATGCATGTTTTTGAAATGTATGAGGAACCTGGAAAACTTATGCAGGAAGGCCGGAGCCCGGGATCGAACTCTGCACCTCTGAACTGTGTGGCTGACGGTCTAACCAATTAACCAGCATGCCACCCCATCCTTGTTATATAATTAGCAATTACGAGGCCTACGATTATATAAAAAAACGTTCATGTGATAGAGCGTATTTATTTTGCAAATTATGAAATGTGGGTACGGAGATATTATTAGAAAACTTATAAACCAATGGAGGAGCTGTCCTTCTCTCCTCCTCACATAAAGTTTAAACACAATAAACACCTTTGTTTAGTGTTTTATTTCTGCATAATAAATATTTTTAGATTGGACTGTATTTATTTTCAACCACACACCTTTTAAAATTTGAAAATACATATTTAGGTATCATAAAATGTAAATATAATATAATTTGAGGGTTGTAACATAATACATAACAATAATTGCATTTCCATTCATTTCAATGGGAAAGGTTTTTGCTATTATCGAACATTTCGAGTTATAAATGGATTCATGGGAGGATGAAGTTTGTAACTTGAGTTGCCACTTTGTTTTTAATGTAAAATGGTAATAGTAGCTAAACATTCTTTTTACATTAAATATATAGCCTTTACCTTTTAAATGATTAAGGGGTGTGTTGTGGAAGAATTCTCCATTGTTGCAAGTGCAGGTGCAGTGACTTTCTCGGATCAAAGTAGTCCCGCTCTAACCTATACATATTTAATACTTCATATTTTTGTATGATTTCCGACAAAATTTTCATCAGACTGTGTCGACATTAGCGGCTGTTTGCACAGCTGTATTCTCATCTGTGTGGACAAACACAAACATTCAACTGTGCTGCGTGATTAGATTTCCAGGACATGGCCAGTGACTCGTATGTGTTCACACAGCCATGCAGTGTGCTACAAGGCAGACTTATCTGACCTACAAACAGCCAGACATATTCACAAAAGCTCACATCGCCCAGCAGGAAGACAGACAAAATGGAAAGAAGCGGGTAGACGGATAGAGACAGGCTCTGGCTGCAGGGAGACGGGCCCTTTGAATGAACATTTAGGTTAGACTGTGTCCAGCATGCGACCGCTCTCAGACATAGATCAAGCATCCAGCCCAGCAGTCATCCAGGTCGCGTCACATCACTCAAAGGCTGTTGTCAGCCCTCCAGACTGGCTCAGGGTCTCTTTCTCGCTCCCCCAGAGAAGCGCAGACCCAAGGACGTCTCATCAGGCTGCAAGTGTCGCACCGCAGCCTTGTTTGTTTCGCCTGCGTCATGCTCCGTTGCACCGGCCCACATTAATGAAGTGCATGCAGACATAACCCTTTGGTAATTGTTCTCATTTCTTTTCCTTGGATTGTGTTTCTCTTGCCCAATGCGTCATTTCTGCTAAAAAAAAAAAATGAGGGAGAAAGGGCAGATAGGAGCGGTGGGGTCGATATGCTAATAGTGGGTGTACATTTTGATGTCTTGCTACCAGCATGAAGTGTTTAGTATGGCTAGCATTCTCCACCTTTCCCTGCCACATTACCCCCCTGCTTGTCTCTCCATCTCTGTCCTCCCCCAGCCCCTGCTCTCTGCTCGCATCCTTCTCCATGCCCTTCACTGCCCCCCATCCCTTTTTGTCCACCGACACACACGCTTTGCTCCAAGAATATGAAAAACATTTGTTTTCCTCTGTCAGGCCCTGAGAGTGGGTCATGCAGTGTGCAAAGTGCTGATGTGCTTTTTTTCTGGGTAATTATAACATCCCTTGGTTGCGGAGGGTAAAAAAAAAAGAAAACTCAGAGCTAATGTTTAATTTGCTTTTGTGCTCAAAGGAAGCCCCCCTTGCTTATTTTTGTAGCAATTAGGTTGTGCCAAGACCCAGGCATTTCCTGTGATTGTTTGGATTTGCATACAGTAATGAGCAAATCAGTGAGTATCAAGACTTTCCTCTTATTGCTATGACAGCCACGCCCTATTTCCACCATTGCTTGTCAATCTCCACTCGTGATGTGGCAAATGAACCTTTAGCCTCTGTCTGACACTTCTGCGTCTTGTGGCTCATGGCTCATTTTCTCGGATCTAGTTAACAAGACATGAAATGTAACACAGCATTAAGCCCAGCTCCGACACTCAGCCTGAGCAATATTTTGGACACTTGTGGCACATCAGTATGGATGTCTGTGTGTAGATAATGATGAGATCAGTCAAAGGATAAACAGATAGCGGGTATGTTGTGGTTGCTTCTGAAGGGAAATCATTAACTCATTCAGCTTGTATTGTGACAGCTTTTTGATTCTTCCGCAATCAGATAAGAGGATGGATTCACCTTGACTGTTTGACCGCAGCGCCTTCACATAAAGACGCTAAACTCGCTACCCCTCCACCCTTCCGTTGAGATTTCAAGATATTTAATGACTCAATGACTATTGCATGACTCCCAGTGACAATTTATATCAAATAAATCGTGGCTCTGCATCAGCTAACCCTAACTGTTGAATAAATATGCCACCTTTTTTTTCTTCAGGGGAAAAAAAATGGTAAGTGGTGCCTCCTACTCTTGCTATTGTCTGAGCTGAGGGGTAGAGTTTTGTTTGTTCCCGGTGAGCACAGGTTCCATACGATACACTCTGATTCGATTTGCATTTCCAAGGTGTGTAACCAATGTGGCATTAGCTCTGTGCAATAGCGTGACTTCAAGCAGCTGGACAGTTTGTACCCTTTTGTCCTTCCTCCTTTAATAAAACATAAAACAAATGTGTGTCAGCGTTCTTACATTTTTACCCATTTTTTTGTATATATGGAGAACAAAAATCAAATGAAAATGTATCGAGAATAGAAAGCTACACATTCAAATCCTATTGTGACAGGAAGCTAATAATTCCATGTCAGCCCATCAATGGACAAGCGTGTCTAAAGCCACCCTTTGGAAATGATTTGTAAAAATAGAAACTTACTGTTGAGTAACTCATCACCCCTGGCCACTCTTTCAGGAACTACATCATGCAAGTGGGTATTTGAGTTTAAAACACGTTTATTTTAGGTCACTACTTTAATTGAATCACTATATTGCCATAAAAAGTAACCCAACTCTCATACCAATAAATTACTCCGCGATATATAAAACCACCTCTGTGACTTGTTCTTACAGTACTTGGATGCCATTGAGTGATATTATATTCACACTTTACCTATCCTGCTTTCATTTCATCCAGTTGTTTGTTTTGGTATTTTCCCATTTGTGGGTTTTAGTGCTAAGAGGTAGAGTATGTCTTGGGGGGCCTGTTTAGGAGAGGGAGAAAGCTGGAAGAAAGCAAACAACAGGAAGGGGCGCTAATGGTGGGATATAGTGTCAGCGGTTTCAGTTGATAAACCTGAGAAGAGTCTAATCTATGTGACGGAGCTCATCTTGACGGTACATCCAGGGTCCCAACAGTCCAACATAGCCTCCTGATCTATATTTCAAAGCAGATACTAGAGAGGAATTCAGTAATGAGTTCCCATCTTCCTTTTTGGTGGAGGAAGACTCTCTTTGTGGAACTAATTGAATGTGGCACTGCGAGCACCAGGCAGCTCTTTGGGGGTTGTGCTTCATTTCAGGGGATCTGCTGAGATATAAGCTTGCATGCCGCTGAGGTTTTTGTGTCACAGGTCTATTTCAGAAGAGCAGTGCACTTTGCGCACTGTTTGTGTGTGTGCGTGGGTGTGTGTGTGTGTGTGTGTCGGGGTGTGTTTGTCCACAACAACGTGCGTCCATTTGCAAACACGTTTCCCATTTCTACCATTTCCCGCTGCACTTGATAAATTTAGTTGTCCATGTCAGCTCAGCAGAGATGCAATGTGCACATTCGTGGACATGTTTGTGTTGCGTGGGCTCTCTTGGCACAATGGAGGAGATTCTTTAATGGGACACGGGCTGTCTCTATTTACAGATATGGAAATGGTCCGAGACGTATGCAGTTAGACAGGCTTGGCATTTGCTGAAATGATGAAATGTAGCCATCACTATTTACAGACGTGCATGAATGAACTCTAATACACAGGCATCTGCACACACGATGACATGCAAATGTTGAAATATATCACTGGTTCTTTCTTTGTGTTCAGCGTTTTTTCAGTTGACAATTCTCTCTAGGATGCACGTATCAATCTCAGCGTTCATGGTTCCTGAGCCCTAATTCGTGTATTGTGGAAAAGAATTTTGAATAAGGACACATTGTTTTGAAAAAAGGTTCCCTCACCAATAAAAAATGTGGGACAACAACACATGAAAAAATGAAGTTCCATGCCGTCAAATGCTTTACGTATATTTTTCTGAAAAATTCTTCTGGCTTCCTGAGAATTTGACCTGTTCAACCATTTCAGCCAGTGTTTCAGTAAAATCCCAGAAAAAAGAACCATTGTCTGGATTATATAAAAAAAGCCTGAAGTAATATTGACTCTAACCAACAAATCTATCATATCCTACAAGCGGCATAATAATAATCCAACTTTATTGAGAATTTTAAACTGTTCTTTTGAAATAATATTTCAGTGGAAGCAGAAAAAAATGTCTGTAATGTAACATCAGACTCTTTAAGCAGTCAGTGAGAATGATGTGTCCTGCTTTGAGGTGTGCACAATAATGATGCAGGAGGGAGAGAGGAAGGGTCAAGCGACAGGGATGGAAGCAGGCAGTAACAGCAGCGGCAACCCACTGGATGCCCAGCTGCAAAGCTGCCCTCGGGGCCCGCGAGGACTGTGGAATGTGGCCGATGCGAGTGTGTGTTTGGGCTGGAGATGGCAAAGGCCTCAGGGATGCAGCTGTGAGCAGCGATGTCTGTGAGGTGGGTGTGCTCTTGTGTATCCATGTATGCTTAGTAAAAGAAAGGAAAGAGTGGCCCTCTCTTAGCCACCCAATCAATGAATCCCCAACCCAAAGAAAGAAACAACCTTGTGACTAATTTTCAGTTTGAAGGCACACTCTTTTGCATCTGGAATGTTCAACAGAAACTGCTTAGTACAAGTAACCTCCCTCGAGGACTGGTCACATTTTTACTCTGCTGACAGAAAGTGTTTGTTACTAAGATTTCCCAAGCAGTTTTAGGCAAAGGGCCGGTTAAAGTACATCATGGAGTTGACGCACCACTCCCCCCCGCCTTCCCTGTTTGCTGTCTCAACCCCCCTCCCCCCTTCCGCCCTCTCCTTTTCCCGCCACTTGAATCCCCATTGGTCCTGTTTCTTTTCCACCAGCCAATGCTGCCCAGTGTGTCTGGGAGAAGTGATCTCAGTGGCTGTGCTCGGGGTGTGTGAGGTCAAAGCTGTGCTCATTTCGCACTGTGTCCTTTTGGAATTCATCCAGAAGCTCCCTCCGCTGCTCACACACTGAAGCGAAGAAAAGGGAGATAAACACAAAAGAGACAGAAAAGTCCCCAGTCTTCAGTGTGTTTTGATTTCCCACCTTTTGGAACAGTGAATGTTTAGCTCGAGTTCATAATTCATGATGAGGCGCTGCTAGTAGAGCTCTCGCACAAAAGTAGGTGCATGTAACTTAGACTGTGCAAGGCTCCTCACCCACAACACAAATATGTGTAAATTGTGAAGATGTTCTTCTCTTGTCAAAGTAAGCCAAGACAGAAAAAAAATCTGGTTTACAATCACTTAGAAAACCAATTGGGAAAAAGACAAAATCAAATCATATTCTGTACATTAAAAGTGAGTGAGTCAATGTTCTACTTCATATGGCCTGTGTGCACAAATCTATGTTACAAACATGCTGCATAAATATGCATGCACGCCTCTAAGAATGCTTTGAAATCACCGGTGTGATGACCTGTGTTAAACAACAATTTGAAGTGTATATTCATTAATGTTGTGCAATCCATTTTAATTATTTGTAAATTCCATTTTGATTTTAACATTATTATATATTCACACGGTGTTGCTTTCAATAAAATAAAAACCGTTTCATAGTTCTATTGTTTTCAGTTTAATGGGAGAATGATCCATCAATCCACTTCGCTTGTCCTCACTATTAGGTCCCCTCAGGGAAATTAAGGTCACAAGATCATCATCACAGTACTTCAATAGAGAAGGAAAAAAGGTAAGAGGGTAGCTAAAACAAAAAAAAAGTGAAAGAGACATGGTTATCTGATTAAAATATTAAACAATATTAAAATGATAACGTGGCATAGTAGCTGTCACGATGCGAACAACACAAAGTTAACAAAAAAATAATTTAAACCCTAACGAATTGCTGGGATTTAATAAAATAGACACAACAGATTCCAATTTGAATTTTGTTTGAATTTACTGTCACAGCATCATAACTGTCTCTTGGATTGAGGCCACAACAGCCTCAGATAAAATGTAATTTTGCTCAGAATAATTGAATCTTCAAATAGGTCTACCTGACAAAGAATATCATTATTTTCCTTCCAACGACGACAGCATAATAAATGCTGATTGTGCTCTCATTGTTTGGCATGATGGGCCTTATAGAAAACAATCTCTGCATATCTTGAGGGTGCTATCATTGAGCGGTGATTAACTATATGCCTTCAAATGACGACATGGCGCCGTTTCTGGGCCACATGATTTATCTGTCAGTCTGACTGATGTTTTTCAAGACAAATCATTTTATTCTTTCACATTGCTACGGAAACAGTTTTTAAGAATCTCTCTGATTTCGTTGAAAATGTTTCTGCTTGTAACTCTGATCAACTGAGCAAATGTTCACATTCTTAAACATACTATTTGCCTCAAGCAGACAGACAGTCTTCTGATCAGGCTGCGAGGAAAGCGCCTGGTTGTTCCAATTCTCTCATAAAGCCATAATAATCCTGTTGTTGTTTCACTACGTGATGATATTTCTAATTCTTGTCAGGGAAGAATGCAGCAGTGTATGTGTGAAGGCACAGCAGGCAGAGGGACAGGAGTCTGAAGGAAAAAAGGCAGAGGTTGCACCTCTCCCAAAGGACGTGCTGAAGGACACGCGTGTGTTTGTGTAATTGCTGGCATACCTTGCCACTCTGCATGCACTCACTGTATGCAACATTACGATGGAATGAGATCTTGATTCACTGAAACTGTTGTGGCGCAAAAATGCAATGCAAAACAATGTTCACTTTGATTCTCATCAGAGAACAGGATTCATTTCATAAATTGTGGTTGAACTTGCCAGCATATCATTCACTAGAGCTACTGTGCAGTTAGCCAAGTTATTAAAATGAGTAACATTGTCCAAGTACAGAGTACTTGGAAAATATGTTCACATACTGGACATTAAAGAACCCTGAACACCTGTATTTCAATATATTTATGTTTCCAAGTTGTATACTTTGAAAACTTGCTAGATCAATTGATCCTTTAAGACTTCAAACCATTTGAACTAACAATGACAGCTAGGCAAAGCTTCGATCAATGTTTTTTTCCCCCTCCCTAGAGTGCTACTGAGGATTTAAAGAGTTTGACAGTTTTTTTCTTGTTCAATATCAAAGCTGTGTGGTAAAAATTCCATATGAAATATTCCTTTAACAAACACGGCACACATTCTGGTGTTTTTTTTTTACGCACCCTTTGTAAATAATGCATTTACAGCATAAAAATGTTTCCTGTCAGCATGAAAAACTATCCAGTGGAAATCCACAAAATTATTTGGCAGGATGTGGCATCAACCAATTGATAGCTAAATATCGGTGAACAATAAATGTATCTATTCCAATTCAATTTTAATGTGGATGTACAATATAAGGCACAAATGTGCAAACTTGGACTCAACTCAATGGTTTTATCTTGAAGGAAAAGTATCTTTTTTGATACAGTTTATGTATATTGCATCTCATTTGCTTGTTTAGTTGCACTAATGTTGCGTCCAATGTACGGGAGGATTAAATCAGTGCCTGCCAGTATATAAATAACTCACCATTAGCCTACATGCAGCACTCTTAGTCAGCCTGGCATATGTCACTGTGACAATAAACTGGCGAACGTGTGACATTCTGTTACCACACAACCAAGAGCCTTTGTACTAAACCTGACTGCCGCGACTCTCTCCTGATCTCTACTTGATCTCGTCCTTAAGCTCTCTAAAGCACTAGAATTGGATATATGGATGCAGTAACATAAAATGCTTTTTTTGTTCATTTGCCGTTTGAAGATTTCTTAGCGGTTTCGTCAAATGTGTTTAAATGTGTCGCGCACACTTTCATCGTGCAAAGCGATCAAGGCCTCAGTTTAGCGACCTGCTTTTGCAAGCATATAAATTCCATCCGGCTGACTTGACCGCCTGCGCCATCTCAACAGTGCATCCTGCTGTCTCATTGCCCAAGATGCCCCCTCCTCCCACCGCCTGCTTTGGTGATGCATCTCAGCCTTCCTGACAGGCACACCAGCTGGTTAAACTGGTTGACTGACTGCATGTAGGGATGTGTTATCGTCTGTTTGCATTCCCGCTTTATAGTTTCTCTCTACTCTGCAATAGCTTGCTCGTTGTGTGGCCCTGGTTTTCCTCATGGCTCGTTGACAGTGAATTGTGACGGCCTTCATTTTGAAGCATCAAAGTCTTGATTCAACACTTTCCTTAAAAATGTATCCCTAAGTATATCAATAAATAAAAATATCTGGTTTCCAGAGAAGGCTGGCTGTATGCAGACCAAAGTATGACAACGCTGGACACATGCCTCAGGGTTTGGTCAATGTCTGGCCAGTACAGACTGGGCTAATAATGTCTGACAGTCAGTCCACCAACATAATAGCATTGCAAAAGGCTGGAGGCGTTCTCTCTGTTTTCCCTACATCTGCTCTTAAGCATCACTCTGTGACACATTCACATCATTAACCAATCATATACGCTTTGAAAAGTGCGTGAGTGAGTACCCAGACTCCCCACCTACAGTACGTGTTAAAACGAATGTGACATGGAGTTTTCCCAGCAGGGGACCTCAGAGAGCCAAACAGATGTAAACTGTGACCGTTATCAGTTCCCATTGGTGTCATTTCCAAAAGTCTCAATACTTGAGTGGACAAACCTCATGCAAAAGCTCGTCTTTTACAGAATATATGACTACATTGACAATAAAACTTCAGATTGTACTACAGGTGATGGCTCTCTGCATGCTAAATTTGGCTGCCAGGATGGCCGAGTGGTCTAAGGCGCCGCGTTCAGGACCCAGTCTACCCAGGAGGCCTGGGTTCGAATCTTGAATTTCCCCATTGTGGGACTAATAAAGGGAATTATTATTATTGTTATTAAAATAATTTGTACCGTGTTAAATACAGGAAAAGGGACAGAGGAAGGAGGACTCAAAACTTTCAGTATTTCACTTGTTCTCCGTAGCAGCTGGACTGTACGTCAGGCTGTGTAGGCTCAACCAATGAAAGCATGTGAGCTCAGTAATTCATAGTTTACACCAGCTGATAATGATATATTAGAGGTATTAACGGTTTCTTTTGAACAGTTGACACATCTGCGATTATACCTTTTCAAGCCCTGTTGCAATTAGCCTGCTATTTCATGACAGCTGCATATTTAATGTGACGTGCCTATGGCTCACTCTGCCACCCTTTCGTTCCCATGCTTTGACTTGTCTTGCTGTAATGCATTGCATACTCCACTGGGACTGTTTGTACTTTTACAGGTAAAGCGGTGGCTGCCTTGTCAGCACTTTCGCTTTTCTGTTTTTTTCAGCGTAAGGAAAGAAAAAAGGAGGGAGAGGACTTGTTTTTAGGACCTTGAATATTGGGAATGTCGCCCTTGCTAAGAGAGTGAGGCAACATTTCTCAAGGTCTCATTGAAAGACTTTACCTTGACCAGAATAAGTCCTCCCCCGTTACCCTCTTCAGCCACCTGGAGCAGATGCTCCCGGAATGGAAATTGCCTGCATAAATGTGCATTTACATGATCCCTGCATCTAATGTCTGGCACGTACACAATTCCTGCAGCAATTGCTGAAGTGATGAGAGCAGGTGGAGCAGCTGGAAAGAGTAGGAGCAAAAGCGTGTCTGGGAATGGGAGTTGGTTTCTGGAAGCCACAGGTGCGCAGCAGGGGATGGAGGGCCAAACATTGATTTCACAGTCCGCCACCACCATGCAGAATAGCTAGAAAAAGTGTTTCTCCGTGGTATGCATTGAATAAGACTGCGAAGGAACCTTTGGGGGCATGAATATGTAGATGAATACCCAGCGAGAGCCAGGAAGCCATTCATAGCACAGACCCAAGCTTGTTCCATTAGGCAGGAGAAAGCATTGGATGGAGCGAGGGTAAGAGTCAAAGCGAGGGGAGGAAAGGGGGAGAAGAAAGCAAATACTCGAGAGGACAGTTAATGATGGCCTCTTTTCCCATGAAGTGCTTTTTCTTGTTACCGGTGGCGAGCTGTCTCTTGCTCCGTTGATGTTATTTACATCCAGCATACACGCTGCTCACTTATAACTTGCCAGAGAGGCTATTTGAATAAAACATACTTACATTAGGGCCAATCTTTGAAGCTGAATGAAAGAGATCTAAACCATTACCATAGATTGTCTGCCTTGTCCGTTTGTGTGTGTGTGTCTGTGCTTGAGTTCGTGTGTGTGCGTGTGCGCGCTTGGCTGTGATTGTGAGTTTATAATGTATATGTGTAAATGCTTTAGGCTTCCAGGGATCCATCAGTCTCCCGTCTGGACCCAAGCTAAGGGAAGGTCAGCCTGATGGATACATCCTGACATGCACACAGCCTGTGAAGTCAGCTGTGTGTGTGTGTGTGTGCGGGGGGGGGGGTGTGCGCGGGGTGTGTGTGTGTATGTGTGTGGGGGCTGGCAGGCCAGCCAAGCACAGGCACGGTTCAGCAGAGCAGAGGGCTGAGAGGCGGGTTTGAAGGGATAGTCTGGCTCTCTATGCCCTAGTTTGAAGGGGTTTGAAAGGGGGTTTAGCTGGCAGAGAGGTTCTATGGAGGGAGGGGGTGAGGTAGAAACAGGGCCGGGTAGGGTTTTGCTGGATTGACCGTGGGGGTGGGTGAGGGGGCTAAGAAAGGGTCCATTCATGACTGGTGCCATCTCTGACTCCCTGAGGGACTAAGTCTTATCAATGATCGGGCCAGCTGGGAGGATGTGAGCATGCATGTCTCTTGCTCTGTCTTGTTTCATGCACTCTTTCGTTCTTGAGTCCCATGCCTCAAACACAAACACTAAGGATTTGTAAAGGCACGTTGAAATCCGAAGAAAGAACCTGACCAAAAGTGGTCACAAGGGGTGCTCTTTATGTGGCATATTTCTGGTCCAAGAAACATCCCAATGAGAGGTACTGTGTGATGCCATCCGGAGATGAATTTCAAGCGGTTCAGATTACTTGGTGATGAATCGTCACTGTCAGATAAATGTCAAATTTATCACCTGTTGTCACTGAGCACTTCAATATTGCTTCTTGCCAGATGAACAGAGCACTGACAGACTATGTTGTGTTAGCTTGGACTAGGCTTCACGTCCATGTTTTTAGTTATTAAAAAGTCCTACAACTCAAGTTCAATTTGTTGTTTGGAACCAAACTCTAACTATATCATGCGTAATGCATGAATTATTTACCACCAGAAGTGTTATTGAATGGATCAAAAATGTCTGCGTGATGGCAACATTGCACAGGCATATGTCGATTTACACTTGTAGTTTAATATTACGACCAACAAAGTCATTCTGCCCCCCCCCCTTCCTGACAGCTTCCTGCATGAGCAGGCACATGCAGCGTAGCCATACAATCAGTCTAAGCAGTGCATTAGAGCATAACCTAGGAAAGTTTCAGCTGAATTGGGTCCACGCATAACGTCAATATAACACATTTAACTTGCACAGACACATAGCACAGAGTTTTTGTAGCCATAAAGTTCTACTACGTTTATGCACATGAAAGCATTGTGCTAAAACTGAAACACTAATCACATCCAAATGTTCCATTTATTTATGGTAGCTAGCTTCTGTGACTTTGACGTCAAACAGAATACCACAACTGTCACACCTCAACTCAATGGCAGATGAGAGTTAAAGCTGCTATGTGTGCATATGTCCCCTAAACTCACTTATCTCGAGCCAACATGGATTTGTGGGTGAAAAATATTCTTCTCAGATCCATATGTGTGCAGGGCCATCCGCCACGGTGAAACATTGGCCGGCTGTCCAGTCTAACAGGCCATTATGGATCAATCATGTTGGTGTCCATATCAGATTTAAACAAGCTTCTCTGTTGCTGCTGGTCTCACCTGCTTGCAGTCTCTTTTATGCCTCTGCTGAAGCGCTTTCATAGATGTCTCCTGGCCTTCTGTATGTTAAGGGTGTCTGTATCGCTGAGAAATGGCCTTGCAACTGCTTGCTAGATCGTTTTTGCCCTGGTGCCTGCTCCAATGCTGCCCTCGTAACTAGCCTCTCAAAACCTTTTTCCTTTTGCTTTGACTGCCTTTTGTTTGCTAATATATTTTCTGTTACCTGCTTTATATATTGTGGCCATTCCCCTAAAAACTAAACACGTACTAGAAAAAGAGGTTATTTTAGAGCAGACATTTTATTCGGTAAATTCTGTATTTTTAGAATAAGACAATTTCACCAGCAAGTTTGATTCATGATGCTGGAATGTGTATATTTGAATGAAATTTTCTTATTGTGTTGATTTCATTCTAAAATCTTATTTTGTACATTATCACAAGCAATTATGACACCTTTTCATGGAATTGTTGATATTTAGAGTTATGCTCATAGGTTTACAGCGCAACTTTATCTCTTCTACTGATATTTGTACACCACGGTGTGTCTCTACGTACAGGAAAAGCCCATGAGAGAAAGTGACACAAACATTTTCACACTATTAACACTAATGGGGGCAACTAAAAGAAAGAATGAATCTCAGTGGATGTTCGAGAAAATGTTTAATTGGGTGCAAAGTGGAAAGTGGTTAGCATTGCAGCCTCACACAAAGGAGGTCTGGGTTGGATTCTCTTTTGGAACATCTCTGTGGGGAGTTTGCATGTGCTCCCTGTTCTTGTGTCAGTTTTCTCTGGATTCTATTCTTATTGTTCCTTTTCTTATCTCTTGACCACTTATCAGGCTTTTTTATTACTGCAGGCTGATCTGAAGATGGAGGATTATTAACTCATTTACTGCCAGCCCAGGTAAAATGAAAGTACGTCTATATCCGTCAATGGTAGCGAATGAGTTAATA
The DNA here is from genome assembly GCF_059441095.1 of Idiotropiscis lumnitzeri. Lineage (NCBI taxonomy): Eukaryota > Metazoa > Chordata > Actinopteri > Syngnathiformes > Syngnathidae > Idiotropiscis > Idiotropiscis lumnitzeri. The sequence goes on along the minus strand of NC_142396.1, from coordinate 13,920,169 downwards.
ATCTTTCTACATAAGAATTAACATACATCATTTAAAAAGAACACCCCAGTTGTCGTGACAATAATGTAGAGTTTTGTGCAAAGATGATGCCATTATTGCTCTTTTTCTTGGAAAGCTCCCCTTCTCTTGTTCTGAATTTTTACTTACTGCACTTGGCGTCTCTCGACAAGCTCACATTAAGTGTGAAAATAAGCTCTTTGCATGGCTGGTGCTCCCGTCACACTTGTGTGTGAGACTTCTTAATATATGTGTCAGTCACAGAAGAGTCCTATGATGATAGCACCGATTTTCATCTAATGTGATCACACTTAATATCATGAGAAAAAAAGTCTGAAGAAACACCCTGAAATTGATGGCCTCATTTTAATGCCTGTTTTTCTTATTTTTTTAATGACTGTTTATTCTTCTTCTCACAGAGCTCCAGAAATCATCCTGGGCCTGCCGTTTTGTGAGGCGATAGACATGTGGTCACTGGGCTGTGTGATAGCTGAGCTCTTCTTAGGATGGCCACTCTATCCTGGAGCCTCGGAGTACGATCAGGTAAAGATAAAACAATATGTTATTTCAGGATTGATAACAATTATTCGAAGTCAAGGAGGCCAATAACTGATATCCGATCAGGTAATGGGTCCTCAGTTGGCTTTACATGCTTGCTTGTTTGAACGATTGCACGCACTTCAGAAGCATTTATACATGCGTGCTTGTCATTTTTTTTTTCTTTTGAAATGCATTGCTTGAATCCCCACAACAGCTCCTTATGAGTCGTACAAGCCCCCACCCCTATTTATAGAAACATATGCCACAGTGCCACTTGTCCAATTAGCGGGCCCCTGCGCTCCAGAGCGAGACATTGCTGAATTCCCTCAATCAGAATCAATGGCAAGACCATGACAGAGTTCTGCTTCAACGCCAAACAAACTGATCGGATTTAACGCAAGCTTGGCAGAATGTTTCATTTTGAAGTGTTGGTTGACTTTTTGGAACATTTCTTAAAATGGTCTTTCTTTGTCCTCAAATTATCAAAAGAACATACCCCTTCGAATGTTTGTTTTTCTGTCTTAAAGATCCGGTACATCTCACAGACTCAGGGTCTGCCTGCAGAGTATCTGTTGAGCGCAGGGACAAAGACCACCAGGTTCTTCAACAGAGACCCCGATTCCACTTATCCTTTGTGGAGACTTAAGGTAAACCCAAATTCACTTAAAAGCATGAAGAAAATCACGCAAGTTTCTTGTTTGAATCAAATACAATATATACGTTATAAAGAAATTGACTTTTATTTTTTGTTATTCCAGCGATAGCACCTACACCTATTTTACATGTGTCACACAGCCATAAATGAAATGTGCATGATAAAAGTTCATGTGTGGGACCAACATTTTGCTTTGATGATAAGCGCATCAGATCACTGCGCTAAGTCCTTTTACAGACCATGTGAAAGATTTTCAATGCAGGTTGAGGTCTAGAGGTTAAGTCCTAAACGGGAAGTCAACCCCAAAAATTTCTTTACAGTCTCTACAGTCCCACTTAGTCAAAACAAGGCATTCTGATTAAAATTGCGTTAGTGGCATATGAGTTAAGCAGTAAAGTGCAAGTTTCGTTGACTAAAAATTATATCAGTTTCTCAGGGCTCAGCTAACAATCAATCATGTCTCATTTTCAGAAACTCTGTGAGGCTGTGATGTCATTTTTAGTGGACGGAAGTAACAAAATGGCCGACCCATCAGGCGGCTAAAAACAGTTGGATTTTGCTGCTTAACTCCTATTCCACAGATTCAATATTAATCAGAATACCATGTTAGATTAGATAGCTGTCCTTAAAGCAGAAAAAAAAGGAAATACATTCTTGTTAGCATGGCAGGAACAAGGTGTGTTTATCCACCTTTCTATCCACTTTTTCTGAATTTGTCTCATTGTCAACTGCTGCTCATTCCAAATATTTAGCTCTTTAATTGTTTGGAAATGAGTTAAGTAGAAATGGTAGCTAGCCATGAATTTAAATGGAGACGTTTAAATGATATTTTCCTTCTTTACTTTCTTCCCGGTACATGACCAAATGTTTCTATTTGTCTGTGTAACAGTATATACAGCATGCTCCGGCTCTGGTTCAAAGAAACATGACTAGTGCTTGAACTTTAGCCTGTAGCATCGTGTGGAAAAAGTCACTGATTAGCTTGAATATGAACTCATGGTGTCTCTGTCTTCAGTGTGAACAGTTCCTTGCCCTAACCTTGACACCCAACACACCTTCTCATCTATCCCTGTCCGACTTCCTTTCCTCTGTTGACTTTTTGTGAGGTTTCGTTGGAAACACCACTCAAAACACTAGTTAGTTCTTGTTTTTCCTCTCTGTGGGAACCTCGCAAAGCAGCTCTTCCCCTCTTCGCCACCGAATTATTTCACCCACGCCATTTACCAATCAAATGTTTAAACATGTAAACCCGAGTAGTCCTCTCCTTTTTTGTTTCTGAAGAGCTGAATGAGAAAACCCTTGGGCCCTTATTTACGGAAACTTGTACATTACAGGCCCTTATGCAGTAATTCCCTTCCCTCCCTGTGTGCCAGTTTTGTGGGATGGGCATTTGACCGTTCATCAAAGGGAAATCTAACAGTTGTTCTTTATTTTTCAAAATTTCTAATATTGATTGATAAATGACACGAAAAACGAAAGATCTTGTAATTTTTCAACTATTTATTCCAAGAATATTTTTACCAGCTTATCAGCTAAACACGTGCACATGCATATATATAGCGCATACTTTAATGAAGTACCTGCATGAGTTGGTGAGTCCTCCCTATCTCCTGTGTGACAGATATTTGCATTCATTTCCCCCGATCATAAGACGTTCGATGAGTGTTTGTGCGTGACCCCCGGGTTGCTCAGTGGGCAAGCTGTGTCCTGCTGTACATCAGCAACAAGCGGCTATAATGAGTCACATATAAATAGTGCAAGTCTAGAGGGGAAGCATGTTGAGGGTTTGAGAGGAACATCTGCTTTATGTCTCCTACAGACTCCTGAGGACCACGAGGGAGAAACAGGGATCAAGTCCAAGGAGGCGCGCAAGTACATCTTCAACTGCTTGGATGATATGGCCCAGGTATGTGGTTGCAATGTCACGGAGCACAGCTCGCTAAATAACAATGAGTACAGTAACAATAAATACAGTACAACATTATCTATTTAGCACATTTCAAGACAGCAGGAGCTGTAATAAATCGCTTTACATATGGCGTAATATAAATTAGCGGGAAATTAGATCATAATTTATCGTGCATTTATATAGCCATCACTTGGGTAACCTGTCTGCGATCCCCATCCAAATGCATCCATAATGCTCACGAGGGATTTGGAAAAAGCGGAACTCTTCACTTGTGTTGTGCTCTTTATGTTGTCGAACATCCCCCAGGGTCATATATTTTAATGAGTCAATAAATCTACATATACAAAGAACATTACTGCCATTAAGCCAGTCTTTATATCATGTCATATTCCCTTCCGACATTCCCAGTGAACGTATTCATCCATGGTGGGAAACTTCACATGTAGCCATGACATTTTGATAGGACATGCCTGACACTGAGATGATAGTGAGTATTTGTTTGCTCTCCCTCAGCCAAATACAGCTTCTACAACACGATATGACAAAGGGAATGGAAAGTTACAATATGTTTCCCAGGCCCTTTTGCCTCTCCAAGAGTCCTGTCTGATCACTATGCTGCTTGATTCTGCCCTTGATAACAACAAATCTGGCGAGCCATTTGCTTTGAAATTTGCTCATCTTGATGCACAAGCAGCTGCAGCCTCTGGAAACTACCCATGTGGGTACATGCAGGTACATAAATGAAGCTGACAATTATGGCTGTCCAGTAAGGCCCGTGGCGGCTCAGAGTCCTGTCTGGAATAACACGCTCTCAGCTAGTACAAGATTTTATCTCTGCCCGGGCTTGTTGAATGTACAGTTGCCATGCAAACGCATACGTGCAGCACATAGTTCAATGAAAGCAACCTGCACGGTTGTTGATATCCCGTGGCTCATCTAAGCTACAAGCTCCGTCACCCGTCTTCCTCTCACTAGTCCAACCCAACTCAGCTTACTACGAAAACACAGAGGAGATAAAGCTGAACAAGCGCAACGTGGGACAAAACTGCCTACTTTGTCCCATCTCACTGTATCCTCCCGTATAAACAAGTCAGTATTGTGGACATCTGTCCTTGCGTATATAATGGATGACATAGCTAAAGGCCCTGAACGACAAGATGCCAGGAAGATAATAAACTTCCTTGCTTTTGTGGGAAATGTGGCGAGACATTAGTCCCAAGTATAGACAAAGTACTTTGTTTCTAATTTGAGTAAATCACGGACCAATCTAACAGATGTGAACTTGAAGTCTGATATATTGGAGGAAGGGCAGAACTCTTGACCCAACAGAGGGCTCGCATGCTACAAAATCTAAATGTAGGTTTCAACAGAAATAGTCGAGGTGGAATGGATGCCTAAATCTTTGTCTTTGATTCTCTCATGACTTTATGGCATTTTGTGGCAAATAGTTGAGTGTGAAAGGACTTATAAAACTGTTGCTTCAAATTCTCCGTCAGGGTGCGTTATAACAAACTCCCGAAACCCTGGTCAGGATAAGCTCTTTGGAATAATTGATGGATGTCTAATAAATATGATTGGTGGGATACATTGTGGGTATCTAAAACCAAGCATTTGGATTTTGATTGTATTATTGCAATGGAAATGTGACTATTTCCTGCTTTCTTCGCTCAATAAGGTAGTATCCCCTGTATTTTTTTTGCAACAATCAAAATCATAAACAAATAAAGCATTTGGTAGTGGTTCACATTGCTGACTTTTATTCATAAGTGAGGTGCCATTGTTTCAAATGAATGCTCCATGAAGCACATCTCTCCTTCTTGAATTGAATGGCCTCTGGCAAACATTCTGTTGTGTGCATTACGGCTCATTTGCATCTACAGTGGAACAGAATTCCCACGACTTTAGACTGTTGGACTTCTATAATGTTCACAAATTGACATCCCTGATGCCAAATAATGAATCTTGCGCAGGCGTACGCGCTCTCTCTTTGTTCGTGTGCTTGTTGCTTCTGTTATTGTCATCGCTTATTGGCAAATTCACTCAAGCTGGAGAACGGCAGGTCAACATCCAAGCAAGCACGCTTTGCCACATCTCCTTCGGTGTTGTGCGCCCCATCTGCCAGCGCTGTCTTCACTCCTGAGTGGCATTTCAGTGCTCCTCAAGACACAGATGTGGCTTCATCCAACAGATGTTCACACGCAAGGCCAACAGTCCTCATCCTTCTGGCCATGCTGCCCATTATTTGTAACTCTATTCAAAAGAGACCCCATGTGTCTCATTAAGAGGCACTAAAACAATATTATATCATGAGCTAATTAAATGAATGTCTTATTGAATAACATATATACTGTGTACCTAAATAGAGGAATATTACAAAGACATTATTGCTTGAATAGAATGGCAAAAGTGCCAAATTTCACATGGTCCATGGCTCTTATTGAATATGATTGACTCTCTCCACTGTCATCTCATCCAGCAGTTATGGGAAACGTGATTATTCCCCACCCCATTCCGCAGATTATTCCTTTATCACGACAGAGAGGTGTGGTCGCAGACTCCGAAAAAAAGAATTGCATCAGATTTGTGGTGGTGACTGGCAGCACATCTGATAGTCCCTGAAGCAGGCCTGCAGATAAGCGCTTGTAGCTTTATGAAAGCAGACCTGTTCCTCTGCACGTCACAGTAAACAAGGCTGCCAGTCTGCTCCCAGTGTCCTCGCACTGCCTGACAATCTTGTTGGCTTGAACAAAGAGCAGCTATATCATGACCTTGGTGCTTGTTTAAACACAGAGAATGAGGCACAGCAAGTCCAATCTTTTCCACTTTGTTTAGTTTGCTTGTTGGCAGGGTGCAAAGGATTTGTAAAAAATCATTACCTTGCCTAATGAGGTTATGTTTTCATTGACATAGCTTCTTCTATTTGTTTGTTTTTGTTTGCAACTGTTTTGCAATGGGAGCGCTTCCATCAAATTGCAGTTGGCAAATGTTCAGAAAATGTGTCATCCCTGCAGCAACTGTTTAAGGTGTACCGCCGCTCAACCGATAGGTGAGACCGCGCTAGACTTGCCCGTCTTTCTGAACAGGTTGGGTGGTATGGAAAATGAATGGCGCATATAGCAGTATGGTAATTAAAATTCACCACAGGAAAGGAGAGAGAAAAAAAAACATGTTCAGACGCTTCTTGTGATAGCTCATCAGATCTGCTTCTAATCTTTCTGTGCTTATGGAGGCTCCTGTCAACTAAAAAAAGAGGTCAGATTTGATCCAGCTAGACAAATTGTGATCCAAGGGACAAGTAAAATGATTTTGCAGATGACAAACATTCATGCCTTTGCAGAGGACCCGCAGTCTCTGAGAGTGTAAAATGTCCACTGACTCGAAATTCCAGGTGAGCTTGCATATTGTCATCGAACTAGCAGATTCAATTAGTTGGAGAAATGAGCAGTTTTCCGCCCAGGGAAACAACTTGCTGTGGCTGATCCGTGGCCCCAGGTGCAAGACACAACACTCAAAGCCCCTGCCTGTTAAATCAATGCCTGTTCTCTATTTAGCTTTGCATGTGAGCAGGAATGAGCTGCTTGGCCTCATATTCAACCACAACCTGAGCAACAAGGTTTAAATACAGATGAAGGCGCGGGACGCTTCTCAACATATTTAGGTTCACTTTGTCGCGTCAGCTTTCTGCACAGTCAGGTACTTTGTAGAGAAATTTCTTTTTTCTTCTCGCCTCTAAGAAAACATTGAATTTTCCATTTCTACTTTTTTATGCATTCATCTTCTCACAACTCAGGAATGGATATACCTGTCTGGATATTTCAAGTGGCACTACAAATAGGAGTGCAAATGTTTGTAATGTCACTGCAACGCCAGGTCTAGTGACACCTGAACTGATGAGGGTGCACATTTTTGCAAGTATGGGAAAAAGCTAAGGGGGGGAGGGTGATGGAGTGGGTTGTCTCTTGTGCTCACAAGGAAACATGACAAGAACTTCTTACCTACCTACACACAAGCATGCTCACTTGAATTTGCCGCTGTTTTCCGCCTGCAGGTGAACATGACGTCAGATCTGGAGGGGAGCGACTTGCTGGCAGAGAAAGCCGACAGGAGGGAATTCATCGACTTGTTAACCAAGATGCTGACCATCGATGCGGACAAAAGAATCACACCTATTGAAACACTCAACCATCCTTTTGTTACAATGTCGCATCTCCTCGATTTCCCACACAGCACTCAGTACGAGCTCTTATTGATCCTATTTATCCAATGACCTTCTTTCATGGCCTAATTGCATGGGCCACTCTTCAAACCATGCTCATTCTCCTTGCGTCTCTGTCACATTCTAGTGTGAAATCATGCTTCCAGAATATGGAGATCTGTAAGCGCCGTGTTAACATGTACGACACGGTCAACCAGAGCAAGACGCCCTTCATCGCCCACGTGGCCCCCAGCACCTCCACCAACCTCACAATGACCTTCAATAACCAGCTCAACACTGTGCACAGCCAGGTGACACTCAGTTTATTTTGTCCTCTGTCATTTAATGATGACATGTATGTCGTGGCATGTGTAAAATGAGATTTAGGAATGTTGGAAATGCAATTTTGCTGTTGATTGTTTGCACAAATAGATTACAATGTGATTAAGGTGACACTGTCAAAAACAGATGAAAATGCTCTAAGGTTTATATTTTTAAATAATGTATACAAAGGACAGTATGGCAAATACGTGCATGCTGACGCGGGGGTAATTAATTCATTTTAGTCAAAAACTGTTGGGCAGTGTTGTGAATGTGTTTTAGCCCCAGGGCTCCCCCTACTGTTGTGAAGTATAACTTACTTTTTGGACCACTACTTTGGGTAAAATGGCCATTAACTTTGATTTGATACGAGACAGTGACTTGATCAGAAGCTAAGAATGGCAAGCTATTGAAATATTTCATCATTTTTGCTTGCATCAACATTTCTAGAGGCACTGCACACAATTCCAAAGTCGCGTTAGTTTTTCCAAAAAGAAATGACAACAATTATTGACTACCTAGCAGGTGGTTCGGACTTTTGTAGTATTGACTGAGATGCTGTTATCGGTATTTCAAGCCATCGATGGAAATGTTTTTGAAGCTGTCATTTAAGCCCAAAAATGACTACATAGTGATGCCCCTCATGGACAGCTGTTTGCCTCTTATTTCCCTTGTGTGTGCACATTTCCTGGCCTCCAATCCTGCCTTTCTGTCTTGTATAGCTATCTGGCTGCATTTCTGTCTGCAGCCTGGTCCTATGGGATTGTCACAAAGTGCTGATTGCACACATGACAAGCCCTGCTTCCTGCTTATCTTGCATTGTGGAGCTTTTAGGCCTGAAGAATCCCTTTACTCCGGGCTTCGTCGCCTTCCCTCCTCTCGTTCTTGTTCTCCTCTATCTTCTTCTCTTCTCTCCATTTTCACTGGATTGAGCTTGCGGCACTTTACTGCTTCCGCATGGTGTGGAATCGGAACTGCTGACTTGACTTTGCCGGTTTTAGATTCTACATCCTGAAAGTCTTTAGTCAATGATTTGAAATTTTGGTATTTGCAACTCAATTGAAGCATCTTGCTCACACTGTTTACCTAACAGTAAATTTCTTGGAGCATATTTTATTCTAAAAAGACTATATTTGCTCCCAGTAAACAAAGTAAAATTTGAGAGTAAAATATTCAATGTAAAATTGACTTTGAGTAATTTACACTGAATTTTACACACAGAATATTTTACTCTAATTTTTTTTTTTTTTTTTACTGTGATCTAGAATACAATGTACTCGTGAAATTTACTGTGTAGGATGCAACGGCACTTGATATTTGTTGTGATTTACACAGATTCAACATCCTTTAGTTGCCCTGATCTTATAAAAAGATTATTAATGTGCAAAGCGGACCAACATCTTTGCCTCGTATTTAGCTTCTTTCACATATTTATGATGAATGTCACAATGTCATATTGATTATGCTCCCTCCCTTTGCATTCAGCAAATACACTAAAAAGAATACATGGGTCAATGAAAATACATGCTACATATTTTTCGCTACCCATATGTTGTATTTATATCAAATTCTGTACACAAACCGAGCAAAAAGTGTCTGAAAGATTTGTTTGATTCTGGGCTGTGTCCTGGGTGTTGTAGTATTCTAAACATCTTATTTATGACATGCTGGACTAGAGTGAGAAGGTTCCATAATTGATGGATGATTGTTGGAGGTGAAAAATTATTCTTGTCAAGCATATTGATTTGTAGGTTGCGACAAATTTCCTAGCGGCTCATTATAGAGGCCCATTGTCATTTTTTGTGCACTCCATTTACCATGTCAATCGACATTTGAACCAATAAAATTCAACAATTGTCTTGTGCAATGCTGCATTGTTTAGAAGAAGCCAGCAGATTGGTGGTCTCTTTAATTCAATCACATTTTTGTTTATGTCTTAGCTAGTGTTGCACATGGCAATCACACTATTGTTGCATGGGAAAATTAAAAGCTTGCGAATCAGTACATTCGTTCAGTTTAAACATGGCATGGTGCTCCATTACGCCTGATTGGGTTCATATTTTGTGCATTGATTGCCTGTCATTATTTTGTCAAAATACATTTAACATCACAGTCTGTGTCATCTCTGTTGGTTTCCATCGATGCCTGGCAATCCACTTTCTTTATTGAAGTCTTGATTGTGCCTCCTCTATTCTTTGTTTTCCACACCTTTAGGCATTTCTGCCTGCTTTTCCCATCAATGTCAGCCTCTCACTTTTTTTTTTCATTTTGGTCCCATCATTCCTTTAGGCCACCAACCTGCCTCCCTCCTCCAACAACAATTCCACCCTTTCCTTTGCAAGTCCTGATGTCTCCATACTAAACTACCAATCTGCACTCTACCAGCCCTCCGCTGCCTCCATGGCAGCTGTGGCCCAACGGAGCCTGCCCCTGCAGACGGGGGCTCCTCAGCTCTGCGCTGCCCGGCCCGATCCCTTCCAGCAGGCGCTCATCGTCTGTCCTCCTGGCTTCCAAGGTAGAGCCGTCACAATGAATTTGCACACACAGAACCATTGGTAAAACCAAAATAAAGGAATTGACACTTGCGATATTTGGAAATTTTAAGATAAAAACCTAAACATTTGCATAATGGTTGTTATGCGAAAAATGTCAAGTTTTAGAGGCTACTTTTAAACTTATAAGTAGCAATTGATTTTACACGCCACTGATTTAATTTTTTTTAACCGTGCACTTTTAATCCGCTATTGTGTTCTCCCATGTGCAAAAAAACGGCCATTTCTTGAATGTTTTCTTAGTTTTACTGCATTCCACCAACTACCCCATGATAACTATGATACGATGATAAAAAGGTCTTGGATACAATTTCACCCTCACAGTTCAACACGGCCCACAAACAATATCGCTTTCAGGCAATTGCTTTTATTTGTCATTTGATTCATATTCTGTGAAATAGACTTGTTTGTCCATAATTAGGAACATGATTATTGCCTTCTAGCATGAGTTGCTTATTTGTATTATGATTTGTTGACATCCTGTTTGTTTTCTGCTCCTTCGCAGGACTGCAGGCATCGCCTTCTAAGCACAACGGTTACTCCATGCGGATGGAGAATGCTGTTCCCATAGTGACACAGGCCCCCGGTGCCCAGCCTCTGCAGATCCAACCAGGCCTCCTTACTCAGGTACAAAGGCATTCCATTTTGAATAATAATAATAGTCATATACGCTCTGTGGGCAGAAGTGGGCCATTCCACCTACAGAAAGCTAAAATAGAAGAAAGTAAAAAAGCCGCTGTTATATCAGCTCCCGCGCTTCTTTTTGCAAGATTTTTGTCATCTTTTTTTTTTTTCAAACATTCGAATGAGCATTTGTGAAGTTGGAGGTCACTGATTTCGGAACTCAGCAAGGTCGGATCATTTATTAGTTCATCACAAAGGTTTTTGAAGAAAATGTCTTCAACAGAGCCTCCGCACCATCTTAATAAAGTTCTCCTTACAGTGAAAAGTTAATGATTAAAGTGCTTGCTGATATTTTAAAACAATATGTTGATGACCTGGCCCCTTCTTGCTGCTTTTTCCCGCCTCATTTTTTTTTTTTTTTGGTCTTAGGTTGAGCTTTTCTGTGCATTACTTTCAGCCTCTCCCTCTCTGTGTTCTCCTCACTTACTGTCGATGCAGCCCTACACACAGGCTGAAGCCTGTATTGATCATTGGAGCTGGTGACGTTTAGATGTTAATGTAATAGAAAGTAAAAGTTATTGTGCACCGCTCTTTCTGTCGATCACTGCCATCAACACTCCACCTATGGAAATTTCCAGGACGGCTTTAAATATCTCTGTGGATCTTGGGAGTTTGAAGTACTCCCTTATCTCCAGTTAATCATGCAATAGGCAGGCATACAGGCGGCAAAGCCCTTGAGTGTGTGTGTATATGTGTGAGAGCATGCCTGTGTTTCTATGGTGGCTTAATCTGTCAGATACCAAATGGTGATTAGCTCCAGGGCTGCTTCCGAATCAGCCGCTCCGAATTAGAGGCCTCAGAGGACCTTAAGAGGTCAGGGGAAGCTTAAATCTGGCCCCTAAAGACCAGAGAATTCACAGATTCACCAAATCCTTCAATACATCATGAATCTATTAAGGACAAAATAAAATGTCTTGTTATGAAGGCAGGAGATTTAAATTGCATTGATTTGTGCTTCAAATGCAGATCCTCACACCGCTTGTCTGCATGTACAGTATACCCGCTGTCTGTGCATGCATGTTAAATAAAAGGCACAAAGTAGCCGTTAACATAAGCAGATGGTTTATATGAACTAGCATGCAGCACACCTCATAACTGCCTGTATGGATGTATCCCTGTGTTTATTCATTCACTGTAGGAGGTCTCGCAGGTTTGCTTTGATTGGTGGTGGCTTGCTTTCTCCCCACCTGGCCCCCCTTCCCCTCCATGCCCACTATGTTCACCTCTTAGAGGTTATGCCCCAACCTTCATGGGTGTGCACAGAGAAGAAGGCCCCAAAGCAGTGAGGCAGGGAAACCAACAAAACCTTTATCTGGTGCAGGAATGCAGAAAATGTGAAAACAATCAGGGAGTGAGAGTTGTGGCTTTCAGAGCCCCGAGGTGACAAAGGGTTTTCACCCGGGGAGTGTTTGGCAGAGGTGGGAGGCGGTGGGCTGCTGATAGTACTGGTGGGCTCTGTGAGTAGAAAAAAAAAAGCTCCTCTTAACTGGGTTACCATTTCAGGGCAGACAGACTGGTTACACAACACAGACGCCTGGTGAGAAAGGCATGCAGGGAGCCAGCAGTGGAGATAGTTTGCAAAAGGAGGAGGAGCAGCAGATGGATGGATGTATTAGCATGTCATAATGGCATGTTGATAAAGGGCCTAAGATGTAAAAGCCATCTCAAATGGCAGAATGTTTCATTAGAAAACACTGAGAAGGAAGACGCCCCTTGCATCTTCAGACTTGGACATGGAAAACTTTCCCTGCCAAATGCATCCAAAGTTAATAGATGAATACGTTAAGGATGATCTTTTTAAAAAAAAAAACTGGGTAATTGTGCCATGTGTGCAGATGGGCTGCTCTCTTACGTGCCCTTTTCTTAGTTTTCCTTTCACAGTGTTTAAATGTGCTTGTGTTTGCAAGTGGTATTAAATGAACGATTCATTAGACATTATAGTACTAATCAATAGAACTGCATAAACTATTAGGGTTACACAGCGTACCGCACGAACATGCTCACTCAGCCAGACATGCACATATCCACACATCCACAGTGCCTGTTTCTCTTTTCCTTTACAGAAAGTACAAACCCCAATTCCAGTGAAATAGGGAAATTGTGTAAAATGGAAAACACAAAACATACCGTCACAGAGGTTGGCTATTGAAGTTTGTGCTGATAACATCCCAGATGGTCCTTTTATCCTTTTGTCCGGAGGACACGACGCCCATGATTCCCAAAAACAATTTTAATTGTGGACTCATCAGACCACAGCACACTTTGCATCAGTCGATCTCCTAAACTGATGCTCACGCAGTTGTTCACACTTTGCCCTATCCTTGCTTGTGAACAACTGAGCCTTCTGGGGATGATCGTCTTTACCTAATCATGACATTCACCTGTTTCCAGTTAATTTGTTCACATGCGGAATGTTTTTTGTTTTTTTTGAGTGTTTTTGGAGTTTTGAGCTTCTGCAGTTTTTTTTTTTTGTTTTGTTTTTGCCCTGCCCCCAGCTTTTTGTAACATGTCACATGCATTGAATTCAAAATGAGAGAATATTTGTTTAAAAAAAAATAATAATGAAAAAAATATATATATATAAAATATAAAATATCTGTTTAAACGTTAAATTTATTTGATTTGAATGGGATTAATTTGGATTCACTACATTTTAGGATTTTCAAATCATTGTATTGTGACTTTAATTTAAGGTTTACACAATATCTTAAGTAAAATTGGGTTTTGTGGAAGCTCTTCACCATTACTTGAATAACTAAAAACGTAACTACTTTTTCAACTACCGGTAAATCTATCCCAGCTAGATGCTCACATGCACAACACACACACACTCTTGAGGCCAATTTTGTTGCTTTTGCATCGCTGGGAAACATTGATTTATCACACCCTAAAAACTAATCATCCAAATATATAATGTATTCATGCTACGTCGTAAACTTTCCACAATAGATTAATGTGTCTTCCTTTATTGTCTTTTTAATCTCCACTTTTCATTTAATCCCGCTCTGTATTTACGCCCTATTGTGTCTCGTCCAACCTCAGCAGGCTTGGCCCAGCGGCACCCAGCAGATCCTGCTGCCTCCAGCCTGGCAGCAGCTCACGCACACCTCAGTTCAGCATGCCGCCGTCATTCCCGAATCCATGAGCAGCACACAGCCTCTTACCAACTGGAGGTAAGCAACACCAATTCCTCACTGAATCTGTGAATTTAGAAACGTTACACAATACGAAGAAATACAATCTGGTTACTTTAAAACATGCCAGAGTCCCATAAAATCAGCGTGCTACTTGCGCAAGGCTATTGAGGCCATGCACTTACAAAAAATATGTGCTATGCATTTCTCCATCACATCACATGCAGATCAATGGTAGTCAAATAATTGTCCATTCGAGGCAACATTCATGTTTTCTGTTGTTCATTGAAAGAATTTTATATTCACAAATAGATCAACGCAAAAAAAAAACTTTATTATTCCAAAGTATGTGTTATTTTTTAAAAATGCTTCCAAAATCCTCAAGATTAACTTCTCGGCAAAGAATTACGTTACGTTCCCAGAAAATGTATATCCTTTTGTAACCGTCAATGTGGCCCTCAGCAATCATGTGCTTGGCAGGCCATCCAGTGCCAGTCAACGGTTTTGACATATTTTCTCTTTCAATAGTAGGAAAAAGAATCTTCAACTTTTGTCATTCGAGCACTTTCCGAATTGAAAGGCATTTATATTTCGCAGGTCATCAGTTCAGAAAAATAAAACACACAATCGTGTTGATGGCTGTTAGAGGTCCACAAGTAATATACCAAGAAGGAAAAGTGATTGACTGAGTAGTCAGTATCTCCCTGACAACCTGTCCTTTATCTTTATCGAATCACAAGAACGCTAGTGCGTTTATAAAAGCAGATTCACCTCAGGGAGATGGGCGAGATGAACATGAAAGGACGCTATGCCTGTCAGTGAGACGCCTTGACAAATGGATGGACTGAAGCGAGAAGGCAATCAGCAGGGAGAGAAGCAGGATGCAGATTTATAATGAGTATGTGCAGAGTTGCGGGGCACATGTATGTTTACACTGATTCCATGTGTGACGATTGTACACCCCCACGACGTCCCCCATCACGCCCAACCCACCTCCTCCTCTCCCAACTTGTTTCTCCCTCCCCTCCCAAGTAGCTCTGTGGTCTACAGAGAGTCAATCCGGAAAGTGTCGCACTTCCTCTGCAGAGCTATCACTCCGCAGCTGGTGTCATCTCCTCTGCCCTCCCTTTTTGCACCGTACATCACTTATTCCCACTAATCATCTTGTCTTCTTTTTAAAAACGTTACTACTGACACCTGCTGGCTCAGGGGGAAAAAACTACTACAGTACAGAACTTGTACTTCACAGGCTTCTTGAATTTCACAGGGTGCCTCTCTTTATTACTATGCAAATTCTTGGTTAACTTTTGATGTAAAAAAAATTAGTGTGTATAAGAGAGTGTTCTTGAAATTCACTTAAACTTTGAAAAAATATATTTATAGATGAATATGTTAAGGATTTAAACAGATCAGAGGGATGATGAGTGGTAAAGTTTTCAAATAAAATGTTGACTTTACTTCATATGTCAATCGGTTCCGGAAAATGCAATTGTATTATTTTCAAGGTCTTTTGTGTGTGATCTTAAGACGAGGTTTACCTGCATATGTAACAAATTCCATTCAATGTGCTGTATGATTTGCAAAGGAAAAATGTATGTCCGTGTCTTCTTTTAACAATATTGTTTGAAAACTGTTTTTTGACTACAGGAATTCCCACCCTCATGGCAGCCATTACAATCCCATCATGCAGCAGCCAGCCTTGTTGGCTGGCCACGTCACTCTCCCATCCAACCAGACGCTCAATGTTGGAGTGGCACATGTTATGAGACAACCCTCGTCCAATCATAACTCATCTTCCAAAAAGAACAAACAGCACCAGAATTCTGCCAGGTGTGTGGTAATGACAATTACATTGGCCAAGCTACAGCGACCACCTGTGCATCACAGATTGGTTGTATTAGAAATGCTATCATGACATATTCAAATACTTTGCTGCTTAACTCATATTCCACAAACAAAAATGGAAATCAGAATGCCGTGTTTTGACACATCGAGGCACATACGACATATTATTGCAAAGAAAGTTTTTGGGTTGACTTCTCCTTTAATGATTCAGTATATTAAGGAATTTCACTCTTTGAATTTGACAACTTTACCTTTTCAAATTGCGTGTGAATTTATTGAGTTGCGTCTGTATATACTTACATCACAAACACTAAAACTAAAGCAAAAGCGATTGAACCACAAGTTGGACACACATATAAAGATTAATGTCATTGTTAACATATGTGTCCTTCTACCTGTTTTCATTCTTACTTCTAATTCTGTCTTTCTGCCTTAAAGGAACACTTCAGCATACGAAGTGTCGTCCACTCAGGCAGTGCTGTCGCCACAGCGTTCCAAGAGGGTGAAGGAGAACACGCCCCCACGGTGCGCTGTGCTCCAGAGCAGCTCAGCCTCCATTTGCCCTCTACCGCAGGGCGGTGGGGGGAGCGGCTGGGGGACTATTGAGGCCGGGCAGGCTTCCAGCACCACCCGCAGCCATCCACATCAGCAGCACGTCCCCAGACAGACCATCATCATCCCTGACACACCCAGCCCCGCGGTCAGCATCATCACCATCAGTAGTGACACAGATGAGGAAGATGATCACAAACATAATAATGGGTCAGTGCTGTCTTTTGGAAGAAATATAATAATGGCTACCATTGCAAGTGCTGCTATTGAAAATTGTCAGCGGTTGTGCGTGTTGAGTGAAATTGAGCACATGTGATTATAGGCATTATAAAATTCCCCAAAGTAGAGCATTCTCAGAGAAGAGTCCAAACAAAGCTTTTTCTCGCAACTGCCACATGAATCTGATTTCAATTAGAGCACACAATGCTGTTATTTTCTTTTAGTGTACTAACCTAATGTTATGGGTTGAAGCTATTTTAATGTTGTTGATATAATTCAGAAATTCTGACACATTGTTGTTCTTGGGTTGAAATTACAATGCTGTACATTTTGCCCAATCGAATGTTTTGCCTTGTTAAGGGCAATAATCTTTTGATTGCCTATCAGAGCGTTATTACTTAAATAACTAAATATTTCTTACTAGGGTTGTAATTTGCTGTTCATATTCAAATGTGTTTCTGTCCATATACGGTACTAAAGTTGCTGAATGAATTTAAAAAATGAAAACATACCTTTATGTTCAACAAAACAAAGTTTGAAAGAGCATTTAGTATTACGTAGTGCAGTTGTGCAACACGTCAATCCACATCCAAAGTAATGCATCCTTGCGTCCATTATCCAAGCCACTTATCCTTACGAGGGTGTGCTGGAGCCTATCCCAGCCATCTGCGGGCCATGGGTGGGGTACACCCTGAATTGGTTCCCAGCCAATTGTAAGGCACACAAAGACAAACAACCACTCACGCTCAAAATCATACACAGTGACAATTAAGAGCGTCGAATCAACCTTCCATGCATGTTTTTGGAATGTGGTCGGAAACCGGAGTACACGGAGAAAACCCACACAGGCACAGGGAAAATGTGCAAACTCCACACAGGAATTAGAAATACCTTTATTGTCATTGTACTCAAGTGTGCAACGAGATTAGAGGGCTCCCCTCTCCAGTGCAATAGGAAAGCCAGAGCTGGAATCAAACCCTGCACCTCTGGACCGTGAGGTCATCATACAAACCATCGTCCACCGTGCCGCCACAGTCATATATGTATTGTTGAATTGAATTAGTCCCTGACAGTGTCAATTGAAACTGATCATATTTTCTGATGATGGTGAACTCAAAAATCCCAACGTTACTTTACTTTCTATGTGTATCCCCTCTAGTATTCCAACTCACTGCAATTATCACAATCCAAGCAGTATAATTTGTCGCCCAACTCTCTGTTCCATTATATTCCCTCCAGCTCATCGTCGAAGCAAAGGAAGAATGTGATCAGTTGTGTGACTGTCCACGATTCACCTGACACCGACTGTTCCAGCAACATCAGCCCTTACACTGTGGAGTCTAGACCCGCCAATAACAACAACAACAACAGCTTTGACTCAAAGACCACCGTACTGGACAACTACAACAACGGCAACCCACGCACAATCATCATCCCCCCTCTTAAAACTCAGACCAGCGAGGTTGTGAATGAGTGTGAACGCTTGATGCCAGGTAACTCATCAAGTCACATTAACACAGCCTCATGCTTCGCCAACAATTTCTAAGTAGCTAATCTCAATTAACCAAGATTTCACCTCCTTCTGTGCAGATACAATGAATCATCACAATTCCGTTTATAAGTACAAATCCTCCAACGGAGTGGTTTCGGGCAACCCTCACATCCCAGGTGGGGTGACTGCATCGTACAGACAGCAGCGCTCAGGACCACACCCCCTCCAGCAGCAGCCTCTTAATCTCAGCCAGGTATAAAGACACGACACAGCTGTATATGTGCATGAGTTTGAGATCTTAACTGAACGTCTTTTATGGTACAGATTGCACATACAGTATATATATAATAAATCAGGGTCAGGGCAAGACCACTTTGTGCCTTACCAGGACATTTTGGTAAAGTCTACGATTCCAACATAACCCGTTTTGAAGGCACTTTTATTTTACAAACAGACTCTTAGTGATCTCGGACTTCACAATGTTTTCCAATAATATGTTCGGTACCCAAAATAGGTATCTATAACAGGTTGCAACTGTCAAAGTAAAACTTAACCAAATGTAAATCCTTTTGGACAGTTATAAATACATATTGCCAAGCTGCAGCTTCCTTTACGTCGCATCCAAACAAGCAGGAAAATGCTCAGGCTACTTCCTGTCTGGTCGTATAGCAACCAGCAACCACTAAAGCAAGCTTGAGTCCTCCCTGGTTGAAAGCTGCATAAAGCAAGTGCAGTTTAAAATCTCCTTAAGTCAGAAAAAGAATGCAGCTCTGTGCTTTTCCCCTCCTACACACTTAAGTCTGTCACTTAAGCGCCTTGATGTCAGACATGCACTCGGGTTGGACCAAGCCTCAAATGTGGGCATTCCATTTCAAATCTGGCTTTCTGCATATTCTCAAATCGTCTTAAGCATTTTTAGTAAGTTCCACTCCTTGTGAAGGCGACGAATCCTGTTTATTGCATATTGATCTAAGTTTGAATTTAGTCACAACATACATTGCCGCCACATTGTCCAGGGAGCTATCAAATGTACCTGTGCGTATATAGAGAGATTGAACAAAAAATATTTGATTGAGCTGATTCGGCTATCAAAACAGGGCGAAAGATGACTTGGAAGTTTCTGCTGACTGTTAGTTATATAATGTTATACAAAATTGAAAATAGAAAATAAATGCATCCTTGTCATGGTGTCATCTTTCACCCTCTCCTCCAGGCCCAGCAGCACATGGTAGCAGACCGAAATGGAGGTCATCGCCGCCAGCAGGCCTACATCGCCCCCACCATCGCCACTCAGGCCCCATACTCCTTCCATCACAACAGCCCCTCCCACACGGTCAACGTGCATCCCCACTTGGCTGCCACGCACCTCTCCAGCCAGCCTCACCTCTACACCTACACGGGCCCCGCCGCTCTGGGCTCCAGCGGCGCAGTGGCTCACCTGGTGGCGTCACAGGGCTCGGCACGCCACACAGTCCAGCATGGGAGCTATCCACCAAGCATCGTACACCAAGTTCCAGTCACCATGGGCCACCGTGTACTGCCCTCACCCACCCTGCACCACAGCCAGTACCAGGCCCAGTTTGCCCACCAGGCCTACATCAGCGCCTCGCCTGCCTCCACTGTCTACACTGGATACCCACTGAGCCCCACCAAGGTCAACCAGTACCCTTACCTCTAGAGAAGACACTGGAGAGGCTGACTTGGCACTGCTGCTTCCACACCAACCATCCTTAGCCCCATCTCTACACTCGACATACCCTCAACCCCACTTGTGAACAGAGACAGAGGACTTTGCAATCCTCATCCAACTGCCCCATATGACTTGAAGATATGATGGAGGAAAAAGAAGGAAAAATAGATTCACAGTCATTCTCTGAGGGAAAGACAGGAGTTCGATTAAAGCGTTACAGTTCAAGGTGATTTCTTTTGATTGTTTTTTTTTTCTCTGAAAAGGGCCAGCTTAGCTTTTATGTGATTTATTTTGGCTTTACTTTATATGGAAAGTAATGTTTCATTAGTGTTACAGGGAAGTTTGAAATGACAGTGGAGGATTCTTGATTATTTTTTTTATTTTTTTTTGCCCATCTTAACTGTGGCAAGGGACTGCTGAACAGGGGTTACAGACTGGAAGTTCGGAATCCCAAGATAATTGGGAGAAGGTGAAATACGGAAACCTGCTGCTCTTCAAAGATAAAAAAAATATATATATTGATGGCCTTGAACTGTCTTAATATTTCCACACTTTTGGTGTCGAGAGAAAAGAGAGGCAACTTCCTCCACTCCATCTCCTCGAGCCGGAGGCTTCTGGAAATATAACCAACAGAAGACAAACTTTTGTAATGTATTTATAGGTATATTTCTTTTGTGTTTCTCAAAACTTCAGTTTTAGCTATAGGTGTCTTAGCTGGACCCCGTTCATAGAATGTAGCAGTCTGCACCCATTTGTTTCGAGAACTTTCAAGAAACTTTCTTCCCTCAAGCCAATAGATTAATTTGTTCCTCTTTTATGATGTGATTGCACAAACTTGTTATAATAACATAGGCATGTACAATGTGATTGTCTGTGTGTGTGCGTGCGCGTGTGCGTGTGTGTGTGTGCTACTGTCAGCCAGCCATGTGTGTAGTCCACCCCCTTTAGGTTTTGTTCCCTCGTAGTGCCTTACAAATGTAACAACACAGTTTACTCCACTTGGAAGGCCACACAACACAAAAAGAGAAACAAAGAGTTGTGTTGTCCTGCTTTGAAAGCCTTGTGATGGGACACAAAAGCTCTCTTCCAGGTGTCGGCTTTGCTCCCACTGCATTTGCGTGGTCCTTAAAGGCAGCGTTCTTTAGATGAGGATGAATCATGCCATCAGGTTGATGGAGCTGAGCATTTTTATTATATGTGCATGAGATAACTTGCCAGGGGTACTTACCAAAGTCATTGATATTCATGATAATTCTTCTTACAGCATCGCTCTGAATTAAAATGCAAATAATGTATTTGGTATAGATGTAACAGCGTGTTCTCAAAATAATTGAGTTGTTTGTTTATTATCAGAAATCTCTGAAAAGTAATTCACTGGGATTGGAAATATGGACATTAATATGCTGTATTTATTTGATGTGCAACTCATAACCATGCCACCTGGCCAAATTTTGCTTTAAAAACATCAGAATTGTTTTTGAATGAGTATCTTTGAGCTGAAAATGAGACAAGACTGTGGCAAAAGAAAATGTGTCATTAATTAAAAATACCCTCCATTTGTTTATTTTAACTATTCGGAATAATTCTGAAGAAACATTTTTTGCAATGTTCCCCAGAATATTGGTACATTCTTACATTATCTAGAATATAATAATTCTGATCAACCATGGATTTCAAACATTGGATATGCTCTTTGTTTTTGTTGTTTTTACCCGGCATTTTGTTTTTTAATTATATTTTTATTCTGAACCATCATCAGGGATGTAGGTGATGTTTTTTTTAAACTGGATTTGGAGGAGTTTCGTTCTTACATTTTTTATTAAAATCGTTCTTTGTCACTTTTGCGTTATTTCCAGAAAAAAGATATCCATTCAATCCAATGTTGTGGCAAAATATAGTTTGTTTTGATTACACGTGGCAATGTGTCATTTTTCTGCAGTGCATCACTGCAAAGGATTAATTCTCTGATTCGATTTTTTTGTAAAATTTTGTGAGAACACCGTCTCTATGGCACCTAAAATGTGCTTAATTCTTAATTCACAGTATTCATTCAATTCATTGTGATGTTCATTGAATAGATCATAGTTATGACGCCAGAGGTCGCTCTGCATTTTTAGAGCTAGTCCGAGAGGGGCCTGACAGAAAGTGATTGTGCCATGGTTGTGGGGCGGGGTTGTGCAGGCTGAGAGATACAGTTGTCTCAGCGGCAGCCAAGAGATGATGGAAGGGTACTGCATTGACATGAGTAAAGGGTTGAGGGGAGTGTGGTAGTCGCTGGTTAAAAAGCACTGGCTCTGTTTCGATAGGGAGTGAAGGCAACTCTATCTTTGGAACGATACAATGGTAGCAAGTTGGCACCGAGCAGGTTGATAGTAACACTGAGGCCGAGTGGTTGGTAGGAACTTATACCTGATTGCCCACGTTTAAAGCCACATGAATCGTTTTACTGCTGTCAGTTATATTTTCCAGCGAGATCATAGGACAGTATTGTGACAAAAAGGGGTGGGGTACACCTGGAAGGGCAAAGTTGAAACAAGCTTAGTTCACAGCAAGTACACCGCCAAGCCAATTGGGATAAACACGTAGAGAATCATATAGGGCTGTCTGCGTGTATTTGCTGCTTTATTTAATTCCAAATCCTCATAGCTGACGATACATTCAGTCCACAGTGGCCACATGAGGACTCCTGCTGGTTTAGTGAAAGCCTTCCCTTTCTTCTCCTTCACGCCATAGTACGTGCATTTGAAGTGATTTTTCTTTTTCTTCTTATTTAACAATATTTGATTTTTTTTAACATGGCTGTACATGTGTTTATTTTGATTAGAGATTGTTGCAATAATTCTTGTGGGTGTTCTATCAGAATGTGTGTTTTTATTGTGTCTCATTCATTTCTATTATAGTTAGTATTCAGTGAAGGTGAGAGAAATTGTGTCAATAATCCAATGGGACCCTATATGGGATGTTTGTCATTTGCCGGCCACTGTGTTTGGGTCAAAGGTAAATTGTAATTGTTTTTTTGGTTTGTTTTTTTCTTTTATCTTGGTACTTGTTTCCTCAAAATTCTCCTCAGATCTCATTGGTTCCAGCATGCAACCAATATTGCTGGTTAACAATTTGTTAATATATTACACTATTCTTTGTTGGTTTCTTTTCTAACATCTCCTTAAGGCCGTTTGGGCTTGAGTACACGCGCAGAAGGGAAAGCTATTGAAATTGTTATGAGACAGACTACTGAAACATTCCACCGCTTGCGGGAATTTAGCATTTGGTATGCTAGACTGCTGTCCTTCGAAATGCCACACACCCCGCCCACCCACTACCACCACGTCACTTCCCTTGATTTCACTGTTAAGTTGTTTTTCTTCTCCCACCAAAGAGATCACATTGGCAATGTGCAAGCACTGCCACTGCAAGACACTCGCTCTGTCTTGCAATAGCGTTGAAATGCTTTACAAGTGCTTTTATGAAATAAGCTCCCCACTATCAGACAGATGCACATGTGCAAACACAATACACATTCTAAATTTGTGTAGTCATAGATACACAGAATTTAATCAGAGTTGTAGATTTCTTTGTGTTTGTTTTTGAACGTATTCCCCTTTCTTATGGGCCCCAAATTATCTAAATTAAGTTTGTAATTTAACCTCCAAATTTGCTTATATGCCATTTATTGATGATTTTTGTACCAACCATGTCATGGAGTACAATGGCGTAATTAATTAATTAGTCAATTAATTTATTTAAAAAAAAAAAAGACCAACAATACCTTTAAGAGCATGAGAACATGCACAATATGGATGTGTCACATTTGACATCTGAAAAAGCTTTGGATATGTATGTGCCCAGTTTGCAATAATTATACACCAAACTCCAGCAAACGCGCATTTGTGAGATTTGTAAAATATCACTATCCTTGTGATTAGAGGTCCTATATTTTCTCAAGTTCTATAGCCAGTTAAGACATAGTGGAAAATAACTTTGTGTAATGCGCTGTTGTCTGTCATTTAATTTCACATAACCAATGTTTTGTGTATTGTTAAAAAAAAGAAGGTGGGGGTCAGAAATGTGAGCATTGACGTAGACTCAGTGACCAAAATGTGCAAATATTTTCCGTTGTTAAAGTGAGCATCGTCCTGTTTTGTTAGTACTGCCGTCAAAATAACCAACCATACCACCAAATTATGTCATTTAAATTAGAGAAACTTGTAGAAGGCAGTCTTTCACTTTTTTGGGGCTTGTCTTACTCACATTTAAACTGTCAAAAAGTGCACTATAACGAAAGGTCTGGTGAAACAATGAGAAACATTCCACTGGGGGTGGCATATTTATAATATGTAACTAATTTCATTTCATCATTTCAATTGACAAAAGTTGGAAATCCTGAAATTCAAATTGCTTTTAGGACTGTTGTTGTATGGGTTTTTTTTGTCACATGATTAGTGTAAATCAGTTCCATTGTAAGTATTATATTCCTTTTTCAAACGTTTGGGAACAGTCAGGAGAGTACCTTTATTTGTAATATTGTAATATTCTGCGGGATGGTTGGAATCTGCAATTCAGAATTTTAAATAATAGATTGAAATCTCATTTTAAAACCATGTCGAACACCCAGCCCCCCAAAATGACAATAATAATTGTCGTTTTTTTTTAAGTAAAACCACCAAAGTGAAATTGTATGTAAAATGTTCCTATTTATGCTCCTTAAATCCCCAACTTACGGTGACATTATATGAGAAAAATGGCGACAATGCCCAAGAGCAGCATCACACATTTTTTTATAATCTAGTCAAACAGGACTGCTATAACATTGGTTTATTTTCTGAAAGCATCGGACCGGTTTTGTTGTTAATCAAAATAATTCTATTCATGTGTGCTGCAATATTTCCTTGTACACTCTCTTTTTATCGACTTTTCTTATTTGTTTATTGGGATATGCTGTCTCATTATTTTTCATTATTATTATTATTATTACCTGTTGATGTAGTGTTCTGTGTTTGCCCTGCTCTCTAGCCTGTTCTAATTAAGTATGTTATTAGGATGGATACTTTACTGGCTTTATAGAGTGTTTAAATGAATATAATGACAATAAGAAGGATTAATTACAACTCCCTAACCAGTTGCTACTAAGTGCTTGTGTTACTATTATGACATTGTGTGCTTCTGTTAATCATTTTCGTTGTAGAAAAATGGAGTGGATTTCTATTAGGCGATGGGAAACTAATTGTATTGTCATGAATTGACTGGATCATGCTAGACAATAAGCTTGGTCAAATAGAAGACTAGTTATTTGAATTGTCCTCTTTATTAACAGTAGGGTAAGAGGGGGCGCGCAATCTGGTATACTATGTTATAGCTTGTTATTCACTGTTACTTTTGATCATTTTTTCGGTCTCCGAGGTGAATCGAGTTATTAATGACAATTTGTATGCTCACATATGCATATTGTATATGTGTAGAAATGTAATCACACTTTGTCTTGGATTTACAATAAACTGTTAAGTCACATGAGTTTGTTGCCTCTGCTTTTTATATGTTGCTGGGTTTGATAGCTGCCGGACCAACATGGGTTTCTGAGCATATGTAGTATCCAGTTGGCTGCATCCCCCTCGGATGGGCCGTGTGATCTCAAAGCACACCACCAAAAAAAAGGTCTAAAAATTAAAAAAAAAAAAGTAGGAATCCTAAAGAAACTGTGAACCTGGTACAATTTACTCTGAATTTTCTGCGAAAAATCTGGGATTGTTTTAATAAAGACTAAGGTAATCTAAACACAGTAGGCCATGATTTATTCTATTGTATGAATGGCAACAAGTGGATACACATTACAGAACATCAAACTCTCCTGTTGCCCACGACATTTTTGCATGAAAAGGAATACAGATCCATGATACTGCATGACTTATGATAAATATAAATTGCTCCTAAAAAGAAGCTTTACCAGTAACAATTGATCAGTCTGCAGGTTACAACATAATCACATGGAGACTGGAAGAGTCACGGAAAGGGAAGTGGATATTCTTGGAAATAATTGAAAATACAAACTGCAATGATTAGATAATAGTCAATGTCACTGATGGTTTAGTTAATCACTAGACTCTCACTAGGTCACTAATAGGTACATTCGCCAGGCTTCAGTACAGGCAGCTTGGGTTCAGTTCCCAATTCCCACAGAGGGACGTGTGAATATGAGAACAAATGATTGTCTGTCTATATATGTAACTCTGTGACTTCACGAGTTCATTGTGTTGTCCGGCTTTCACCCGAAGTCAGCTGGGATAAGCTCCAGCAGCCCGCAACCCCTGAACAGGATGAACAGTGTGCCGAAAATGGAAGGATGATTAGATTCTGTATCGCCATCATGCACTCCCCATATTTTACCACTAGGTGAATACGTGCACAAAGAGAAGCAGACATACGTCGGTCGCTGACCCGTAATGCTTTTTAAAAATGTATTATTATTATTATTATTATTTTATATTATTATTACTATTATTATTATCATTATTATTATTATTTAGTGAAATAATGACGTCGTTTTGCTGATGTATAAAGTAGAGCGTCCCCCATGACTACGTTCCAAGCCTCAAGTTCGGTCGATCGAAATGCATAACTGCTAATATAGAAGGTTAGAACATGCAGTTTCAGGCCAACAGCTATACTGTTCAACGAAATTATTAACTACGTGAGTATCTACAAATAAACGGTAAAAATATCCTTTACTGTCGTCTCTCTGCACAGCCATGTGTGTTTTGCGCATCATGACTGTCGACTCGACAAGGTTGCCGTGGAAGCCGCGGACGCTTGGAGAAAATGACCAACCTACATTGCAAAGAGGTTTGACAAACGGGTAGCTCGGCCAATCAAAGCCAGCGTTGATGAGCTAATGGACGAATCAGAGCAATTTGGAGGTGGGGCTAACACAATCCCTGTCCTGGACTTGAGACGGTAAATGCAATCACAAAAGTGTCAAAATGATGCTGGCTGCCAACGTGTTCGTTTTTTCTTTTCTTTTTACTTAATTGAATTTGACGTAGGCATATTAGCACACGGATTTCCCCCCGGCTACTTTCTGGTTCATGCATTTCGATTTTCCTTCCACAGACAAAGGATTTCATTGACATTTCACCGTGTTTTTGGTAAGTCTGCATGCGCAGCATAGTATGAGCTGCCGAATCAAATGGTTAAGAAAATCGCATTTTCTTTGATCCTGAAGCAGGACTGTCTGTAGTGGTCACGATGCATATTTTGTTCTTGCACATTAGCGGGCATTTAGTTGTATGAATGTTAGCTGCATGAGTCTAGCTTGCGAGTGACCAGAGGGGATGTAGGGCAAAAGAGAGACGACTGTCAATGTGCACCACGAGAGCGAGCCACTTGGCGAAAAATCTCGCACTTTTATCATATTTAACAGAGTTTAGCTTGGAGTATTGTTTATTATTCATGCGTTTATTTTAAGCTTACGTCATTATGAGTGGGTGTTGATAGGTTTCAGCCTTAAGTCAACCTATGGAAGAGTATTATTGCCACCGTCCACTTAATTTAAACACAAGTGATTGCATGATGTGTGGTACATATTTAAGTACATATTTTGGCAAGATGGCAATTACTGTTTAGATGTCTAGATGTAACTCAGTGCTCTCTCAGCCGTAAATGTTGTAATGAACTTTAAATATGTAGACCGTAGTCAAACAAAAAAAGTTGATCTTTCAGGTTTCAAATTATTTCTTTCAGATCCAGCAAACTGCACATGGGCTAGCAGAGGAAGACTCCAACCTAAAACACCACAAGGCTGGGCCTGTCTTTTGGATGAATCTTCTTTTTATAACTGGCTGAAATGCCTTGACCTAACCGCCATCATATAATGGCAGGATTAGTCTCCCTTGTGGCTTTGGTGGCGATGGTCAAGACTCACATGGATGCCCGTGGCCCTGGCCCAGTGCTTTTGGGGATCCTGATCCTGTTGATAAACATGATAGCAGCGGACTCACCTGTTGCAGGTAAGGAAACACCTGCCTCAGAGGCACATAATGCCATCAAATACTTGTATCGAGTTGACCTTGAGCAAGGCAATGGATCCTAAGACCAGCTCACGAGGCACACCATTTTCACTCTGATGTCTCGCATTGCCTGTCTTCGTATGATCTGGTTCTCTGTGTCGTGTACAACACAAAATATACAGCAGAGTATGTCTATCTATAATATGAAGTTAAAAGTTACAAATTTGTTGCAGTGATTGGGGCCTAGTAATAGCAGTGTTAGTGCCAGCATCTTCGGCTTTTTTCCTTGTACATAGTACAATATGAAAAATTAACAGAACACAAAACCTCAATATTAAAATAATTAAGAACATGTACTGTATGCTTGGGGCGGCACGCTGGGTGACTGGCTAGCACGTCCACCTCTCATTACAAAGGCCGAGGGTTCGATTCCAGGCTGCGGCCTTCCTGTGTGGAGTTTGCATGTTGTGCGTGTGTGGCTTTTCTCCAGGTACTCCTATGGTATTACCTCCCACGTTCCAAAGAAATGGAACACTCTAAATTGTCCCTCGGTGTGGCTGTGAATGTCCATGTTTGTTTGTCTTTGTGTGTCCTGCGATTGGCTGGCAACCAGTTCAGGGTGTACCCCGCCTATCACCCGAAGACAGCAGGGATAGGCTTTGGGTTGCCTCTGACCCTTGTGAGAATAAGCAGCCTGGATAATGGATGGATGGATGATTAAATTAGCAACATTTAATGTTTTACATTGGGTTTTCATTAGGTTTGACTATTTTGCTCAATGTTCAGAGCTCCTCTGTTTCAATGCCAATATTAAAACAGTTTTTGCTTAAAAAAAAACATTAAAATTAAAAAACATTGATGACCATTTCATGCAGTTTTAATTGTTTTTTTTGTGTTTATAATGAAAATCTATGCACACATGGATGTTAAAAAAAAGTTGTTCAGCTTTTATTTTGCTATTATTCATACCTGAGTTTCCTGCCAGTCCTCTTCAGCAAACTCCATGATTTTAAAGTCCGGGTTGCTTCATGACCTTCATAAGAATGATGATTCGCAAGTGCTGCAATCACTAAAGTGGGTGTAAAGTTATCTACTTTCCAGTATTTAGTGAAAGGGTTTAAATCGTTGCACTAGGTGGGTGTTATCCCCAGACTCAGTGGTCCACTAACACCCATCCCCCAACACGTTGCCTTGTTAAAAGAACCAGTTAAAGGCAGTCATAAACCCATGATATTATGTGCTAAAAGGATTTTAGGGACTGGTTGGCTGTCGGGAAGTGGCGAATTAGTACGGCCAAACATGTTTATGCAATAACACCTTTGTTTGCAGCTTTATTTGTTCATCAGAACTCCCAGCATTCTTCCCTTAATGCAAAAAGAGTGGGACTTGTAAAGTTGACCACACTCTTCTCTGTGATGTAGTCATATCACGGCCAAAATGTATCCCACCAAACATCATACATTTATTTATTATAGTGCAAATGTGCACAATAGGAGTTGTTCAACAAAACTATGCGCTTCGTATAAATGTGTGAACTAAGCGTCGGGAGCTCCTAGTTCTGACTGTTTGTTGCTTTAGTGTCCTTGGGCATTTCTCCCGCTTGGATACAAATGTTTTTTTTTGTGTGTGTGTGTGAATCTGTTAAAATGTGATTACAGTCCATATCCATTTTTCAATGAGGTCGCTTCCCTTTTCCTGACAACTTCACTCTCTAGTTTTTAGGTCAGACAGGGTATGGCGACTTGCATTTAATTGCTCTTCCAGACCTGACATGACGTAGCATTTTCCTTATGTGTCACTTCTGTCTGTGTTTCTGGGAATTTGCTTGAACGACATAGTAATCCTTCTTTACTTCACAATGCAACTAAAAGACATTTTGAAACTAAACCACTGGTTGATTCTAGCATGGTGACTTGCAAGTTCAGCCCACAGAGCTGTAGGCCAGGGAAGACTAAAGACTAATCACCAGTGCAGTGAAATTGGATCCATGTGCGATGACAACATGGTCATTCATTATTAATTATAGCAGGGGGCCAGTGTCTGATCGATGGCTAGAACCCATCCAAAGATAAACTCAGGGTGCTCCAGCACTCACAGGGCCCGAAAGAGGCAGTGAACAAATGATATTAGTCATATGTTTATCAATGCGGATGAATCCTTCAGCTTTGCTTATTTGTGCAATTCCTGACAACAGATTTTTGGGATATGCTTCCTGAATGTGCAGTTTTTTTTTATTACTGACTCGCAAGGTGATTCTTATTGACAGTTTTATCTAGAGGAAGTCCATAATCTTAGCCTGTAAACAGGACCAGCCTGAGAGTTACTGACAATTGAAGCAGTGGAGGAGGATGCCGAGCGACTGAAGTGTTCTGTGCATCTCATGTTACATGTCTGCATTCGGAGAGAATCCAAACTTACTCACAAACTAAGTGGGTATGTGGAAACCGCCCATTTTGTGTGTGGGAGCTTATCACAAAGCAGGAATCACAGGGGCACCCCACTTCCCACTATACTCTTTTCTGGTTGTTGCTGATCCCACAGTAACAGACATGGATGCCACAGACCACAGGGTTCTACAGGCTTTACGTTTTAAGGTTCACAATAATTTTACTCCACTGTCAAACACAATCCACGATGTCACATCTCACAGTTCATGGGTTCGAATCTGGGCTCCGACTTTCTTTCCTCACACATTTCAAAAGCATGCATGTTGGGTTGAATAAAGATTAGATTATATTTAGGATAGAATGTGAATGTGAATGTTTGTTTGTCAGAACATGTATGACTTTCGTTTTTGTATGGCAAAATTCTAAAAAACCTCTCGTGTTTGAATCTAATAATTCCCTTCCTCTTCTTGTTCCTGCAGCTTGCTTTATTCCAGGCTCCCCCTTTAATATATATTAACTTGAAATAAATAAGCGCATCATTTCTCTACAGCAAAGCAAACATTTCCTCTTTCACATTCGTTTTTGGCTCCATCCCACTTTTAAATTGGTTAGTGTTTATCTTAATTGTTTGACTGCCGCAGGATACTGTATGCCCAGCTTTTACCAACTACAATTACGCAAAAGGCTCAGCTGAAAACAGAACCATGTGTGGGCTTGTAGATGACTGCCATTAATACCAAACTCATTTAGTTTTAATCACACAACCATTAAAATACTTGTTCACAATCAGGTGTCCCCAATTTGCCGTCAAGCAAGTACAGTACATTCAATTATAGCTTGCCAGCAAGCATTATAGATCATTCCCGTAATATCAGAATTGTGTGCGCAAATGCTTGCTGTCTATTGTCCAGTAGAAAGCTAATTCTATCTGCTCCTTTTATCTGTGACGTTACATGGTTTTTAAAATAATTTGCATGATGCATTATTATTTATTCATGTTATTATTTTTAACTCACTCCAAAAATGAGCAAAGCCAGGCTTCCTACAGGCAATTGTTTTGGCTACACATTGTCAGTAAAGGAGTTGGAGACAAAAATACATTTGTTATCCTTATCACAGTGTTACACCACAGCTGCCACCTCTTATCTGGCCAAATATTTCTCTCTGATACAGATTCAGATTGTTTTTTTTCTATGATGGCACAAATGATCCCAAGAGGACTAAGGGAAGAGAGGCTCAGGCCGGGTATTCTATTCTATGATTCAATTCTTGACGTCACCGGTGCTGTCTACATGCAAGCATTATCAGGTTAGCTTTTAGGGTTGGGCTTCCATGAAAGGAAAGCAGACCTTTTGTACTATTGATTCCTGAAAATCACTGCTATATTTCAAATCCGTTTTAACAAGAGTACTCAGAGTGCCGCAGGGGTGGAGCATCGCACAAGAAAGTAAGTATTCAATTTTAGCCCTTGAGAATGTAGAGCTCCACCAAGTATTAACTTGGAAAAAGAAATAAACAATGAAATGGATGGACAAAGAAAATAAATGACACTATTGCAAAAGATTGTTCACTATTTCACCAACCTGGAACCGTTGCTCAGTCAATGCATGCCGTATACTGTTCAAAGTACTAGTTATTCACATGAACAGGAATGGAAGACACATGAAGGATCACGGCCAGATTCATGCAAATGGAATCTCATTAGCCTGTGATTTCTCAAACCATGAATAAATGACATTTTATGGCATTAATTCTTTAGTATTGTCAAACTAATGAGACAGTTCCACATTTTTAGGAATGTGCTTAATTATGGGATCCATGAGAATGTGTGTTGAAAAGCAGGTCACAGAATCAGGCTTGATGCGTGACCGCCTGGGAAGGGCATTTTACAGCTTGGTACTGCGAAAGGATATCGGTAAAACATGAACATTTTAAATCATGATTATAAGGACCAAAATTTGTCATCATTATTATCGCAGTATGGTTTCAATAACACGAATGGCAATACGAAGCGATTCCAATTGTATGACGGTTTACCGGTAAAGCACATAGTGTTTCAACCATTTTGTTAGATTTACAGAAATGTACTCAAGGTTATTTATTTATTGATATTAGAATCATGGATAAAAAACGCCCAATACCATTTTAGGTCATGGACTTTTAACCATGAATTGATATCATTTAATTTACATAGTGGACACTATGATGGTTTAATTTAAAAAATAGTTTTACTCTATTTATTAGTGGTGAGACATTTGCCAAAATAGAAAGTCATTGTGTCCTTGAGCTTTGAGTACCTACCATCCATCCATTATCCATACCGCTTCTCCTCACTAGGGTTGCGGGGGGTGCTGGAGCCTATCCCAGCTATCTTCGGGCAGTAGGCGGGGGACACCTTGAATTGGTTGCCAGCCAATCGCAGGGCACACATAGACGAACAACCATCCGTGCTCACACTCATACCTAGGCGCAATTTAGAGTGTCCAATCATCCTGCCATGCATATTTTGGGAATGTGGGAGGAAACCAGAGTACCCAGAGGAAACCCATGCAGGCACGGAGAGAACATGCAAACTCCACACAGGAAGGCTGGAGCCGGAATCAAACCCATGACCTCCATATTGTGAGGCCATCGTGCTAACCAGTCGGGCCACCGTGCCGCCCCTGAGTACCTTCCATCCATCCATTTTCCTAACGGCCTATCCAAAATAACACCAAGTGCTTCTTTAATGTGCCAAGCCATTTGCTCCATAATTTCTTCTCCCTGCCCTCAGATTTTCTATTCTTACAACAAATAGGATATCCCAAATTATTCACAGCCTTTGATCATGTGTATTATTTTTTTTTTTTCCAAATTGAAGATTAAGTATATATCTTCATGTATGTACTACATTCCATAAACTGATTTGTACACCAAAGATAAAAAAAAAAAAAAAGCAGTCGTAGAATGAAGGGATATGAGAAACATGAAGGCTTTCAGATCAGAACTTGACATTCACGGTCCTGTGAAATATTTGTCAGTGTCCATCTGTACAGGCATCAGTGGTTTGTTTTACCGACATTACCGGTCCAACAATGTGTGACCAGCCTAGTGTAACGCTCACGTTTCGGAGGGCCAGCTGGCAGACCGAGAGTAGAGCATTCAAGACCTTTGGCAGGTTTTGACTCTGTAGTTCAATATCTAAATGCCCTCGGTCACATAGACCGAGGCCAGGGTATGGTTTCTGATTAGCTGTCAGGAGTTAGATTTTAGTGATTACTGTAATTATTGATTTTACTACCATCTTCATGATGGATCATGATTGTTGATATTATTCAATTACTCATTTTATAACGGTGTCATTTGAACTGTTGCAAATATTGCAAATATATGATTGTGCCTCTGGAAGGGAGACCTGAGTGATATCACATGACATTTTAAGGTCGTGCGCCATAGCATGACCGCAAACAACGACCTATTTCTCAGTCATACATACAAGCTGCACATTCTATCCATGTAGTGCCTACATTTATGAATCCATAAAGTTGTCACTGTCGCAAACTATTAGTTAGAACAGGGTCACACCACAAGCATGTTATTTACAAGTGACCAAGTAAAATTATGTGCTGTGCAAAGCGTAGTGTCACAATAGTTATAGTTGTTTCTTTTTTTAAGAATATTCATTAACCTGGTGGAATGGCAATTTTTTTAATAACGTAATAATCACATCACAGGTTTATGGATTTTAAAGATTAATATGTGAACAACAATGACAGGGCATAACAGTAATTTCATCACCAATGGGTGACCTGGCTGGAATATTGAATGCATTTACCATAGCCGTCAGTAACACAGGTTCAGGTTTGTTAGAAAACTGCAGTTGTTTGTTTACATTCAACCCACATCTGAGGGCCATAAGTAATGTCATGCCTGTTGTGATTGTGAGATTACAATAACAACTCCATGTAGACCAGGCATCTTGAAATGGCAGACCGCGTTCCTGGTCAGAACCAAGTTTCACGTTTTTATAGATGATTGTTTTATTAAAAAGGAATATTTTTTAGTTCATAATTATGTTTGTTATATGTTCAATTTGATTTATGTTAGTTTAAGCCATATAAATAAAGTCGATTTGAGTTTTAATTGCTAACCTCATCATTGTTCTTATCTCTGGCCATGGAGCTAACCTTACCCAATTTTACACTTCTCTTTGCTTCTCTCTAGATGACTCTCTGTCAGGCACTACATTAGCCACTAATGGATTTCTTGGAGATGTTTCGAGTCCAACAAGGCCATCACAATCGCCCTCGCCGCCCTTTCTTGCCACTGCCTTTGAGAAGGACGACAAGTCTGGCACTCAACAACTCATCCCTCAACCCCGCCAAGAATCCTTCACTCTAAGTGACTTCAATGCAAAACAATCACAGCCTCTTCCCACTCCATCATTGCATCCATCTCAACTTGTTTTGGGATCTTTTCCGCAATTAGGGGAATCTAAACGTTCAATAGACTGGACGGTAGCTCAGATAAATCCTGCCAAACAAACAATTCTCTTGCAAACTCCTTCAATATCTCTGATGCAACCTCAGTTAAATTCTTCAAGGCCTTCCACTTTTCAAAGGTCAACAGTGCCACAGCTTAGTTTTACAAAAGAAGAAGCTCAAAATGTTCGAGGCAGTGAGTCAGAAAAAACACTTAGAGTGACCTCACTACTTGATGAACCAGGTGACCCGCTGGATTTCAGAGATACTCCATCAGATGAAGCCTATATTTTAGATCACGTCTTAAGAGATGCTACAGAGGGTCCAAGTCGAATAAAGCATGGGAATCATCTACGCCCAAGTGGTTCCCCAATGCCAGAGGATAAACCAGTGAACATTCACCCCAATCCACATGAAATTTTATTCTCAAGCTACCATGTGCCTTTCATCGACCATCATCTTATTTCCCCATCATCTGAACCAACAGACGCTCCACTAGAGGACCCCTACCTGACTAATAGCATGGACTTCGACTGGGGGAGTGGAGATTATTTGGATACGATAGCATTCAGTCCAGAAGAAGCGGGCTACTCTCTGGCCACCAAGGTTCCTGACACAATCGATCAAGAGGATAATAGAGAACATTACGATACAGCCTTTCCCACTAGGGTGGGAACATCCCTTTCGTCCTTGCATCATCTTCATATCCTGCCCTCTTCAAGCCCAATGACAGCGTACTCAACGCATTTACTTCTAACATCATTGGATCCCTCTTATTTTTCCCCAGTTCCTTCCACAATAGATTACACGCAAGATCTTACCCCCACTGCTCTCAGTGAGACATTAGAAGTGTCAGACAACATAGATTGGTCGGATACTTACACTATTCAACCAACTGATGTACTGTTACCTGATATGAACAGCTTGGAGTATTACACCACAAAGCTGACGAAAGAAAAGTCTGCTTCAGGGAGTGAAGCTGAACAAAGAGGGAATGTCACTGTGTTATCCATCAGTTCTTCAGACATTATGCCCACCAGCAGCATCGCCAGTGATGCAAAAGTAACTGAGGATGACTCCTATAGAGATTTGTCAGGCTTTGAACCTCATGGTGAAACAACTATTATAAGAACAACAGAGACTTTCAATAGCTCAAAGCCTTTTCTGCAAATAGTCACAACACCGTTTCTTGATGCCCCCTCCTCCCTGTGGGCCACTCATATCTCAACTGCAGATTGGTCTGCAGGTACTCATACTGTTGGCCTGCACAGCTCTGTAGTTATATTGCCCAGCCCTACAGATTTTTTGCCAGATGACGTAATGTCTTCCTTCTCTCTAACTGATGTCCAGTGGTTTGTCACGGAGGTCTTCCCACTAAGTACTACCCTACACCCTACTTCAGTCGTCGCTGCAACAACAGCTTTCTCCTCTGGTCCTACTGAGCATCCTTCAACTGAACAAGCGTTCAATATCACTTTAGCCTCATCCAATGGGTCTTTGGCCCCCCCTGTCATGTTGGGTGATCAAGGAGTGACTAAAGATGAATTTGACAATCCAGCCACAATGACCTTGATCCCAACCAACAGTGAAGCTAATACCATCTCACCCAGAGCCACATCTCCAAATGCCAACACAAGTTCTCATCAAACTGTCAACGTTATCCCTGTCACGGGTGGTGAGTGGCAAACTACCCCTCTGACATACAGACGGTACCTCTGCAACCATGAGAAACCTGAGTATTTGATCAAAATAAGTAAGTCACTAAATTCTCCTTTATTATGATACACATATCTTGACTATGTGTGTAATTAATGGCATTTGAGGGCATTTCCAAATTCATTTTTGATGTTAATACAGTATGTGAATCACCATGAAAGATGTGGAAACACATGTGTTTGTTGACTTTATACTTTACTGTCAAGGTTTGCCATCTGGGACCAAAGTTCAATACGCCAAATCTCAAGTTGGAGAGATCCTGAAGCAGGAATTAAACAAGTCATTTGAGTTACAGGTACTTTATTTTCTACAGCGAAGTTACAAAGATGCTTTATTGATTTTTTACCATGCCTTGACTTATGAGTTTAGTTTGTTTCATGACCACGCCCCGCGGTCAAAAAAAACATATCTCAAATCAACTTTCCCCATTGAAAAACAATGGAGACACCATTAATCAGTTCCAACTCCCCAAAACACACCTACAACATGTGTAAGAAAAATACCACTATACCCTCTTATACTTAAAAAACCCCACAAAGTAATTACATAACTAAAGAAAATGTGAAGAATTGAACAGCCGCAGTATCATGAGTTTAGGCTTCAATGCTCATTGATATGATGTTGCTTTTGGTGCGCACACCATGGCCACAAGAGGACAGTATAATAAAAAACTTATTACAAGGAAGCTATTTATGTTAGCCTATCTATGGCGTATTGGATTGGACGTTAACTTTTACCTAGCATAATT
Source organism: Idiotropiscis lumnitzeri (assembly GCF_059441095.1). Lineage (NCBI taxonomy): Eukaryota > Metazoa > Chordata > Actinopteri > Syngnathiformes > Syngnathidae > Idiotropiscis > Idiotropiscis lumnitzeri. The sequence goes on along the minus strand of NC_142396.1, from coordinate 13,883,076 downwards.
TGGTTTGCTACTGTATGTGCTTTGGTTTAACACACGTTTGTTTTATGTTTAAGCTTTGCACCATTTAATTTGTGCAATTCTAATATTTGCTTGCAACTTAAGAAAAATAAAGTTGGCCAAGCAATGGTTCAACTCTGAAAAAAACTCGGAAGTCAAGATACCATTGTTCTGTATTTTTACTCCTATTCCTTGAGTCCTGTACTGACTTCCCCAGGCAATTGTCACAAAAGTGTAAACTTTACTGCTTTGTATGTTAAGGTTATAGAGCCACCACCAAAGTTTGTATTTCGGGTTGTATCCGATCCAGTTGTGTACACAGCCATATCTGTCATCAACGCCTTGCGAATGTCAGGACGCCGCTTCATGTCTGTGTTGCCCAACTGGATGACACAAGACAATAAATATCAAGTACACACAGGTGAATTAGCATTCACATGCTTCAAATCTTATATGTATTTTTCAACATAATATTTTGCTTTCATACTGTGCTTAAATTCCTTGCTCCTCTCTCTATGTGCAGTGCTGCAATTTGTTCCAGCTCACATTGATGTACGGTTTTGCAACTTCACTGAGCGCATTGAGCGAGGTTTGACCATGGCCTTTGCAGAAGTGCGTCAGCGAGCCAAGGTGTCAACCAATTTCACAGTGCATGTAAGTGGGGCGAAATGGTGGGAAAACATTAATTATCACCTTGCACTTTAATATCAAAATTTCATTCCAGTAGTTAAAATCAAAGAAACATCAGTTTGGTCTCATGAGTTTTCCCTTTGCTGTTTGCAAGCCAGAGCTGTGTTGTTTAATCAAGAGCTGCCAACTGTTTAGGATTGTTCGTATTTGGTTAGGCAAATCTTTGAATGCGACCTCAAAACAGCTAGAACATGTGAGTTGCAGATATGAAAAAAAAACATCATGGTTAAGGGTAAAAAAATTAGCAAAAAATACTAATTGCGACCTATTTTTGACAACTTGACGGTTCTGAAGGTGGCTCCTGTAACATAATGTTATGCGGAAGCTAGCAGACGACTCCAAAGTTAGCTGATTGCTAACGACTTGAGACTCATCCTAATTGCTGCTGGTTTTAATACTTTAATATCAGCAATGACAAACAAGGGCAGCCGTGCAAAATTGAAGCTTTAAAAAGATACAATAAACATTTTTTTCTCAGAATAGTTTTTTAGATGTATTTGTAATGCTCTTCAAATCTATTGCCATATTAAAATCTGAAAATCTTCAGAATCCTTCAGCTTTCTATTTTTGTCTAGTATATAGCAAATATTACCTAGTGTCAGCCAAACCCCCAAAATACTCATGCTCCAGTTTTTGAGGATTATAGGAGTTTGTTTTTTGTTCATAGAGGGCTTATTTGGGCCACAGTTGGCTTGTGTAAAGTTTTGTGTAACCTAATCTTGTGGTTGTCTTATTTATTATGATTGTTAAGGAATCTGTTGCAGAATGGAATCATTTCATGAATTACTAAATAAGAATGCCCAATGACAAACTTCTCAATTGCATGCCCGATTTTAAATTAACTGTCGATAAACTCTTTCAGAGAGTTATGAGCTTTTTCTCCAAAAGTAAAGCTGAAAGTGAGTTAGCTTGGTAGAATTTCTAAATTGAACATGAGTGTTCTATTGTGCTGCAGATTATCAATATTACCATGGCTGTTCCTAAACATCAGCAACATTTGGGGAGGTATCCAGTGGATATCACCTTCACGGTGCACAGCCCACATGGTTATCTTATGGGGTCAGAGGTCAGCGTTGCTCTAATGAAGCTCACCACTGTGGAATTCAGCTATTACATGGGCTTTCCTGTCTTGCAGATTGCTGAACGTAAGTCTTACGGCGCTTTTTTACATTTTATTATTATTATTATTGCATTTTTCATTTAAATATCCAGTAAGTGAGCACTCTTATTTGACTTTTCGTCCGACTGGAATTATGTACTGACATTTACCATTTTTTTTCCCATCAAAAGCGTTTCATTATCCAAAGTTAAACACAAGCCAGTCCCTTCACTCCTCCTGGGTGAGAACAGGTAAGATGGTTTCTGTTCATTTTGATGATCTGCCCTACAGTTAATCAAGATGGGCAACTTTTGTTTGAAATGTGTATTGTGCCTGACTTAGTTTTGCTTGTCATAAATCTAGTTCTGTTGGGAGTGCTGGACAGTGAAGTGGGCCAGCGGACCTTTCAAGCGAACATCGAGCGCAGGGTAGCTATGTTACTTGGGGAAGCCATGGGATTAGTCAGACGTGTCAAGAGAGCCACCAATGTTGGCAACAGCAGCGTTCAGGTACTCTTTGTATATACGCACTGTATTTTTAAGTGACTGTGATCGTGTCAGAGTGAATAGCTTCCTATTAGTTTCTTATTTTGGCAAGGATTTACATTTCAGTGACTATTGGAAGAGATTTTTGGTGCTACTAAGTTTTCTTTCTTTTCACAAACTTTCTCACATTTGCCTGCTTGTAAATAGATGACTTAACATATTTCTTCCTTGTCCCATTTGCTAATCGCGATTGTCTGATGCAAGTCCTAACTGCCTGCCTTGTTATCAATTGACTACTGAGGGCTCCTTATTTGAGCTTTACACTGTTCGTGTAACCACCGAAAGCCTTACTGCTTTACTAATCAGGCTCTCGCTTTTGTGGGGTTGCCCTGCACCTGCTCATCAGCTTGACAAGGAGCTAGATGGGGCATGTAGCCTTGGCAACAGCATCCCATTCAGCATCCCATTCACCCCCCATTCAAGATCACAACTGCACAAAGTGGGTTTCCTTTTCTTCCCCGTAGCCCTCCTCAATGCTTCCTGTGAGCTGCGAAGCTGCAAAAATCACATAAATTATTCACGGTTTCTCTCTCCATGCTTGTGTCTTGCATTTAGTATGATGATGACATTGTCTCTGTTTTCTAGAGGTTAGACATCCCCAAAGCCAGAGTATGTTGTTTGGTTAAATATTTAGCCATCAGAGGAAAGGGAAATGCAAAACAGAAAGTTCTTAAACTAGCAGGTTGCCACGGTGATAACTATCTTCCTGGCTGAATAGCAAACGTCTGTATAGTTGTGTCATAAAAACAGAAAGCACTTCAGGGGCAGCGATATGCATAATATGCTGTGTCGTGCCTTTGAGCATTCTGAGGTAGCTTGTGCATACAAAAACGGTAGTGTAGGCTGTGATCATGCCCACTTGCCCTCAACGGAACAAACCACGATTTATTTTACTTTTTAGTGTGCCGTCTTGCAAGCGTCTCAAAATTTACCATCTCGGGTCTAACAAACCCTTGCAGATTTATGCCGCGCATTGAAATGAGCACAAAAATAGAGTCCTATTTGTGATCCAATCAGGATGTACCTCACATGGTCGCAAAGTTAGCTGATTGTCAAAGTGAGCTCCTCTGTGTTATGTCAATTCATAGGTTGTGAGCATGAATCGGCCTGGTGGTGTGGACCATCCCTTGGAAGTTGTGTATTTTGTGGAGCGCCCTGATGGCCAGAGGGTTCCTGCTAATGAAATGGCCAACATTCTCAACAGCTTGGATGTCCAAAAGGCCGCCATCATCTTGGGGTATCGAGTTGAAGGCATTTTAGCACAACGTGAGTATGGAGCAGGTGGTTGATGCATTTCATGCCATTCAAACTGTATTTTTGAAGCCAAGTTATTATTCTTTTACCTGCCTACAATAATTTAAACGTCTTTTTATCACTGTTTTAAAGCAGCAAACACACGTGCGCTAAATTTTGTGTACCTTTCCATTAAAGAAAAAAAAACCCTTCCCATGGTAATTGAAATAACTTAAACCTGACGCAACCGGAATCAACATATTAAGAAGCCTCAAGGCGTCTGAACGAAAAAAATATTGTACCTACTGAGAATAAGACATCTGACATCTGACACAGAGTTTCTGAATCTGTACAGGGTGCAATGAACATGCTATGTTGGACTGAAAAAAAAAGCTTGCGCTCAGCCACAGGTCACGAGTGTTCCAACAAGATAAAGACCCAAAACACACAGCTAAAAATACCCGAGACTGGCTCTGAACAAAACACAGGATTATTCTGAGGTGGCTTTCTGAGCCCTGACCTGAATCCCGTTGAGCAAAAATATGTATCAGCTGTTTTCTGAGCCATGATTAATCGTTACCTGACACCTGTGCAACTGTGATGTCATTTTCACTCGACAGTCAGTGGCAAAATGGCTGCCCCCTGCGCTGTCCCAAAAACAGTGGATTTTACCGGTTAGCTCATATTCCACAAATGCAAAATGAATCAGAATGTCGTGTTTCAACTAATTGGGGCTGCATGGAACATATTCTTGTTAAGAAATTTGGCGGTTGACTTGCCCCTTAAAAACAGTAGAAACGAATGCTCCTAATATGTGTGCAACTTCTGTCTGTCACACTTCAGCTGTAGACAAGGTGCCATCGTCTCCTACTGACACTGACAACCCCAACATGTGGATCATCATCGGGGTGGTGATTCCTCTCCTGGTGGTCATTATAATAATTGCCATCCTCTACTGGAAATTGTGCCGGACAGACAAGCTGGAGTTCCAGCCAGATGCCATGACGTCTATCCAGCAGAGACAAAAGGTAGAGACTACAGACAGTTTTTTGCAATCACGGTTTATTTACTCATTTAAATGCATTGCAGGTTGCCACACAATCCCGATTTCAAAATGTTTTCTTGTATCATTAGTCATAGAAAGAGATTATAGTTGGAAATATTTTATTTTTTTTTGCAAGAATTTTATGGATGCTTGATTGGATATCTAATATTGGAATGGAATCAGATTCTTTTCTCTGCTCCTTGTTTTTTCCTTTTCCATGTCGATTGCAGTTTTTGACAGTTTTTTAGGCAGCATGTGCAGCAGCAGTTCCTACAAAGTGATGGTGTGAATATAAATGTGACTGGTCGTCTGTCCCTGTATGTGCACGTGATTGAGTTGTCTGGACTCCGCTTTTGGCTTGACATCATTTTGGATCGCCTCCATCTTCCTGCTAGCCAGAACGGGAAAAGTTTTATAGATAATTATTGTATGACAGAGCATTTCTTTCTTACAAGAAAAACAGAGCAGAGCATATTGCATGTGTCCTGAAACGGCACCAGACAACAATGTTCTTTCTCAGCTCTTCAATCCTCTGGCAAGTCTTGACTTCCAAGTTCCAACATTATAAAAGGGTACTTAAATTTATTTTGGGGCCGTCTGTCGTACCAGGCAGTGTTTGATGTGTCTTTGTCCAGTTTTGTTCTTCTTCTACTTGTAAATGCTCTGCTTTGAAGCTCATGTAACGATATTGATGTCATTTGGTTACATGTACAAAAGAAACTAATGTAGCTAGATTAATCTGTCACATAATACCACTCAACCTTCTGCTCACAGTCTGCTACCTCACGAAGCCCCATTCACCAGGCACTACCTCAACATGAAAGGGCTATTGAGTTAAATAAAGAAGAACAAGGAGAGTGGAGTTATGAGGACGAAGAAGAGCAATATGAAGATGAAGAGAATGAGGAGCAGGAGGAAGTCAATGTTAAAAACAGAAAGGTATCAAATAGTAGTTGCAGAGTAGTGTTTGGTAGTTTATCGAATGAGTGTGCGCTTGCTTGCTATCCCGAGTGTTGTTGTTTGTTTATGTTAAGACAAGTCATTTTTACTTTATTATTAAAAAGACTGTAGTTACACATATAAAGAATCTATCCTGTCAACCGTTGCTTCTGCTCAGGGAACACTCACGCTAAAGAGCAAAGACAGTACAAGCAGTGAGGAGGAGGAAGAAAACGATGAGGAAGGGGATCATGAGGAAGAAGAAGAAATGAACAAATATGAAACGGCGCTATCCAAAGCAGAAGAAAAACATGTCCAAAAAAACAAAGCAAGAGCAGAGGAGATGAAGAAAGAAGAGAGAATGGCAGTGTTCCCAAAAGGGAGGCGGGTCAAGCAGGAGGTACAAGCTGTAGTAGCCAAATCGATCCATGTGTTTGCGGCTTCGCTGGACATTAGGACCATGCTTTGGCCTCTCTAAACTCTGTGTCATGTCACTAGTAGTAGTTGTTGTTGTTCTTCAGATTTGTAGGGCTGTAAAATATCCAAGCGTTGAGATGGTAGATTTATAGATGTGAGTTTGTGTTTGTTGTGGCTAAAATGAGTCATTTATGGAGGGCAGACAACCAGTTTGTTGGCCTGCACAATCCTATCATTCGCCTTCAGTGTGGGTTACAATAAAGTGGGTCTATGTTTCCTATGTGTGCATTTCACTCCGTCAAAGGCTGCCATTGTTTGTAGTACAGACACTCTACACAGATGTACACACCACACGTCTTATAATGAATAAGTGCATTTATATACATCACAGCCAATGATTTCCAAATCATGTCACATGTCAGTAACACAAAGTGTCACACATGCCGTCATCATCTCTTATCCAAGATCACTTGATTTGATCATACAATTTAGTTTTTTTTAGGCAGCCATGCCAAGTCAGAACCTTCCAACCCTGCTTTTGATGGCACTCTTTTATGTAAAAATTGTCTCTGTTTCAGTTACAGGCCCCCAGTGTGAAAGGCTTTGACTTTGCTAAACTCCATCTTGGCCAGCAGAACAAAGATGACGTCATGGTGGTCCAGGAATCCATCCCAGCGGGGCCTCTGCCCATCTCAGATAAGGAAGGCCCCAATCATTCCCAGAATGGGGATGTCCCCACCCCCATATCCAAAAACTCTGCCTCCTCCACCAGAGGGTCCCGCAGCTTTCGAAGACGAGAGAGGTCAGTGGTCCTGGTAGTGCAAGGGGGGCGGAGTTTTAAGCACAATTTTTTTTCCTGTTAAAGGTTTTTTTTATTTTTTTATGAAACAACTAACAAAAAAAAAAATAACACGATATAAAGAGGAATAAACTTTTATCCATTAATGTAATATTCTGCCGTTTAAAACTCAAGCCAATAAAATTCTTAAACTCAGAGAGTTTATTCAGTCACCAACACAAAGCTTTCACAGATTTACTAGTAAATAATTCATATACAAGACTGTGACTTTTTTTTTTTTTTTGGCTGCTTCTCTTTCACAGATTTTGTTTTTGTTTACCGCATCATCATTTTGTCCAAATATGACCCAATCAACTACTAGGTATTAGATCTCTCCATGATTAATAAATGAAGAATTCTATTATTCTAACAAGCTTTGAAGCACATTGTACCTTAGAAACCTCCCTTCTTTGACCTCTCAAGTAAAGTGCTATTTTTTATTATGTACGATATTCCAGCACGCAAGCCCGTCCTCAGGCTTTAATTATTCATTTAAGTGTGTGTTTTGTGCTTAGGATCTCGCCGTCAGACGGTGATTCCATGGTGAGTGACCGCTCCAGTGGGCGCGAGTCAACTGAGGAGAACCTGAGAGCCCAAGCCACATCCAGTGACAGCAAGCAGACGAGTAAAGTCCCCATCAATGTTTTAAACGGCAAGTGGCCCTGGCAACACTCAAGTCACTTTTCGACACACAGCAAAAGAGGGGAGAGGGGAAGACAAACACTGGAAAGAATGGACCGAGTTTACATGTGACCAGTGAGATGATTTCATATTTTGTGTGTCCCCAGAGAATTGTGTTGGACATGTACTGCAAACAGACGGCTGTGAAAAGACTGTATTAAAAAAAAAAAGAAAAATCCTAAAAAATTTAAATTGGTTGGGATTAGATTATTTAGTTTAAGAATCATAAATTCTGTTGTTGTAAAAACAACAACAAAATTTTGTCAAGCACTTTTGTAAGAAAAAGGCAATACTTTACAGACAACATCTTATTAAATTTCAGACTTTAAGTGTACAGGATTATAGGGAGAACAAGAATGCAACATGAAAGACAACTATAAATCCAAGGAAAGAAAAAGAAGGAAAACAAAAAAGCGGAAGTTCTATTGACAGCATGCTGACAGATTGAAGGTTGCAATGCCACTCTGAGACGCACTGGAGCCAGAAGCATTTAGGCACACTGACTAAATGCAGCACACTGTATCCTGCCTGACCTCACCCACACAGGTCTGACCTCTATTTTTATTTCTGATAAATATTTTCCCGTAACTCCGTGTGGTCTTTATGAATAGAGTATGTCGTGTTAAAGGCAGTATTTTTTAAGTATAAAGGTGAGGATAAGCGCTTTGGATAATGGATGGGTGGAAACGAGAAGTTTTTGTCAGTTGTCCTAAATGAAATCATAAGGACCTGAGGAAAAACTGATATGGGGACACTACGTCCCTCTTTGTCATGGTACTTTCTAAGTAACCTTTGACTTTAAAACATGGGCCCTATTTTCATGCCCGACGCAAGTCAGCGCTAAGTCTGTTTAGTTTGATCCGAGTGCAAAAATTAGCCAATACTCGCTTTTCAGCGCCCACTTGAATCCGCATTTGAATCACCACAAAGTTGTCAACAGCACTAAAGTGTACCCCATATTCGTACATTTCTGAAACGTCTATCAAAATAATTTGATCTAATTGTTAAATATTTCACTGTGCTTGGCTCCTCAGTTTACAACGGGGTACCAAATTTGTATGACCCACCAGGTGATAATATTGTTCGACATCTAGAACCACATCCTAATGCCCTACTCATAATAGTTTCTCAGTTTATGAACTATACCACGGACTGATCTTTTCCAATAAAACTGTCTTTCCTTTCTATTGCGGTGCAGGCAAAAATAGAATTGGTAAGACGTTGCCTTCCGTCCTTCAGTGTCTCAGTGAATCTTTGTTTGTGCTTTGCTTGTTCCCAAAATTCATCACTGTCAACCCAACTGTCAGATACACATAAATACATGTTGTGACAGTAAGAAAACAACAACAAAAAGGTTGTTTTTTTGTTGTGACCCTAATCGTCCTTGCTACTAGACATCCTAGTTTGACTCAAATTGGTCATTTTGACTTTTGAACTACTGTATTCATATTAAAGACTTTTAAAGTGTTTCATTAATTTCCATCTCAATAGGTCCTCCTCCTACAAATGGCCTCAGTGAACAGATGTCATCCGTTTCCCTATTTGAACATGTTGATCGGATGTCGCGGGCCACAGATGTAAGCCGAAGACTCCCCAACAAAGTGCAGCTTATTGCCATGCAGCCTATGACGGTCCCACCCCTCAACAGCCACACTGGCGCTGGCAAATTGCCTGATACCAACAAAATAAACGAGGTTCACCTTTCTCTGTCCTCACATTTGCATTTGCAACATGATGAATCCAAAGTTCTCACCTCCTGTTTTCTTGATGTGTCTTCTCATCAGATCCAAGTGGCAATGAGGCAAAAATCAGAGATTGAGCATCATCGAAACAAGATCCGCCTGCGTGCCAAGAGGAAGGGACACTATGACTTTCCTGCAATGGATGACATTGACATCGGGGACGCCAAGGACCAGGATCACATTTATCATAAAGCACAGATGCAGATGGATAAAATCTTGGATCATAATGCACAGATTCCCTCCATCTTCAAGGAACCCTCAAAAAGGCTGGTGTTGATTTATTTATTTTTAATTTTTTCTGGTGGTGGAAAATGTTGCTTTTTATGCAAATAGATAACATTTCATTTTGTTTCTAGTGCTCGAGAAAGGCGCTCACCCAAGCAGAGGGTGAAGGAGCAGTCAAATGGAGGAATGACAGATGCAGACAAAGATCACCTCATCACTGAAGACACTGATGCTGTTTATAGGAAGTGTCCTGGGGTCAATAATGTGGCTTATGTGGTAAGTTCAAGACAGTAATATGTATTAAATTATAATAATATAATAAAAAATAGAATATGTATAAAATAAAATAATATAATATATAATGCGTGGACATTAAAGCTTCTGTCTATAGAATATCACATTTGATTGAGCCTTAAATCAGTCCAGGCTGAATGTAACTACTTTGTGGCTTATACATTTTTCGTGTGTTCATTTCAGTCGGACCCTGACCAAGCACCAGGGTTGACCCAGAGAAGCCCATCCCCCACAGATGAGGTCTTCCCAGGTCCCGCTTCCTCACCTCATGGCCACGCCCCTCCCCCACCTCCCTACATGCCTCCACAGCCCTCCATCGAAGAGGCGCGGCAGCAAATGCATTCGCTGCTAGATGACGCCTTTGCCCTTGTGTCGCCCACTTCCCAAGGCAGTTCAGCTGGGGTGACTCTGCCAGGGGTCAATGCCAATACTTCTGATGCCAGTCCTCCAGGTCGTGGCCCCCGACCTTGGGGCGCCTCCTATCAAGGTTTTGGCCCTTACTCCAGTGTAAGTAGTTAATTGTAGGAAGTAGACAAAAACGCCACTTGCCAATTTTAATAATTGGTGTCTTGAAATCGCAAAACACGGGTTTGCTGTTCATTCCCTTTCATTTTTTCTTCACTTGTCCTCAGCTCCAAAGCGTAATCTTTTCAAACTAATCAGTTAAGTACAGAAGACCATCTGTTGGCACTTCAAGTCTCTTTAATGTTGAGACGCTTCATTAATGTTCACTGGATATGCTTGATTTTGAGCTGCTTTTGTTAGCGCTGGCTCACATAGATAATCACAGGTGATGCTTAAATTCTGTGTTGTAGAAAATTTGTCAAGAGAACTTTTCTGTCTTCAGGTTTTTGCTACTTTGTTAGTCCAGGTGCATCCTGAGAAATTATTATGTTGTTGAAAATCGAATGTATTTCAATAGGTCAAATCAAAAAGTGAAACTCACATTATAAAGAATAATTAAACGATTAGGAAAATACTTGTCAGAAGGACATTTCATATGTAATTTCTTAGGAAGTTTCTTATGTACTATTGACATTTCTTGAGATGGTTCATTTGATGTTTTTGTTAGCTATGTGCTATAATGATCAAAATCATCAATGATTTCAAACAAAATCAATTCACTTTTTGTAGTTGTAGTGAGTCATCTGTATACAGTATAATAACTTTCCACATTCTTGCGATTTCTTGAAATTGACTTACACTAAACAATTTCTATCAATTTCCTACATAATGCAATCACATCCATACAATGTAACGAGACTTGAGAAAAACATTAAGGGGGATAAAGTTGTTGTAAAGACACACGTTCTGATTTATTGCAATGTGAAACTTGAATGGCCTTACCTCAAAGTTGATAACTGAACTCTGTCTTATAAGAGTCAAGGTGCTGAAGTTAGTCATTCTAAATGGCAGGTACAGTTTATTTATCATAAGAAGCAGCAGTGTTTTTAAATTAGCTTTGTCAGAATTCATTTTTGAAAATTGCTTTTTAAAGATGACTGTCTCCTGTTATGTTTTTTATTGGTGATTCCATTTTCTGTGTTCCCCTCAGAGATTCAGCGACCTGAGTACGTCTCCTCCTCTGGTTCAAGGATTAATACCAAGGTTGGTTAAATTAGTTAATTAGTCAAATTCAATGGAATTCATCAGTTTGAGCACAAGTGCATTTTTATTCTTTTGTCCTCAAAACCTTTTTTGTTATTGATCAGTGCCGCTGCTAAATAATAACCACTTGGCCTTGTTTCCTCCATCATCCAGTAAGTCAGACCTATGAATTATTTAAGGGGTCATTTTTATTTTATTGGTTTAATGGAACAGGTCTTGGTGTTCGTCTCTTAGCTATCTCCCAAAACGCTAAGGCACTTTAGCAAATGAATCAACCCATACTCACGTGCAGTATGGTCTTTTCCTCGAAAGTAGAGCACAGGGCCACGGCCGCTTGAGATAAATAAGTTAACAAGTCGTCTTGTTGTACATTAGGCAAAGGCCACACACTTATTGTAGCAAAATCTCAGTTCTGTAGGATGATTTGATGTCTGGAGTTATGATTCCTTTAAAGTGTTTATTTAAAAAAAAAAATAAGAGCAACCATCTGTGTTTTCCAGGCAGGATCGTGGTCTGAGCTACCTTCCCCCAGGAGAGGCAGCTGGGCCCGGGGAGCAACTCCAGTTCGAGAACCTTTACTCCAGCAAAGGCCTCTACGCCGATGAGCTGCCTACATCGGCTCGGCCACGGCCAGTAGGGGGTACAACAGGTGCAGCTGGAAATCCTACTTACCTGCCCTGTTTTATTATATTTACGTTCATTTTATTCATTAAGCATAAAGTGTTTATATGACCCAATTCTGCTAGAAGTGTTTGTGGACTAAAGTACATGCATAACATTGTACATTTTTAACCATTTTTTAATATGACACCCCACGCATGACTATTAAAAACTTGGCATATTGGTATACAAAAAAAAATGAACAACAAAGCACACTACACAGATCAATACAGTCGAACTCTCTTTCTCCCAAATGTCTGTCAAAGTATGTGGTTTGACCTCAGTGAGGAAGCATGGTGTCACAGCATTGAGGCTGCAATAAAATACCAAGAAGTGCAATATGAACCTTTACAAGTATTTGAAGACAACTAATCTGGCAACAGCACAATTGGCAATCGTGCCCTTCGCTGACTTTTATTGTATTGGGAGGGTTCAGGGTGTTAGTCAAGTCAACCTGAAAGACTGACCTGAAGTTACATTTTTATTATTACAGACGTGAGCCTTACCCGAATGGTATCCGGCACTTACTGTATCTCGTGAGTCTCAGACGGACAGAGACAGAAACACAACAGAAGATGGAACAAAATGAAATTTATTTCAGAAGGGTGATGTCATATAAGAAAGCCTTGACATTTCTATTTCTGTGTGACTCTGCAGGTGCCCAACTTCATCAACTTACACAGGTTGGCCTGTCCAGCCGTATAAATGGTTATCCCGCCGGGGTCAGAGGTTATCCAGGACAGAACGGAGGCATCAGCTGGAACAACTACCACGAGGACAGCTACTGCAGAGCACTACCAGATAACAGTGCAGTGAGTGCAAACACCCCAATAATTGTTTTTGCTCATGTATGTTCCATATATGAATGTTCCTTATTATTTTCAAAAAGTAATTTTCTGCACCTTTGTTGGAACTTTCTTGTCCTGACTTCTTTCTTATCTATTGAGCAGGTGGCCAGGAGTGTCCTCAGGGAGCCATCAGCTCCTCCTGCCCACCTGGGTGCCGGAACTGGCTACCTGTCAGCCCCACTCCCATGTGCGAGTCCCCCCACCCAGTCCTCCGCCTCCTTGATCAAGGCCATCCGTGAGGAACTTTTACGCCTGTCGCAGAAACAGGGTTACCACAGCTGAGGAAGCTCTTGACCCCACCTGCTCAAGTCACCATGCTTCCCGTGGAAGCACACCAAGAAGCAAAGCAGAGAAATGGTCCTGCTAGACGTCAATATTAAGGTGGCTAATTCATGTTGCTGGATGCTCTTTTGAAGATTTGAAATTAGCCAGGAGTGTTTTGAGAATGAAATAACCTCCAGTATGTCACTATGGGACAGTGTTATTACAGGACTAACAGTATGAGGAACCAGGATTCAGATTTAGAGATTAAGTATTCAGTGTTGAGGGTTTTCATGTACACTGGTTAACCTCCATCTCATCTGAGCCATGCTTTGCCTTTCGCACTTTGGAGACGGTCATCTGGCTCCATAGTAAGGTCGTAGTTCACAGCCAGCGAATCAACCCATGATGCTACCTACTTCTTAGCTTACCTAGCACCGAGTTAGTCAGAGCTGTTACATCTGGATATTTTTGGATTATTTGCATTGAAGTCCTTCACGTTTTGTATGTTTTAGTAATAATGTTTAGAGATGTAAAGCTTGGAAATGCCTTGAAATCATCCATTTTCAAATGTATCACAAGGAGGAAAACATATGTACTTGGGAAACACGTCATATTATACAGTATGTGTTCAGTGCTTGGCTGTGCTTTGCTGCACTGAATGATAACTTGGTAACGCGCAGGTCTGGTGGATTTATTATTCCCCAAAAAATTTTAAAAAAGAAAACAAGAGAAAAGGTTACAAAATTAAGGGTGATGAAGGATACACCAACCTGCAATGCGTTTATTAAATCACCATCTCTGTTTCATGCAGTATTTTAAGTTTTTTTTTAAATGCCTTTTAAACACAGGGTACTGTATTTTTAATTCATGTCGTGCTTGTATGCTTTTCGGATTATTTTTTTTATTGACCTTGCCTTGTGTTTTGTGCACCATAAAAAGATTGGAATACTTGTTTTCCATTTTATGTCGACATTACGTCTGATATGAAATTTTGTTCTATTTAAATCAAGCAAAACAGCAAAATGACTACTCTGCAACCAGGGTTTAGAATTATTTTTGTGTGTAATGTGACAGATTCCAAATGGAACTCAAATTCTGGCTGCAAGTTGAGCTTGGTTGTTTTTTAGCCTCGTGTGTTGTTTTGTAACAGACCTTTGGGACTGACCGAAACAGATAAGGCCATGAGACGTTTATCATCCCGCAACTGTGACGAGAAGAGGATTTGAAAAATGCAGACAATTGTAACGGATTACATTTATTAAATCATTTATTCCATTAGATAATAAAAATGTCATTTCTATAGGTTATGTTAAGGTATGCAGTATTTAACACCTGTATTGCATGTTTTTCCAAACTGATACAGCTCTAGTCTTAATAGTATTCAAGGACGCTTTATACAGTCCTGAAAACTGTCTGTGAATGCCACAATTTGCAGCAATTCGTGCAGAAACATTGCTCTTCTTGGCCTTTAAAGGGTCTATTCACAAACAGTGAAATTCCAAAATGGCATAACAATAAAATATACTACTAAACGTAAGGTACTGCCCGTAGACAGCTGGGATAGACTCCAGCATGCCCGCGACCCTCGTGAGAATAAGGGGCTCTAATAATGGATGGATGGATAAGGAATATGAAAGGTCACAGGGTGCCTTGACACGGGCACCTGCAAAAACAAGAAACAATAAATAATAATAAACAACAGAGCGTTTCTCTAAAACGTTGGTGAAGGTTTAATTAGCAATTCCTGAATTTTAGACACGCTATTAATACATTTTGAAAATGTCTGTAATTCATAATTTGATTTGGGCTATGAGGAAAATTTTGGTCTGTGACAAAATTGACCAGGAAAATACTATAAGAGCGCTATTTGCTGACCACACGCAACGATTTGCTATCAGAAATGCTCAACAGATTTAACATCAATGATGATGATGACGTTCTCCAGCTCCTTGCTCTGCCTCCATGTCTTTTCTGTTTACGTTTTCCTTGCAGTCTTATCGAATCGTAACTGTGCAGGATCCAAATACACACACGCGCACACACAAAAGGACTCCTAAATTGAGTTTTTGAATGGTCATCACCACGCTAAGACAATAAATCATTTTTATTTGCTGCTTTTACTCGAGAAACAAAATATCACGATTATTTCAGTTCGCTGACGTAAACCATAACAAACATAGCATGACGTCATATTGCCAGTCGCTGTAATTACCACAAATGGCCATGGTGAGGCAGCAGATCCAAAAAAGAGTGACTGCTCCATTTTCCTCTGAGGATGATGTAACATTAGTCAAGGACTTTACCGTTGATCATTGTGGTCATTTAATTTCTTCCTATGAATGGTGATTACCGGTTGATATGTGTAATTGGGAAAAAAAATGAATATATTGATTTGATAAGCTGCATTTGTGTGAGCTCATGTTGTTCAGGTGTATATTCTCTGCATGTATTGACTTGTATCTCATCCCATCAGACGCTTCTTCCGTGTAATCCCATTAGAAGATCTATAAATCCAGTGAGTGATGCAGCTAAACACTGCAAATCCCAGCCAACTCCTCGCTGCAGGAGGCCACACTGTGAAAATCTTGGCAAGCATAAAACAGACTTCTCTGATTTCATGGTGTGCACGTCAAGTAGTGTAAATTACAATTATCTTTTTATGTATTTTTTTTTCATTACATCATATTACGTCGAATCATTTCTTTGCATCCCTGACACACTGTCTGCCCTGTTGTATTTTCGAAGCTATTTAACCCTGACCTGTCTCCTCTTGACTGAGTGTCGGACTGGGCCCTGCCTCAAGGGATTACAGTGTAGATAAAGGCTACAGACGCTCATCTCTTCGTGTGTTTTGGTAAATATAAACAACAAATAATCAGAGCCTTCTTTTAAATTACAACTCTCTAAACTTTCTCAGCGATGCCATGCACGTGTGCTTGTAGATGCATTTTTTTTTTAGGCGTCTTTTTGGGGGGTCTAAACCAAGCACCCCGTGACCCCTCGGTTAATCCTGTCTGTGGTCTCCATTCCTCTCTTACTGGAGCACAACAAAAACACACCTAGGAGTTAATCTGGATCATGATGGGATGGTCATTACCGCCTGGGTGGCCGGCCAATGAGGGGCGTGGAGAGGGTGGAGGACCAGTACGGTAGTGGTTGTCCACTGTGGGAAGGAGGAGTCCAATAAGAGCTTCCAGCCACTGACCTTGGAGCAGGAAGCTCTGGGAGGGAGGAAGGAATTTACATGGAGTGAAGTGCTGCAGACAGTTTAGCAGCTTTCTTTTGTCAACAGAAAGGCTACTATTCAGCATTGTAAGTAGAGATTCATTGTACATGTGTCTGTGTGTGTCAGTTACTTATTTCAGGAGTTTACAAATGTGTTACAGGGAGGAATTGTGAAGGACAGTAAACAGGAATGAGAGGTTCCTTTGACATGTTATGACCTTTGTGTGTTTGTTTCCCCAACTTTCCTGTGTGTGTTTATTTGTCCTGACAAGAATTCCAACAGGCTGTGTATGTTGGACTGCTGATAATGTAGTTCTCAAGGCCATCTTGTGTTATTTTCTGTAACTATTGTTGACATCACAGTCATGCACTAAGCTGCATTTAGCCTCCAGTTTTTGTGCTGATGAGTCAAAGGAGCCACTGCAGCATCTTCGGCCACGCTCAGCAATATCCAGCTGCGGGCCGGCTGCCACTGGATGATGTTACGGGTTCCCGTTTTAGAACAGGAGGAGATGCTCTTCTGGGAAAGCACTTCCTGACACTCCTCTTGTTCTTCCCATCACCCATTATTACCAGCCGGATGTTTTCTATGCGCTGCACCTCTTGAAAGCTTTTCATATGTTCTTGAACATGCTATAAAATCCTCATTTGCACAGAAAAACTGATCAATTTTATTTGTGCTTAGTCCAGAACTCTGTCTGAAATGCAAATATTGCTTTGTTGCCATCTTGCGAAATCTTGATGCCGTGGAACTATTTGGAAGTGAGCAGAAAAGCTTCATTTAGTCAGTGGATATATATCGAATAATAAAAATTCTGATGGCTGTCTTCTGACATCTACTGTATATGCGCCTTTTGGGGATTTTTTTATTGTTAGTTTATTTTTTGCTATTTGTGGCAGTGGTCACTGTCCTATTCTTTCTTCTTCGTATTTTCTGGCATTCTGGATGCCCTCTGGTTGTTTGGGGCAAATGTCTGCGGAGATGTCATTATGTGTGTTGACATCTGTGTTAGTCGTCAAGTGCACTGCACACTATTAAAGCAGTAGGAACACATGCTTATTTCCCCTTGAATTGCTTGTAATGATAAAAATCAGCACGCGTGTACCCCATAGAATTCTGTCTCACTTTCAATTACACTTAGAACCAAAAAGCACATCCTCATGCATCAACCGTCACTCTCCCCTTTTGTGCCCACTTGCCATCCTCAAGGTCACGGTACAAGTTATCTCCATCCCTCCTCCCCTGCCCACATTGTGTGTCAGGGGGCACAGTGTAAGATTGTACTTGGCTCTGCTGAGTAGGAGGCCAAGCTCATGTGATGTTGGAGTGAGAGAAGGGGAGGGAGATGAATAGCTGTCATTCACGACAGACGGCCCGGTTGCTGGGCAGCTGCCCTCCGCCCGGACTTCACTCAGTGACTCCCGACTGACTGTCAGCTGCCGCCAGCCTTCTTCTTGCTGTCTCCTGAGAGAGCCAGTCAACATATGCACTTCTCTCAGCGACTAAAGAGGGCTCGTATGTATGAGCCATGTACACGGATGCCTATTGATTCGGAGTTTAAATAGCCACCTGCTATTTGACATCAGTTCTTCTGATGCAAACACTTTGGATGGGCAAATAATCCCGTTTAACTTTGATGACGGCGTGGTCAGCAGATTGACTCCACAGGAGGCTGCTTTGTCTAATGGTCATTACTGACTACAGCATGATCCTGTTTATCAGGTGGCACTGAATGACATGAATTGAAAATGGAAGAGAATATGAAGGCTTTCACAAGATTTTGCGAAAGATTACGGCCCCAGATGAGGGCTCAATATCTCTTTACTGTGGTTCTCAAAGGTGCTCTTCCACACCAAATCATTGACAGATTCGTTATTCTGATTGAATGGATTTAGCGCAATTGTAATTTATTAGAGCTGTCAAAATGAAAGCGTTAGCTCAACATGTATATATATATATTTTTTATTTTTTTTTTTAAATGAATGCGATTAAATATTTTAACTCAGTTGACTCAGTTTTATGTACTTGAAAAATTAATTTGCATATCTTGCAAAGCCAAATTCAAACACTGTACCATATTAGCTGTACATCTTTTGCAAGATCATCTCAGGACAACACACCCTGCTTAAATTACCACGGGGCCTTGCAAACCAACACTGCTGGAGTGTGGTGCTTTCAACTAAATGCGCTGTTTTTTTAGAATTGTTTCTTCTAATTCTTCATATTCATTGATCAAAGAAAGCTATTAGAATAGTCTTTGATTTAAAATACACTTCATATTTGGTGATTTTATATTAATTACAATATATTATTTAAGTAAGTTCCCAAATAAACTGATTTCCGCTTGTGTCCACATGTGTGTGAAATAGGTCAACAGGGTGAAAAAGTCAGAATCGTATATGGGGCAATGTGACAGGACACAAGATACCCCGCCACCAGAGACTTCATTAATAAACAAATAGCACACAATGCTTACGTAGCAAATGTGTAGATAGCATGGAGAAATTTACAGGTATTTGTGGTTTTCTGTTTTCGTTTCCGTGGCAACATCATACGTAACCTGACATTGATAGATGTTGCTGAAAACCCACTGGTGCTCACTATGTAATCCTAGGAATTGTTTGCTCTCCGCCCAAGTTAGTCTGCCTCACAGATGAGAGCCCCCCCCCCGCGTTCAGATGTCATCTGAGGTCCTCATGAGTGGAGTTTGTAAGTTCTCCCCATCCTTGTTTGGTTTTACCAGAATTGAATTCAACACTCTAACTTGTCCATAGTTACCAATGTGATTTTGAATGCTTGTTTGTTTATTTGTGCCCTTTGATTGGCTGGCGACCAGTCCAGGCCCACCTGTAACCCGAAGTCACCTTTGTTGAGTGATTTTGTGTTCTGACTGAACTTTCCTTTCAGAAATTTTGGTCATTTGTGTTGGATGAAGGGTTCAAGAATTTTTGCATTTTTCATCATAGTTATCTTTTATTTTATTTTGACTTTTGTTTATCTAAATTCAGTTAGTTTTAATTAGTTAACAGCAAGTTTGATAGTTTTTTTTATTAGTTTTATATTTTTTTAAAAATGCTTTATTTTAGTTTCTATTAGTTTTAATTTTGATTTTATTTTTCATTTTTAATATACAGAGTATATGTTAAATGGAAGATAAAAAAAAATCAATCAAGTATTTTTTGATAAAGTAAACTATAATCTTCAAACAACTGATGAATGTACTACAATACCAAAATAAAATCCATCTGAGCACTCAATCCTCAGCAGAGGGATGGACAAAGGAGAACACTAGCAGCTCACCGAAGGAGAAAAGGGGAATCATTTCCCAACATTGTCAAAAGCTACACCTCGTTACTTTCTTGAACCCCTTGAGCTATGGACAACCTGCCTCCTTCATTGTGGGAATCTCCTTTCCTCTGTTATGTTTAAATTCGTGGCTGGACATCCGGGATGTGGTTGGGTTTATTTTCCTTTCTTTCTCAGCAATCCGAGGATCACTGCGCCCTACATTTCAAAGTTACATTGCATCAGTGATAGCAGCTTGCAGCAGACATTGTGGAGCCACATGAGCTGACGTCCACAGTCC
Source organism: Idiotropiscis lumnitzeri (assembly GCF_059441095.1). Lineage (NCBI taxonomy): Eukaryota > Metazoa > Chordata > Actinopteri > Syngnathiformes > Syngnathidae > Idiotropiscis > Idiotropiscis lumnitzeri. The sequence goes on along the minus strand of NC_142396.1, from coordinate 13,863,139 downwards.
ACTGTCATCCGTTTAATCACACCCCACTTATATCCTTACTCACCAACTTGCTCCAGACCCACGGAGGATGATAAATGCCTGCTGACACTGACGATGGTGTCATTCCTTTGGTTGACATCCAAACTCGTGCGCTGTAACTTCAACTAGTGGCAAAACAATTATGGTTATTTTCAAGAAATTTGCAAGACTGACTCAATAGCATCCAAACTGCAGTAAAGCACCTAAAGGGCGGCAATAGACCCACAACAGTCAGTTAGTTTCATCTGACTGATGATTGCCACTTGGATGTGTGAAAGTGGGAATGAGGTTGTTCATGTTTTTTGTTAAATGATGTTCTTTGTTTAATCCCTTGTCAGACTACTCTGCCACACAATCGTCAATACTTTGATTTTTCATCGAGATGAAGAATAAGAAATGTGTGAGGTCAGAAAACGTTATGGGTATTGTGTCATTTTGGAGTTTAGGGTCAGAGTAGCGTAATAGTTGACATAGCATTGCATAGCATAGCCTTTCTTGCAGCTGGCATGGGATCAAGTAGCAATGAATGTGCTGTTCACATTCACGCTGTGATTGGTGGGCAATAAGACCACAGTTGGGGTAGACTCCACCCACCAGACAAGTGTCTTAGAGAATGGATGGATGGATCAGTTGCAGTTGTAGTTGTTCTTGTTGCTTTTAGTGAGGAGCATATCTGTCGCAATCAAGGAGGTTGAATCATTTCCTGTGGGAAACCTAATTGCTATAATTAATGCACCAATTTTCAATGCAATACCAATTACCTTTTTGCACAAATATTTTTGATACTGATACTTTGTGTGATTTTCGACAGAAACATTTTCATAGTGATTCAGTGGTCCTTGTTTATTTTACAAACCTTGGAAGCATAGATTTGGCATTAGGTGCTGCAAATCCAACAATTGCTTCATCACCTCAGCGCATCGGGGGCTCATCAGGAATAGAAGCAAAGCAGACATAACACACACACCATATAAGGCCTCTTCACTTCACTTACGTCACTCCTCCTTACTGGAGTCATTGAAATAGCTTAACTCTGACACGATTTTCTCGTCTTCTACTGTAAGTGAACTGCTAGATTCTTGGTTGCTCTGTTTCTTATTCTACACTGCGTGACAATTTAAATAGTTTTCTTTTGTTTCCAATCAAGATGAAGTATTCTGTAATTCAAGCACATGGTTTTCAGCAAAGACATACAATAGCTTTATCTGCATAGTAAACATGATTTACTCCCACTGCGCACATAACTTGTTTGCCTGTTTGATTCTTTGTCTTCCAGCAACTTGCGTGTCTCTGTGCACTAAAACATTTCATTCTCCCCGAATGTGAATGCAATCAAACTGCGTCTGCCAATCTCCCCCTGTCATCCAATCAGCTCCTTCCCACCCTTGTGTCTTGATCACTTCTGCCTTGTTTGTCTTAGGATGCATGCACTCTAGCACCCTAATCAAACTTAATTTAGTTGACCTGCCTTGGTCCAGCTCAGTCACATGAGTGAAGAGCAAACAAACACTGCTGCAAGCCAAATCCACTTGTCCAAGACTTCTTGCCAAGATGTGGTATCTGCATGGTTCCAAACACAGTCTCCAGCATGTGATGTGAAAGCAATCCTACAATTCTCTGCTGCAGTCTACATTGGGGAAAAAAAGTTAAAGAAAAAAAAAATAACAATTTGCTGTTAATTTGAAACATTGAAGAGCAATTAAACCAAAAATGTTATTTTACTGTATTAAAAATATTGACATACTTTTACTCAATTACTTATTCATATATTTTTTTAATGAGAAAGAAAGCAAATACATGTATTTAAATTTTATACAAAAGTACTCAAATGTTAAAAATGTTTGAAAACTGTAAATTTTACTGTACAATTTGGACAAAACTATAGCCTGTCGGTTCCCAGAGTGCATTGAGTGGCACAATATATTTAATTCATGATGTTATAGGGGGGCGGCAAGAAAGCCCCAAGAGTGTATTTAATTCTCCAGTTTTTGTGAGATCCGTCTTGGTTCTTTTAATAATTGTAATTGTTGCTATGAGAATTAATGAACCCAATTGCAAACTAGAATGAAACAGAATGGGCTGGTCCTTCTTTTAGAGTTAGAGCAAAAAAGATGAAGCTAAAGCAAAACGCACGTTTTGTGACGCTCGCTAAAGTTGAGGTCTTGCATTCGCCAAAGCCTCATGTGACGCTATTCACAACGACAGTTCAAACTACCGGAACACAGTTTTGTAAATTGTACAATGTTAGAAGTGTTCAACTGTATTTCAAGCAGCAGGTAATTCATTTTCCTTTAGTGAATACACAGACTGTTTTTTTTTTTGTTTTGTTTTTAAATACTAACTAAAATCTAGGTCAGTTTGAGAACCAAAGTACAAGAAGCCATGTCCATTCCTTTTCCATAATTAATCTTGCTCACTGATTCTGATGTGTGTGATGAATGACTTCAACACATTTTCAAGGACATATGAGACAGGCTAAATTGAGATTTTTTTCTTTCATAGACTAAAGAATGTGTATGGTCTCCTTTCGTACAATTTTGGTGTAATTCAATCGGACACTCATTTCAAACATTCACATTTGTTTCACCCGTTTTACAGTCTGAAGGTATGCGACTTCAGAAAACTTTTTGTATGTATGGATATTTCTTATGTTCTTCCCCCGCTTCAAACATCACAAAAGACTTCTCGTATAATAAAACATACGCTAAATACTAATAAACCATGACCAGCATGTGTGATCGAGATGAGCTTTCATTGTCTTTGTGGCCCTGCCGTTCATGACAAGCGCTCTTTGTGCCAGCCAGAGATCACATGTCACAATATTTAAACAGCTGCACATGATGGTCATGTGTTTTGCCAGCGCCACCAAAGGCGGTGAGTTATGCTTGAAAGGATGGCATGCGTGGCCATCTTTCTCTGAAGTTTGAAAGGCAAAAATAAAAGTATCTTTAATTTTATAAGTTTGCAGTAACTTACATGAGTTATGCTTGAGAAAGTGCTCATTTTTTGCCTTCTTCAAAGCAGCCAACAGAAGCAGAGAGTGCAGGTGATTAATTTAATATAGTTCTTCATTGTACTTGGTTTATTTGAATCAATGTTTAAGTTGAAAACCATCGCCTTAATATTTGAAAGAAATTAATGTAATGATTAGAATAGGTTCCTAAATGGTTTGTCAGAGTTCAATCAAGGTCGCAAATATTCTAGAAACAGTCTCCAGATGTTCGCCAGACATTTGATAATAGCTTTAATGTGTTTTGTTTTTGAACATGTTCAAAACTGACTTGCGACAAGAAAAGTACAGGCGAACATCTGGCGAACGTCTGGCAAATGTCAAACACCTGCAAACGTTCGCCCCTCCGTGGGTTGTAGAACATAGCTATTCCATCCATCCATTATCCAATCCGCTTATCATCACAAGGGTTGGGGGCGTGCTGGGGCCTTGGGGCAGTCGGCAGAGTACACCCTGAACTGGATGCCAGCCAATCGCAAGGCACACAAAGACGAAAAACTATCCCCTCTCACACTCACACCGAGGGGCAATTTAAAGTGTCCAATCAACGTAGCATGAATGTTCTTGTGCAAGGAAACCGGAGCACCCGAAGAAAACCCACACAGGCACGAGGAGAACATGCAAACTACGCACAGGAAGGCTGGAACCAAACCCTACACCTCTGCACTGTGAGGCAATAGTGCTAAACAATCGTCCACCATGTCGCCCGCATAGCTATTCATTTTACCAAGCAGTCTGCCAATCTGTGTATCATCAACCCGCCAGAGGGTGCGACTCAGTTGGCATCATGTGTAATTGATTTTTTCCCCAACACCCACCTTCATTCAGTTCGGTGGAGTGCCTGCTTGGCCGACAAACGTGCATTATGGATGGCGATGACCCACCTTAATCCTCGGCTGCCTCCCCACCTCTCTTTTTCTTCTGAGTCAAATCTTACCTCTAAGGCAGTAAGTGCCCTGGGATGATGTCACATTTGGCCAGCAGCTTGCCATGACAGAGAAAGGAGTTTTGCACTTAGCATGCAGAGTGAATGCTTAAATGTTTTTTATTTGCATCCTCACAACAACCTGTATGGGCCATGTTGTGTTTTCGGTGATTCAGACTGAAAACGAAAATGCTATTTTGGGCCATTTTTGGACCCAAATTTTTGGTGGACAAATTCTTTGTGCATCCCAATTGAGAACCAATGACTTCATAAGATGTGACGTTAACCGTACTGACTTGTAACAATTGTGGACCTGGGGATGTGAGGTTTTTAACATTAGCCACGCCCGCACTTGAAAACCATTTGCATATATTACATGTAGACAAATAAAATGAGAGGGCATTTTGTCTTTTACTTCCTGATACACTAAGGCTATGTTTAAATGGTAGTGATTTGAAGAGAAGATGACAATGTGGCGTCTCATCTTGAAGCGTTTATCAGAGAAAATATGTGCACATGCAGTGGCGCGAAAGTGTGAGAAATTCCATTGTAGTAGCATACAGGCGGCTAGCTAGAGCCGTGATTTAGCTTCGCCATTTCCGTGGGCAGACGAAAAATATCCCTGGAATAGGTTGCCCAGTGTTGTGACTGCATTTCGTCAGTTGCGATGCAGTTGCTATGGACTTCATGTTGCCACCTTTATTGTGGCACATAGAATTCGGCGTGGCCTAATGTCTCTCAGTTTTTAAGCAAGAGGTACTCTGTGAGACATGGTCAAAACGTCAAGCTTTTTTCCATGCGTTCTGCATCCAGCTGTGCTCTGCGTTCTCTTTGAATTTTTGTTTGTCAAGACTTTGTACCACTTCCGTATCCAAATTTTGCTCAGTCCACACAGTTGGGGCCCGAGTTCTTCTAAACACGTGTTGATAAATTTAGCCAGCCATGCTGTATCTCCAGCAAAGAGAAGATATTGTCTGCCTTTGCTTTGTATATATTCCCTCTATTGGTGGGCCTGATTACACAAAGTGTCTTCTGCGAGCAAATTTTATATTCCCTCCACCGCCATTGCTCAGGACTGTTCTCAAGCATTTCTGGAGCAGTCCACTGGACCTGATTTGGTTGCTGTTTGCATTGGGTTAGTGCACATCATTCTGAGGAAATTAAACATCTTAAAGCACTGGCTGGATTCATGTTATCTAAAGTATTACTTTGTTATTCTGGGAATAACCTTTTTAAGATGACTTGATTGGAGAGAGGCATTTCATACTTGTTGTTAAAAAGTCTTAAAGTCCCCTCCTGCCTATGTGCTGATTAATCTGTCATGTGTGTTTTTACTGGGTTACGTTATTATGGCTATAGTGGGAGTTTTTTCTGCAACGTCTGTAGTATCCGTATGCTTACATATTTATAAGCATTTAGTGGCCACAACGTGAGATTGCTGAATGGCTAAAGCATTTCTGTACTCTTCACTCTTCACAGAGATTTATTTTTGCCCAGCACTGATATAGTACAAAGTGCGGTCTGTGGGTCCTATTTTTTTGTTTCTATTCAATTGATTGATTTATACAATGATTCAGAGGGGTTGATGTACACTGTCGAAGTATTTAGAAATTAAATACCTTGACATTTATCACATATATCAGTGAAGAGCAGAATCTGTCTGCTTGCACTAGGATCAAATCCACCAAAAATTGCATTCCACCAACCGCGTCACAACTTAGATCTAATATTCTTTCAGTCACCAAATTGTCAGGTGCAGCCCGGGCGTGTAACAGCAAATGCCTCGGGCTCGCCCAGTGAGGCACAGCCCTGCCTGCCAAATTCCCAAACACGGTTGTCCCAGCCCGAAAATGAAGGAGTGCCACTTTTTATGCCGAGTGCATATGCGTCTGTCAAAGAAAATAGAGCCCACAGTGTTAATTTAAATAAATTTAAATTACAGTATCCCCGTTCCCTGACAATACCATCAGGGTAATGTGGATGTGTTGGTCTAAACTAAGCATTGTTAGCTACTTGGGCAGATTTATAATATTGCATTTGGATTGGAATGATGTATTAGAATGATGAGTCAATGTGTTTGGTGCAGCAATGCAAACTGATACCAGAGTTGCTGCTGTCGCTGTCTTGCAGTGCTCTCCGACTCTCCACTGCGGCACACTGGCCCATAAAAGCTAATGATGGCCAACCATGAACATGATGAGATCACTTAAGAACATCACTCTACTCATCCATCATTTCCTGAAGCTTCGGGGGCCTGATGGAAGTAAAAAGCCTGTCTTCTCTGATGTGACCTTCAGTTTGTGAAGGCATCACTAAGTGTGGCGTGTGCAGTAATGCTGAGTCGAGCTTGTTACTGAAGTGTAGTTTGACCTGTTTTAGCCTATCTTAACTAAGACCTTACTGAATTAACTTGTGCATTTGTGTAGGTTAATGGCAGTTGTTCAGATAACTGGTGACTTAAATCATAAGAGCGATCTATTTACTTTCGATGCCTAGATATAGCATACAACCAATCAGAACAAAGCTGTTTTCCATATTCAAATTAAGGAGAACAGCATTCCAATCAGCCCACAGCTTATTTGCATTTTAAATTAGAATGACAAATCCATCTGGCTCGTCTTTTGACCAACTACTACAGAATAGCTTGACAAAAAGGCATGCTCGTGATTTCCAGCCCAAATGATCCTGCTCATTCTATGAAAGGACATGAAAGATTATAAAAAATAAATAAATAAATAGGTGCGTCATATTACCTTTAAATCTCACAAACTGCGGGTCAGCCCAGCAAACAACTAGTAAGATTTTTTTCATGGCAACATCCATCCATCCATCTTCTGTACCGCTTCTCCTCACTAGGGTTGCGGGGGGTGCTGGAGCCTATCCCAGCTATCTTCGGGCAGTAGGCGGGGGACACCCTGAACTGTTTGCCAGCCAATTGCAGGGCACACGGAGACGAAAAACCATCCACACTCACACTCATACCTAGGGGTCACGGCAACATAAATTAATTAATTAATTAATTAACTGAAGCATCATTTTTTTTTTTTATGAGAGAGCAGTTCATGTTTTATTAATGTAAGTACTCAGTAACATCATATAGTTGCATAATTTATAGCACTGGCTTGAGCTATGATTTTACAATATCTCTTAGTTATTGGTAAAACCACTAAACAGCTGATAAAGTAGATCAGATCATGATGAAGTGTTTTGCTAAAAGCTATTTTTAACGCACACATTTTGGGAAGCGGTCTAATGTATTGATTTTCATGAAGTTTAAGTGCGTTATTCAAATATAATACCGGTAAGACAGAAAAAGACGTAGAATTGTACATACGTAAGCAGAATTGAACTAACTACGACTAAAATAACTATGGGCCGTGATTACTCAAGTATTTACGGGGAATGTGCCTGGGGCCAACAAAAATGTCCTTCCCTCAAATGACACATAAAATGCCACACTTGTCTCTCTCAGAAGACTTTTATAGCATTGTGGAGAGAGCATTTTTGTTCAATCACATGCAAAGTGCTGCTGTTATTGCTGCCATTCTTTATCTGCATTCCATGCATTCATCGGCATTCTCTACAACGCAGGTCAATATGATGCAGTGTAGTTTTTAGACTACTGCAAAAATCAAGCACAATAATAAATATGTTTAGATTCATCTCTGACAGACAGTTATTTTTGTATATTTTTTTTCTTTTTTAAGGATTTTTCCATTTGTCCGTCCTCTCTCCGTGTTGCATCCTATAAATACACTTCAATGTTTTTGCTTAATCCTGCAGACAAACCAGGAAGTTGCAATAAACATATGTAATACACTGTGCTTCACTACAATGAAACATATTGCTAAATTAATACATTTTGACAGTGTTGTTCAAGACTCAGCTTTGGTGTCATATCCTGTAATTTAGTAATAGAATAACATATATTAAACAATTAACCGACAAAAAGAAGGTAAGCATTGTTACTTGAACCGATCCAAAGTGAATATTCATAGTTGTTGTTCATAGCTGTTACAATACCAAGGAGGACGAACAGTTAAAAATCCATCGTATGTATAGCACTATATATAGTTCCCTGCTGCCCCTGTGGAAGATGACTAAATTGTGTTTGGCCATGTTGTAGATTATTCTCATGTGTGCAGTCAGGTTTTTTCTGCTTTTGAGTCATGGCAGGGTGGGGATATTCATCAGTTGAGAGCAAAGAGCATACTGTATTTGAGCACACGTGACATGTGAGATGAGCTATTAGAAGTGACTCAGAGCATTCAGCAAGCCACAAAGTCAGTCAGTCAATTGGAATTATCCCTGACCATCCAGTGCTCCACTTGAGGTTTTAAACGCAACCCCGCCCGGAGAAAAAAACAAAACAATCAATAACAGCAACAACAACAAAAAACACCTATTGTGTCTGTGTTCTTTCAGGCAGACCAAGGAGGATCCCTCCCATATGTGAACTGGTGGGTGTATGACATCACCACCACACTCTTCTCCTTGCCTCTATACACTCTTTGCATATGACCAATCAGCATACAGTCCAGTCACGTGTTTATCACCCCCCCCCCCCCCGTTTGGTAACCATGACAACGAGCACTGGTCCAGGCAGCATCTTGCGGTGATGAATAGAGGAAGGAAGAAGGAGGAAGAGATCAAAAGGAAAGGGGTAATGGAAAAAAGGATCTAATCCAAGCTGGAATATTTTTAGGGCTGCTGCTCAGAACAGTAAGTTCTGTACTTAATTTTATTCGCCTGTTGATATATACAGAGGCCATTGTCATGTGTGTTTGGTAACGTGACCTGACAGATGCCGGTGAAGATTTCCGGAATGACATCACGTTGAGTCCTTTGTTGTGTGTTCAGCCAGCCTCACCTTGCCTAGACAAGCTTTTGTCTGCATGCTTCATTCACCCTCCGCAGATCATCGGTGAATGGCTGATGGCAAACAATGAGAGGCATGGTGTGAAGCGTTTAGAGCAATTAGGGCTGCTTTCATAATGTTCGTTCTGTATTGTAAAGTCCTCAAAAGCTATTCCAATCTAGGCGTTTGCAATAGTTATCCTTCCAACAAAATATACCACTAATGTTTTGCCAACATTGTCTCTGTCATCATATATGTTGAGCAGAATACTTAAATACAGGGCTCAGGGAAACTTTTTTACGAGGAGCACAGTGGCCCCTGACCTGGAATTTTAGGGGCACAAGATTTAGGGGCTCACATAATAGATTGACTTGTGTAAATGTTGACATTTCCACAAAGTTTTACTGCATTAGTGATAAATGGGCTGATGTGTGGGGCAAGGGTTTGTCAGTAACAAAAAATATTCAATATTAATTAAAAACAAATGTACTGGTCTCACATATGCGAGTAGATGAAAGATTTACTCGACTGTCTCAAATAGGCGCAGTTTGGAGCACTGTAGTGGTCTGTAATATTCAACCTATATCACTAATTGGTTAGACAAAGCATAGCTCAAAAACCTATGACGAATAAATTTAATGGAATTGTCTCTTGCCTGAATGGAGGCCACAATAGGGTCTGTCGGTATCCGCGGAGGGACAGCCCAACGTGGTAACCGGGTCCCCCTCACGAGAGGGTCCCAATCGATATAGTTGGGCTCGTCTCGACACACTGCATGAGTTCCTCTTGAGATGCCTTGGACTGATTTTCACTCTAAAATTGCCCGTGGTGAAAGGCACCACACAAGGGCGGGCATACATAATGCAGTGCCTGTACGTTGGGTGGCCCGTCTTTGGGTGGGGAAACCGGTCCTGTTGTTTGTGACAATGCATCATACAGCGGTTCAGGGTATCCACCCTATTTGGAGTAGGTGCTGGAGGGCATTCCCGCTCGGGGGCTCCCTGCTTAGGCCGCTCCAACCGCGACACAACCCTGGATAAACTGAAAACGGATGGATGTAAATTGACAGTGGATGTGATTGTGAGTGAGGTCTTTATACCCTGTGATTGACTGACATATCTGAGTTCATAGTGGCAATATATGACGGTATAGATTAGTTATTTGAGAGGTCAAGCATAGGTCAACAAGTTTACAAGTTCGCTGTTTCATGTAAATCTTGTACATCAATCAATTTTCCTAAATTTAAACTGTATCCTGTTCAATGTTGCTGACGGTGTTGTGGTGCTCTGCAGAATGGTGCCCGTGCCCGGCAACTAGCTGGCTGCCAGTTCAGGGTGTAGTCGACCTCTCGCCCAAAGTCAGCTGGGTTAGGCTCCAGCATCTTCCTGCGACGCTGTACAGGATGAGCGGTGTTGAAGATGATGCAGAATCCTGTTCTGGCTTGTGGAAAAATGATTCTCATCAGCTGACCTTGGGGAAAAAGGCAAAGAAAAATAAATCATGACTTACAAATGGAGAAGGATCCCTAGAACAAAATTCCCCCAGTCAACCCCCCCCCCAACCCCCCCACCCCACTCCTCTTTCTGCATTAAGTCCCTTCCATTTTAACCTCTCCTTTCACATGTGCAGAATCCCTGTGGGATTTGTTTAATTAGCTCACCTAAATAGAGCATCAAGATGAAGACCTCTCTTATAAAATGTTCTTGAGGTTCTGAAATGAGTTAATAAGCGAAACCTCTTCCGAAGGCCAATTCCTACTCAATGTCTGCATTAAGAATAATTTTGATTTAGTCTCATGCCATATTCAATTTTCTGAAGATGGCGATTGTTTAATGATCAGATTTATTTTGTGAACCAACCAACTCGTGTTAGTCAGCACTCACAAATGCTGTGGGTAGGTGGGATGAACAATATTATTGACAGTGATGTATGATGATACAGTGAGGACTCATCACACACCCGAATCTTCTTGGCCCTCTTCTCACTCCCGTGCATGAATTTGTGGCTAACATTAGGACCACTGACAAAAATTCTGAAGGGTTCAGAAAAGACGCTTAATATTGCAAAACCATTGCATAGTTGGCACACTCCAGAAACAAGTCACAACACTTGATTGCAACTCACTTGCGCTAGTGTCCACACATGTGTGAATGAAATAACAACTTCCCCATATAAAAAAAATTGCATATTTGACATTTTCTTTCGACTTTGTGATCGCCAGCCCCGGGACTGTGGGTGGGCCGGATACAGTCTCTGGTACTTTTCCCAAGTCTGAGCTAACATTACCTCCGTCCCCTCAAGGTCCTGTATTATCCTAACGTTAAATTAATACCCACCTACCAGTCGTACTTTACTTCCCGCTCACTCTGCCCCTCCGTTTCCCTGCCAAAAAACCTCTCCCTGTCGGCTCTGGCTGTCTTCACACGAAACCTGCTGCTGCTGGAGCAGAGCTGTCAACAGTTCCTCTAGCGAACATGTCTGAGCTCTCACCATGTTTTGCTTCAATTATAGTGAGATTCTTGAGTATTTTTGCACGTAACTCGGGATGGGCAACTGCGGCCAATGAGCACATTCTGACACCCTGCAATAGAAGTTTTTATTGTTGAGGTGTCTTACAAACCCTCCAAATTCTTCAGAAAGCACTAATAATATCCAGTAGCACTGATGAAATATTGTGGGACTCTCCAGCATTTAATATCCCATCCATTTTTGCTTTGCTTGCTCCATTTTGTAACGCCTTCTACACACATGCTCAACACTGTGAAATTAGTGAGAATTACAAAGAGCAGATCAACAGAAATAAGTAGGCCAGTCCTGGCCCACTTGGTCAAATTATTAAACACATCATATTGCAGTGTTATGATATAGTAAATGTCGATAGAACATAAGAATAGCACTGGGCACAATCCTAAAAATGCAAACCACTGTTGACTGCAATTAGATGATGTTTTAAACAAAACCAACTGCGCTACACAATCTATTTTAAGAGTGGATCTATCACATCTCTGGCTGTGATAGTACATTATGACTATTGCTGGTATCAATAAACATAATAATACTGGGTTGCTAGTCCACCCATGCCCACATCCTTCACTGTGAGCTCCCTGGGTGAGGCTGTTCCACATGAACCATTGACCTTTTCCTCTGAAGGAGTCAGCACACTTATAAAGATAAACTTTATAGCTTTAAATGTCATTTTAATTTACTCGTTGGATTTCTGCAAGACAGATGTGTGAAGTATTTTCTCTACAGCAGGAGTGCACGTCTTGAATGCTCATACTAGAATAGGACAAAATGCCTTTGGGGAGGTGTCTCTCATGTCACTGTTCTTCAAGCTATGCATTGCTATTTTAAAGTGATTGTTTGAAACTTGCAATTTTCCCAGGTTGTAATCTATAATCTGCAGTGTTTTTTTTCCTCCACTTTGGCAACTGCAGCTTTCAACCACAAGCGACTCCGATCGATAGAAAACCGTCACATGAGCTTTGGACTGCTGCCTGAGATTCCATGAAGGGGAATCTACATTAAGAGATTTGCATCTAAGAGACATAACTAAGAGATAGAAAACAAAGATTTGAATAAATATTCACAATTTAGCAGCATATACAAGGTAGTTAGAAAACCATCATATGGGCTTTGGACTGCTGCCAGAGATTCCATGAAGGGGAATTTACATTAAGAGATTCACATCTAAGAGTCATAACTAAGAGATAAAAACAAATATTTTAATAAATATTCACAATTGAGTAGCACTTTCCAAGATACTATATTATTAGTAATAAAGTCATTACAATAACAACCATAATGATAATAATGATCATTGATTTCTTATTATTAATTTGCACGGTGTATTAGTAGTCTTCTTCTATTATGGCTGTGAGTTCTTCTCTATTTATCATTAATATATACAATGTGGTGATTAAGCATGTGTTACTTCAATCGCCTGTTTTCCTCCGGCTATTTCTTTAATATGTCACCCTGACTCTGAGCGGTGTTTGCGTCACGTTGCCATAGACCAATCGGATTAGACGGTGTTATAACGTGTTGGTTTGCTCCAGTGGAAGAAGCTGTTTTAGACTATACCTTTAAAAATTCACAAGGAGAATGTGAGTATTCCTTTTATTTTGTTGAACGCAAAACGTCAAATTTTCATCACAATGAAGTCGAGTATCACTCAATAGTATGTTGACGTGTTGTTATTTATATCCTTAATCCGTCACCCCCTCCTTGTTGCTATGATGGTTTGGACCGATTTGCCTCTGTCTGTTTCAAGTTGCGCCTTCTCATCTGCGCCTGTTCGGCTGCGTCTTGTGGCCTCCGCCAACCTTGTCCACTCACACTGTGGCGTTTCGCGAGGGAATTTGGACTAACTAGCAAACATGGCCTCTTTGCCGCGACGCGCCATTGGATAATAAATACACAAGTGGTGCAGGTAAGAGCGGCTGTTCCTTGCTGTAGCCTGACAGCATGCACGTTCACGACATTCTTTATGGTTCTTCGAACTGCACCTTCTCACACGTTTGCCATCGTCACGCTCTGTTTATTTCATAAACGCGACAAACAACGCGAGGATACTGGGCAGAGAAAGTTGACAGCATTTCAATGAAAGGTGCAGACGTGCAGAAATGATCGTCGCTAATGTACTGTTGGCTTTCGGTTGTTCTGAGGCGGGACAGGCACAGCACAGGCTGCTTTAGCTCATGTAACACATTGGGTGGCTGCTGCGGTGTTATTCACGCTAGATCTCTTCTAGTGACACATGCTTCATTTGTGAATGCGGTAATGGCCTAATTATTATTTGGTCAATGACTTGACGCATGAGTCATCGCCGGTGTGACAATATACTGTACATTACATGCATAGTGTAATTGCCTTTTTGTTGTTAGTAGTTATACGCCACTTTTTAACTACATTACGAAGTGTATTTTTTTCTGACAATCAAACCTAAACTTGGAAGGACATTCATTCCTTGGATTTTGTTATATTCTGTAAGTGTACTTGCTCTCGGAGCTGGACATTAACACAATAATAAAAACAAACGTCATCTATGTGCACATTCTTTGGTTGCTATTTGTAGCTGATAATTTAATATAGTTTTATTAGGGCCCGAGCAGCGAGGTCCCTATTGTTTTTGTAGAAATTATTATTATTATTATTATTATTTTCTATTTTCCGATTGTTCGATGGAATTTTTGACCCCCTAAACAATCACGAAAACTCACCAAACTTGGCAGTCTCATCGGACATGGGTGAAAAATTTTATATTTTAGCGTCGTTACAACGACGCAAACAAAATGGCTCTCTAGCGCCAACTAGAGTGGGAAACATCCAAGGAAATCCTGGCCCGTTTGACGTAGGCCTCCGAAAATTGCCAGGCACGTGTATTACCCCGAGATGTACATATAATTTCTTTGACAACAATACTTTATAATGAACAGGAAGTGAGTTATGAATTTTTGAAAGTCCAAATTTTTAAACGTTTACTGGGGTCATTCTTTTGCAGACCTAGGACAAACACTGGTACAAAAATCTTCAGTTTCCGAAATATTATATGACGGGGGCGGGTCTTCAAAGTTTTCATTGAACATTTCCTTCGCCGCAATGGACCAAATGCTTAATAACTCCAGTGCACATGCTGCTAAAAATCCAAAACATCACATGGACATAAAGAGTCGGTAGCCAAAGACACCTATATGTTTATATATATATTTTAACAAAGCCGATTGAAAATTTGTCAGAATAGCCTCAAGACGTTGATCTTAGCCTAAGCCGAATTTTGTGACTTTTCTGCAAAGGGCGTAGCCATTACGGTGCCGCAAAAATGTATTCATCTCAGTGGCAACAAAAGCTACCGTAACATGAATAAGATGATCCTAACTTCTAGAAATTTTTCAAATTTGAGGATAGTCCAACCCTGAAGACATCTACCAACTTATTTTTCATCGTAGTGGTAGCGCCACTTACTGTTTCAAGCAAATACAAGTTATTTTTGTTGATATTTTTCTCAGAGTAGTTTAACAAGTTCTCTAATTTTGCGGTTCTATATTTGAATGAAAACTCACGAAGCTTTGCATCCAAATCAGGCCTGGCAAATTAATCAATATTTTATTAGTTTGTCGTTTGATTTTTTTTAAAATGGCTCGCTATCGCCACCTCGAACATTTGATGAAAAAAACAGCCCCGGATCTGTGTTTCATCAAACTTTTTGAAAATTTGATGAAGCATGTACAAAGCCAAGACATATTACGAAGTGTCTGGGAGCCACATTCTAAATTGACAGGAAGTCGGCCATTTTGAATTTACTTCAAACATTGACGAGGTTTTGACAACAAAAACTGCTCTAACTTTAACCCCACAAAAATTCCTCGTGAAGATTCCTCACGTAATTTCTCGTAAATATTTCACATTTCCAACGTGCCGGTACCCCAACGTTGCCAGGGTTGCGAGGGCCCTATATCGCTGCTCGCAGCTCTAGTTTACTTATGGAATTTAATTCCGAAAAAAAGCCTCATAGGTTCCCACTCACTTCTTAGGGTGCATTAATAAATATGTAGGAACCTCTTGGTTGGCATTAAAAATGTTTAGGAACCTCCTAGGTTTCATTCGCAAATGTGTAGATTTCGTTTGTTGATTGATTTCACATTTGATTGAGATGTGATCAAGAGAACTGGCATTTCAGCTCAGATTGTCTATATTAGATTGATATATACTATACATACATTAACAGACAATTGTTAAGTCAGTCTGCTAATTAGAATGGAAGATCTTGACATACTGAACAAGGTCACCCCATGTCTCTGTTAATTGATGCCGCATCCGTTCTCTTGATTAGTACATTAGTCATTACATTCCATCGTTGATTTTTTTTTGTTCGAAAATTTTGTAGCAGTTACACTCTGCAATCAAATGGTTTTGTTGGGTACGCAGACCTTTATTAGCATCTACTGTACAATTTTCCAAGACTATTTTAGAATTAGGGATGCCCCAATCACATTTTTTTTCTTGAATGAATCACCCTGGCTGGATCATTCCTTTAATTAGCGATTGAACTTTTTCAGGATGACGTTGCGTTGTTGACGTTGGCAGCAATATAGACATCCCAAACACACACTGCAAGACGAGTCAAGTCAGCTGTTACACCCCAACATGTTGCCAGGAACAATTTCCAAAATAAAAACATACCAAGGCATTGATGTCCATATATTATTTGGTAAATTTATGTTTATTTTGACGCTGGCCTTCTCACCGTGTTGGCGCCGTGTTACTGTAATGCGTAGCTTCGGTTGCTTTGAATTCTTCCTGAGTGTACATGTAAATAAGCAGGTGCTCGAGGCAGAAAAAAAATCTTCAAGCATTTTTTTTCTAAACCAAGTTGCTCAAATTACTTGAATGCTCGTTTCATCCCTAATTAAGTCGATTTATCGCCCAGAACTAACAGTATCAAAATTTTGATTAATCCCCTCTTGCTCGGGATTACATTTACATCCTGGTCGTTTCCCATGCCATCTAGGTCAAAAGTATGCCATTAAGTTAAACGCATTCCTGAGAGTAGGCCAATGAGTGTTTACATTTTGCTAGTCTGCTGACCCTTGAACATTGTAAGAGAGCTCTGGGGTCTTGCTTTTCCTTCTGCGAGTGATGAATGACACTGATGATCTGTGCACTATTCACAACTTCCATATGATGTATGCACAATTTGGACATGTTTTATTATTCCTTGTATAGCTTTAAAACATTTTCTTACATGTTACATTTTTTGGGACGGCAAAGATGCAATATTTTCTAAATAATTCCATAGTATTGTTTTATAGGGTAAAGAATAAAGTTCCCGTAATTAAATATATATATTTTTTTAATTATCTGAATGTTAGTTGTGTGCAATCTAAGCCAGGAGTGTCAAGATACAGTCCTGGAGGGTCGTTGTCCTGCATGCTTTCGATCTCTCCCGCCTGCAACCCACCTGATTCAAATGATCAGCTCGTCTGCAAACTCTGAGGAAGCCTGATAAGTCTCTTTCTCATTTTAATCTGGTGTGTTGCAGCTGGGAGAGATGGAAAACATGCTGGACACTGGCCCTCGAGGACTGGAGTTTGACACTCCTGGTCGAACCTAATTCTTATGAAAGCTCAAAAGCATGTTGCCTTTAATAACAATGTCTGACTTTTTGTTTAGCAATGTAAGAATGTAAAGTAGGGGGGACCCAATCCGGCATTTGTATCAGATATCAGTCCGATATATATATATCATGTGTACTTAGAAAGCTCATATTTTTTCGCTTGCTGATTAGTCTGATTCATTTGAAACTTCAGGTGGCCTAAAACGCTTACTAATTCTGCCGCCGTTAACCTTTCTCGCCTGGCATGTTTTAGAATGACTGTTTCCTCAGCAAAAGATGAAGCCGTTTTCTGGATCCCCCTTTTCCCTTCCTTTTAGACCACAATTACTTTTTAGCTCCTTGTGGGTTTTCGGATCATGTCCTCTTACATATGCTGCTCAGCCCACAGTGAGCCTCCTTAAGTCTGGGGTGCACAATTCAATTGAATACAATGCAAGGATGTGAAGAACACCCTTCTGGTATAATATTGCTCTTAGTAACTTTATACCATAACGGTAAGCTGTATTTTATCAAAGTTAATTAAATGTAGAGGTCTTGAAACAGGTGGTTACTTTGCCCGACAGTCTTATTGACTGAGCTAATCGTACCATATTGTGTGTCTTTACCCAGCTGATTATTGATATACTTGCTTGTTGTCGTCATCAGGTTTCACTGATCATTAGATATCTGACCGGGACCCCTGTTGACTTAGAATGGAAGGTTCTGCAATGAAATCAAGCTGACATTTGGCTAAAGAATGTGGCTTGTAACTGAGGGATCTCACTTTCCATTTCCCAGTGCTGCATGGATGAAGAAGACATCTTAAGCTTTAGACCTGTCCATGTGCGACAGCCTTCTTTATTTTATGTTCGGTGCGGATTATTGCATAGATTATATGGCATGATTAAGATTTATTTTAGCATTGTGCATTGAACCCTGTGAAACATCTCGGTTGACAGTTTGCAACTGTTTCATTACAAATTAAGGCCGCATTTAGGACCAGTAATACTGATCCGAATGTCTAGTCAAATTGTATTTTAGTTGTTTATCATTTAAACTTTCATTACCTTTAATTAGAGACAATTCACACATAAACTCTACATACATAAGTGCTTTTCTAATGAGTGTATTTTTTTTATTTTACATTGCCAGAGATAATGATCACTATTTTTCATATCTGACTGTCTTCAAATTGATGTCATCTGAGCAGCTTGCTTCGCCCACGCACCAGATTAGGGATAGCAATTGGTGATGTGATGAGATTATGGCATGTACCAAGCCATCGTTTTATGTCCCCACAGTGCTTTCCATTGAAATTCGATTGCATCAGACACATATTTAAGCTATGGAAAAGCAATATGTTGTTATGCCATTTTCCTTTCATGTTATAAAATATTGTTAAAAAGAAATAACTTCCCTTTTCCGTACCCAGAATGCATTGCGTGGCGCAATACATTTAATGAATAAAATTAGTACTAATTACTAGTTATTACTAGTTACTAATCATTGTCATATCTTTTTTTTAATTACCAGTAGTTGAATGCATTGTATTTAACAGATTTGTTTCATTTATGTTGTACGATGTTTTTATTTTAAAAATGATCTGCAAACATTGGCTATTTGGCCAATTATTTTGTCCGATGTCCGAAGGGCCATAATGGACCAATTAATCGGTTGGGCCCAGGTGGAAACATGGACTGTTTTTGTCATGGACATGTTTGACCTCCGTGTGGGGAATCAGTATATGAGACAGTATTTCATTCACTTTAGTGTGGGCATACCCAATCACACACTTATGTGGCAACATCGCTGTATCGAAAATAAATACCATGTAGGGGGGGCGGAAGTGATTAATTAAATCACCCTTTTGTTATTTGATCATTCATCATCATGATGATACATATCACCTTTGTGTCGTTGCATGCATTTGCTGCACTGAATGTCAGGATATTGCTTTTATCTGAACATATTCATACTTCTCAACTACAACCAATAAACTGTCCTTTCATGCGGTATTGTAAGCTACAAACTTTTTTTTGGAAACCGAATGGCTGAACTGGGTTTTGTCTCTGTTGCATATATCCATCCATTATCTAAGCCGCTTCTCCTCACAAGGGTCGCAGGGGTGTTGGAGCCTAGTCCAGCCGTCTTCGGGCAGTAGGCGGGGTACACCCTGAACGCCAGCCAATCGCAGTGTGTTGCATATAGTCTTACATTACACGTCCCAGCTCAGTGGGAAGATTGGAGTGTGCGGGTAACCAGATCCATGACATTGTGTTGTAGCAGTCTCTGCAGTGAGCTAATGCAAATAAGCAACACAGCAATCCACATGCATGAAGGATAGGGAGCAAGCAGTATGTGCTATTGATAGAAGCAGGACTGTGCGTCAGTGTTCCAGCTTACTTGCGCCATTCCTCTTGTGGTTTGGTCATTTTTGGCTACATAGTTGACATGCTTGCTCTTGCAATTTGAATCAAGGCTGAATATAATTTTTTTTTCACCAAATAACTGTTGTAAACTGTTGTCATTTTAGAGATGAAACTGTGTACATGTGTCATATCACGTTTATATCTTGTGTGTGTATTGTAACAAACACTATTTGTGATTTTAAAACATGCATTCATTAATTAAAGGGTGGTTGGATCCATTTGGCAAATGCAGTATGTCACACTTAAAATGCAAAATTAAATTACAAAAGTTAAACTAATCATGCAGGTGAGGTGGTCATGCTCATATAACTGGCTTCTTCGAAAGAGCATGCAGTTTTACATTCTGTATTAAATCATATTAAAGTAATTTTGTCAGAATATTGTGCTCATCACTGAATGTGTTTTTGGCGCTGGTGCAATGTGAATGAGGTTTGATCAGGTCACACACCTCACGCGATCAAATAATAAAAACTGATTAGAAAATCTATAACTCAGGCAGCCGTTGAGATGACTGGAGGTGTGATCAGCCTCCTCCCCCCCGCCACTCACTCTGTACGCACGTCAGCACGCGTCAGCCTTGGGCCACCCTTGGACTTGACTGGGTCACGCCTCTTTGGTGTTTGCACACATAATTTCCAGGTTATGCATGATGGGTGTGTCAGAAATCTGGACGGGAGAACTGACATACTTTGAAAATGTGCAAGGCTGTCATGTAAAAAAAAAAAAATACTTAAGCGTGAATGTGAGAATATGGTCCGTAATATAATTGAATATGAATAATTGTGATTATAATATTAGTCAATATAGTCATGATTATTAGTTTAGCCGTTGAATTTTAACCCAGTCATCATTTTGGCTCCCATGATTAAATTCAACCAATCATGTGCGATATTTATATTTAAAATGTGGGCTCTCCTGCATATCTAATAAATTCCCTCTAAACCAGTAGTCACCCAACAATCAGGGTGCAAACACATGGTTAAAGCTTAATTAAAATGCCAAAGTGCACTCTGCTGAGTCAGTCAGAGGAAAGTACAGCAATAATTGGAAATGAGGAGCATGATGGTGAGGAGCTCGTGCCTCAGAAGAGATCAACATTGTCACGGCTTGTTTCAAATTCATGGCAAGAGATGTTGAAAAAAGATAATAGTATATTTATTCAGCTAGCCCGTGGTAAATGTTCAATTCTTGTCTAAATGTAGTATTTTTTAAATGATCACTTATTCTAAAATTGTAATTGTTCATTAGAAAGTTTAATTTGCACTGGAACATTGTTGAACTAATACAGTACAGAGTACAGAATGTTTAGATGTGTTTGATGAAGCGAAATTACATATGTATATTTCTCAAACCTTTCTCTCAAATTTTATTGACCTGCTGTTTACGAGACAAGAATCATATTTTTACCATGGTGACCTACTATAAGTAATTTTCTGTGTAAATAAACCACTTCCAAGCTCTACATTAGTAGTTCAACTATTAGTTGAAGTAACGCCTGGGTGGAGCCCTGAACTGATTTCACTTCCATAATTCTCTGCTACAAGGTGCCCGTTTGTGAAGCTACTCAGTGTTTAGAAAGAAAATATTCTTCTTTCTTCTTGCAATTTGACAGTTAGATGAGAGGCGAAGGAGCAGAGTGACAATAGTACACTTGATCCCCAGGGTGCCCGCAGAGCATAGGCCAGGCAGGACACAATGCCATTTAAGGATACACGCCAATGCACTCAGTCAGCCTAGTCATTCCAGCTATTTTGAAACTGCGGTATTGGATAAACAGTTTTGTATATCATTACTACATTTGTGGTTTTACAGTGCCATTTCAAACCTTCATTGCAATCACGTATTGAAGCTTATAAACAATAACTAGGACTAAATCGTATGCATTTTCATGGACTAAGGAAGACGAGACGAAAATGTAGTTAACTGAATAAAGATTGGGCTAAAATTTTTAGCCCAATTTTAGTTCAAGACTAACTAGGAAAAAGGCAAATAAACTGGTCAATATAAAGATTAAATCAACCACTTGTGAATCATAATGTGCTTAGGACTGGACGACATAGCTGAAAAATATTTCACAATATAAACATTTAATTTCAGTCTATATTGATAATTACAATTGTTTTTTTTTCCCATTTAAAATAGAAAAATTATTTTCATTTAATTTGATTATACTTTATTTCTCTGCTAACCATCCTCCAAATTTACTTTTAAACCTTCAGTTATAGATATAAATGGACTGTCTGAAATAAGCACTCATTGTATCTTCCTGTTTGTTGATTTGTATCTTTATGTACCTTAATATATATTTAAAAAAATGCAAATTAATCATTTCAAAACTCATTAATGTGACCTACAACCTGTAGAACGTGAATGGAAAATTCTGAACTGTATGTGGTTGCACAGGGGTGCACATCCTCTTATACCTGGGAATCTGCCTGTATTCTGAATTTACCAATCACATTCAAACTCAGCTGCCACCATTAAAAGTGCCTCTGAATAATACAACCTGAATAACATGAAATAAAGTTCAGATTTTCTTGCCAAAAAAATAAAAATAATGACAAAAAATAAAAATAAATTAATGAAAGATATAATAAAGATATAAAAAAACAATTAACAAAACAAATATCAAGCGGAAAAATTATTATTGCAAATATCTGGTACTAATTTTCAAACGAATGTACACTGTTTTGTGTACACTGCAATGTTGTCTAAAAGGTGCACCATAAATTTGTGGACGCACTACCACAAAGCAGTATTATGGATAAAGTTAGATTACTATTCATTCAAAGTTCATTCAGTGTGAGTGGAAAAACTAATACTCTCTCAAATGAAAATGAAAATGAAATGTTGCATTAATTACCCAGTCCCACTGGATTCTGTGATGAAGCAGACGGTTCCATTCAGCTTTTTTTAGTGGATTACTTTCGACTGTGTCTCAGTCTGTACCGCACTTGGGCACCTAAACTTTCCTGTGTGTTTCCTGTTTGGGTTTGTGTTGGTACAAAGGCCTTCCTGTGTCTGGGACTTCCATTCCTAGAGAGAGAAGAGAGTTTTTGCAAGTCATGTCTGTGTATGAAAAGGACCTTGATATGTGGGGTGATCCAATATTAACATTGGTTGTTTGTCTTACCAGCTGATTTAGCTGTGAAGGTTCCTTGAGGTTTTCTACACGAAGCGAGTTCCATCAGTAACCTCTGACCATGGGAGGTTTTTCCACAAGAGTGGGAGATGTTATATTTGCAACAAGTGAATGCTTTCTTGTGTTTTTCACTTGTCATTTCTATTTGGTGTAATGGACATATTTTACATGAACCCATCTTGATAGAGAGCGCAAATTAACCAAATTACACAGACTGCTTGCATGGCATTGCTTGTTCTCCGCCCAAAAATATCTATAATATGGTGTTTTGTTCCCGTTTGTGTTGGATTTACTCATATTTAATTTATCCGGCTACTGGAAAGTTTACCAAGTCTGTTTCCCAGCTGTTCTCTTCAGCAACATATAATTATGAATCATGCGATACCACACATCAGAAGTTTCATTCAGTTTATTTCTCTTTCTTTTCCTGACAGAATGAGAACGCCTGAGGCAGATCGTTAGATACTTCCACTGGACAGAAAAACTGACATCATACAGGGCTGTGGTTGGACCCAAAGACCCCTGTTGGGGGGGTGAAGGGCCTTCTCAGCCTTGTGTGAGCCTGGACCATGGGGGATGGAGGCATCAGTGCAACCGGAGGAGAAGGGGTCATCCAATCCCATGTCCTGTTTGACAAATTTGTCCAGGCCACCACATGCAAGGGCACACTCAAGGCCTTCCAGGAGCTGTGTGATCACCTGGATGTCAAGCCCACCGAGTACAGGGTCTTTTACCACAGACTCAAATCCAAACTCAACTACTGGAAGGCCAAAGCACTTTGGGCCAAGTTAGACAAGAGAGCCAACCAGAAGGAGTATAAGAAGGGTCGTGCCTGTACCAACTCAAAGGTACCTCTCACGTTTCAAACACTACTGTATGAAGTGATTCCTCTGTGTTTGCGGTTTCAATATAATGATTGTTGATAACATACCATAGCTGGACATTCCTTCTCAACATCAGAGGTTTGTCCAGATTTGACCAAGGTCCAAGACCACAATGATCACCATGACATGGGCGTAATATAGAGTGGCCTTAAAAGTTGATATGAAACCCTTTGACAAGAGACTGTGTACCAGCTCGAGAACCAGTAAAAGTATCTTAAGAAAACCCCAAGACCTTTTTTACCCCGCTGATGCAATATGACATGTAACATAAAATTGTTGAGTTTAGTTTTTCAAATTTTTGCTTTAATGCTAGTGTCTGATCATTGGCGCGGGACCATGTGGCTTACGAACAGCCATCGAGCTTGCCTTCCTGGGTGCCAAAGTGGTGCTGCTGGAGAAGAGGGATGCCTTCTCCAGGAACAACGTGCTACACCTTTGGCCCTTCACCATTCAGGACCTCAGGGGCCTTGGGGCCAAGAAGTTCTATGGAAAGTTCTGCGCCGGTGCAATTGATCATATCAGTAAGTTGCCGAGAGCACAATGCGACTGTCCACTCAGGTTTTGAAGCGTTTGACTTATTTGCCTTTCATTAGTAAATTGTTGACTCAAGTGTTTGTAGGCGGGATTTTGTCATTGTCATTGTTTTGTAGGTATTCGTCAACTTCAGCTCATGCTGCTCAAAGTGGCTCTCCTCCTTGGCATTGAAATCCATGTCAACGTGGAGTTCAAAGGGCTTATTGAACCTCCCGAGGAGCAGGAGAGTGAAAGTGAGTCAAACTTTATAAGAAGGAAAAGTAACATTTGCTTTGGTTGAGGAACAGTTTCTGCAGTTTTTCAGTCTAATGTTGCATATTTTATGTGTTCTCAGGGATAGGCTGGAGGGCTGAGGTCCACCCCAGAACACACCCTGTCAATGAGTTGGAGTTTGACGTGATCATTGGAGCAGATGGAAGGAGAAACACACTGCCAGGTAAGTCGTCTTCTCCTTTTTCTCAAGCTATGAGCACATATTCTTGAACCAGTTAGACAACAAAAATGAATGTTATTTTTTATTACGTTTTTGAGAACGTAGAACCTTATTTGCTCTGTAGCTGTGTTTATAATAACCGTATGTTGATATAAAATCGTATTAATTTAAAAAACGATCAAAGGTTATTTCCACCTCTGTCTAAATCAATCCACTTTGTCATCTAGGTTTTCGACGTAAGGAGTTCCGCGGAAAACTCGCCATCGCCATCACAGCAAATTTCATCAACAGGAACACGACAGCAGAGGCTAAGGTTGAAGAAATCAGTGGAGTGGCCTTCATCTTCAATCAGAAGTTCTTTCAAGACCTCAGAGAAGCGACAGGTGTGAACTGCGGACAATTTCCCATTTTGTAAAGTAGAACACAACAACTCGGTATTTGGCATCGGCGCTCCAACTCTGCTCACCCTTTCTGATTTGTCAGTCCAATTATAAAGCTTTGATACCAGTTTTGTCCAAATTTTTGCTGACATGGCTATGTTCCCAGAGCTCAGTTATGTGCCCTGTGTCGCATAATTGCCTCTCTTGTCCTGCGCTGAAGGCATTGCAGACTGCTTTTGCAATGGGGTAACATTTTGTGTTTGGTATGTAACACTCCTTCTTTCAATTGCTCTTTTTAGGTATTGACCTGGAAAACATTGTCTACTACAAGGATGACACACACTACTTTGTGATGACTGCCAAAAAACAAAGCCTGCTGGAGAAAGGAGTCATTCTGCATGTGAGTGATCAAAAAGCAGATCGCGTGTGTTTGTGTGTGTTTGTCGTAGCGAATTGTCGAATATCATTAAAACGGTCTAGTAGACAGTAGCTTCACGCACGTACAGGCCAACACCGTTTCATTCTTCCAGTGCCGTTTCTTTTATCCAACAGTCTAATGGTCAAACCAAGCCAACTGCAGAGCAAGACTCAACTGTCAACTCAAGCACACTGACTTAATCTTTGTGCCACTTGCGATACAGACAGATTTCGTTCCTTTCCCTGGGTCACTTCCGCGGGAGAGCGCAAAAATACGTATTGTTTATGTTGCTTTAAGTGAAATAATGCCAAATAAAATGTTTTGGTTCTCCGCTTATTTTGGAGCATTGATTCCACCGTTACCACTTTTATCTGTTTGTAATGCTTACGCCATAGTAGTCGATCAGAATGTCTTTGCTATTGGGTGGAAACCTTGAAACCAGAGCCCTACTAATTGACCACTAACATGCAATTTAGGCGTTCGTGTGCACGTTTGTGTTCAGATTTAGGTATTCGCTATAAAAATATGTATTTTTTTTAGCAGTGTTGTATCACACAGGCCATGATTAGGCCATTGCACAAAGTAACTGGAAGAGAGTTCAATGTCGCTGTGATTTAGAAGTCATAATTGACCACTTGTTTTTTTTTGTTCCCCTTGTAGGACTATGCGGACACGGAGCAGCTGCTTTCCAGAGCAAACGTGGATCAGGTTGCGCTCTTGTCTTACGCTCGTGAGGCGGCGGATTTCTCAACCAACCACCAGCTGCCCACTCTGGATTTTGCAATCAACCACTACGGCCAACCTGATGTCGCCATGTTTGACTTCACCTGCATGTATGCATCGGAGAGTGCCGCCATGGTGCGTCAGCGCAGTGGCCACAAACTGCTGGTGGCGTTGGTGGGAGACAGCCTGTTGGAGGTGAGCGGTTTTTACAATGCTACTCATTTGTATTTGCTCTTCTCTGGCCATATTTGGTTGTTGAATGTGTTTCTGTCTCCAGCCCTTTTGGCCCATGGGTACTGGCATTGCCCGAGGTTTCCTGGCAGCCATGGACTCAGGGTGGATGGTGAAGAGCTGGGCTCAAGGAAAACAGCCATTGGAAGTGCTGTCTGAGAGGTGAGCGCGTGGAAACACTGATACAGCCACACCAAACTCAACTCAAACTCAGCGGTTCATGCTCTTATGTCATTCCTCTTCAAATACATCCCTTTAATCTTGGAGTGGTTTACTTGGAAAATGTGCCTGTATGTGCTTTGAGCCATCAGTCACACCTTTGTTATTGCTAATAGATTAAGAGGATCTAAATGGAATGTGACTCTTCAGTGGTGTGCACTCTTACATAACAAAGTTAATGTGGTGGTAATATGGCCTGTTTCCATGGTTCGGTTTTACTTGGAATAATCCATGCAACAGATTAGTAATCAAGTTGACAACATCCGCTCTTTACTTAGGGAGAGTATTTATCGTCTACTGCCCCAGACCACGCCAGAAAATGTCAGCAAGAACTTCTGTCACTACAGCGTGGATCCCACTACACGTTACCCTAATATTAGCCTTAACTTCCTCAAACCCAGCCAGGTGAGTCTGATAACCAACAAATATATTTTTTGGGTTGTTGTTACTGTTTACCAAGAAATAATATTCAATTGCAAAAAACAGGCCGCAAAATTAGATTTACCTTTACAGTCTGGCTAGATCAAATACACTAGCTTGAGCCCACATTACACAAACTATCGACTCTGTTAGGTCTGTTTATGGATTTTGTTTGTAATGTTACCACAAAACTACACTACATGTGGCTAGAAATAAGTAGTTTTGCATGACAGTCTACGAGTCAAAATGTGCGTTTTACGCCACCACCAAACGCATTGAAATGCAAACCTACAAATGTGACAAAATGCAGAGTTGCCAAATGTTACGGAAATCACCAAACGCTAACTTGTTATGCCTGTAACACATTGTGATTCTTCAGAACAATTAAAAAATATACATATATATATTTTGAGCCTTGCTACAGTTCTTCATCACTTTGTATTGTTTACTAATCATGTATCTGACTGTCAGTCAAAATGAGCATTGTCTTTAAAATGATCTGTTACTATTGATTCGTGGTGCAAAGGAACGCTTGTTGGAATTGGATCACATATTTTTGAGTCACGTATCGGATTGTTTTTCAGATCAGTAAAAAAAATTATAGATGAATCGACCTTTTCTTCATTTATAAAATGCTTTTGTCCATAAGTTCTAGCGTTTAGGATTTAAGAACATAACGCTATATAAGGCAGGATACAATCTTATTTTATCCGGGATACATTGTATAAAATAAGGTGTATCATTGCATATAGGCATGTTGCAATGAATGTTTTCTTAACATTATGTAAGAAGTAAAAGTTTTTTATTAAAAATAAATGAAGACAAAGTTTTATTTAGCTTGTTTTTATTTTTTTCACAATAAATAAAGACCTCAAAGTGCACTTCAAGGCATTACAAAGTAATCACGGTCCACAATATTGAAAAACAAGTTAAAAAAAACAAAACAACAAGATACAGCTTTTAAACTCCCAGCCGCGCATTTGTTAGTCGTTAGTGCTAAGAGCTAGCTGCTAGCCACAAACGTCGGAGACTTGTGCCGTATCAAACAATTACGCCGTAATTAACTAGCGTTTTGTTACCGTTCTAAATTAGTGACTGAATGTGATTTTCAGGGTGGCGTTGTGTTGATGTTCGTGACTATTGACAACTATTTAATGTCAATTAATGAGTTAAAAAATTGTGCTCCGCCCATTCCGTGGTTTAGATTATGTATCTCTGTGAGTGTACAAAAGAGAAAATAATGCAGACATGATTCATTTACAGGTAAGGCACCTCATAGACACAGGAGAGTCGAGAGAGTTGCGCATTGAACTAGAGAATGTGATCAACTCATCAACACCAAAGCTGGCCCGGAATGGTTTGTATTTTCTTCATTTTCTTTATGCATAACATGTTTTTACCTACCAAAATACATCATTCACTTTCTCAATTCATTAGGATTTATTCATTTTTATTATTTTTTTGCTGCTGTAATTGCGTAACGCTGGACTATTTCCACTGTAGACAATTGCCTGCTTGACAAGCAGTTGCAAGGTAACACAAAGTCCGGATTGCATGGTATTGCTCTTCAGGGATTAATAGCTTTAACAGATTTGTGGTTTCCAACTTTATGCTTAAAGATTAGCAATGTTTTATGATCATCAAAGAAAATATTTTGCATTGCACTAACTCACTGACTGATAACAGTATCGTCACGTTATGCAGTTGCAGCACTTGAGTTCTGCATCTTCTAACCTTTTCATTTGCATCCCACGTCTTTATGGCAGTGAACATATGACCCCATGGTTCATTATATTTTCTGATGGACTGGTTTATATTGGTACTAACATGATTGATCTTTATGGATGATAACCCTTATCGAGTAACAAGCCTCTGCTCAGCCTCAGCCTGAAGGAGGCCGTAAGATTATAGCCCAGCAGGAGATGCATTATATGACCAAAATTATTTGGACACCTTGTGATGACGCTATTAGTAACTAGAAAAAATATGACAATTGTTTATATGCCACTTAGGGCTGGGCGATATGTCTGAAAAATATATCACAATATAAGTACGTATTTGATATCGATGCAGTTACATGAACCATTATTCGCTAATAATGAAATATAAGTGTAGCACATAACTCACAAGTACTTTCTTGGAGCGAGTTCATTTCAGTTGACCCACCGTATAACGTCCAATATAACTTGTTAGCCAGCTTATTGTCGCAACACTTATTTTATGGTTTTTCTTATCTGTGCTTAAAATTTCCTCTCACGTGGTTATGATTGGCACAAATCTAACGTCACACTGTAGCTTCTGCCTGCATCCCGCAGAAAGACTTCCAGTTCAGGATTGGTATTTTCTTACTAATTCATTTTTTCCCCCTTCTTGAACCTTCTAATGTTTTTTCTATTTATATTGATCTTGTGTCTATCGCAATACATATTGATATTGGTATATCGCCCAGTCCGACCAGTTTTGAAAAGTCTTCCTACAGCTTTTCAGAGTATTGGAATTGAGTGCATTCATCATGTTTTGGACAAGAAGGGCTGGCTCACAATTTCCATGTGGTTGAAATCAGAGCTGTGAAGTGCTTTCACACTTAATTTGTGCAACCCTTCCTCAAAGGACCTTTCGGTGTACCGGGGCACAGTCATGCTGGCACATGAAAGTTTTTCAAATTCTTAAGGAAGCATTAAGTGGTGTAGACCAAATCCTTATTGTTGCTGTCATTGTATGCATTACTTAATTAAGATGCGTGTCCACATTTATTTTCCATATAGTGTATGCTCCGTGCTACCAATAATAGTCAAGCTTATGTCATCCATGTTTGATCCAGAATTTATTTTACTTCAAGAGATAATGTAACTTAACTTCCTGTCTATTCAGAATCCATTGCTCGATCCAGTAAACTTCTCAATTGGTGCCAGAGACAAACAGAGGGATACCGAAATGTTTGCGTCAAAGACCTCACCATGTCATGGAAGAGCGGACTCGCCTTGTGTGCGCTTATCCACCGATACAGGCCAGATCTCATGTAAGCATCTGAATTGCCCACATACGCACCTCACAAAAGAACATATTTTTTGCAAGTTTCCCACTGATTTATTCTGCCCACTTTAGATTGCTTAAATCTCATAGATTTGTTTGGAATGACTGTTGTGTTAACGTGCTTGTTGCATATGCTGTTTATTGCCTTCTTTTTTAAGTGCATCCTTAATGAGTTGACAGCGATGAAATCTTAACAAGCTTTCACCACCCTCAGTGACTTTGACACTCTGGATGAGCGAGACCAGGAAAAGAACAACCAGTTGGGTTTCGATGTGGCAGAGCGGGAATTCGGCATCTCACCCTGCATGACTGGCAAGGAGATGTCTTCTGTGGTGGAGCCTGACAAACTTTCAATGGTTATGTACCTCAGCCAGTTCTATGAGATGTTTAAGGACACAGTGCCACCTGGAGGTGAGAGACAGAGACACCATTTAGAACAGAATCACATCTAAACCTTGGTATGTGTGTGTCTCAGATTTTTTTTTTTAATCTTCATTGTCTTCTGTATCAGATAATCATAATCTGAGTCCAGAGGAAAAGGCTGCTCTTATGGCAAGCACCAAATCGCCCATCTCCTTCCTTAGCAAGCTTGGACAGAGCATAGCTATCTCAAGAAAACGTAACCCCAAGGTCAGCGTTGGAACCGAAATACCTGAATATATTCTAAAATGGATGTTGCTGTACCTGGAGTAGTAACATGATTTTTCATCAACAGGACAAAAAAGAGAAGGATGTTGACAGTTTGGGGAAGAGGAGAAAAACCAGCCAGTCTGAAGATGTAAGTTCTTATGACAAATGTGGGGCTTTTGTCTCATTTTGAGATGACGCATCATCGCGTCGTCGTCACACTCAATTGTTCATGCAAATCTTTTTATCAAAAATGTGGTACTAGATGATTCAGGATTGAGATTGGCATAATTGCCAAAAACATTATTGTATGCAGTATTATTAAATATAAAACATTGTTAAAATTGTGCTCATTTTACAATGTCTAATATTATAGTTTTTATACTTGAGTTAAAAATGTTAGCGTTCGATTGAAATTGTTTATTTGAATGTTACAACAGTTTGATGGCATTTTATGTGTGCATAGAAAGTAAACTCAAATTCATACATTTGCACTTTTTTTTAAAAATTGCTTCAGGATGAAATTAATTTGATTTGTTGGAATATTGTTTTCATTTATAAGTTAAATTGTTTGAATAATTGGGATTTCAATTATTACTAAAATAATCATGATTGATGTATTTTTCATAATTGAGCAGCCCTAGTACTGTGTATTTCATGACAAAAACAGTTTATATTGATCATTTATTTCTCAGGAGGAAGCATCCAAGGCTGGTCGGGAGGACAGACAGGCCACTGTCCCTGCTCTGCTGTCAGAGAAGAAGATTGACTCTGCTGCTGTAGGGAACAACAATAAAGTCAAGGTTATGGCAACCCAGTTGCTGGCCAAGTTTGAGGAAAATGCTCCTGCCCCGGGCTCAGGACTGAAAAGACAGGTATTTACACTGGAGTTTGTGGCTTTTTCTTTCCTACATTAATTATTTTGCCAAAGCAGTGAGACTAGACCTTTAGTCTCAAGACGGAGGAGGTGGAGGCGGTTGTCTTAATGAGATGCGATCCAGAACGGACATTGGTCAGGCAGGCTATTGTTCCTTTTATATGTAGGCGACCTCACCGTGCTGGACTCGGAGAGCTGGTATACACAGCTTTGAGCCTTAGTGGGGACGAGCGTGTTATAGCTACACTGGGGAGCATTGTTGAAGCAGAAAAGCAGGACTCTGAACTCATTCTCTTTTTGAATCCATCATGCACACTACGTCAAAACAGTTTGACTGTGCCATTGTATGTGTTATACAGCTTGGGTGATGTCAATGTCAGATTATTGAAATATTCCCTTTTTGATGCATAATGATGGTAATGTTTTCAATGTGCCATTCTTTTAGCATGGCCCTCTCATGACTTTTGTTTTCTTGGGTTTTGCATCCATCCATCACTTCTTTGTGTCTGTTTCTCTCTCCTGTTCACCTCCCATCATGGATTGTTCCATGACGGTTTGCATGCCTTTTCTCGACCACTTTTCGCCATCTTTACACAACCACAAAGGGGGACTCGCTGCCCAATCTGGACTGTATTTTGCACCAGTCCCTACCCAAACCCCTCGAGCCAATGCGCCTTGCACCCGTACCAGCTTGGAGAAAGGTAAAAATTGGGCCTTCCCCTTCCATGTAGAGACTCCCAGAGACTCATCAACTAACAATACGATTCCCCTGTGGTGTGCATTAAACTAGATTTGGCCTTGTGTGAGCCCGTCTGGAGTTACTTAGCAAATCTCTGGTATTACTCACATAGCTACTAAACCAAGTGATCGGATATTTGCTGCGTGGTGTTAAAAAAAAAAGTATGTGAGAGTCTTTCCCCTTGCCTCTCCGGTCCTGGTACAGAGACGCACACAGCAGCAGGAGCAGCTGAGCATTCGCTACAAAGAAAAGATCAAGTGTCAGACGCTGCCCAACAGAGGGGAGCAGGTATGATTAGTGGTGCTGCCCTAGTAGTTCTCCATCCCTCCAACCCGTGCAAACCCCCCCCCAAAAGTAGCGGCACTTTATTTTTGGTTGCACATCAATGTGGCAAACTAATGTAATTCCCTCCTCTTTTCCTCAAAATAATCAAATATATACATATATATATATATATATATATATATATATATATATATATATAAGCAAGCCAGATACGGTATCTTCACATGTTGCTTCAATGTTGATTCATTTTCTCAAATGCACAGAATAGTGTGAAAATAATGGATAGCGACAATTATTTAAATGACTTGTCTGTCTGCTATGTTCTTACCAAAAACATTGAAGGAAATTGTCGTGTGGTAGGCACAAAAAAATAATAATACTTCATTAGAATAAACATTTTTTTGCTCTGAATTAATTTGTATTAATTTCTTAGTGACACACTTAAAAAAATACATTAGTTTGCAGCATCTTCCACAAACTTGGCAATGGTAATGCCACGCTAGTTATGCCATCCTTTCAAAAGCAACTAAAAACCTTGCAGTTCTAGCAGCAGGTGCAATGCATTAGGTATTGAACAAAGTCACATTAATTTGAGAATACATTAAGGCAAAAATTCCTTGCTGGCCTACAAACTCCACATTTGCTCCTGGCTTCAGGTTATGAAGATTTTGGATTCAGTTACTGTCACCTGTCAACTTTTAATGCCAATAATTCAGTGAAGAATAATCTGAAAAGGCACAATATTGGAAAAGAACAATATGTATTTTATTGTCCGACTTCACTCTTGTTGGAAACTTGAGGGTCACCTAAGGCTGCACCCAAAAGATAGTTGCACAGTTTTAAGACTGCATATGCGGCCAATAAAACAATCCACACAGATGCATTGCTACCATTAAAAAATAAATAAATAAATAAAAATTCCAGATCCATAGCTAAATATACGTGCTTGATACAATTCTTAGTTTTTTTTTTAGCCCTAGATTTGTGTATTACCCCAGTCATTGATTTAAAGGCGAGATAACATTTATTGAAGCGCTCTTCTTATGTCTCCAAAATCCTCAGGTAAACTTTCTGTAGTTTTATCTCCTCACATTTTATATTCCTGCTGCTGTTGGTGGGTTGTGTGTGTTGTATGTGTACGCGTGTGAATGCGCGTGCACGTCATGGAAGTGGTGAAATTAATCAATTTCTTTGGTACCTCACCCTAAAGGCCTTTAATCAAATGAAATAATTAGCTTGTAATGATTTCTTAAATGCTGTACTTCATTGTTAAATTGTATTGATGAGAAATGAGTTGCTAATTTAGTCATCTAGACTAGGGGTGTGCGGTACCCCTTTTTTTCAGACTGATACCAGTATGAGTATTGACTCTTCAGTACACTGATACCAAGTACCGATACCATCAGTATTTGTGATACATAAATTTCAGTTAACACAGCAGCAGATAATTCTGACCTTTCTGACGCCCATGATGATTCACAGATGTGTAAAATGGCCGCAGTGTAGCACCAACTACAGGCAAGGAAAACTCACCCAATGTCAGATATTATTTCTGTATTGTATTTAATCTATCTAAGTATTGGTGGCTGATATCGACATGCTTCACGATCATAAGTACCCGATACGTTGAAATAAGTTCAGTATCGGCCCGATACGATACCTGGTATTGGTACTCGCTCATCCCCAATACACACGTCATCATCCTCACCTTCTTGATGCTGAATCTGCTGTTCCTCATCCCCCAAGGCCAGAAGTGTTGCAGAGCAAGCAGCCAGCTCAGGCTCTCGGAGCTGTCCAAAGAAAACCATTCTCCTTTCCTCCTCCTCCTCCACTTCTTCGCTCTCTCTCCACACTGAGGTGACACACATTCTGCTGCGTTTGTCCATTTGTCTGTCACAAATCCTTGCCCGACCCATCTACTTTACCCTAACTTGTCGATACCCGGTGTTAGTTTAGACATGACCTTTCTGGTGTGCACATTCTGTGTATTTTTAGAATAGTGCGCTCGCGCTTTCTCTTCTGTCATCATATGAAATTAATTTGTTGCAGCATAAATGTGAAGGGCTTTTGAGTAATAATTCATCATCAAGAGCAATCGTGCTGTACACTGAAATAACACACACAGCTTCTTTCGTTCGCGTATTTCTTAATGTAAACAAGTGTTCATCCCGACAAATTATCTTTACCTTCAAGCATTTGGGTGTCGCTGCGGACGAAGAGGAGCTTGAATACTACGAGAAGCCTATCAATTACGGGGTAAAATGACTGCTTGGATACTCACATTTTCATCATTTCTTTAGTATCAGACCAAGCCTTTCAGGGCAAGATTAAGATTTGGTCAATATTGGCGAAGCTACATGGCGACTTGTAGGCCATTGGTGTCGGGTTTTAATGGAGTTTCCTGCGCAGGAGTGGAAGCCTTTGCACCTAAACGATCCAGGACCTATCCATGTACCTGGTATACAGGAGAGGGCTGACCGCCTTATCTCCAAGTTTAAGGGAAAAAATGTCAAGCCACCAAAGGTGAACACTTTGCATGGCTGTGCTGTGACTATCAAACATGGTTATCAAATGTAGGATAATAATTACTCAAATAGGTAATGCTTACAGATGGTTGATGCTGATGTCTTAGTATTTGCTCATTGTAATCCTCTAATTACCCGTCTTTGAACTTTCTTATCTCTGAAGCCTAAGAAAAAGCCATCCCGTTTCTTTTTAGAGCAGTGGTATTTGTCCCGTGGCATCAGTGAGCATCCAAGCTCATCTCGCTCGCCTTCTGAATCTTGTAGAAAGGTTAGCGTTTTTTTTTTTTTTTTTTTTTTTGTGACACCAATGAAACAAATGCCTAACAATTCCATGCATTTTAACACCAATTACATATTTGGAGTGATTTATAGAAATTGGCTAACCAGGCAAAAACTAATTTAAAATGCATTTGATTTGAGCTCTACATTTGGTTATTGCGTAATTTATTCCCCTGCAGAATCCAGTAAAGTCCGCTGTCCCAATGCCCTTATATGTGCTTAATATTCACGAGAGGGCAGAACAACTTGCTTCTCAGTTGGAGGGCAAATCAACTGGACCGAAGGTGAAAAATCATTATATACTTTGATACCGTTGAATTTTTCTTTTATCGATGAACATTGGCACAATTTGTGGAACATTTTCTAAGGGGGAGTTGCCTTTTTGCAACAGAATAGACACATAAACTTATTGTACTAGTACTGATCTCAGATTGGTTACACATGCGTGTCGTTATTAAATAGCTTTTGTATAATCTTTTGGAAGATCAATTTTTCGGTACTGACACGCAAATAAATGTGGTATCTAGTTGCTAAGATAAGACTTAGACACGGTATGAAGAAAAGAAAATTGTTGCAGTTGAGTTGCAGCGCACGCATTACAAGCTAACCAGTGAGGGCATGAACCGGTTTTTTGATTAATCTTAAAATTGATCAAAACTGTTTTCATTTCTTCCCTAAATTGTCATGAAGCCTAAGAAAAAACCTTCAAGTTTTTTCATGGAACAATGGCACCTGGGCCGTACCCAAAGTGCCTCTGATTCTTCTCTTTCTTCTGACAACTTGAGACAGGTAGCTGATTTCTGGCTTTGAAGAGAAAATTGCAGTGTATTAACACTAACACACACTAGAGCCCATGTTCAGTCAAGTTGTGTCTCTCTTGTTTACAGCGTTTTGTTTTAATATATTATATATATTAATATATTTTTAAGATTGCCCTGGTCTGCTTGTGATATGTAATGACTCATTTGTAACATTTTATTGTCGCGTTTGCGTCGGTCTCTAATTATCTAATATTGTGCAGTACTGTTGCATTTATTTGTGTGTGCTTTAACTCAAAAGAAAAAAACGCTTTAAACTCTTAAAAGTTTCATTTATTCTTAAAAAGAACCTTGAGAGATTCCTAAGCTGAGAAGTGCCACAGACAAGAACATTTTGCCAACACAAATGCTGAATAAAACTTGCTTGCTGCATGCAACTCGGTGCCTACATTTGTTTTGAATCTTTCTCAGTGTTCAAGCAACCAAAAGCCTTGGGATACTTGCTGTCGCTGAACTGAGATATCTTACTCGCCAAACTGGGATTTTCTTTCTTAAAGGAGGAGTTTTAGGATTGAGCAGGGTGAGAGGGATCAATGATCATCCTCTTCTCCTTAGCAGATAGAAAAAGGTTCACACACGTTTTTTTAAAAGCGGTTTTATAGACTACTTTACTGATTGAGCTGTCTCCCCTTGAGGGCTTCAGTGCCTTTCCTTAAGGACATGCAGACTTCGATGAACTGAGAACCTCGCTCCTCTTGCTTGACTTTGACTTGTCTGTTGTGAGCATGAGCACATTCAGTATTATTTTAAAATAATACCGACATATTTTTTTTTTCAGTTGGTCTCCGAAATCAAAATTCTTCCTGTTAACTTTCTGTTCAAATGGCGGTATATTAGTCATGGTTGCTGGTGGCCGCCGGTTGTTGTCAAGTATCGAAGTAGCACGACAATTGTAACATAACTTTACAGATACCAGCCATTCGTAAAATTCCACGTGTAAACATTGTGTGATTAGGAAAAAATCTTTTATCATTCCCATTCCTAGTGAATTTGTTGTATTCTTCAATTGCAGTGCTGTAATCTGTCAACACATTTAACTGAGATTTAAATTACATTAAAGACACAATGATTTGCTGCCTTTAATCCTCTCTTTCTTTCAAGTACTTTGTCCAAGGCATCACTGACACAGTTTTCATATTTGATTAGTTTGTGTTTGAATATGGTTGTCAGCACACCTAAGCTACTAATCCTTTTTGGGAACATACATTTTTCATGTTGACATTTCCTGCGTTGCACCGTTGCTTGCATGTACCCGTTTCTGTTGTGCTGCGTGTTCCTTCCTCCTCATCTGCATCCCCATTTTATGTTCTCTTTTCATTTTCCTGCATCACTTTCTTATGTTTCTCCCTGTAATACTTTTCATAGCACTATGTAAGGATGTACACAGGGGGAGTTAGCTCTCTGGCTGAGCAGATAGCCAATCAGCTTCAATCGCAGGAAGAGCCCAAACGATTACCTGAGAAAAGAGATTTGGTAAGCTTGCTGTCCCCGCGATCAACGGCACGTGACTGAATAGCTTTGTCTACAGTGTGGTAGTGCTCAGTGGTTGCTGCGATAATAAGCGTGGATTCAACAAGTATCAGCAATCTGTGATAGTGATGTGTTTGTAGCTCCTTTGGATCGTAATGAATAATGAGATTTTACTTTACACATTGTGTCAGCACATTTCTGAAGCAGATGGGTGTGCGAGTTCGGGCCGTCATATCATATATAACCTCCCTCGAGTGCTACAACTTTGCCTGTTACTGATGTGTTGCGATTTCTTTCCACAGGGCTCCCTCAGAAAAGAATTCCCCGTCAATATCGGAGGCAGCGATGTTTGTTTTTTCTGTCGGAAGCGAGTGTATGTGATGGAGAGACTGAGCGCCGAAGGGAAATTCTTTCATCGCAGCTGCTTCAAGTGCGACTACTGTGGCACCACACTCCGACTGTCCTCCTATGCTTTTGACGTGGAGGACGGTAAGGCTGGACCTGATGAGTTATTATTCTCTGATATGTCATTGAGCTCACCTGTATGTAAAAGATCTTATCTATAATCCCTGGATGATATGTATAAAAAACTAAAATTCAACCGTTTGGCGACCTCATAGATTTTCCACATCCATTCGCATGAGATCAAATTTATTTTTGAAACTAAACACTTGAGGTGACGTGAAAACGCAATCTATTTGAGCCTCTTTTAAACGGAGATACTACGAAATTGCCACATCAGAGCCCCAACAGAAAATCCCCGCCATTGACACAGTAATTTGCACATGTGGATTATTGCTTCCACATGCCCGGCGCCATTTGCTCATTTTGAGTCACTCATGCCTATTTTGGAAAAACAAGCTGGTGGCATATAATTTTACAACAAGCCCACATGGTGCTAGCTGCAGAAATAGAAGCACATGATGCGATCGATGCCAGATTCTGATATGATTAATTTATTGTGTCACTCCTCCCTGAGATGCGTATAGCACGATGTCTTTTTTTATATGCCAAATGACAATATTATCTACACAAAGCTTTTGGGTTATGCATGTCTTACTGTAGTATACATTCTTTAACAAGTAATTGTATTTGTTAATTTTTATTGACAGGTAAATTTTACTGCAAGCCACACTACTGTTATCGTCTGTCCGGCTATGCTCAAAGAAAGAGACCTGCGCCTTCTCCCTCTCCAGCTCCAACCACATCTACGGTATTTAATTGACTCGAATTGTCAGTTAAAAGTGACGAAAAGTGAAAATAGTGTTTTTACTGTTCAGTGGGAACATAAGGTCTAATATCAAAAACGTTTCAACCTTCATAGGAAAACCAGAAGCCTCCAACGCCTACAGCACTAGTGGATGCCCCCGGAAGGGCGATGGCAGTGGCAGGCCCCTCAGCCGATATCCGGCTCTCAGGTACTCGACTTTCCTCTCTTGCTATGCCCCCTGTGGCGTGCCATGTGGGCATGGCCATGGGTTGCAGAGTCACTCTGCATTCCGTCTGCCGCACACTTTCTCGGACGTGCCACCAGGTGGCACACAACCCCCTTGACTCTCCCTTCCTGTGTAGCTACTGCATCTATCTCTTCTGCTGTTTCACCATCAATGCCCTGCTCAACTTCCTCTAGCATGGTCCTCCTGTCCCCCTTTTAGTTTCCTTCTCTCCTTTATGATCTTCCCAGCTAACTTTTGTGGGACTATATATATTTAGCTCTTGCACGTTCTTCTGTGATTGATTGTATTGACTCTATGCTTGCAGAGTGTGTAAATGGTGTGATTCATTGTCTCAATGACTGATTTATTCCTTTAAGATGCGTCATTTGTTATGCCCACATCTGTAGTCAATGTTCAAGTTGCACAGGCCGCTGAAGCTCTCTGGCAGAATTCTTTTAAATGAATGGTGCATCTTAAATGACTTTAGATTTTTTTTTTTGGGGGGGGGGCTTGGAAATTGTTGAAGAGCAGAAATATTAAATATATGTAAAAAGAAATGATTTAATACTAGCGCCTTGGCAGTAAAGCTCACTCTTTTGGCATGCCTGCCTTTTAATGACAAGCCTCTATTCCAGTTTTCTTTTTGTGAATGTAACCACTAGTGGCCTCTGAATGCTCACTTTTAGCTCTGCCTCCTCCTGTGTGATGTTTCCCTTCCGAGCTTTGCTTGTTGATGTTTCTCTGTGTAACAGTAACACACTTTTACTAAAACCTACTAGACTTACTTCACTCTGACCAAGTGAGTGTATCAGTGCTTTTGTGAGCTTTACCTTTGGCCCTCCTTTCAGAGCATCTTAAAACTGCTAGCTGGGCTGTTGTGCTTTATTTAGTGCCTGTGATTGAACCTTTTCTTTTACCGTCTTCCACTGTATCCACCAACCTCTCTTTTTAGCACTATCAGAGTTGCATTTACAAACATAGTAGTTTGATGTTTAATGCATAGTAGAGTATTTGGACTCATCATAGTGACTAAAGTTGGGCCTGCTGCTGTATGTGGCAAGTGTAGAGTTGTGGCAAGTTGACTATAGTGCTAAATAATATAACGGTATGAAAATATCCATCCTGACATCGCTTAATAATCTATAAAGTAATTTAAGTGTGGTCACTAACTAGGTAACTTAATTATGATACTGCGTTATGAGGTAAATCGCTGACAAGCTGGCGTTTGAATATTTGAAATAGTGACGTGCACATCTTTGTCATGTTTTATTAAGTCTGTCAGTTATGTAGATCGTAAGTTGCTTTAACTTTTTACCTTCTGGATTTGTTCAGGTGAAAGGTTAAATTCAGATGAGACTAACCCATAAAATAAGAATAAGAAACAAAGTTAAACGTTCTCTGTTTCTCAGTTCTCATTCACTATTTTATTACTGCTCAGATTTAGTCGAGCGATAACTGTCAGATTGTTGTATGATTCACAAGTAAGAAAAATAGAGTTTTAGGGTTTGCTTCTCAGGATGGGAAAAAGGCAAAGCACCCTCCATGTACCAATGACGTGCTGTGCTGTATTTGTTTGCTGATATTTGTTTTAAAAATAATATCAAATTCAATAAATTCAGTTATAGATTAAAATATCGGTGTCTTCTTGTCACTTTGTCCTGTGTGCATAAATAAGGTTGTGAAGCCATAGTGGCAGTGAATGTTAACACAGTAACTTGTCAGAAAACTGGGTGGGTTTGGTTTGTGTGGATTTGGACGCACACACTCGCAGACACCCATGCACATACGCCAATAGAGGATGCACTCTTTCCCACGGAGAGGTATTTAGAAATAATCAGAAATGGATTGGTTTTGTTACAGCAGCGTTTGCTTCTTCACCGTCCTGATTCTTTGCTGTACAGTAAACCTCTGCATTTTCGTAGTTTGGCAATTGCAGATTCCACGTCTTTGCACATTTTTCTTCTTCAGTATTTTTCAATTTTTTGTTTTTGGTGGAAAGTTTCTCCATTTTCCCTCTGTGTTCCATGGAAAACATTTTGTTGCTGTCAGGTGGAATCGTCGTGCTGTCAAAATGGCAACTTCGTAACAAGTAAATAAAAAAAAAAAACGCCAGCTTGTTTGAGTTCACAGGCACCGCCTCGTTCGAGTTGTTATACATTATATTGCTATTGCACACTTACATTAAGATAATGCTCACTAAAAAATACATTCTGTCGCTAATTTAACACTGGCATTGATTAAGATTAACAAACACGAATCTGGCGGCAGCCGAATATTTCGAAGTATGCGATCATGTTATGCCCTCACTGTAGTTAAAGCCTTTGAAAATGACCCGAAAACAAACATCTGCCAACAACATCTTCACAAACGCCTTCTTAAAGGTCTAAAGCCACAAGTAATGCAATAAATAAAACAATGAGCCAATTAACTATTACAGACGACCCTCGGGTTACGCGGTACTCAACCTACATCGTTTCGACTTTACGACGGCAGAGTCTAGCTGGTCTTTTAGTTTCACACTGCAGGCAAATGCAAGCCAGATCTGATTGTATTTATTTATTTATTTAGCCCATATGCAACCTGCATCTGATTTATTATTATTTTATTTTTTTTTATTATCACTGTCTGAACGGCGCAATTACAATTTTGGGGGAAACCTGATTTTTTATTACTTTCTTGTGTGGTCCGGATACGTATTGGATACTTTACAAGCGACGGCAGTCTAGTCCTTCTGCAACGAAGCATCACACGGTTCGATTTGAAAAAAAATATCCCAACTTAACCCTTTTGAAACTTACTATTTTCACCTGTTATTGGCTACACAAAAATAACACCCAGACGTTAAATAGAGACGACATTTACGCCACATAGTTTCCGCAGAACAAGGAAATATTTTTGCCTCTCTTCTGCAACACTTCTTTAATGTAAATTGCGTTCAAGAGCGGCATTTTATTTGTGTAAATGTGTGTGTGTGTAAAGTATTGCTATTATTATTATTATTATCATCATCATTCTTTGAACCGCTTCTCCTCACAATGATCACGGGGACGCTGGAGCTTATCCCAGTTGTCAATGGGGAGTCGGCCGGGTCCACCCTAAACTGGTTGCCAGCCAATCGCAGGGCACATATAGACAAGCAACCACGTGCGCTCACAATTCACACCTAAAGTGTCCAATCAACCTACCATGCATGTCTTTGGAATGTAGAATGTGGGACGAAACCGGAGTACCCGGAGGAAACCCACGCAGGCACGGGGAGAACATGCAAACGCCACACATTATACTTTTTTATCATCATGGCTTCTCTCTCCACATTCTTCTTGACCGCAGTACCAGAAGCCAACGGCCTACAGGAGCCAAGCCTAGCAAAGCGACTGCGTGGAACACCCGAGCGAATTGAGTTGGAGAACTACCGTCTGTCCCTACAAAGGGAGGAGGAGTTGGAGGAGGTCCCTGAAGAGACACTGGCAGAGCATAATCTCAGCAGTGTGCTGGATAAAGCGACAGACATCGACCTGGGCTCCAGGTAAGAGCTGGAAAACAAAGTTACACAATTCTTTTCGAAACACATGGAGATATAAATACGGAACCTTAACAGAAATGTGCATGAAACAAAATTAAACTCAGTCACAAGTATAAATACACAAACATAAACCAGCTCTCAATAAGAAGCAAGAAAAGTCAGCAATAACATAGATCTTGAAGACAAATTGTGAATGGCATCGAGGTGATGAGGATTACACGAATCAAATTTTTTAACTGTGACATACCCAATTGAAGGATTCTCAATGTTGAGCCAACTTGGAGTACAAAACACGTGCCTGACTGTTTTGTTGTTGTTGCAGTAGCTCAGACTCAGACATGGAGGAGGAAGACGAACAAGATGAGGAGGTGGAAGTCGAGTTGGAGGAGGAGCAGCAACTTCTCAGCCCCTCAGACCTTGGTGGAGTCCCTTGGAAGGAGGCAGTCCAGCTCCACGCCCAACTTAGAGGTGACCACTACGACGAAGAGGATGAGGCTCTCGCTGAACTCGATGAGGAAGATGACGATGAAGAGTCAAGTGAAGGTACGATTGTGTTTGTCATTTGTTTTGTCAAGTCCCTCACCATTCTGAGCTATTCTGCTTTTGTCTGAAATCTGTTTCATGTTTGATGTCTCAACATTCCTTGTCCTTAACATGCCCTACTTTTTCCACCTTTTCCCTTCTGTTAAATTTTGTATGATTTTTTTTTTTTTGGGGTGGGCCTCTGCCTCCACCTACTGGCAGAGGGGGATTACTGTCCCTGGGACAGGGAGCTCCAGTCAGGTCTCTGGCTGGACAAGTACCTCACAGACGAAGATGATGTTTGTACTTTTAAAGGTAGCAGCACAACTGCTTGTGGATGTATTTGCAGTTTGGAATGAATGTGCCAATTCTGGCTGGTTTGGCCTGCTTATTCAAGGATTGTGCCCTTTTTTTTTCTTGGTTTTATGTTGCAATTTCACACACAACCATATTATTACCCTCTAGGAAATAATTTGTGTGGCTTTTAAATACTAACCAAATAATGCCAGGCTTTCTCCCCTATAGGCGCTGAAATTATAGGTTAACATTTTAACTGTTATGTTTGTTTTCTTTTTTGTTTTTAACCTTAATTTCCAATGTTTTGACTTTTTTGTTGCAGTTTATTCTAGTGCATGAGCTGTGCCTCGGTTTATAATGATTGCATCTTTATTCTAACTTCCTCTGTGCCTCTCTCTCTTTGTCATTCTTCTCCTGTCTTTTCCTCCTGTGTCCCCTTTTCTCTACCTTTCCCTTTATTGTCCCACTTGTTCTTCATTTGTCCTCACATAAATATACAACACTGAAACAAAAATACACACGATACCGTCATTCAGCCAAGAACGTCCAACTTCAACAAGTCCTGCAGCCTTTGGATCCTCTTGCGATTCCAAGTGCGGCAGGACCACATGAAGCCTCTGAGACAGATGGGGGTGGCCAACTGGCTTCAGCCTCCCAGCCCATTGAGCTCACACAGCCCTCTTCTACAGGTAAAGCACCCAGAGGAGCCACAACGGGGAAAGTTTCGCTGGGCCCATCCTAGACAAGTTGACCTCACTGGAATTAGGATTAAAGTGTGTCTAATTACAACAGAGGAGGAGCTTCATTCCCCTGACTAACCTGATTTGGATGTTTCACATTTGTGTCACATTGCTTTTTTTCCTTGGAATGTCTAATTATTTGCTGTCTTTTAAGTTTCCTTTTACAGTCATTGTTGTTCCTCTGGGGTGAAAATGTTCTTCAACCTCATCCCAGTACATCATATAATCCTCTTGTCCATGATTTGGATTTATTTATTTTAATTTTAGTCCCGCTTGTTTCTTTTGTGTTCTGTTTTCTCTCCCATGTGTCTTGTTACTTTACTGTTACTCCCCTGACACCCATCCCTCATTGAGCTGTATCTTCTGGTTTGAATGTAGCCCCTGCCCACACATCTGCCCGGCACGAAGCAGTGCGAGTCTGGTTGGATTCAATGTCTGGAGGTAGCACAGACTTACGAAGGATCATGACCTCCCGTCTTAGACACGTTCTCTATCGCTGTCTTTTGGCTGGCCTGTTGTAGCTTGCACAAACGACACACACTCACAAGCATGCTGGAAAGCTGCAATTCTCAAGAGTTCGTCTTTCTTGCGATCTACTCATACCCTGTTTTTCACCTTGTCACACCCTTTCAAACTCCACAAATGTCTGTTTTCTACACTTTTGTTGCCCTTTTACTGTAACACATAGCTGATACGGATAGCTGTCGATGCCTGCAAACCAGTATGGGTGATGTGAATTATTAGATTTTACTTACAGTGATGGAAACATTTTTTTTAATCATTAATTTAAAAGCTTTTTAGCAAGTTACTTAAATTCGATGGTCTATAAGCATGCACTTTAACAATTTCGCCAGTGTTGTTAAAATGAGTGTAAGTTGCTTACAGTGAAGGTTATTTTTGGGTTCTATTGGCCCTTCATAAGAAGACCCATCTTCCATATAATACATCACTGCCTATCCTCCAACTCAGGGTTGGGCAACTTTAATGATGGAGAGGGC
The DNA here is from genome assembly GCF_059441095.1 of Idiotropiscis lumnitzeri. Taxonomy (NCBI): domain Eukaryota; kingdom Metazoa; phylum Chordata; class Actinopteri; order Syngnathiformes; family Syngnathidae; genus Idiotropiscis; species Idiotropiscis lumnitzeri. The sequence goes on along the minus strand of NC_142396.1, from coordinate 13,818,251 downwards.
CACAATTTACCACTTTGGAGTTATCAAACTCAAAACCTGGGGGCGGGATCTTTAATTCTCAAATGCATCTATAAAAGATCCACTCAGCTACAGTAAAATAACCACAGGCTATGATTTATTTTCTCAGCCTGTGTAAAAAGCTTGCTTGCGTAAAAAAAAAAAAAGAAATCAAATTCAAAGATGGCACAAAACTGCTGAACAGCAAACCACAGCGACTTGTACAATTAAGCCAACTTATGCGTTTGTAACACTGTTGACTATATCCATGTTTTTATTGAACACATTTCATAACCCATCGCGCTCTTCAAACCAATGGTTAAAGTACGCTTTTTGTCTACTTTTAGATTTTGTAGCGGCAACTTAAGTTGAATTCTTTCATGACTGATAGCATCTCTAAGCAAACTAGGCAGCCTGGTTAGATGTTTACCAACATTAAATGCAAACCCATTTTACCTGAAAGACACTTATTACAGGTCTGAAAAAAGCCAGTACCTACTCTTTTCTTCTCTGATGCACAAGAGTCTTTGTGTTGGTGGCACTGGTGAGCGACGAATGTTGTTAATAATAACGTTCAACTGCTCAGCTCTCCAGTAAGGGCTAGCGCATTTTTCAGATTAAGAAATTAATCGAGGGCCATGCCGGTGCGACCCGTGAGCCACCAATTGCCCATCTCTGCTCTAACTTATTTTATCATGTTTTGTATCCGCCTTTTTTATTATAAATGGAAAATGCATGACTTTCTTTTAAGCTGTTCTGTAACTCTGCTTTTTATTGCTATTTACTAACGTTTACATTTCATTATTTTATGTTGTATAGTATTTCTTTTGAAACCCAACATGGATTTACGTAACTACTTATTTTGCAATAACATTCTACATCACAGGTGTCAAACTCAGGCCAGATATGGCCCTCCACATAATTTTGTGTGGACCGCAAAAGTAATTTATTTCTATTGACTTTGTTTCTTGCTAAAATACCTAAATTGCCAATTTTCTTCACTTCTTCACTGATGTATTGAAAAAATGTTTTGTTACCAAGCCCCCTTTTAAAATAAATGTATGGTAATAGTATGTGATCAAACAGTTAATACTGGCCTCTGATTTCAAAAGGTGGAAACCATAATTACCACGTGGCCCTTGACAGAAATGAGTTTGACACCCCTGTTTTACATCTTCATGAAAATGTTTCCTTTTTCCCTGACTGGAAGTTTTTCCAGTCAGCTGTGGTATTTTAGACTAATTGAACTGCTATAAAGATAGCAGATAGACAAAAGCCGTATTTATTTTGTGTTGCCAAAAAATTATTGATTGAAAAAAATACAAAAAAACAAACTGGGAGCTTATTTTATATTATTTCTTTTACGTCAGAACCTTGTGAGGATGATGATCTGGAAGCAGAAGCAGATAGTCCAGATATGGAACCTGGTACAGAAATGGACCAAGGTCAGGAGATTAAATCATCACTGAATTTCAATTTCAAATCAAAAATTAGGAAACTGAAATAATTGAAGAGTTGCTTTATTGATATATTATTTCTAGATGACATCCCCTCTGATGCTGAAGCTGAGGCACGATTGCACCCATCATTGCACAGTATTCCAGCGGAAGACAAAACATCTGAAAGTGTGGAATTGGCTTCAGATATTGGTACATGCCATCAATCATTCCATCAGATTTATGACTTATATGTGCTTCTTATGTGACAAATGTAGCAACAACTTTATCGTTGATGTATTCAGGACCATCCAGTACGGAACCCATACTGAAAGATGATGTTGTCGTCCTCTCGCCAGTCTTACCTGCAATAGAACCTGAAGGACAGGTCAGACATTACCAATGTTCTTTTTGCACAAGTGTTTATGTGTGTATTTGTGTAATAATTCCTGACCTATCTTTATTTCCAGACATATTTTGAGTCTCAGGTGATGTCTTCCGACACCTGCTTCTCCCCAGTACCATTGGTTTTTGAAAAACCAAAAGTTGAGCGGACAACACCATCACCAGCTTCCAAAAGCCCTTCACCTATCATCAGCCCTTCCCCTGTTGCTTCTCCAGCTTCTGCTTCTATGAAGAATCCCTTCTCACCTCCCAGCAAGTCACCTTCCAACTCCAATGCCAGCTCTCCGGTTAATCAGGCTGTCGAGACTCCTGTGCAATCACCTGTAAAGTCACAGGATGGCTCACCAATCCGTTCCCAGCCTACCCCACTACCAGAGACATGCCCACCTAAATCTCCGGTGTACCCTCACAGGTCAATTTGCCCTCTCACAGGCAACCCGCTCTCCCCAATATGTGCACAGCCTTTGCCCTGCCATGAACCTTCATCACCTGTGACCTCTGAATCTCCTGTCAGAACCCAGCCTATTCCCAATGTCACATCAACACCGATAGCCAGAACTGACAGAGCCACACCAGATTCTGAGGATTCCTCAATCGATGAATCTCTCTCAAAAAAGACTGACATAATTGAGGAATTTTGGTTGAAGAGCGCTGAGATCCGAAAGAGTCTCGGTCTTTCTCCTTTAGACCGCAGTAGTAAAATCTTGGAGAAGAGTGTTATTAAAAGTCCAACACAAGACGCCACCCCTGCCAAGAAACCGACTCAGGATGTGTCGGAGGACCAGAAACCTGCTTATACTGGACGGACGGTGATTCGCAGACTCAACATCACTCTTGAAGGTCAAGTCATTACACCCATTGCTCCTGTGGAGGGTAAAAGTAATTGTCCTGACACAAAAGAATTTAGCAGCAGCTCAGGTCTCGGCTTAAATGGTAGTATGGTGACAAGTCAAACGGCAAACAGTGACAGCTATAACACCTCTGACTCCATCATGCTCACCCCTCCCTCCAGTCCGCCACCACCCGTGCCTATTAATCAATCTCCTGCGGTTCTCAGGCAGCAGAAGCACCAAGTGTCTTGGAGCAACGGCACAGAAAAACCTCCTTGTGAGCTTGCCAAAGAACCACCAAAACCAAACACTCCTATTCCAGCACAGAGAACCCAAATGAGTCCTGCATCTGCACCTAAACCTGCAACCAGGAAAGTGTTGTCGCCATCAGCAGATCTAGCAGAAAAATCTGTAGTAATCATGAGAGAGAAGAAGAAGCCTCGCTCAGAGGAGCTGAGGAAGTCCTTTGTGGAGACAGTGGAAGAAATTCCATTTGCTGATGATGTGGAGGAAAACTTTGATGAGCGAACGCCTGAGACAAGCATGAATAAGTTTTACACCCCACCTACCAGCAAGGCCAGAGCAGACAGACCTCCCTTTCACCTGGCTTTAGCAATGGAAAACGGCAAACCCATTATTCCCCTCAACCCAGTTTCTAAGACCCAGAGAGCCACTCAATTCTCACCAGAGGCCAAAGAGATAGCTGAGGAGAGGATACGGGCAAGAGAGAAGTCCATTAAGAGTCCGGCTCTTAAAGAAGCCATGGCCCAGCAGCTCAATAAAATGAAAGAGTCCAACATAGAAGAGGGTACCTCACCTAAACTGGCCTGGAGTGTCACCCCAGAGGTGTCTGGGAAAAGTAAAACGTCTACAGTATCACCAAAGACATCTGCTGTAAAAGCTCTAGAGTCAAAGAAGGCAGAGACTATACCCGAGCGTCTTTTGAGCAGCAACAAAAGTCTGGATAGCTCTGTGGCGTCCTCTGACAGCTCATCCACGAGTAAGAGCAAGAAACGAAGTTCTCTCTTCTCACCCCGGAAGAACAAAAAGGAGAAGAAGGCAAAGAACGACAGTAGCCGGCTCTCGGGTGCAGAAGAGACACCACCTAAACACAAGTCGTTGTGGAAGGCGGTCTTCTCAGGGTACAAAAAAGACAAAAAGAAGAAAGATGACAAGTCATGTCCCAGTACACCGTCCTCCAGCTCTACCACTCAGGATTCTGGGAAGAAGAGAGGATCCCCTGTTGGAAAGTCAGCAGGTAAAAACGGAGGCTATGATGCTAAAAAAAAATGTTTGAGCGAAGACTTAGTGCTTGACTTAGTTCTTGCTTATCTTATGTGACAGATGCAAAGTCGCGCAGAAACTTGAGCTTTTCTGAAGATTCAGACCTGTCATGTGACGACGTTCTGGAGAGATCGTCCCAGAAGTCAAAGGCAGATGTGAGTCATCGTCTTTCACACCTGTGTTCTTTAGTGTCAACAATCACTTTGAAAACGTGCACTCGAATTATGTTTTTTCACCACCTAAAAATATTGAGGCGTGTTGACCAAATGCATCTCACTTTCACTTCAGCTAATAATCAGATCATTTTAGTACATGAGAGTATTGTAGTAGCACGCAGAAAAAGCCTAACAAAAAAGCATTATATGGTTTACAAGTTGTATACATCATCTATACCGTGAGTGCATCTTTTCCGTTTTAAAACATTTTTCTTGTGAATAATTTCCATTTCTAGCGGCACACAGACATCTTTGACCTAGTATCAGGAATGCACAAGGAGGCAATGAGGGAGGAGAAATTGGACAAGGAGATAAAGAGGGAGTTAAAAGAAAGAAAAAGGGTGAAAGAGAGGCTCAAAGAAAAAGAACGGGAAAAAGCGGTCGATCGCGGAAAGGAAAAAGATGATGAGGTATTTTGCAGGAGGAGGTTCAGAAATGAATTTTAGGCAAATAACATGTTTTGATGCTCTATATTTATAAGACTTAGTGAGCACATTTTATTTTGCAAATTTTATTTAAATCAGAAAAAAATTTGCATTTGCCCCAATATTAAATATACTGAATATCTCTCTCACTCATTTACTGTCATAATTAATTGTGTTTTGAATTTGATAAATGACTAATTTGACTAAATTTGGATGGTTTTGATCCTCCATAGAAACAATATTGTAAAAAAAAAAAAAAAGGTGTTAAGTTTACAGGTTATGATAAAAGAGTTTTCAACAATAGAGTGATTTAAATACATGTTAATGCCAGAAATTCAAATGTATTGCCTCCCCTGCTTTACTCTGTGAGTGCTTCTTGGTAGTGTAGATAGACCTGTTTGGTTTTAGGGCCACAGGCATGCAGTCACTCAGCATTGGAAACAACTAAACATACTAGGGCTGTGCAATTAAGTGAAATTTAAAGAATCATAAAAACATTAGAATGGGATAAAAAATTAGCCGAATGGTGCAGCGCAGATATGTTTAGAAGTTCCTACATTGTGAAAGCACCTTGAATGCAGCGTGTTGCTTATCATGCAACGTGTGACGAATGTTATTCTGCACTCCTTTAATATTCTTTAAAATGTTTGATGACATTCCAGTTAGAGTTTACTGGAAAACGTTAAACACACAGGAAACTTAATTGCACACATTTTATATTCAGATACTGCTAATGAAACTGATGCTAGCAGCCAATGTAAAATCCTATTGACAGACTAAAAGAAAATTGTCATAGAGTTCCAGGTGTGATATTCTTTGAAATAACAAAGATTCGCACGTTCAGATAATGAAACGCTACACAAGCATATTTGTGCTTCATAATCTATGAAAAAATTGTTAAATTAATAAAGGTCAAGCACAACTTCTTTTTCTACTCTTATTATCTTAATGGAAGTGTGCACTGCATTTTTCCATAATTGCTCAGCCCTAAGTCATACTCTGTAATTTTGTGAAATGAAGAAAGGAAAAAAAATACTTATGTTGAAAATCCGTTGGACTTTAATATTGAGCTGCAAACACAAAAACATGTCATGCCTGGCCACTTGCAATCCATTCCCCTGCAGCTGTTTACTAGTTTGTGTTTGTTTCTGTTTTAGTGATTTAGATAAGCCTGTTCTCACAGGAGTTTTTGTGTGAACAGCAATGCTGTACTATTTTCCAACTAATTTTATAAAAAAAAATATTGTAAGTTGCTTCATATATATATATGTGTGTGTGTGTGTGTGTATATATATATATATATATATATATATATATATATATAATTTTTATTTTTTTATTTTATTTTCTAAACAAAATTGTGAGTTCTGCATAATTTATGATGCTTGACTCACTTTGGCTATCATATTTTTTTTAGAAGAGGATTTATTATTGTTTTAAATGGGTCAAAAAGCATGTTGAGTGCCATATTATGAAGTGTATTACAGCAGAAAATATTTTTCAATTTTTAATATATTTTTTTTTACTTCTTTCTCGAAGTCTCGCAATATGAAGTTGATTGGCATAATGGTTCTCAATGTTATTTATCAGAGCTACTCATTCTACAATAAGTCCGACCTGATGAATTCGTTTTTTTACAGCGTTACAGCTTTAACTATTTATTTCCAAGTATTTCGGACTAATTTTATTTCTTAACATATTAATTTGCTGTGTCACTGCATCCACTGTTTTTGTTTGTTGGGAAATAGTAACATTGTCTCTGATTTGTACATGTTATATCAGTTTAAATGTGACTATTATTTTCAATGTTTTTGAACCGATTTAACATAGCCATTAACCCATTTAATCATTATATGTTTGATTTTTTTTTGTTTTGTTTTGTTTTGTCCTCCCCAAGTCTGTTTATGTCCCTCATGCACTGGCGTTCAAGAGATCATATGCCTCAAAGGTAGTATCACATCCATTGCCATCAATATCGCCCCCTGTATACCTGTTCCTGTGCGCATGTTCCAGTTTACTCTCAAAACCTTTGAGCATCTGGCCTCGAACTAACCATCCTTTCTGGATGCATGTCATGTGGGATCACGGCACCCACTTACTCACACTTGCACACCGCTGTCCAAACATGACTTCTCAGCAGCGCTTCACTTTCAGGCCACAAAGGCATCCGCTAATGTCAAAGGTTGCCCCTTTCTGACTGGTATGACATTAACCTGCCTATCTGTCACTGCAATATGTGTTTTCTCCAGTGTGGATGCTGGGCAAACATTTCCTATCGTACTATTCGCTCCCTTTTGCCTCATTCATGCTTTTAACGCCCTTACAAGTCAGTTTGTTTCAGGGTCGACATCCCTGTATTGTCTCAAAATGTGTTGCCTGTTGTAAAGAGAATTTCCTGGTGTACAATAATGCTGTATGAGGTCCAATGAGGTCTATGTATGTGCAGCATTGATGATTTATGTTTTCATATTTATTTAAAAGCTACCCTTTGGAGCTTTTGATCCGTGTGCTGTTTGCAGATTAACTTCACAAGGCACCTTTGTGCATATGGTACTGCATAAGATTTAAAGGATATGAGAGACAATCCAGTTTATTTTCCAAGCCAGCGCACATTAAGTGCTAGTGCTCAATGCTCACCACCGTGTCGTGGATGGAATTAATTTTCCCGTTAGTGAGTTCGTGAGAGCCCTTTGCCAGGTGCACATTCCTTTGGTTTTAACAAACGGCAAATCTAACACGTTGTTGTGATTCCGCCAGAAAACCTACACTGAAGAGGAGCTCAATGCCAAGTTGACACGTAGAGTCCAGAAAGCGGCTCGACGACAAGCGAAGCAGGAGGAACTCAAGAGGTTGCATCGGGCCCAGGTTAATAGCCAAATTAAAAATGGAAACGTGGTCATGTTGTTTTGTTCATTAGTAAGATACATACATATTTATTAATCTATACGGTAGCTTCATCTGGGAATGTGGGTGTGCTAGTTTTTATGTAACTGTTTTTTTTCTGTGCATAGTTTCAGAATTCAGCAAGGGGTCAAGCAGAATCCTAATTATTTATGTTGTGTATGTAAGTGAATTTAGAATGCACTGTGTTATGCAATGTTTTTGCACGTCTCTTCTGACCATGTTCACTGAGAACTGCTGTATCCCGTGGTGAAGAAATCCACTCTGGTGGTTTGTGCAACTCATCTGCAGTACGCCGCAGAGTCAGCACTAAACTACACTGGCAAACTCTACGCTTGCAACTCTTAGCAGTGCGCCAAAGGGCCCCTTTTTTTTTTCTCCAGCTACCACATGACACTACTTAAAGTTGCATCAATGCTAACGCCGAGGGAAACCTCCCAAGTAAAGGTTGTCTGTTTTCAACTTTTTACGTTACGTATTTCACAACAAAAATGTACATATTGAATTTACAGCTTTATTAAAATACAAGGTATCTCTCACATGTACTTCATTTGGCTTTACTAGGGTGCCTTATTTATATTTACTGCGTCCTGCAGTGTTTAACAATTTATTTTTCATGATCCTGACTGTTTGCTAGTGAAATATAATCTTTGAATATGACATTTCCAACTTTCAACTGCCTCAAAATGTTTTTATTTGTGTCTTATTCCATGCAAAGTAACTGTAAATTAGTTTGTATCCACTATACTGTATATGTAAATGAGAAAGTCAATGCACTGGATGAGGAAGCTGTTAATCGGCCATCTATTGGACTTACAATTTGTAGTACTAGTAGTAGTAGTAGTACTCGTAGCAGCTTTTTCAGTGAGCTCAATTGTGGCAATCTACAACTATTCATTTTTAAGAGAGAATTGCAAATGCGGTGGCATTTTTGAGGCGATCTTGATAGTTGCATATTTGTTAGAACTTTTAAAGATGTAGTTGGTTATTTGTTGTTACATTTTAGTGGGCATTTGATCCCAAATTTGTCATTTCCTCACCATTAGATTATCCAGAGGCAACTGGAGCAGGTGGAAGAGAAGCAGAGGCAGCTAGAGGAAAGAGGCGTGGCTGTGGAAAAGGCATTGCGAGGAGAAGCAGGTACCACACTCTTTGCCCTTTCTTTCTTTTTTTAAAAACTCTATGTGGCAGAGTACCTCACAAATCTTACTGCTTCAATATAAAATGTATGATCCGGGAATTTTGTGACATTCAAACGTGGCCGTGTTATAGCTGTTTTTTATTGCAACTGCTTCAAGGCTAGCCTCCCCTTTGAGAATGCATCGTGTCATAATTTGATGCTTATTTGCATTTGGCTATTTCTCAAGCTACAAAAGCAATAATAAACAGAATATTGATGAATACGGTGATGTTAACTAGATTTGAAAAACAAAAGAGCTGTCCCTGTGAGATCATTTGGATCTTGTTCAAGCATTTCATTTTTCTGTGCAACAAAGGCAATTAAATGTTGTTTCTCTTAAGCAATAAACATTATTGATAAGGGGCCAATGCAGGTACTGTAAACAACAACCTGTTAGTGAATCAGCACCACTGTTCATTATGTAGTGCAGTTTCATGAACATTAAAATGCCCACATTATTTACAAGATACTCGTTATGGGAGTGTGTTACGAAGGTCCTCTATCTTACGGTTGTCATGGATATGCCGACGTAATTAATTGTGATGACTAATCATTGCAATAGAAGCTTCTAACAATCAGAGGCAAGTATATATGATACTGTGCAAACGACTTGGGCCACAAGGAGCATTTTTTTTTTTTACCATCAGTTTCGTCTATTTGACATTATTAAACCAGTATCATAGTGGACTGATACATTTAGCATTAATAAGCGAAAAACAAAACTGTTTCCACAAAAGGTAGATTGGTGGTGCTTGGGACAAGGGCGAAAAGAAATTGGCATCAATCAGAACAATACAGGAATGTGATTATACGTACAATATAAGTGCCAAGCATCGACGCAATCCAGCTACCTCCCACAATCATAACGGCACCTCCCGCATTTTCATAGCCCGCTAAGTAATGAATAAAGGGACAATCAAACAAGAAGATGATTGTTTTCCATTTGATTATGTTTATACCAGGCAGATGTATGTGCTTTTCTAAGTGACATTCTTGATATGTACAATAAGGTCAGTATGGGATTGCTAAAAATGCAAATCTAATGGTGGACTCAAAAGTCTGCAATGTATTGTATATTTATTGAACGGAAGGTTTATTTATTTGTATTATCGTCACGTAACTAAGTGCATCCCGCCCAATCAGTTGTTTCTCTACTGTAACATGTTTGCCACTCTACTTTCTTGAAGGAATGTACAAAGGTACTTATACATTACCCAAACAGCACAAAAGAAGATCAGGTATTAGATTTACTAAAGTTTCTCTTCATATGAATGACATGTGACACTGTTACATTGGCTCCATCTGTGGTGACGCACTGTAACAGTTCTCCATCTTTGAACATTGTAATTTGTCTCTAACGTCCGCCATCGTTAGAAGAGCTGCATGCACTCAGGAGAATGTGTGTCCTGACAACACGTGTGTGTGTGTTTGTTCTGGATGCATGTCGTCTCCTTCACTATCACCCAGCGAGGACCGTTTCTATGATTCTGATCTGTTCTGACGGTCAGCGCTATGTGATGGAACTCAAATTCTGATATGTTTATAAAATTATAAGCAACATATTTTCTACAAAGATTTGTTTAGCACAACTAAGTGCTGCAGCAAAGATAGCCCTTGCATTAAATTGTGTTACAGCAATGTTGGATTTTTGTGTTGAATGTACAATATAAATGGACGTATTGGGCTATCTGGCCCATGTTTATGCACTACATCACTGTCATGCTGGAAAGGAAAAGGGCCTTCCTGAAACTGTTCCCACAGCATTGGAAATTAGCTTTGTAAAATAAAAAGTTGCAGGGAACTAAGGTGGTCTTACCCAAACCCAGATTTTTTTAATTTTATTTTTTAATGAGGTCTGTCCCAATACCTCTGCACTGTATCCTGTTGTACTCAAAGATCCCATTTGAGACCCAGATGCTCTTTTGGTGAGAATTAATCAAGTATTCAATCATTGCATCTTAAAAAGAATCGTCTATACTTGGCTGTCTTAAATAATCTTATTTGATTGGATGACACAAAATAGCCATAAAAGTCCAAATGAAGGAGCCTGAGCCAGTTCTCAAGCAATATAGCAAATCTATAAAGCAGTATGATTATTTTGATAACTGTCATGTACTCATGATCATAAGTTATTTGTGCTGGGCACTGTGGTGAGTACAGAAGGATGTCTTTGAGTGTCCCTGCAGGTTGACGTGTACCTATGTGTGTCCATGCATGCTCATTTTAGGATGTGTGCCCGTTGATGGGCAGTGTGAAATAACTCATATGTCTTAATATATCCCTGTCATTGTAGACTATTGGGGAGATTCTAATTACAGTGAAATCCTGGACTTACATCTGGGCGGTATGTATTTGCAATCTGTCGCTTTCAGACTAACCTAATGGCTAACTGAATCTCTCCCCACCTTACCTTTTGTTTTCCTTGGAGCTTTGTACCCATCTACCTCCATTGACTGGCTGGCTGGCTGGCTGATTGGTTTTAGCGTCATTACAAAGCCTCCTCCATTCCACTTGTCCGTAAACTCTGGCCTTCTCCGCACCAACACGAGATCAGACCAATAAGATTGACTCTGACTTCTGTAAACCGATGAATGATGGATTTTTGCACGCTCTGTCGGCGACATTAATTGTAGATTGGGTTACAGTGGTTTAGAACATCACAGAGCATAAAGCGCATATTTGCTGCTAATATTTTGCCCCTCTTACATCTAAAAGAAGATACAGTGCAATTCTGAACCACTGTGAACTACAACCAGAATAAGAAAGATATAGAGGTTAACCATATTTGAGTTACAAACTGGTAGTACTACTACTGTATGAGCAGGAACAAACAAAAAAATAATCTTCTTCACACATGCATGCATGTGAAAAAGTAAAGACTAGCACAATGACTCAAATACTATAATCCAAAACATTATATTCAGATATTGTAGGTGTGACTGTCACCATATATATTATTAATCCATGGAAAAAAACATAATCAGCAACAGAATAATCTCACGGATTACCTGTATACGATATATCCGCTTTGAAACAAATGAAAGAGTCTCACGCAATGCTGGCTGTCATCATTTTCATGCTCTCTTTAATTGGCACAATCCTTCTTCATGCAAATGAGTTGTTGCCTGTAAAACTGTTCCCAACAAACCAAACTTCAATATTTACTTTAATTCTGATGAGTGAAAACTAAAATATAGACAATGTAAAATATACTGCAAATATCACATGACCTTGATTGTGCGCAGGGATGGGGAAACATTCAGAGTGTGGCTTGCGTCCTTCCATTAGAAACAAATGTGTTGTTTGTCCCATTAACTGTGTCCCGCAGTGTAAATAATACCTGCGCCTTGTTAACATTCCTAATAGCTTCAAAGCTTCTATTATCTGCTGTAGTTGTGTCCCATCATTCTTCCCTGATTTTTTTTTTTTTGTTCTCATACCTGCTCAGTTGTTGCTCCCGTAGTATTAATACGCAGTGTGTGCCCAATGTCAAAGCAACCCCGCAACCTGTAGTCGTATGTGTGATTAGTCCGTAGTAACCAAGTTGGTCATTTTAAATGCAGTCTTGTCTGAATATGAGGTCAGATTTCGGCCCTTGAATTCTCTGTAAGAAGTATGTCTTATTTAGAAAGGCTGTTGGTGAGCATTATTCCCTCTAAGTTGCGCTGTGAGCAATTGCGCACTGTTCTCACCCTCTCAGCACAAATAGCAGCGCTGGCACGCCCCACACGCACACACATTATATACGCTCATTCATTCCTCCGCAGTTGAATCTCCAAACAGGACAACACACTATTCCCACTTTCCTGATAATTTCAGTAGCCCAACCGAGGGCGCACACTCTGTTGTTTTACTATCGTCTGAAGCACACATATACACTCACACTAGTACAGACGAGAAAGGGACCGCTCTATGCAGTAAGTCCTAATATGGGTGTAGTTTACAAACCCCTTAAATGAGTCTGTTTCGTGTGTTTTAGTAGATGGCATGTTTTCAATTATTTATGAGTGCAGAATGTGGGGCCGAATTGAAACTCAGGCTTAATAAATTATACTTAAGATGACGTTAACATTTTTTTTAAATAACTAACTAGGGCTGATTTTTTTTTTGTGTCACAAATCTCTCTAAAAAGATTTGTTCTATTTTTGTATTTATATGTTTTTGTAACATCTACTTCGGATAACTTGTCATGATGTCAGGTTTTGGACAGGTGTAGTACTGGTTTGGCCGCCATGTGCATGTCTCATATTGCTCACTGTGGTCCAAGGGATGCTCAGGGAGTTTGTTTGAATGTTCAGACGTATGGAAAATTAGAGGGAACATTGTTCGTTGAGGCTGTGTATGCGTCACCACAATTTTAAGAAGAAGGCTCATGACTTCTCTTTGTTTTGGCTTGTTGCTTGTTTTTACTCACCCATGACATAAATTGCTTGGGGCATGGATATAACGATGAACTCACTTCGAACAATACTTTTCCTCCATAGACTCACGTTCCACAAACTTACAAGAGCTGTATAAAAAAAGGCTTTACTTTTTACAAAGGTAGTAACGGAGGTTTTGACTCAGCCTCTCAGATGGGTCGTCGTAGGAGAATGTTTGCTGCTGTGGTTATGGTTTGTTGTGGTGAATTCTCTGCATGCAAGGTCAAATGATCAGAAAATCCTCTCAGTATGACATAGCCCTCTGAAAGTGGAAGTTTGTATACTGTCCATACTATAGCTGTTGTATTGAATCTTGTCACTGTGCAGACATCCGTCCTTATTTTTAAACTTTTTACCGTGAAGGAATACTGTACATGTTCTTTCATGTTTGTTTTCTAACTTGTTATTTGGAGAATTGCAACTATGGAATCTTTCTGAATCATTGGGGTTTTGTATTTCCTTTTCTTGACTCTGGCCAATACTCCCTGCTTCTCTTGTTAGCTTTGAATTCATAATTCAGCACATTGAGTCTCATGTCTATCTTGGTGCAGTTGTTTACAATTTTTGTAGCCAGTACGTCTCATATTTTGGACAAGATGAGTTGATTGTCCTGTTAAGAAATAATGACATCAAATATACGTTGTTAGCCAATGTACATATTTGCAGTTGTGATATTATATTAATGAGTAAACAACTGAGGTCAGACTTGAGATGAGCTCAAAGCGTCGCTTCTTCATAAACCCCTATATCAAACTGCACATAGAGGAAAGCCAAGGATATCTATTTCCAAGAAAGAGTCAATTGTTACTAAGTTCATTTGTGCTAATTAACCTGTGCTTTGGGAGATTTCGGCACAAAACCCACCACTGCCACCAATGTAGCATGCCGCGTAGACGGTGTTGAGGCTTTTCAAAGGACAGAAGCACTCAGGAAATTGTACTCTTTCGAAGCAAATCTGCTGGACCCTTTTACTCAACACAATTCTCGGTGCTACACTCGCTTGTTAACCCTCGTTGCGACTTCATAACCATCACTGTGTGACCGTTCACTTTCACGCTTCGTTCTTCACATACAGCCAGTCCAGCAGGGTTTCCACACGTTCTTGAAAGCTTGGAGATCACACCCGGGGCACCAGCTTTGAACCACGATGGAAGGTACAACTGAGGCTGGCATCTGTTATTCCGTTTCTGGGAAGAGTGGAAGTAACACCCAGTGAGGCGTAACGCGTCTACCAAATTCACAGACACGCTGAACTAGACCATTGCCACGGACAGGCGTAACACGGCCACAAAGACGCTATGCTAGCACGAAAATGAAGCTGCGCCCATTTTTACGCCAAATGCACAGGTGCCAGTCGACCAAAACAGTCTTACTGGGCCACGTTAGTCTTCATATTTGCTCGATTGTCTGACAGCACAAACTGAAAATATGTGAATTGAGAAAAACGTCATTAGGAAGGAAGTTCTTTTGAAATGGTCTGTGTGCAAAGAGAGCAGAGTTCTGACTTTTCATGCTTGTATGTTTTTTCGCCTCTGGGCTAGTCAACCTGGCTGGGGCGGTGCTATGGGTGTTAGCATAGGGTCTGGCCTCCCTTCAACCCTTCATCAGCGGCTCATTAGTCGATCAGCTGTATGACATCTTGATTTACTCAGCAATCAAAGTAATTTAGATGTCCTGTCCTGGGAAAAGATGTTGTCATGCTCGCCACCGATTCAATTACGCAAATGACGGATGTGAAGATTCAGTATCAGTGCCGACTCAAGACGGTTTCATTGGTACACTGTGACGTGTTTGATAATTTAATTGGTTGGATGTGACGAGTTCATCAGTAAATCTATTGGCAGCATGACACTCGTAAAAATCCATAACTTAACCGTGTCAAATTTAAAGTTGCAGCTTTTAAAGCATGGGGAAAAGTTTGTTATGGTTTATAATCCGGAAATGACAAGAATACTAATGTTCACATTTACATGGCGGTCAAGAATGGCTGTATTGATCCGTTTATAATATTTTATCAGCATAGCATACTTACAGTAGCAATCATGACGAGAAAATTGAGAAAGTCATCAAATGTCACATATTAAGAATAATAATAATAATAAATCTGCTTTCACCAAAGTTATTTTCTGTTGCAATACTTGTACTTTTACTCAACTATCACTTGTACGTTCGTTATACGCTGATTGTCCCCAGCATTTTTTTTTTTATTGATGGACACACCTTTACCACATTTCCAGCATGTTTGATGATTTTTATGTTCGCTGTAGTTTAGGTTTACAATGTGTTTTTTTTTTAATGTGTTTCACACTGATCGGTTTATTGCAGTGACAGTAAGCTTGCGTTGACGGTTTCTATTCGATCTGTGTGTTGCAATCACATTAAGAGGTATTCGATAAGCATCCAATTTTTATGCACATTTTGAAGAGGCCTGATTCCCATCTGAGGATACAGTATAGACTTTTTTTTTTCCTCTTTACGCTCTCATGATGTTGGAATTGTCACTTGAACCATGCGGTGTAAATCTATCCTATTAAGCTTTTTGTTTTGAATTGCAAGCCTTTTTATTTCATGGTATCCTCAAATGAAGACTGTGATGGCCTAATGGAAGTATAAGGAAAGCGCTACCAGTGCATCAGAAAAGCTTTTTCTTCCAGGTTGATTTCCTATTTTTACTCCCACTTTATTCATCCCTCATACCACAAAGGTGATCACTCCCACCTTCTCCTCCTAGGTGATTTGTCTTCTTCCTATCTCACTGTTCCTGCCCTCCTTTGATTTTTCTCCTCCATGGTTTTCTCTTCTCTTCTCATCACACTGTGTCCCCTCCCCCTCCCACACCTTGTGTCCCCTATTGTTTCTTGCTGTAACATCTCTGCTTTTCTTCTGTATCATTTCTACCATCCCTTCTCTATTCCGCATCAATATCCCTGTCTGTGTCAGTCCCTCGTTCCCTTTCCCCCTGTCTTGTGGAAGTTGAGCCCTTTGTGGGGATGCACCGTCGGAGAACTCTCCCCTTCTGCCTCTGCTGTTCCCCTGAAGGTAACCTAACCTCGCCGCCTCTGCTTGTCGGGTGTGGCAGGTTACCATGGCAACCACAGGGGTTCTCCAGAACTGGGCTTTTTACTTGACCCCCTCCCTCATCTTCTTGCGCTTTCCCCCTCGTTTTTCTATACCAGCTCAGTAAATTCCCCCCTCCCAAAGTTAATTTAAAGGGGAACTACTCTGCTGTGACGATTTTGAACCTACTGCATGTTGTGTTTGCAAATTCAAAAAGTTGAATAGTTCATTGTAGTGACTACCATTTGCCATTTTAAGATAACTCATAAATATTTACGTCTAAAAAAACAAAGTTTATGATTCAGGTTTGTGAACCTTGCATGGTGTGAAGTTGTGTTTTAAATATTGGAGTCCTGCATAAAACAAGTTTGAGACGATAATCAATCATCTAGTTTGTTCTTGTGGTTAACGCCTGCCAATGGAGATTTTGCCTGGGTTTCGTGTGTGGTCTGATTGAGTTTTGCTTTACTTTTACGTTCTTTGAGGGCTCTCCTGTGTTTGGAACCTTGGGCCGAGGGCTGGTGGTGGTGGAGATGGTGGAAAGAAATATGTTGAACTCATAATTAGGTGGTCTTCAAAAAAACAACAGCAACATCAACTGCAGCCTCATGTCTTTAGTTACCCCTTCACCTCTATCTACAACATACTCCTCCCCACACCTACACCAACTTCATCTTCTCATTGAAATATGTCATGCGGCTTTGAGTGTTTCACTGAAACCTATTGGATCAACTACCTGTTGCCAAGCAGTAGTTATTTTTTTAGCATACTCTGTAGAAAGTCTGAATCTCTGCAAAATATACTTGACATGCTTCCTTCTCGCCAGACCTAAATAGTGCAGTGTAAATCCGACCATAAGAGTGAGTCACTTGCATTTGAAAAAAGCAACACTATCATTGTATTAATTCTGAGATGCACATTTACAAAATGTGCCAAAATTGTTGCATTTTTTTTTAGCTGCTACAAGTATTGAAAGCAAATTGGACATTAAATCTTCTGGACCCATGTGGCCCAATTGGGAAACCTATCATGAAAGTGGAAGCAGAAAATCACATTTGCGTTGCATATCGTCAAATCCGAATCAGACATCAATCATAAGGAGATTACCCCAGTCAGTGACTGCAGTGTTAGTGGACCGATGGAAGTCTATACAGTGTTCCCTCAGTTTTTGCGGGTGATGTGTTCCATGATCCGCGTGATAGGTGAATTTCTGCAAATTAGAGGTTGCCTTTTTTGCGGGGTAGGGGGCGGTTACACCTCTACTGAGCCATTATGAATCCCCCCCCCGTTCTTAACACTTGTTACACTTAATAAATTAAACTTTAAAATTGCGACTAAATACCAGCGCTGTAAATCCTTGTACTTCTACCGGAAGTTCTTATTACTCAACTTCCATTAGAAGACAAAGAATATG
The DNA here is from genome assembly GCF_059441095.1 of Idiotropiscis lumnitzeri. Taxonomy (NCBI): domain Eukaryota; kingdom Metazoa; phylum Chordata; class Actinopteri; order Syngnathiformes; family Syngnathidae; genus Idiotropiscis; species Idiotropiscis lumnitzeri. The sequence goes on along the minus strand of NC_142396.1, from coordinate 13,800,686 downwards.
AAGATGACCAACACCATTTTGCATACTACAGTCAATGGGCCCTTCACTGAAGGCACCTTCCGGTAGCGCTTCATTCAATTTAATTTAATTTAATTCAAACACATAGTATGATTCTGTGTGTGGAACCCATTAAATTGAATGAAGCGCTACAGGAAGGTGCCTTCAGTGAAGGGCCCATTGACTGTAGTATGCAAAATGGTGTTTGGTGTTGCCCACTCAGCATCCCCATCAGCGGCCTCTTCTCAAGGATTCTCATTTTTTCACCTGATAGCGTTTTTGGGTTTTTCCCTTGCCCTTGTGGGGGTAAAGTTAGATCAGGGGATGCCATTATTTTTCAACTGTGGGTATGTGAAGCCCTTTGAGACTTTTTCTGTGATTAAGGGCTACATAAATCCGACAAGAACAGTAGTCATGGCAACCAGCTTTCGGTTCCCACAACAAGGATTTGCAGCACCCAAAGGTGCATTACCGTAGCAGGATTCTACTTTTGGTTTACCAATGCAACAAGGGATTCTGGTTAAGGTAAGCCATTTCAAATGAAAAAGAAAACTTTCATGCAGGTATAAAGCAGACGTTTTGTGTCCTCGTGTGCTGCCGTAGGCAACGTGTGCTCCACTCACATTTTCTGAATACAGTATATAATCGGCAGCTCCTGCTTCATCTGTTTACTTTCCTTGTACTGCCTGCACTGGGCTCTGTTATTGGGGCAGTCTAAATAACTGAACATCACGTTTGAACAATATCCTGCGTTTTCGAACAGTCTGAGTGAAGTAGTATGCTTGGAGCGTATTTCCATATCAGCCCAAGATGAGCAAACGCGGATTTTGGGGACGTCAGGTCTTGGCTAATACGACTGAGAAGGAAGAAATATTGCAAAATGTTGACGCTATTGTCACAATTGAAAAACCCGTGATAGACTGAAGCTGCAATAATCAAACCGCAAAATAGCGAGGGAACACTGTATTGTTATTGTGAGCCAGACTTCATTGAAATGCCTCTATTGATAGACTGGCGTAGAACCAAACGATACTCTGTGGAATTACAGCAAAAGCACATTGACAGATGAAATTCTTTGTGCATATTTTTAACCAAAGGACGGAGAATCGGTCCTGGTCAAACTAAACTGTATGTACGGGCTATAATAATGGACAGTACCTATCACATTTATCAGACTGCATAAATATAAGATTGAGCCCATTTTGAACGGCCGTGATCATTTCAAACTGAAGCATGGTCAAGCAAGACGATCTCCATTTAAATTAATAAAAGTCAATGACTATAACGTGCCATCCTAATCAAGATTTTAAAAAAAAAAGTAATTTGGTGTTTGATATCTGCAGTCTAAATATACACTGCTCACAAAGCATATTTGAATGCCATCTGGGAACTGTTTTGCAGTATGCCGGATTTACATACATTCGCAAGGTTCAGAAGTCTTGTTTCCTTTTAAACTGTTCTACTTTGATAGGATTTGAATTCTTTAATTTCAGATGGTGGGTCATTAGCTGGGTAGGGAAGGATTGTTATTTTTTTTTTCTTTTTCTTTTTTATATTTAATTCCTTGTTTACATTTTATATATATATATATATATATATATATATATATATATTTTATTATTTATTTATTTATCTTTGGTTTAGGGATTTTGCTGCTTTCGGGTTTTTTTTGGCTTGTATTTGGTCGCCCAACACGCACACGCACACATGCAAACACTCCTGCATCCCTTGTCACTTTGTACTGCATTGAACCAACATGAGACTGAATAATGGTTACCACCAAAAGAACAGTCTGATCTGTGTTAAGCAAATGGATCTTTACAACGGATTTTTCTTTCCAACTTTTAAGTATGTTTGTAAGTGTGTTTGAAAGTTGTTTGTATGTTCACTTCCCTGAAGTCAAAACCACCACACCATCTTTATGTGACTCTAGGAAGTATTTACCAACTTCCCACATTGGTGTCGAGTCCATCCTTCCACCTCACCATCCCTCAACAAGGACATCCCGCCTTGGCTGTGATTGCATTACCCAGTGTCGATCCCTGAGTGTCTTTGTATGTCCTCTCTGATGTCTCGCATCTCACTGCCATACTCTTGCAACTCTTTTCTCCAGGCATGGGCAAGAAGGACGATCCCAAACTTATGCAAGAGTGGTTCAAGCTGGTGCAGGAGAAGAATGCCCTAGTCCGCTATGAATCTGAACTAATGATATTGTAAGTGAGATACTTATCAACCTTTCATGTTGGATTCTCTTGAACACTCTGCATGAATTGATCGAAGTGGCTGCAGCACTTTTTGATATTGTCCACTTCCTTTAAATTATGTTTTACCGCAATACCTACAAAACTTGAATAGGGGAGAAAATGGTCCACTATGTTTTGGGACGAGATCATATACTTTATATCTTCCCAAACTGCATGCCATGTCAGACCGTAGACAGCCTGTAAACTTGTAGAGTGATGTCTCGCCTGGTCCAAGACACAGAACAATATTATCTTGTGGTCTGACAGCGCAAACGTGGTGTCCAAAAAAAAAAAAAACTCTTGTAGTCTCAGAAGGCCATTATGTACATGTCATCACGACGTGCCGTCGTCTGGCGCGCAATGGTGCCTGCTGATGAGACCTACTCTTCGTCCGGCTTCCACGCCTTGCCCTCAGAGACATCTCCAAATTTAAGCATTTAAGTAAGCACAGAAAAAGAAACCGGTTATGGTAGTTAATTATTTATTTTGTTACGTGGCTTTTATATAATTGTGTTGCCTTTATTCAAAGTGTTCCTGAACCTTCCAGCAATACAGTGAGATCTTTCACACGATATTGCAATACAAATCGACCCGTGATATCAATACAGCTATAAAACCAAAACATGGGCTTTTGGTATCATTAGCAGCTTTGTCTGATGAAAACGTAATTTTGTTCGGGAAAAAAGTTGACGACCCTTGTTTTGCACCTAGTGAACTCGTGCAGTGTGTTAGGCCTGAAGGAATAATTTTTTTAGGTTCGAACAGGGCAATACAACAGATTACACTTATCACTTGTGACATGCGCTTTGACGCAAATGACTTGGAGGGGAAAAAAGTTTTAGTTTTGGCTTATCAAATTCACTTTCAAAATGGGAGAGAGAAAATAAAAAATAAGGACGTTTTAACACAGTTTTGGATGAGCGTAATGGCCTGCCGTGCCTTGCTATTAGAACATTTCAAGACTTTAAGTCTTTAGCGGCAGTTGAGTTCCCGCCATGCAAACATCAACCAGGAATTTCCAAGGATACTGAACTTCTCAAACACAGGTTGCTCACTTGAAAGACAAGTTGCTCTACTTTTGACCACCCATCAACATGTATGAGTGAGAAGATACTCATGACAAAAACATTTGGGGGTACACAAGCCAAAAAAGGTTGGCAACCACTGGTTTAGTGTGTTTTATAAATCAACTTTAATACATTTAGTGTCATTTTTCATGGTGGAATGATATCACGTTGTTTACACAGATGATGTAGCTAAATACAGTTACCACCAAGATGAAGTATTGTTATGTTATCCACGTTTAATTGGAGGTAATTATTTCCTGACGACCATCAACATGACCTTTTGCAAGCACTGAACCGTAAATTGTTATTAGGTCTAACCTTTTGGTTCAAAGTCCCCAAAGTATGAATTGAATTTCACAATGATTTAATTTATTTTATCTTAGTTTGAACTTAGGGGAGATCATAAAACCACATGAGGTTTTGGTTATGGCTGTTATTTTATCTCATCGCATCTAATTGCATCAGTCTAACAGTGCAGTAAAATGGTACCATATTTTAATTTGGCTATATCACTGCAATTATTTTTTCAAACAATATATTCGGGTAAGGCACTCTGGAAGGCTAAAAGTTCAAAGCTACTTACGTTATCAGTGTTGATCAAAGTTCTTCTGTTCTTTTTTTTTTTTTTTTCTTTCAAGTGCCAGAGAATTGGAGCTAGAAGACCGTCAGAGCCGACTGCAGCAGGAACTAAGGGAGCGAATGGCTGTAGAAGGTGAGTTTGTGGCAGATTCCACAGCCCCCAAGACTGTGAGTGCCCCTCCAATGTAAATATAATAAACAACTCTCTGTACATGGCACTGTAACACACGGAAATGTGTCTTAAATTTTCCAACTCTTGGAATAATAATATTGCGTAAACTAACATGATTAAACATCTCCGGATTGATACACGGTGTAGAAGTAAAGGAGTTCCTTTTCTTTACTTGTTCTGGCGTTAGCTGACTCCCAGGCTCAGCATTGCACTGAAGTCACAATCGGGTATAACCATAAAATGTCCTTTGGCACAAAATGAGCCCGCTTTCAAGTTGAAGTAGTCCTAAGACATTTGGTCAACTGTAATGCATGCACCTCATGAGAGTATTAATTCGTGACACTTACATTGCATCAACAATGAGTTAAGGATAATTTAACTGTATTAATGCGACTGCTGTGGGGTAGCGTCTTCCGCAAATATGTATTTACGGGACTGCTAGAAGAGCATGGTTTTAAACCAAACAAAATGCACATTATTGGACATTGTAATGTATGTGAAAACAGTGGACATGAATTCCTTCAAAATTCATTCTACTGGACCAGATATTTTAAATTGTATTTTTCCTCTTGTTCATTTTTTTTTTTTTTTTAAATCTCAAATCCAGTTAGCTATTTTTCTTATGATTAGGAAATGATCAATAGCGACTGTTCGGAAAATATATCCATCTTTAATTTGAAATACCAACATGGGCCAAAATATTATCTCCTTCTTCAGGTTAAAGTTATATATGTGTATCAGAGTTTTTAATGCTTTGGCTTATCACCAAATATCACAAAGATGTGCATTTCATTGGTTTTGTAACGTTCGTATAACATGGGGACGGTTGACAATGATGGAGCAGCGTACCACTTCTAAAATAAAAGCTGTCACTCAAGTAACAACAAAGGAGGAAGGGGCGAAAATTCTGCCCACTTGTGTAAAGTATTTGTGCAATTATAGTGGGTAGAGTGTGGGTGTTGAACCCTTTCACTGGCATAAGTGTGGGTGTTGAGAAACATAGCCCCGACGGGTGCGAGACCCTTGCCAAGTAGCATACATTGTGGGCATTCACGCATTGGTAGTTACATTTGTAAATGCAGACCTTTTTTTTAATTTTATTTATTTATTTATTTCTAAATCTAACTTTTACTGTTGGCCAGTGTGCATTCTCTCCGTGATGACTCATTTGCCTTGCTCTTTTACAGACCATCTAAAGACAGAGAAGGAGCTTGCACAGGAAAAGCAGATCTTAAATGAGATGCTAGATGTTGTGGAGCAGCGCGATGCCCTGGTTGCTCTCCTGGAAGAGCAGAGGCTTCGAGAGAAAGAGGAAGACAAGGACCTGGAGGCTGTGATGCTCTCTAAAGGCTTCAACCTTAATTGGGTTTAACAAGGGTGAACTAATTGCTCCAGCAGGTCCAAGTATGAAATGAGCTCAAAGGTCTCAGCCTTCTTTGATCAGTATAGCGCATCGAACATGGAAAAAGGCGGCTCATCTGAATCTGCCACACCTGCAGCAGTGAATGTGTAAAGGTTCCAGACGAACACGCACTCGCGCACACGTGGCTGCTACTGGGATTGGTTGACGCAGCCGGCAGTGTTTACACATCCTCAACCCACAGGCAGTTCTAGTTAATAATCGCTTTTCAGGTTTGTACTGTCACCGTGGGTAGAAAGACAGCACATTTGCAATTTATCATTACAGCCTTGAAGTGCTGGCACCTGTTGGCAGCGTGTTGTTTGATCCGGAATGATTGAAAGGGAATATTGCAGTCTGGTCCTGCTGATGTAAAGGAAATGTAAAGGATTGTCTTTTGTAAATAAGTTGTGTAGATGCAGAAACAATTTACTGCAGATAGAGATCCCCCGCCTGGGAAGGCTTTTAAAGCTGCCTTCCTCCCCACTGACACACTGACTTCTTCCTGAGGAATCAGAGACAAAATCCCTTTTTAACATTGTGTTTCGTGGGTCCTCACTAAGAGTCCTTCAAATATGCGCTTTAATATATTTATGATCTTTTATCAAACATTGCATTCACACTCGATAGTTTTCACGATGTATAGTTGACTTGTGGATGAGCGACACGTGCCCAGAAGCAATTGCAATGGCGACAATTGTGCTACGTTGCAGGTGGCAACAACAGCGCCGTTTCAGGACAATGGGGAGAAAACAGGATTGTTGTGACACAACGCCGGTTTGCACGGCAAATGTAACAAGCCGTCATTGCATCTTGTTTTGGTGCAAGAGTTGGCGTAGCGGATTAATTGCTGACAGCAAAATACAATCACACCTCTATTGAGCGTCCATATGCATGTCCACATGCGCTGACGCCTGGCAGGGGAGCTTCATTTGAGTGCCGGGGCATCAAATGTTCTACAGAGCTGCGCGGTGTTAGTGTTCCATCTGTGGAAATTCTTCAGCGAACATGCCAAACAATGAGTGTCCCCATTGTAATGTGACAACCTGGCACTGGCATCTATGTTAAACCGTGGGCCAAAACATTTAGCGCCTCTGGGACTCCCTCAGAAAACTTAGACTTAAATAGTGTAAACATAGGCAAACAAATGAAAACTGCAGTCATTATGAAATGTCTTTTATTCTGTTCCTGACTGCAAGGAAAAGAATAAGCTCATTTGCCACTTTATTAGGTACATAATAATAGAGCGTTTTAATTCACCATCCTCAAATTGCCTCTTCCCTTGTGTCTGCTGTTTATTGTCCCTGAAAGCAAATTTATTCTTTCCATTCGAACCATCCTGGAGAGGGAGTGCACAGTTGGGACTGGAGAGAACTCACAGTAACATTGGAAGACAGAAACGTGCAACCCCAAACTTAGGTGTTGAGAGTCAACAGGACTACATGGAGTGTGGCCCTGGTCTACCATGTCTGTAGAGATTTATTCTGTTCTTGATGTGCTTGTAAATGCGCTGAAAAACGCAGCTGGGTTTGGATGCATTATTTTGGTTTGTTTGATTTTTAAACAAATGCAGTGTGAACGTAATTTTTTTTTCGACGCGGATAGGGTGTTATGATTTTTTTTGGGTTTTTTTCAAGCTAGGCTACGTGTAGACAAGGCCTGGACTCATCGTTGTGGTTAACAAGTGATGAGTCCAAGGTTTCCCGCCAGCTATAGAATGGCTTGAGTTTCCCAGTGCCCTTGCAAAAGCAAATAACTGTAAGAAATGAATGAAAGGATGATTTCAGGGATTTTACGCTGTTTTACTTTTACATTTATTCATATGTACCTAATAAAATGTCATGGGAAAACGCTCAAGCGTTTCATGTGATCAACAGTGAAGGGCCCCACATATTGATTTGAAATTCACTGAGTCACACTGAAAGCTAATGTTTACAAATACTTGTCCATATCATGTCTCCCACAATAACAGATTTTCACGTACTTCAGCAAGTGGCAGTGTTCACAAATAACGATGCCTTTTTTTTATTTTTTTTTTATTCTATTCTTCAGCCTGGGTTTGTGTTTCAGTGGACATTGTTTTAAGGGTCTCTCAAAATGATTGAATTTGAGGTTCTGGAGGAATGCAAAAGCTGTGAATATTTTTGCATCAAATTGGAACATCAGTGAGAGGTGACTGACTTTTGGTCTCTGTTTTACAGCACATAGAGTACACATATGTATGTACTATGAGTTGAACCAAGGTTACACAATTCTTCGGTGTGTAGATTGTGAGTGTGATAAGTGTGACATGATTGTACTGATATTTATTAACGTGTGAAAACTGTATTATATGTAAAGAATAAGAATCCTGATTTTTAAACTTCTGTTGACACAATTTATGTAAATGCTTTGTGTAGCTGCTTACGTGTGTTGGATGTATGCTGCAAACAGCAATAAAACAATGCAGTTTTCTTTCTAATTTTTTCATGATTATGGTCACTCAAATTTGTGGTTTGGACATCACAGCTAAACATTCAGAGAAATTGCCATTTCGTTAACATTCTTTTCTTCCTTTGTTCTTGTGTGGTGTTAGTATTTTTCTTACTCTGCCCTTGCATCCACTAGAGCAGGTGTGGGAAAACTATGGCCCGGGGGCCACCTGTGGCCCGTTAAACGTTTTCATCCGGCCCGCCAAACTTGAAAAAAATTAAATGAATAAACCTTGTTAATGTTTTATTTCCTAAATACTGTGGTTTTTCAAAGACATATATTGTTGTAATACTTTTGTTCACTTTCATTTAAAATTAAATGTATTTTTTTTCTCCGATGAGGTGAGGTTACCTAAACACTACATCCATCTTCTCCTGGTCCGGCCCCTCTGTCAAATTTTAGAACCCATTGTGGCCCGCTAATCATAAAGTTTGCCCACCCTTGCACTAGAGTTTTGGCTAGTCAAGACAACACAATTTTCATGTAAACTTCTTTCCAGATATTTGTTCAACCCAATTACAAGGAATATGAAAAGCATAAAAAAGTTAACATTTGCCCTTTTCTTTGTTAGAACACATAAATTAATGTACAACTTTTTTTTGAAGTATAATTTAAATAAGAAAAAAGGCACATCGGTTATAATCCAGAGGAGTGAGTGGGAAAACACATTTACAAATGAAGCAAGGTGTTTCACAACTATTGATTTTTATTTATTTGGATTTTGACATAACTCCTTCAGATCAGATTACGTCACACAAATTGAAATTAGTTGGAATTTACAATAATGTTCCAACTTTGTGCGGGAGCAGGAGTGGAAGAAAACACTATCAGTCGCCCCACAAAGGAAGTAGAAAAAGTGAAGGTATAGAAGGGAACTACACTTTCCACACTTTTATTAACACGGGATGCAGTGGATCCAAGCCCTCTGAATGTAATATCAATGCATAGGGTGGGTGTAAAGCACGAGGTCATCGTAAAAGTCGATTCATGTTCTTCTCAGAACATGAGCCAAAGCCAATAACTTTCAGGTTGAAGGAATAATTGTTTCATTTTTCTTTTGATTAAAAACTGATCACTATAAAGTGACCAGACCCTCTTTTGATCTATTGGTAAACCTCAGAGGGTTTACTGTTAAGAACTTTTGCCTTTTGAAGATGGAATTATATTTGTTTTTATCATAAAATACAACCATGCGTTATCCGAGCCGCTTACCCCAATGGTCTTGGTGATAAATTCATGACAAAGTGCAAATGTTGTATGTAAAATCAAATAAATTTATTTGCTAGGCTATTGCTTGACGAGCATACCTTGAATATTATCCAGATGTAAATTTAGCGAATAACAACTGCGCAATATTACTGTATATTTACAATAGACAAACAATTAATCTCTCACAATAAACCCAATGGGAGGTACACAGCGAGAGAGAGAGAGCTTATTTTATTATCGCTTCCCTAGAGATGTAAATTCAGCAACAGGTTAATTATTCCAATTTCTCGTGGCGTAAGGGTGCATTGCTGACGATTTCCCCCTTTGTTGTTCAATTTGTATGGTAACCAACAATACAGAATAAACTTTCAACTACTCTATCCCCGACTTAATTTATTGTCTTCCGTTTATAAATGTATTATTTTAATTTCAATTTCTATCTTGTATCTACAAAGCCTTTTTCAGAATTGTTGGTAAATTTTTGTTCTCGTCAATGCAGGAGGTGTACCTAATGTCGTGTCCGGTGGGTGGTTATTTTTCGCACCTCATATTTGGTGCACTTAGATTGAAAGGTTGAGCTTCCGGATCGATTTCCGCTGCGTATCTTTTAAACGTAACTTGACTAGGGAAGAGTTTAGTGGCGAGGGAGTCAAAAGGTTGTGGCCGTCTGCAATCATATTAAACCGCCATTCATACAGTAATCTGAAATGGATCCATTGAGCTACAGGGACTGTGAGGTAAGTGTTGGAAAACCGATCATTTTGGAACGAGTCGGAAAATAAACTTTTTCGCGGGTATGAGAATTTCACCTAAACATATGCTGCAAGGCGAGTGTGTTATATGGCGCCCTATTACATAAGCAGTTTGCATACGGTACTTCATATGAATAAATCGAATAACATTGCTTTTAATGTCTCTATTTTCTAACATGACAACCAAATTCGATTTATATCAATTAAGTTTAAAATAATTGAGATAATTTTAAGAATATAAATGACAAACTTAATAAAAGATGAATGTGTTCTACTATGCATGTAAAATATATAGGTATGTTTTTAAAATGTCAATGATTCACATGACACGAGCATTAGCAGACAGACCACTCAAAGACAATTCAAGAGAAATTTTAAAACGTTCTATCACCAAATGTGCTGTGAAAAAGTGCCCTTTTTTCAAATCTTAGTTTTCTTTTTTTTGCATAGATACACTATTAAATGATTGATTTTATTCAATAAAGTTTGGATGTTCTCCCCGTGCCTGTGTGGGTTTTCTCCCGGTTATCCGGTTTCCTCCCACATTCCAAAGACATGCATGCTAAGTTAATTGGGCGCTTTAAATTGTCACTGGGTATGATTGTGACTGTGAGTGGTTGGCACCAAGATTTATGTGGATATCTCTGCTTATGCCCCCTTTAATCTCTGGAAATATCACAATGATTATCCTCACCATCCGACAAATACACCACAAGCGGCCACACTAAGCTGTATTTTCCAAAGTACGGCTTTGAAATTTCGCCAAGCCAACTTCCTGGTCGTACAGGTGCCTATCCGACATCGATGCACTCGAAGCGCACGTCCCACCACAATGTGGGGCTCCATATCTAGCCAGAAGGGAGCCAGTGTTCGCCCCGCTGCCTTTGGCTGTATAAGCGGCGTTCAGCTGATTGCTTTCTGTTACTTGTCTGAAAACTACGACTACCGCCACCAACATTCATAGGCACATCCTTAGTATTGTCCACTTCAACCTGTAAAGATCTAAAAAATTATCATCACACTATTTTTGATTTTGTGGATAACTTTTCCTAATAGGTGTTCTCATTTAATGTCCCAAATAACATGTCAAGCACTTTTATATTTTCACAGATTGAATTGGACATGAATAAAGCTGTGCATATGAATTTTATTGACGATCGGTCACCGTTTTCAGACACTGGGTGAGAACAGAACGCCAGAAAGAATGCCAGGAAACAATATTGCAATGCTTGCTTTCTTCAATGACGTCGTCGGTCTGATATGTGGAAAATAGCAGACTGCCCAGAAATATTGGCCGTCATTAAGATGTGCGGAATTTAGTCAGAAAAAAAATATTAAATCATCCCTGAGTTTCTCCAGGGGGATGAATTTTAGTGCTGACATATTTTTAATTTAAAGGCAAAAAAAACCTGTTGACCAAAGGGGTCATCTTACTTTTGCCAAATCCCCCATAAATCCCAACCGCCGGGAAAAAAAAATGCAAATGATTTCCAAGACTTTTGGGAGAACATTTGGAAGGCGTGTGTCTTGCTACATTTGACGTGAATCTAGCACACACAAAAGAACATCCTACTAACAATCAAACATGGTGGGAGTGTGATCGTTTTGGTCTGATTTGTTACTTCAGGACCTGGGTGACTTGAGATCCGAAACTGACCAGCAAGTCCACTTCAGAATGGCTTAAAAAATAAATAAATAAAAAAGGTTTTGCAACGGCCCAGTCAAAGTCCAGACTTTAATCCCATTGAAATGCTGTGGCATGTCTTTAAAACCCTCCAATCTTGCTGATTTAAAGTAATTCTGAAAGACAGAGTGGGCCAAAATCAACGCCAGCATTGCACTATACCGGGGTTCGGGTTTGCTATATTCCGTCAGAAATCCGTGTCGCCCCAGCTAAGCTAGTCCAGCATTTTATTTGGTATTGTAAAATAGATTTCAAAAGCATTTCTCAACTGTGAAAGACTCATTGGTCATTAAAGAAAATGCTTGATTTCAGTTGTTTCTGCTGATCTCGGGGCCCAACTTGTGGTTTAGGGGGCAAGTACTTTTTCTCACAGGGCCAGGTAGCTTTGAATTGTTTTTTTTCCTTATTAAACAAAGTCAACGTTTAAAAAGTGCATTTTATGTTTATTTGATTAAACCTCTGTATAATGATCTTCAACATTAAAGTGGGGAATTAAGGGGTGTGCATCTCTCCATTGAAGATGGCATGAAAAGCAATTGAAGAACGGTACATTATTAAGTGGAATAATTTGAGTCGTTTTGTTGCAGTTAGATTACGATTTCATTTCATATGGTTCTGCTGAAGCTTTTGTCAATCGGGCTGAGTTTAGAAAACGATTCATCGAATCGAATTTCATTTTCATAAACATTGATTCATAAAACCATATATCAATCCTTTTAATACCCATAAATTCATGTGACTTCTTGTGTCACTCAAGATCTATCACCACACGCGAGATGCACTAAAATCAGCACCAACAAGCTGGAAGATTTTTGCTTTTAATAAACACAGAGACAGCAATGAACGGAAACTTTGCAAGACAGTCACAGGAATATGAATGTCATGAGTTTCCAGTGTATATTTACCACTTTATTTACACTGGAATTGTTTTAAATTATTATTTCTTGTTTTGATCTGGTCATGTTCAATTAAACCTTTTTGTTAAAAAATGTTCAAAAAACATTCATACTTGTACTTATCTGTACCAAGTCAGAACAAAAAGTTTCTACTATTTGCAGCTTTTTTTGAGTATGTCTTTCAGATAAAGTAAAGTGGTAGAGCGTGTAAACCTCAACTGAATCAAATTGGGCCTTTGTGAATCAAACCCAAGTGATTTTGGAAATCTGAATCGGTACCCAGCCCTTTTTGTCATGTTTATTAAAATATATAACAACGTGCAAAAGCTAAGCCCAAACCATTCAAGTTAATTAAAATTCAAAGAAATAATGACTAACCAACAACATGAGACCAATTCATACCAATTTATACTTGGTGTGCACCTCTCAAAAAAGACAATTTGATTAGTTTGATTTGATCAAAACTGACAAAACTTCAAATCAGTTTTTGTTGCACAGCAGGAAACTCTGCAAAAAAAGATAGAATTTGAAAATGGCTACGTACACTTTGTACAGTAGCTTGTCCGATTATGACGTTTATTCCAGTGCCTTGCATTAGTTTCTGGACAGATCTGGCATTTGTGAATTTGACCGCAAACGTAATCTGTGGAGCCAAATGTCATGATTTTGCAATCTCCATTTATGAAACGTAGAAGTGGCTTCAGCACTCCGTGTTAGAGCATACTTGTGGCCAAGGTCATCTTGTTTGCGGTGTTCACGACAAGTAAAATACTGCACTGTCATGAAATGCAGGTTTTAAAAATGTAAAGGTGCACACCTTGTCTTGTAATTAAAACCTAAGTCAAGATGAGGTTATTGATTCAAGCATCCCACATCTCTGTTTATTTGGTGTTATCATTTGAAGCAGTTTTATTTAGGCGTTGATTTCCAACTAAAGCTACAAAGTAGCATGTTAGTATTTCAGTTTTAAGAAATAATTGGAATGATTATCTATAATATTACTACAGTTTATTGAAGACGTATTTTTCCACCTTAACATTTTGACTGTACGGTATTGCTTAATGGATGAGCCACCTGATACTAAATTTGATCAAATGGTCACCAACAGTGATTGGCGGGGAAAATATGAATTGTGCACGTTTTTGTCATTACAGTAGGTCGTGTGTTTAAAAGTTGCACTTTGCTCCATTGTATTGATTGTGCTGGGCTGACTCGACACATTTTTTCCCCCCAGGCTTGGAGAGCTGAGGGCCTTCCATTGTCCACCAGCAGTAATGAGGCATGCAAACTTTATGATGCCATTCTAACTCAGGTAGATAATTTTCACACAGATAATGTAAAGCGATTGTGATGAACTCATTTTATCTTATACAGAAAAAGTGAGAACATTTCTGAGTTGTTTTCATTGTGTCAATTTTGTTTTCCCTTTAGTATGTGAAATGGCGCAACATTGACAGTGTTGGAGGAATTGAGGGAAGCATGACTCGTATCATGGAGGCTGATCCGGATTTTGGTAAAAAGATTAATTTTATTATAATATTTAAACAGACCTCTCCATCAAATATCGGATACGTTGCTGGAATAATTTTAAAAAAATGGAAAATAGAGCTGAATAGAAAAATAACATTAGAAATAACAATAGGGCTGTATTTTCATTGGCAGGTGCCTGTGTGCTCAGCATAAAAATGGGCGCATCTTCTTTTTCGTCCCGCTGCAGGTCTAGTTTAGCCCGTTTGTGATTTTGTATTCTGTCAGATGGAGGGCGTTTCCTATTACACTCCTATGGTGCACCTGCCAATTTGGTGAGAAAAAGTAGACAACATATTAGGTCTAAATGGTGGCACAGGTGCTGGAATAGAATTTTAGTGTGTTTGATCGATGCGCAGCCAGACAGATTTGGTGTTCTGTGGACTTGAGTGGTGGATGTCATGTGTTTCATTCATAAGCATGACAACAGCCTGGAACAATTCCTTTCAATCATTGTAGAAATCGATTCATTGAACAAACATTCATCTTTTTTATTTTTTATTTTTTGCTTTGATTTGTTAGGAAAATTGAAATATGAGTGCTAGGTGGTGACAGCAAAGTCATCTCACTTTATACCATGAAACAGTTTGGAAGATAATGACTCCAACGTCATTTTTACAGTCAAACTGAACATGGAAAAAAAAATAATAATTCCCGCGTGTATTTTGATAATAGCATACACTATTTGTCTACATCTACCACGACTAATATATGCCTTGTAATTTATTGATACACCATCAATGAAAACTAAAAATGAGCTCGCTAAAAACTGTGTATGTGTAATCTGCAAAGGTTGAATCAACGCAAGTAGTTAAAGACCCCCCAAAAATATAGTCATTGACGTAATGTGCAGGTATTTTGAGCATTGAAATTACGGACAGGTTCACCTTGAGGTGCCAGCCTTTCTTCTGCTTACACGATTCATCGGTCGAAGAGCAAAGGAACGAGAATATTTGGTGTTGCAGTTATTTTCAATCAATGACAAAGGTTCAAGCAATTTAGAGACCTTAAAGCTTGGGCATGTGGCAAGTGATCTCAGACATTGACTGGACCCTGTTGGTACAAAGTGCCTTTGTGTCAAACAATCAGTTTCTCGACGATATATGTCACAAGTTGTATCACAGGTGAACACCAATTAAACACGAGGGAACCTGAAAACTGAAGTGTAGCAGAACAGAAGAGCAGCCATTGCTGGGTTTGGGGCATCCCGTGGCATTTTGGCACATACTTGACGCAACGCATGCTCCCCGAACTGACCTGAGGTCATTGATTAAACTTTCATGAGCTGAATAAGAATGCATGCTTGTTAAGGCTTGTTAGAAATACATAAATAATAAAATAGCGGTTGCCCTCATTGCAGTCTTGTTGAAATGTCTTTCTTTTTCAGAGCTGTTTTACTTACGATAATTAAAATTTGAGGTTTTGTTTTGTTTGGAACTTCAATGTTTATTAATCCAGTAACTTCATATTTTAAGAACGCATGTTTGTGTGTGAGAGCTAACAAGAATAAATGAATACAATCCAGAATACACCAGAACTACAAATTTTGCGAGACCTAGTTTCAACAATAAAGCGGTTTTGAGGCTTCAGTGTGCAGTGAGAAAGTTAAATAAGCAGTGACTGATATAATGACTATGCCTGCAGTGATGGGCCATGTGATGAGCACGGGCTTAGAGCTGTTGGGAACAGCGACCTCCCCCCGCCTGGATCAACGTCTGGCCAGCGCTGTGAAGAAAACCGTGGAGCTGACCAGCAGTCAAAACCTCACCCCGAGAGAACGGCTCCACGTCAAGGCAATAGAGTTCTTATCACATGGGTGAGATTTCGAGAGGTCAGGAGATGAGGATCGGCCTGGCAGTTTCGGGATTTAGGAATTGATAAGTTACCAACAATGTGCTGTGGTAAAATTTACAGTGCTATGAATTGATCAGGATTGTGATATTTATAGCAGTTATATACTTTATATTAAGGGTGCTCAAAGGACAGCCTTAAGCACCATACAATGGAACCTTCAAGGCTGAATTGGGTTTAATACACAGTATAAAGTCAAAAACTCAGAATCCCCCCCAAAAAACAAACAACCACTCAGCAGGTTTGCATGGCCTAAAGAGAAAGTCAGTGTGAGAGAGACTGAGTCCTTGCTGCAAATCTTCAGTGGACCAACTCCCGTGTCTGCAAACCAGCAGACTCACTCAACAAATGACAAGGATCATTACTGGATTCTTTTTCTGGTAAGGTTTCTGTTGGGGTGTTTCCCTTAAAGGAGTTGCAATTATGTATTGATAAAGGTATTCACTAAAACTGTATGAACTAAATCAACAAATTAAACAAATTGTATTTTTATAGCACTTTTCACATGTTAAAAATGCAACACAGAGTGCTTTCCAGAAATAAAAACAATCAATTGAAATAAAAAATTCAACACCCCTCCCATTCCCACATGTAAACACGTACACACCCATAAGAACACACCCAGCCACATGTGCTCAGACACACACAACATATTTTTGTGTCAGTATGGAGACACAGCAAGGCACAGAGGATCCGGGTGAGGAAAACATTCTGTGGGAGTTATCTCACGCCAAGAGGCGCTGTGGTCCGCAACTGCTGAGAATGCCCCCTCTGAGACAACTCCGACCTGGGTAGGCAGAGATAAATACCCTACGGTATGTGGAGACCTCAGCCCTCCGGGTCCCAGGAGTTCACAGAATGACATCACTGCATGGAGGCTCATAGGAGGCAACACTGGATGGAGTAAAATTTTCAAAAAATATATAAAATTAAAAAGACTACAAGTTGTAAAGAAAAGAATAGATAAAAAATAAAAATGAAGGAAGGAAAATAAGAGAACCAATAATAAGACAAAATGTATTAGATTGATAAATTAATCAATAAGTGAGTAGATAAAAAGGAATAATAATTAAATAAATTGTTAAATGAATGAAAAATTGAAAATATGAAAAAGAAATTACAAATAAAGTAAATAGGTAAGTCTTGAGCCTCCTTTTAAAAATATCAACAGTCTCTGCAGTCCTGACGGACTGTTCCAGAGGCGCAGGCCATAATGGCTGAATGCAGAACCTTGGAGGGTTGATATGATAAAAGCATACCAGATATTTTTAAGGGCCCAAGGCCGAAAAGAAAAATAGTAAAAGAACTATAGAATGATCATGAAACACACGGGGAGCCAAAGCAACCATCTTAAAACCGTTGTAATGTGCTCCCAACCTACTGATCTATATCAGCAGACAGACTTCTGAGTTTTGGAGTAATTGTTGATTTGAGCTATTCCTTTTTTGGAAGCCCAGAGACCAGGGCATTGTAATAGTCTCAACGGCATGAGGGGGAAAAAAAGCATCTACCAGCACTACCATTTTAGCTTGAGAAACGGGCAGACTCTGGCTATTTTCTCAAGATGGTAAAAACCTTTTTGGGTCACATTCTTGATGTGTGGAATTGAATTAAGCTCCGGATCAAAAATGATGCCCGGGTTCTTTACATATTTCAATGTTTTAAAGTCTTATCATTTTGGTAAAGGTTTTTTTCCCTTACGTTCAGGAGCAGTCACTAATTCCTCTGCTTTGACCTGGTCTAGCAACAAATATGCAGCCACCCATGACATAATAGCTAGAATACAGTTAAGAATGGTCTCAATAGGCCCTGCTCATCAGGATACATGACAATGTACAGCTGTGTGTCATCTGCTTAACTGTGAAAAGCTGATACCATATCCCCTGATGGCGTCCCCGAGGGGAAACAGGTAGATTAAAATAAAATGGGCCTAATCTTGTCCCTTGAGGCACGGCACGCTGAATGTCATCAGTATCCATCAGTTCAAAGAAACTTCAACCTTAAAAGAAACCTCATTTGAGTTTTATTCTTCTTTAATCAGTGATGCAGTAGCACCTCTTAACGCCCCTTGTTGAAAATAATTAAATTAAAAAAAAATAGTGGGCAGGCCTCAGTGAGAACGGGTGGATCAGTACCAAGCAGTTGTCTTTGTTAGTTTAATACTGTCCAGTTTATTGTCATCAAGTTAGTAATTTCTCAAAATGTTTTGTTGTGGAGAGAGCACACCCTTTTTAGCACGGCCTGATAGACGCGCTATTGTGGGAAGGCCTGTTTGAAGTTTTCACCAGAATGGATGTAGGTGCAGCATTGGATGGTGCTTGTGATCACACTGACCTGCTGTAGTGTTTTGGAGGAACGGACCGTCATTGTGAGAACGTAGCTGAAGTGGACAGTGAGTTTGATGTACAAATCATGTGCAATTTTGGGCGGAGATGATTTGATTTGACTGACCGTGGCGGTCCCAACTATTAGCACAAGGGAGTCGATGCCAGAGGGCTCCACCGTGGCATCCACTGTGTCCTATATGCCATTTTGAATAAGCCATAAATAATCGTACTGCTGATGTGTCCCAATACCTTTGTCCAGATGGTGTGTTGCAAATTACTGTGCCCTAAATAAGAGATAAGGTTCACATTTGCAAGTGTTTTTGCCCTCTTCACTGAATGAATAAGGCCATTCTGCATTTTCCTCTTCTGCTGGTGCACATGAGCCGTAAAAAATGGAGTTCATGATTCCTATTGTTCCTTTGCTCAAAGCTGCCTGTTGTTCTCTGTTCCACTCCTTCCTTCATCACACGTTGCACATTTGAACAGAGAGGCTGACAAAACTGCTAGAAATTGCTTGTAAAAAATCCATATGGTATTTATTATGTGATAATGACTCAAACAAAATAGAGCATTAACCTGGGTTCAAGAGATAAACTATTATTATACTATCTTCAGCGTTTTTGGTTTTGCACCCAAAATTGCCTAATCGTCTTGACTTTCTTTTAGCAGTTGGCAAATACTTTTCTTGCTTTACCGCCAGTGACACATTTAAAGTTTTTGACAACCACCAAAAGAAAGTAGAAGAAGAAGAAGTCTTTATAGCAAGCGCAAGAAGGTGGCGGTAATGCACCAAAAGTATTTTACGACTGGCAAATGAAATTGGAAGAAAAAAAATGGAGGCAGAAGAAGTTGTAGTCATTGCAACAAACGTGTGACACATCGTTCGTCTTAGTATGCGGCTTCCTTACGCCACATTTGCCTTTGCAGCACCATAATGCGCAATAACAACGCGACACAGGCAGGATTTTAAACTAAAAAGAAAAAAACTTTCACTTTCACCACTCTGAGGTTGTGTGTGTCCGGAGTGGCAGAGCGCGCTCCTCTGCTATTCCTTTCCAAATGCAGCCTATGTTAAAAAGCAATCAGCAGCTCATGCCGGAACTGTTTCCATCTGTATTGCCTGACACACTTGGGTTCTGGCACTCCTTTTTTGGGGGCACTCTGACGAACCAAACAGCACATTTGAACAACGCGCTGAGTTTCTGAACGCTGCGAGTGAAGCATTGCGTGCTCAGAGAACATTTCCAAACTCACCCGAGATTAGGGAACGAGGATTTTGGGGCGACTGTTCTTATTTTAGTTTTTTGTAAAATACATTTCTCTCAAAATGGGACTAATTCTCTGGCCTGATTTATGTTATTTTTTTTCTTCATGATGCATTTTTTGACTACTTCAACTTGTACTCTGGAGCGACTTACAGTCCTAAAAATACACTGTTTTGCTCTATTTCGGTGTCTTTTGAATGACACTCTCGTACAACATTTGATTTTTCTGGTGTAATATCGGCTGGATGTTTCCTTGCTCTCGAGTATATCATGGTATGTTCTAAAGCCTAAATGAAATACAAATATTTTGTTTTATTAGACTCTCTGGGGTTTAAATCCTTGATTGTGGGAAATCTCTCTTTTTTTTTTTTTTTCTCGCCTGTCTTTGCACTGACTTGTGTTTCTTGTAGGAATTTCCCCAAAGCCAGTGACGTTTGGGAAGATATCCTGGTTGATCATCCCACAGACTTGCTTGCCCTCAAGTTTGCCCATGACAGCTATTTCTTCATGGGAGCCCAAACCCAGATGAGGGATTCGGTTGCTCGAGTGCTGCCCCACTGGAAGCCTCATATTCCTTTGTCCAGGTACTTTAGATTACAGGCATTCAAAGATGCATTTCCACGCGTTGCCAAGACAAATGACGTACTGTACGTACCTCATCATCACTCCTTGGGATTTGAACTGAATCCATAGCACAAAAAGGCTAATGAAGATTCAGATCATTTTAATATGTACTTTTTTAAGGGAGTTCTCTTCTGGTGGACATATATCAATATTTTATCTATTTAAGTGCAAGAGACTATTTGATTTTGAAGGGCTTGTTAAAAAAAAAAAGATTGAAGTGGTAGCCGAGGCCAATGCTATCAATATGGTCAGTCGTTGGCCGACAAGCTCACACAATTTGACACCAAGAGCAAGAGCTCTGATGATTTTGATCATCTCCGATACATGGCAGGTGAAGTTGCTGAAGATAAGCTAAATTACTTTTTTGTTGTTTGAACTTCAAAATTTCAAGATGACAGGCAAGGCCAATTCAATTGATTTATCTTTAAATTTAGTGAGCCCTTGAATAGTCACGATTTTCCACCAAACGAAAAAAATATATATATCTTGATTACTTCTCCTTCCTGATTTTCAGTCCGTAATAGTCAAACTCCTTTCCTCATGTCGCTTATCAATGATGGCTTTGTGAAACAAGACAAGTTGTTTATTGTAAGACTTTTTTTTTTTGTTCATGCTAGTTCTAGTTTCAGCGAGTGGAAATGTGACACAATGTAGTTGGTTATTGAGCACCAGGCAAGTGTTTTTCCCAGCCAAGGGAAGTGTTACACATGTCTAATGGCCACAAGTTCATTTCAACGGGTTTCTTGTAAGAGAACATGAGAGCCTTTTACTGTTCAAGGTAGGAAGAGGAGCTTAGACGAGGAATGGCAGAGAAAATGAGCTGAATTTGCTGCTTTTAACTCAGTGTGACACTGGCCTGTAGCAAGTGTATTTGAACATAAATAGAGGTTCTGATGATTGCAGTCTGAGCAATGAAAACAGCCATAAGCGCCGAGGATGTCACCGTACAATAAGTTGATGTATGTTTATACAACTATTGTTGTTTTCTAGTGAGGGACATTAGAATTCAGCGTACGTCACCTCAACATGTAATTACCACTAGTATCATATTTACCAATGTTTTACTATACAAAAGGCAGAATGTGCAAATATTTTATTCCTATATAGTACCGTATATTCAATTGAAGTCCGTGTTGATTGATTTCACTTTGGTTATTAATTCTTTGATGCCATAGTGGAAAATCAACTATAATCAGGAATTGAGCTTTTCTATTCATATCTATTTTCAGCTATCTGAAAGGCTTGTATTCTTTTGGTCTGCTGGAGACGCATTTCTATGATCAGGCTGAGAAAGTAGCCATGGAGGTGAGACGGTCTTCATGTTGTGTGATTTAGCTCATTAATGATGCAGACTGTGTCTCTCTTGAGCTTGTCACTTTGATTCACAATTAATTTATATTTGATGTACATTAATGAGCCGCTCATTCCAGGCCTCGGGAGTCACAATCGACTTGTTTAAATAATGTATAGCAAGTACAGTGGAACATCGAAGGTTGAACACAGTCTTTTCCAGGATGCTGATTGAAAAAGAACAGACACAGACACATGCACACACACACTTTAAAAAAAAAAAAAAAAACTCAGATAATATAGAAATAGAAGTAATCAATTCTTGAGTAAAACTGTTTGGGCAATTTAAATTGCTATTATAATTAACTTAATTAAAACTTACAAAATGTTTAAAACTATGTTCACTGCTGTTAATATTCCAAAAGACAAACAATACACTGGAGTATGAACAGTCGTATGCAGGAATTTTTAACCATCCATCCTTCCATTCATTTTGTATACCACTTGATAATTTCAAAATGTAAATACTTGTCATGTATGAGGAAATTTATCTTTTTCCTTCCTTGACAAGTCATAATTATGAAACGGTAATTATTGTGACAAATCTTTGACTAGAGCATTGCTTTCACATCGATGAATATCATTCATTAGTGTTAATATTATATAATTAAATGTTATTTGAGCAAATGTTTTATTTCAGAGGTGTGTATCAAATCGGTAGCTCTTTGTGTTAATCAGTAACCAAGCATTATATGTCATTTTAAAATAGGTTAGTGACCCCTGGTCTAATAAAAATAAATTAAATAAATAATTTAAAAAAACTGTATATTCTAATCTATAATGACAAATGACTCTTGTACTTCATGTAAAAATTATGTCATCGCTGGTGTGACTCATGGATCTCATTTTTCGCTCTTCCCAACCATCACACAAAATAATATTAATCGTAAAAGGAAAAAAAGACGAAGCACACTATCTTAACTTTAATAAGAAGTGACAATGTGTCTTACCAAGTCCTGAGGGAGTCTTAAATGTGAGTCGGCTTCCAAAACATCCAGGGTGCATACTTCATATTCTCCTCTCATATTTTTCTTGTATCGTCTGAATGTCCCTCGTTAAGTCTGGTGCGGGTTTTGTAATAACACTTGCAAAAAAGCTCTTGAAAAGCCAATACATACATCTTGTGGAATTTTATTTGTGAGTAGAGTAAGAGGTGAATTTTTTTAAATGTTTTTTTTTTAGCAAATTATAAATTCTACGTTTCGACTTTCAAGGTTCTACTGTAGTTGCAAAACACAATACTTTAGATGAGTATTGGCATCTGTGTTTCTCAGCCGTTATTATTTTATTCACGTGAAGGGCCTTGCACTGGTTCCTGACGACGCGTGGTCCGTCCACTCTGTCGCCCATGTCTATGAGATGAGAGGTGAGGTGGAGAAAGGCTTGAAGTTCATGTAACGGAGGGAAAAAGACTGGCAGGTATAAACATTGACTTCCTCGGCACTGTGTTCCTCTGATGAATCATGTTCAAGTAAGCGTGTACTGTTCTGCACTCATCAGAATCCATTGAATGAAACAGCCTGGGGAAATGTTCTCTTCAATAAGTGTTGTGTCATTGCAGGTATCTGATATGCTGGCCACTCACAACTATTGGCACTGGGCACTGTACTTCATTGAGAAGGTAAAGATGACAGCATGGATAATGAGTTTTCTCAGTCAAGCGCAAAGTTGGCAGCCAAATAGTTTTTGGAACTTGTATTTGTGATATGTTTTCTCCGGGGTAATTTGAAGTCAACACTTGATTATATTGCTAGATTAATTTGTGTTTGCATCTGTGCTATGCAATCTTACCAAGCAAGCATATCTCAAGTCTGTCGTTATTTCAATTTGTCGTTGTCATCTCCCGCTCCACAGGGGGAATATGAGGCTGCACTGCAAATATTCGATTCTCAGGTTAGTTATTTCCATTCCATTCTTAAACGGATGTGCTGTGAGATTGCATACTGATATGTGCCAGAACACCTGATGATAATTTTGCCCCTCCAGTCTTGACAAGTTAGGTACGACATTTTCACGACCATAGGGCGCACCACATCGAAGGGCGCGGTCTCGGTTGCATGTGCTATTTCTGTATTTAACACATACGAAGGCCGCACCGTATTATTGGTCGCAGAGCTGTCATAAAACATCTTAGCTTTGCATGCATGCACGCAAAAACATAAAATAGCTTGAACAGTAATGCAAGCAGACACATCACTTCACAGTCGCTTTATCTTTAACTATGTACGGTCACGGTGTTACATCAAAACCAAAACCCAACAGCATACTAGCTAACAATAAAATAACCAAAACAAGGACTAAAGAAATACAATTAAAAAAAAATACGTGTGTTCTATGGTCGGGAAAATACTGTAATTGAAGTATTTGAAACAACTCAGTGGCAGTACCGTTCTCCACTAAATCAGAATGATATTGCTACAATAATGCCTCTCTGAAAATGTCAATCAATCTTTATGTTTTTTGTTGCTCTCTTACATGTTTACAATGGTGTGGTTGTGTCTAATGTTACGGCTACTGGTGTAAGAGCTGACGTCATCTACTCAAGATGATGATTATTTTATGCAAACTTTCAAATTATAGAGGATACAAGTGTCACTCTATTTAAAGTCCTGTCACTGAAAGCAACAAGAACATTTTACTATGTTTCTTCATGTTGCAATAGGTTTGATATCATCAGCCGTTTTTATGAGCTGCCGGCCTGACTCTCATGAATGATTTAAGACTCACACAAGGGGATTCCAGCAGGAACTCCATGCCTTCACGTTTTGCTTCTTTCATGTAATTGCGTAAAAGCTGTGCCGTGTTACATGCAGTATTTCAAGTAAAGGTGTGCCCTCTTCTTAAAGATATTCAAACGTTTTAAAGACTCTGGATCCATGTTGGACATTGTAGATGCCAGCTCCCTGCTCAGCAGACTGGAAATGGAGGGTAAGAGACATGTTGCTCAATATTCAATATTCATTTTTAAGAAATCCTCAAAATCATTCCTATCTACTGTTTGAGCTTTTACCGTTTAAATTCTGTTAAGTTGTGTTTTTAGTTAATTTTTTAACATAGCTAGTTGACGGGAAAATGTAAAAGGGTGTTGTAAACCTTTCATTCCCATTTTCCTCTTTGGAATTTTAATAGGCTGATACCAAGCCACTTCGACTTTTCCTTGCTTGTTTTGGTTTGACTTTAAGACAATATTTAGCTTGAAATTTAAGGTCGAATTCCAACTTAATTCAAACACCAATGTACAAGCTCTGACGGTCTACTCTATATCAGCATAATATGATTATTATTATTTTAGTATGTTCTACTATATGTCATTGCAAATGTATGTACTATGTTCAAAGCCCAACCATTTTCAACCCAGTTTGTACATTTGTACTGTTGGTTCCCCATATCTGAATAAAAACCAACAACTATAAATATATTTTTAACTTGAAGAAATATTATTTTTGATAATTATTTTAATTATAGGTTTTAATTCTGCAGTAGACATCCATTGAACCGAGTGGCCCGGTCGATGTGATATAATGACATAATGCAATCCATAAAAAGAGTCAGTATTGATCCAGTTAGTTCTTGCTTGATAATACATCTCCAAGGAGCAAGTGAACGTAATATCTTCACAATTTGCTTCACTTTGCCACATCCAATATGGCTGCTGCATCGATGTACTCAAGAAGTCATCTTTGTATATGCGTTGTAAATGATGTCTATGATAATGCGGTTGTGCAAAGGGTGCCATTCAAGATGAGAGCGCCAATGCTATGCAAATATATGAAGCTAAGTAAATGCTGTCTGGAGGGTATTCATGCATTCCGTGTGCCCCATTTAATGCTGGGCTCTGGTAACGGGTCTGACTACAATGAATATTAAATTTAAATTTTCAACACTGGCTTACTTTCAATAAAGTAATATGTACAAATGTAACTAAATCAAGTAAAATGCAGCAAATAAGGCCATGTTATTATATTGGTGCTGTCCATCCATTTTTATAATATATTAGCTGCCATGTAGGGCTGGGTATAGTATATCGCAATAGACGCGTGATCAACAGCAATACAAAATGCAATGAATAAAATCAATTAAAAAAATCTGCAAGAAAACCCCGACCCTGGAAAATGTGTGTATAAACGCTTAGTTTGAGTGCAGCCGAGTCGACAGGTATTCCGTCTGCTGGGTGCCCACACAAAGAAGACAATTGAACTAATGAAGACGTGTGCGCGCCTGTGGTGTATGCACGCTGAACTAAAGTGTGGCTTAACTTTCTTCAAATAAACTCAGGGCAACTCTTGCAATCATATTAGATTGCATATGCTAACCTGATAAAACACATCTGGGTGGATATACATAATGTAGAGGCAAAGGACTTCCCTGTCTTTGATGTGCTATCACAAATGTTAACCAGCTCCGATGCCTCTGCGTTGCATGAAGTCACAGTCAGGTAGAACGTGAAGAAGACCTAAGACGGTTGGTCAACTGTAACATATGCACTGCAAGTCATTAGTTGGCGCCAATTACAGGACATTACATACATAGTAGCTTCAATCCAAACATTACACATGACACTGCTTTACAGTGTACACAAAATATTGTACATTCCTTGAAAAGTTGTTCTGCCAGATATTTTCTGGGTAATTGTTGTAGGTTACCTTTAAACCATTTACATGAACAAATAAAATCATATATCACAGTAAGGAGGCTTTGTGGTTGCTAAAATTCATGAGCCATCTTGGCAGGTCAGAAGAACACCACAATGGAATTGGAAAACCGTGAGTCCAAAAAAACGTTTTCCACGGTTACCTTGGAAAAAATAGTGGAAAATCTAACTTTACAAGCGGTAATATACAGTGACTTATTGTGATTCAAAGTCTGTAGACTGTTACAGAGCACCTGCATTTGATTCGGTGATGGATGTTTTAATTATTTTTTCATTTTACTGCAATACTTTTTTTGTCTTGAACACAACTAAATACACTCAAATCTAACACAAACTAAACAAAAACTAAACTTTGAAAAGCCTAACTGATAACAACTAAGAAAAAAAAAAGCCACCCTAAAGATGAAGTCCAACTAACAAAATTTCAAAACTCAAAATGAACTACAATAACGCTGGGGTAATGTGACGCTGCATTCCAGAAAAGTAGGAAGTCAGAGTTTTCCCACCTCCGACTGGGAAAAGTGCACTGGAACGGTATTTGTTTTCAGACATCACGCTACGATAATGACCAAAATTTGTGTGCATGTTAGGTGTGTCTGTGGGGGACCGCTTCCGGGAGATGTTCCAGGTAACGCTCCCTCACACTGATGACCATGTGACTCTATTTAATGACCTCCACTTCCTCATGGTATCCCTGGGAGCCAAAGAGACCGGCGCTTCGAAGCGTCTGCTGGAAGGCCTCCAGGAATTGGCTAAGTAATTTCCGCACCATTTCCTCTCTCCTCTGCTCACCTCGACATCATCACCCTTACATAAGAACCACCGGGGCCTTATGTAAAACTGAGACAGGAGCAACGTTGAGTGTAGGATGAAGGCCATGTGCTGTCAGAAGTGAGAGCAGCAGTCCAATTCACAAAGCATCGTCCAGCAATCGCTCCTCCCTTGGGGTTTTGTGGTTATGATCTGTTTGGGCAGCCTGACCACAGTCGGTCATTTCCCATTTTGTGCTGCAGAAAAGCCACGAAAAGCTGCTTTGTACTACCACTACTTGAAATTGTCATGTCTTTCACTGTTACATAAGTCACGGGAGTTACTTCTGGGGGGGTTTGAGTGGGTTGCAGCTGTTGAAAGATTCAAAGTCAATTCCTAGGTGAGAGACGGATGCTTTCCACCCGGCTTTAGTCATCGAGCAGGATGTCGGCATATGATTTAAGCTTTGCATTTATTTAGTTATGGCATTTATGTCTAAATGGCGCAGTTTTACATAATCCGGATTTCGCCGTAACGCAGTGCTGCAAGTCAGAGACTGTGACTTGTAAATATAATCGAAGAAAGCCTCATGGGAAGATGGGATCATCTTTGTGGAATCTTGTGAAGTGGTGTGAAATCCACAATCGTTTATAACAGGAAAAGAAATGGCATGCAAGAACTTGAATGGAATGGACTTACCGTAATACAAAATGCTGTCTTTAATGTGCTAGAAAAACAGTAAACTACAAAATAACAAATGTAGAAAATAGAAATAATACATTCTAAAGGCAGAGCTTATGCCACCATTGAATTTTTAAATTGTTTCTTAGGATCAGCTAACAGATGTTTAAGTAACTGTTAATTACCACAAGAGTATCATTGATGCGTCACATTTGACATGCTTTTGGTACAGTACACTGTTGTAGACCACAGCAAATGAGTCAAGCGCGACTGACTGCTAAAAATGCGGTGTTGTTTGGCATTTTATGCAACGCTATTGTCTTGATCACAAAGGAAAGTTTGCTTTGTTTTTGAGTGACACCTTCGAGTCAAAGAAACGTACTCTACCTGCCTACTCACATTGAACAGAATAGAAACGTCTTTGGCTGTCAGTGTGAGTGAAAGGAAGCCGCGGCAATCATTATACATCCACTGGTCAGAGTCTTTTTCTGCACTTTGCCTTACAGTAGCTACTTCTGTGGGCTTCTAAATTGTTAACCGCAACGCTGCAACATATTGACTGTAAAATTCAAATGTCTCGCTTCAGGACTGTTACTGACCTTTGGCACAACAGCGTACTCGTGAAAATTGCCTAGTAGATTATTTATCCAGCTGTGTGCGTGCTCAATGACTCAGCAGAATTTTAAGAGTTTTAGTGTTGTGCTATTACCAAGTTAGAAATGCGCCACATCTCATTTGAAGGCCATGTGGGCAATGGGTGAGAAATTTATGACTTTAGCAATGCTGACTCCACTCTTTTCATTGGCTTTTGGAAAAGAAAAGTGCAGTCATGTTCTGTTAGATTTGCAAAGTTTGTGTGTCATTCGGTCTTTATCGGGAGTATCCTTCTCTTTACAGGACACCAGGTGACAACTACCATCATAAACTGGCTGGACCCATAGGGGTGCCCATGTGTCAAGCCATGATGGAATATGACAACGGAAACTATGATCAAACTGTGGAGTTACTCAACCCTTTGCGCTACAATATAGTGCCGATAGGGGGCAGTGATGCACAGGTAAGAAAACAAGAACCGCCCACCATATTGCTATTTATTTTCTTCAGAAACGTATTCGACCTTGAGGCTTCACCGTCTTTGGTTAACACGATGTTGATCATGTTGAATTTGTGTCTCTTTGAGTCAAAACAAATCCCTGTTGTTGTTATGAAAGTGGGCCAGATGTAAAGAATGCCCTGCGTAAGAGCAGCGGTCTTTTCAGCCCATGAGTATACTGCACTGGGTAGTGTGAGAATGTTGAGCGCAGTGCACGCACATGAATTATGAATCTCTGTGATGGATGTTGATGGACTTCATGCACCGTGGCCCAGAGGTGCGACAGTGTACATACAGTGTAACTCCAAACAGTCGAAAGCCAATATGTAATGCATAAATACAATAGTTATTTTGTTTGCTAATGGCTTTGTCCACTGTTACTCGCAGAGAGATGTCTTCAATCACCTGCTTATTCATGCAGCCTTGAAATCGGAGAATAAGCACCACCAGAGACTTGGCAGGTAATGCACAGTTGGGAGTTCCACATAGGATGCCGCAGTCCTTTCTTGTTTTAGCATTCGGTGCTATGTTGTATTTTCTGTGTGACTGCTGAGATATCATGTAGTGACAATATAAAAAGAAAAGCATAAACATGACACGGTGGTCTGGTCGCATTATGTTGTCTGCTGACTTTCCATGTGCATACTGATCAGGATTCATTCTGAGTTTACGTAATAGATCTGTGTTGCACTGTCCTTATTGATTAAGTTATCTTGTCAGATAGTATTCTCTCTGAATCTGTGTTCATTTCTACAAATGGTGTTGTGTTGAATTCCAATAGATGTCTTCTGGTGGAGCGTGAAGCAACGAGGCCAAACTCCCCTCTGACTGATCGTCTGATGCAGAGAGCCATGGCTCTTCACAACTAGACTGATTGCAAGAAGCACACAGCACCATGGAATCTGATGTCCCCATGTATGATTTCAGGACACCCTTGGACCGACTGTCAAAGAGGCTGACTTTTTGAAGGCACTAAATCCTTTCTGATGCAGGATTTTTCATGTGGAGCTCTGTGTGCTGACATTTTACTTTGTGGCTAAAAATATTGCACTTTTCTGCTACTGTGCCCATCCTAACACCTAAAAGATATTGATGCATATCGGTATTGTCATGCTGAATCTGAAGCACTTAATTGTTTGAAATACATTAAAATCCTCATTAAAATTAATAATAATAAGAAAAAAAATACACCTTTATTTATGAAATATTTTAGGGCACCAGCCACGTAGATAGGATAGAATAGGCTACTGT